>NC_069503.1:834127891-834837891 GCF_027579735.1 Bombina bombina | reverse complement strand
ACTAAACCACGAACCCCCTTCCTGCAACCTGCTCCACAGCCACCTGCATGTCCCCAGACTTCCCCCTTTCCCTGTGTCATCACATACCCCCCCCGCACCCCCTTACACTTCATTTCCCCTTACTGCCTGCAGGCCTGTGCCCCACCCTCCCCTCCGGTTACCAGGGTCATCTACCCCTGCCGGGTCATCCCGCAGGCCCCCATGCAGCCGGTGGGGCTCCCACACCCAGCCTGTTATCCCCAGGCTCCCCAACAAAATCTTTCTGCCTTTTATTTATTTTTTATTTTTTTTATTTGTTTGCAGCCCCCACACACTCCCACCCTCCCTCTCAGACCCCCAGCTGTGCCCTATATTCCTCCCCTCCCGCTACCAGCCCTCCGTTCTGTCGCCTCCCCCCCCCGAGCCATCTGGCCCTCTGCTCCCTTAGGCCACCAGCATCTGACCGCCGCCCCCAGTCTGGCATTCACTGGGCCCCCGACTTCCCCTCTCTTACCTGACTGCCTCCCACCTGCTCCGCTGCTAGGGTCCGGGCTGTGACGTCATCCGGCCGTGTCGCGCTAGGCCGCAGGTTCTCCACAGCCGTCTCCTCCGGTGCCGGTGAGTGCCGCTCGCCATCCTGATGCCTGCTGGTGATCCGCCCGCTCCTCCTTCCTCCCTGGGACCCCGGCTGTGCCCGCCGGGCCGTACCACTCCCGGATCGCGCCGCACTAGGCTTCGAGCCCGACCGGGGCCTGGCCGTCACCTCCGGTCCCTGCTCCTGGCCTGTTCCTTGCCGCTCACCGCTGGAAGGCCTCCCGGTCCTCCTCTGTGGCCTCCCATCCCTCAGGTCCGGGCTCAGACGCTCAGGAGGCCTGGATCTCCTGGCAGGCCTCCCACTCCTTCCCAGCGCTGCATCCCCAGACATGGGTGCCCTCCCTGCACTGACATCTTCTGCCTCCTCTGCTGCTCCCAGGTGCTCCCGTATCCAGGCAGCACCATTCCTCCTTGCCACCTCAACTAACTGCGCCAAAAGAGACTCCATAACAGGTAAGAAAATGGATTTTCCCACCGTGCTGCTCCATATTAACTGATGCAATCTATTTCCTGTTATGGGCTTTTAAACCCCCTCCTTTAGCCCACCCCCTTGTCCTCCACTTCACCCCATGCCCTGCTTTCTAGTGGGGTCACATAACCCTTTCCTCCATGCTCTCCTCCAGGGTTATTACTTTACAGACATATAAACACATAAATGTATGCATATATAAGTGCATTGGAGCCCTTTGCAGTAAAGTAGATGAAAACATGTAAAAGGATGTAATATTCATATTTAATAAAGTATTATACTGTGTATTTACATTAAATATTTAACATTATAATGTCATGAACATAGCAGAATATGTTCTATTTATTTATAAATAGATATTCCTGTATATATCTGTATATATTTATACCTATATATGTAGAAATATGTATTTATGAATAAATTGAACATTCTCAGTTATCAGTTTCATTTTTCACGTTGATTCTGCCAAGTTAGCCTGATTTGGCAGACACAAGCTTCTTGGTTCAATACAGTTGTGAAACATATATTATAGGGAACCCTTTGAGACCTTATAACTGAAAATAATCCAGTCCCTTTCATACTAGCACTAACTATTTCCAACACGGTTACCATATTTAAACAATAGTGCATCCCTTTGCCCACATTGTGTTTTTAAGTATATTTGTTTTATTAAACTATTAAAATTTAAGTTTTACCCTTTCATACTAGCACTAACTATTTCCAACATGGTTACCATATTTAGGCAATAGTGCATCCCTTTGCCCACATTGTGTTTTTAAGTATATTTGTTTTATTAAACTATTAAAAGTTAAGTTTTACCCCCCTTCTTTCGGGCCTGATTTATTTTTTGTTCACTTATTAGATATTTAGTAGTGTTGTTAGTGTTAACAAGTACACACTTTGCAAGTGTCTCTCACTTGTTTCTTTTTCAGATTCAGTGATGTGTCTACCTGCATTTTGGCTGAGATTAGAGAGATGACTAATTATGACATAACAGAAAATAAATTCTGTAAACATGTTAGTTTTGTGGTTACTACAAGAAGTCTGTGGTAAATTTACATTTCTGACGTGTGACCTGTATACCTTCATAAAATATCAATAAATGGTTTGGTGAGGCACATAATGTTTGGAGAGTCACATGCTAAAGCCTGGTAAATCAAGCTACTGTGTACAAAGATTATGATACACCAACACCATAGTTTAAAGCAAAATATATGGAGATTATATACATCCAGCAATTATCCTTGTCTTTGTTCCCATGGTCCTCTGTGCTTTCTCCCTACCAACATTTCTTCACTTTATATTTTGTATATGTTCAAAAGCACTATCATACAATCACAAGGCTCACTTCAATTTTACTTTTTAGGAGTCAGGATAATTTTATTCACAGACTGATAAGCATTAGGCCTAATCTGATGACATTTGACAGTGACACTAATATGTGTCTATACATACTCATTGCATACCTACCAACTGTCCTGGATCTTGATGGATGTCATGGGTTGGTAGGTCTGCTACCCCCCAACAGAACAAATGTCCTGGTTTCCAGGTACTGCAGTGCTCAACTCTACTCATGACTCACTGACTTTCACTGAGTGCTGCTGCCTGCGACCCTGCATTACCATCCGGTGGTGTCTCAGACTCACACTGACTATTTCTGTCAGGGGCTGCTGCGTGTTTTTCCATGCCAGGCGACCACCGCACCAAGAGGAGAACCGGCGCATGGCATAGGCACGTGACGTGTTGTTGTCCCTGCCGCGCAGTGTAACACTGGGAGAACACGTGACTGGCCTGCTAACAAAAAAGGAAGTTGAAGTGACAGTCCCTCTGTCTGACCTCATGTGGACACGGCACGCGGCATCATGTAGCGCGGCAGTTACAGTGTGCAGCCGCTGGCCGGCCCGGGAACTATATGGCTATTGGCAAAACAGGTCAGGCCGCCAGTGGCTGCCTGCAGGCAAATTGACATTTGGAATTGACATTGAGAATACAATGTATGTTGCACATAAATATAATAATAATAATAATAATAAACAATGAACATGCATTTTTATGTCTCACAAGTCACAAAATTTGTTGAACAAATTATTATACCATAATATATAAAATAACACGGTGAGTGGGGCTAAACTACCCAGCGGCCTACCGGGAATTTGCCCGGTATGCCCGATGTCCAGTCCGGGCCTGCATAGCTGTGAAAAGCTGACTGGAAAATATCACCTGAACATTTCTATGTAAAAAAGGAAGATATTTCACCTAAAATTTTCCTAATTACCACATTCAATTGTAAAGGGACTTTAAGCTGTCAATCAGGAGGCATGCCCCAGCACTCACATGGCAGTGTGCATCTGACATGTGCATCTGGTGAGTACAACTAAATTAATATGGTTCCTATTAACCATGCTATTGTTTTTCCTCCTGTACCTCCAGCTCTCTTTAAAGCTGTTCTCTTAGTTTCACTCATTACAGAATCCAGCTGGTAAAGCTCTGCTTTTTATGCTGGTTGCCACCATCTTGTAGCTTGCGTATTGCTGCATCCTGTGCACTTTTACAGTTCTGTGATGTTACTGGCTTGTTGACAGCTGTACCTTGCAAATCAGTTTAGCTCACATAATATAGAACCAAAGTGTTACGTTTTTGCAGTTTTTGCACGGTTTAAAAGTTACATAACAAATATAAGCTGCAAGATTGCAGCACCCAGTGAAAAGATGCAGAGCTTCTCTATCTGATGAATATAAGGGGTTAAAATAAGAGAACGACTTTGCAGACAGCAGCAGATAGAGGAGGAAAAACTATAGCAGTAGTAACCATGCCACTGCAGTTGTACTCAGCAGTTTAATGTTTGCTATGAAATCTTGTGAGATTTCAGTGAAAAATCATGAGATCACAGTAAAGCACTGATGATTGTGACTACTCAAAGCAGGGGGCTGACTCCTGCACTGCAGCTACATTGTAATGTGCTAAAAATAGGTACCCTACTCAAGGGATAGTAAAGTCAAAATTAAACTTGCATGATTGAGATAGAGCATGCCATTTTATGACACTTTTAAATTCACCTATAATTTCAATTGTACTTCATTCTCTTGGTATCCCTTGTCAAAAAAGAATATTCACATATCCTACACTAGTGGGAGCTAGCTGTCGATTGGTGCTTGCACACATTTGTCTCTTGTTATTGGCTAACTAGATGTGTTCAGCTATCTGCCAGTAGTGCAATGCTGTTCCTTCATCAAAGGATAATAAGATAATTAAGCAATTTTGACAATAGAAGTAAACTGGAAGTTTAAAATGGTATGAAATACGGATTTCTAAACTGTTAAAAACTGCCTCTTTTCTCAGTGCATTTTGACAGTGTATCACAGTTAGACAACACTAGTTCATGTGTGTCATATAGATAACATTGTGCTCACTCCCGAGGGGTTATTTATGAGTCAGCACTGACTGGCTAAAATGCGAGTCTGTCAAAAAAACTGAGATCAGAGGGCAGTCTGCAGAGGCTTAGATACAAGGTAATCGCAGAGGTAAAAAGTATATTAATATAAGAGTGTTGGTTATGCAAAACTGGGGAATGGGTAATAAATGGATTATCTATCTTTTAAACCAATCAAAATTCTTGAGTAGACTGTCCCTTTAAAGATATGCTGTGGATTACTGGATTGTTCAAAGTGCTCCTAGGTGCCTTACTTGATTGCCAGGAAACAAACGTGCTCTAAAATGCTCTAGAATCAGAGTGAGCAGAGCCACCGAATGGAGCAGTACTGGTTACTAAAGTTGACTGTTTTTGTTTTAAATATTTATTTTTCAGATTTTCAAACATACATAAAACATAAAGAGAAGTACTTAATAAACTAAATATGTGGAGACGCAGCTCCAAATTGTACTATAATTTACAAAGAGACGCAGCTTAAGGAAAAAATACAAATATAATATTACAAATACGTGCTCATTGTGTTTTTTTAGGTAGATAGTAAAAAGTGTGTTGCCTTATTCTTCCATACGTTCTTGAGCTTCCTTACATAAACATCACCTATATACTAAGTCCAAATTATCTGTAGACACAGCTCCTGTTCATGTTTAAACCTTCTAGAAGACGCAGTTAAAAAAAAAATATATTTTTTTTATTAAGTCCCCTCACACCATCTGCCCCCAATCCCCTCATTCTCCTCGATTGTTAGTTATACCTGACCCCCAATCCCTCTCTCCTCCTTCCTCCATTGTTGCGGGAGTTCTCCTAATATTAGGAGAGAGAATGCAGTCAAATTCTGTAGAGGGGCTATAAAGTAGATCTGGGTTATAAGAGGCCATGTTAAAATAACTTTTAACCATTTACGGAAATATAGTCTGAGATATTTTTCTTGCATTAGTTTATTATCTTGCATTTCTAGTATCATTTGTAATTTCATAGTCTCAACAAACTGTGCAATACTAGGGGGCCGTAAGGATTTCCATTCTCTGAATATTAGATTCCGTGCTACCAGAATGGCCAAGTTAATTAGCTGTTGGTCTCCATCCTATATGGGGTTTGAAAATAGAAAAAATATATATAGTATGGGGTAATCTCAAAACTACGCTTAGTTATATTTTTCAACCAAAAGTTTACCTTACTCCAATACTGTCTTATTTTGGGGCAATCCCCCAAGCAATGCTTTATATCAACCTTATCCCATTTACATTTATAACACTTATTTGTTTGGTTATTCTGTGTCCACTTATTTATTCTATCTGGTGTATAATAATAGTTATTGATAAATTTCGCTTGTGATAACCTCCAACTAATTATTGTTGTGGCTTTTTCGGCAAGGATAATACTTTTCGATATATCCTGTGGAACTAAATCCGGAAAATATTTATCAAAACCCCTTTTCAACTTGTTAAGATAATCCTGACCATCTTTAATTAATAATAATTTATACCAAAATACGATTGAAAATTTCCCCGTTCTATATATATTGACCCCTGCTTCTATATCCTTCATACTCTAGTCCCATCCTCTGACCTGCACTATATGTGCAATATAACTCCTACATTGCAAATAAGCGAAAAAAGATTTTGAGGGAAGTTAATATTTTCTAGCTAATTCTTCAAAGGTCCGTATAGCTGTCTTATCATTGTTAATTAACTGTCGGCTAGATTACGAGTTTTGCGTTATGAGTAAAAAAGCAGAGTTATGGGTTATAACGATGCTTTTTCACTACCGCTGCTATTACGAATCTTGTAGGTACAGCTGTACTGCAAACTTTTTTGGCCTTAACGCAAATTAACTTACGCAATTTGCGTAAAGTCTTTTTTCAATGGGACTTCCATAGCACCGATATTACAAACTTTTTCTGGGAGGCCAAAAAGTGAGCGGTACAGCCTATCCCGCAACATTCGTAACGCATTCTAAAGTCAGTAGTTATGAGTTTTACACTACAAAGCTGTAGCATAAAACTCTTAACTAAAGTGCTAAAAAGTACACTAATACCCATAAACTACCTATTAACCCTTAAACCGAGGCCCTCCCGCATCGCAAACACTAAAATAAAATTATTAACCCCTAATCTGCTGCTCCCGACATCGCTGCCACTATAATAAACATATTAACCCCTAAACCGCCGCACTCCCACCTTGCAAAAACTAGTTAAATATTATTAACCCCTAATCTGCTGTCCCTAACATTGCCGCAACCTATGTTACAGTTATTAACCCCTAATCTGCCGACCCCAACGTTGCCGCCATTATACTAAAGATATTAACCCCTAAACCTAAGTCTAACCCTAACCCTAACACCCCATAACTAAAATATAATTAAAATAAATCTAAATAAAACCTTCTATTAATAACTAAATAATTCCTATTTAAAACTAAATGCTTACCTGTAAAATAAATCCTAAGCTAGCTACAATATAACTAATAGTTACATTGTATCTAGTTTAGGGTTTATTTTTATTTTACAGGCAAGTTTGTATTTATTTTAACTAGGTAGAATAGTTACTAAATAGTTATTAACTATTTACTAACTACCTAGCTAAAAAAAATCAAATTTAACTGTAAAATAAAACCTAACCTGTCTTACACTAACACCTAACCTTACACTACAATTAAATAAATTAAATTAATTAAATACAATTACCTAAATTACAAAAACAAACAAACACTAAATTACACAAAATAAAAAAATAAATTATCAGATATTTAAACTAATTACACCTAATCTAATAGCCCTCAAAATAGGGCCTTTTGCGGGGCATTGCCCCAAAGAAATCAGCTCTTTTACCTGTAAAAAAATACAAACACCCCCCCAACAGTAAAACCCACCACCCACACAACCAACCCCACCAAATAAAAAACTAACTAAAAAAACCTAAGCTCCCCATTGCCCTGAAAAGGGCATTAGGATGGGCATTGCCCTTAAAAGGGCATTTAGATATTTTTCAATTGCCCAAACCCTAATCTAAAATTAAAACCCACCCAATAAACCCTTAAAAAAACCTAACACTAACCCCTGAAGATCCACTTGTAGTTTTGAAGAGCCGACATCCATCCACAACGAAGCCGGGAGAAGTCCTCAGCGAAGCGGCAAGAAGTCCTCAACGAAGCCGGGAGAAGTCTTCATCCAAGCCGGCAGAAGTGGTCCTCCAGATGGGCAGAAGTCTTCATACAGATGGCATCTCCTATCTTCATCCATCTGGCGCGGAGCGGCTCCATCTTCAAGGCATCCGTCATGGAGCATCCTCTTCTTCCGACGACTAAAGACGAATGAAGGTTCCTTTAAATGACGTCATCCAAGATGGAGTCCCTTTAATTCTGATTGGCTGATAGAATTCTATCAGCCAATCGGAATTAAAGGTGAAAAAATCCTATTGGCTGATGCAATCAGCCAATAGGATTGAGCTTCAATCCTATTGACTGATCCAATCAGCCAATAGGATTTAGCTCACATTCTATTGGCTGTTCCAATCAGCCAATAGAATGCAAGCTCAATCCTATTGGATGATGGGATCAGCCAATAGGATTGAAGCTCAATCCTATTGGATGATTGCATCAGCCAGTAGGATTTTTTCACCTTTAATTCCGATTGGCTGATAGAATTCTATCAGCCAATCAGAATTAAAGGGATGCCATCTTGGATGACATCATTTAAAGGAACCTTCATTCATCTTTAGTCGTCGAAAGAAGAGGATGCTCCACACCGGATGTCTTGAAGATGGAGCCGCTCCGCACCGGATGGATGAAGATAGAAGATGCCGTCTGGATGAAGACTTCTGCCCATCTGGAGGACCACTTCTCCCGGCTTCGTTGAGGACTTTTTGACGCTTCACTGAGGACTTCTCCCGGCTTTGTTGAGGATGGATGTCGGCTCTTCAAAACTGTAAGTGGATCTTTAGGGGTTAGTGTTAGGATTTTTTAAGGGTTTATTGGGTGGGTTTTAGTTTTAGATTAGGGTTTGGGCAATTGAAAAAGAGCTAAATGCCCTTTTAAGGGCAATGCCCATCCAAATGCCCTTTTCAGGGCAATGGGGAGCTTAGGTTTTTTAGTTAAGATTTTATTTGGGGGTTGGTTGTGTGGGTCGTGGGTTTTACTGTTGGGGGGGGTGTTTGTATTTCTTTTACAGGTAAAAGAGCTGATTTCTTTGGGGCAATCTTTGGGGTAACATTAGGTTACTGAGCCCTATATAAAGGGCAGTTATGTATACAATGAACATACAAGCCTGAGGAAACGGGGTGTCCCCTGAGAAATGCGTCGCTATATTGTATGGTCTATGGGGAGATAGGTTGTCATCACCCAGCTGTAATTTGTTATACCGTTTGGTATTTTTATTTTGTATAATAAAATACTGATTTTATACTTTTACATAAGTCTGGTGTTGGTGTAACTACCCTCATAGCAGTAACCTAAGGGCACTGTAGCTCTTTCTCCTCCTTCCACTGCAGTCTTGGCTGTTGTCTGACATCCAGGAGACAAATATTTCCAGTCCATCTGGGGGAGATCAACACACAGCCAGCTGGTTTGCTGTTGAAAACCAGCCCGCCCCTACTGGCACAAGAGAGTGCCGCCTCGTTTGTGAGTACCCTTATTCTGCTCCTTTATTGGATTTTCTGGTTATATTGATCTACACATGTGGCGCCTCTGTTTTTGTTTTTGTTTTACATCATAGAATACATCATCCAGTTGGGTGAAGACAGAGAGCAGCCTGTTCAAGTACTGATGGACATTTGAAGAAACTTGCTGGACTTTCCAGATCTGGTTACCTATACTATTGATTTGTATACATTTTATATTTTTACTTATCTCATACCTAACGTACTGTGTGGGTAGATTAGTGCCAAAATATTGTCATTTGCTTCATTGCTAGCTGATATTCCTCCATATTCCACGCACTATCGCATATTCCTTAATATCTGCATTTTTTTTTTTTAGAATTCTCGTAAGAGTTAAGCGCCTCCTATAGAAGCCCAGTGATAGTATTATCACGGTGACTTCTATTCAGTTAGATTAGGGGTATGTGGGTGGTGGGTTATAATGTTGGGGGGGGGGGGTATTGTATGTTTTTTTTACAGGCAAAAGAGCTGTTTTCTTTGGGGCATGCCCTGCAAAAGGCCCTTTTAAGGGCTGGTAAGGTAATAGAGCTGTTAACTTTTTATTTTAGAATAGGGTAGGGCATTTTTTTATTTTGGGGGGCTTTGTTATTTTTTTAGGGGGCTTAGAGTAGGTGTAATTAGTTTAAAATTCTTGTAATCTTTTTTTATTTTTTGTAATTTAGTGTTTGTTTTTTTTGTAATTTAGTTTAGTTGATTTAATTGTAGATAATTGTAGGTAGTTTAGTTAATTAATTTATTGATAGTATAGTGTTAGGTTTAATTGTAAATTAGGATAGGATTTATTTTACAGGTAATTTTGTAATTATTTTAACTAGTTAGCTATTAAATAGTTATTAACTATTTAATAGCTATTGTACCTAGTTAAAATAAATACAAAGTTGCCTGTAAAATAAATATAAATCCTAAAATAGCTACAATATAATTATTCATTATATTGTAGCTATATTAGGGTTTATTTTACAGGTAAGTATTTAGTTTTAAATAGGAATACTTTAGTTAATAAGAGTTAATTTATTTTGTTAGATTAAAATTATATTTAACTTAGGGGGGTGTTAGGGTTAGGGTTAGACTTAGCTTTAGGGGTTAATACATTTATTAGAGTAGCGGCGAGGTCCGGTTGGCAGATTAGGGGTTAATACTTGAAATTAGGTGGCGGCGATGTTAGGGAGGGCAGATTAGCGGTTAATACTATTTATTATAGGTTTTTTGAGGCGGGAATGAGGCGGTTTAGGGGTTAATACATTTATTAGAGTGGCGGCGAGGTACGGTTGGCAGATTAGGGGTTAATAAGTGTAGGTAAGGTAGCGGCGACATTGGGGGGGCAGATTAGGGGTTATTAAATATTATGTAGGTGTCGGCGATGTTAGGGGCAGCAGATTAGGGGTACATAGGGATAATGTAGGTTGCGGCGGTGTGTGGTCGGCAGATTAGGGGTTAAAAAAATGTATTAGAGTGGAGGCGATGTGGGGGGACCTCGGTTTAGGGGTGCATAGGTAGTTTATGGGTGTTAGTGTACTTTAGAGCACAGTAGTTAAGAGCTTTATGAACCGGCATTAGCCCAGAAAGCTCTTAACTCCTGACTTTTTTCTGCGGCAGGAGTCTTGTCGTTAGAGTTCTAACGCTCACTTCAGCCAAGACTCTAAATACCGGCGTTAGGAAGATCCCATTGAAAAGATAGGATACGCAATTGACGCAAGGGGATCTGCGGCATGGAAAAGTCGCGGCTGGAAAGTGAGCGTTAGACCCTTTCCTGACTGACTCTAAATACCAGCGGCGGCCAAAACCAGTGTTAGGACCCCTTAACGCTGGTTTTGACGGCTAACGCAGAACTCTAAATCTAGGCGTTACATTTTTAATACTTTCAGAATACTTCTATTTGTATCACTAAGAAATAGCATACTGTCATCTGCATATAATGATATGACCAGCTTTTTCCTTCTATCCCATTAATCTCTTTCTGTAAATATACAGCTAGTGGCTCTAATGCAATATTAAACAAAAAGGGGGAAAAGGGGCACCCTTGTCGTGTGCCTCTCTGTAATGTTATGCACTGGGATAGTTCATAATTTACTAGCAGTTGAGACCTAGGTTTATTATATATTAAATTAATTAATACAACAATATTTCCAGAAAATCCAAATTTCAATAATGATGTGTTAATATGATCCAAAATAATGGAATCAAATGCCTTTTTTCGCATCAATAGTTATCAATGCTAAATCCTTTTTTTAACGATTTCTATCTCTCTCTGCTATGGCATAGTAGTAATCCAGTGTAAGGAGAACCTTACGTATATTTCTAACCGGGTTTCTTCCAGCCATGAATCCAGTCTGATCCTCATCTATCAATGTACAATTACTTTTTTAAATCTATCTGCCATAATGGACATAAGTATTTTATAATCTACATTTAGCAAGAATATGGGTCTATACGATCCCATTTCCTCAGGATCCTTCCCTTTTTTATGAATAAGATATATTATTGAATCTGCGAAATAACATGACTGCATGGAATTCGGCACAAAATATAGATTATATAATCTTTCTAGTGTTTCTGCGATATCAGCTTTAATTATCTTGTAGAACTCAGCTGTTAAACCATCAGGCCCTGACGCTTTTCCAGATTTCGTTTTGTCTATAGCTTTCACAATTTCTTCTAATGTTATTACTTGATTGAGTTGTTTTAAATCCTCACGCGTTATTTTAGGTAAGTTTATCTCTTCCCAAAATTCAGTTTTGCCTATTTCATTTACTGGCACCTGCGCATACAGTTTTGATATCTATAAAAGGCTTTGAGGATTTCCGTAGCTTTAGAATGAATATCATTTCCCTCTTTTATTCTGGAGATCATTTTTTTTTTCTTCTAAATTTCATGAGTTTAGCTAAGTGTTTGGCAGCAATACCTTGAAATCCCTGAAATTGGGATCTAATCCACAAATCTTCATCAGACCATTTCTTTTTAAGGAAAAGTTCTCTTTCATGTTTGGTTTTGATATATTCATTCCACGTGGAGGTATTTGAGTTAAGTAAATACCTCCTATAGGCGTTTTTAAGTTGGTTAGCTAATTGTGTATCTCTGTATTTCGCTTGCCTTTTAATTTTAATCATGTATGCTTTAATTTCTCCTCTTAATACTGACTTACTGGCCTCCCATAAAATCGCTGGCTTTTGTTTATATTCACATTTATAAAACCCTCCACCTATCTATTAACCAGTTGCAAAACTTTATATTATTATTCATATAACTTGGGAAGCAGAAGGAGTTTAGATTTTTACCTATCTTTGTATTATGTTTAATTGTTAGCCCAATTATAGCATGATCAGACAAAATGATATCTGCTATATTTGATTCAATATCAAGCGTCAATAATTGGTCTGCAATTAAAAACATATCGATCCTCGAGAAATTTTTATAAGCTTTCGACTCACATGAGAAACTACGTGCGTCTGGGTGATGTAAATGCCAGACATCTTTAAAGCGTAACACTTTACAAAAATCTCTTAATAGTCAAGCTTCTTTTAAATATCTAAAGGATTATTTCTGTAAAAATCTGTCCATTTCATGATACATTGTAAGATTAAAATCTCCAGCCACTATTAGGTTCTGCTCTACGTATTGGGCTAGTTTCTGCCTAAGATGCTGCCAGAATTCTATATCTTTCTTATTTGGCCCATATATATTACAGAATAACCAATTTTTTTCCACAATTTCTACTTGCACAACTATATAGCGTCCTAACCGATCTATATCCTGTTTAATTATATTGTATAAAAACTTTTTATTAAAAAGAATAGCTACTCCACATTTCCTGTTTACCCCTGGTGCAGCCACTATATCTTCTATCCAGTTTACTCTTAATTTCAAAATTTCAGGTGTTTTTAAGTGTAGTTCTTGTAAATAAATTATATCGTGGTCCTGTTTCTGTAAATTTTTAAGAATATGTTTCTGTTAACTTGGGGAAGTAATTCCCCCCCCATTCCATGAGACTATTTTCATAGTGCTACATCTTTTATCAATAATGATCTATATACGTACAGTATATATACATGCACATATATATTTTAACAAATCCCCAGATTTTTTATCCGTTATATATCAACAGTCCATAGAAGACTAAAAGAGGATACCCAGGGGATGGAATGCGGGAGTGGGTGGGAAAAAAAAAAAAGGTTATTTTTTTTAAAAACTCTACCAACAACCCAATGGCAAGTCTATGTATATTCTCAATATACATTAGGGGTTAATAAATATTATGTAGGTGTCGGTGATGTTAGGGGCAGCAGATTAGGGGTACATAGGGATAATGTAGGTTGCGGCGGTGTGCGGTCGGCAGATTAGGGGTAAAAATTTTTATTAGAGTGGCGGCGATGTGGGGGGACCTTGGTTTAGGGGTACATAGGTAGTTTATGGGTGTTAGTGTACTTTAGAGCACAGTAGTTAAGAGCTTTATGAACTGGCGTTAGCCCAAAAAGCTCTTATCTCCTGACTTTTTTCTGCGGCTGGAGTCTTGTCATTAGAGTTCTAACGCTCACTTCAGCCAAGACTCTAAATACCGGCGTTAGGAAGATCCCATTGAAAAGATAGGATACGCAATTGACGTAAGGGGATCTGCGGTATGGAAAAGTCGCGGCTGGAAAGTGAGCGTTAGACCCTTTCCTGACTGACTCTAAATACCAGCGGGCGGCCAAAACCAGCGTTAGGACCCCTTAACGCTAGTTTTGACGGCTAACGCAGAACTCTAAATCTAGGCATTACATTTTTAATACTTTCAGAATACTTGTATTTGTATCACTAAGAAATAGCATACTGTCATATGCATATAATGATATGACCAGCTTTTTCCTTCTATCCCATTAATCTCTTTCTGTAAATATACAGCTAGTGGCTCTAATGCAATATTAAACAAAAAGGGGGAAAAAGGGCACCCTTGTCGTGTGCCTCTCTGTAATGTTATGCACTGGGATAGTTCATCATTTACTAGCAGTTGAGACCTAGGTTTATTATATATTAAGTTAATTAATACAACAATATTTCCAGAAAATCCCAATTTCAATAATGATGTGTTAATATGATCCCAAATAATGGAATCAAATGCTTTTTTTCGCATCAATTGTTATCAATGCTAAATCCTTTATTTTATGATTTCTTTCTCTCTCTGCTATGGCATAGTAGTAATCCAGTGTAAGGAGAACCTTACGTATATTTCTAACTGGGTTTCTTCCAGCCATGAATCCAGTCTGATCCTCATCTATCAATGTACAATTACATTTTTAAATCTATCTGCCATAATGGACATAAGTATCTTATAATCTACATTTAGCAAGAATATGGGTCTATACGATCCCATTTCCTCAGGATCCTTCCCTTTTTTATGAATAAGAGATATTATTGAATCTGCGAAATAACATGACTGCATGGAATTCTGCACAAAATATAGATTATATAATCTTTCTAGTGTTTCTGCGATATCAGCTTTAGTTATCTTGTAGAACTCAGCTGTTAAACCATCAGGCCCTGATGCTTTTCCAGATTTCGTTTTGTCTATAGCTTTCACAATTTCTTCTAATGTAATTACTTGATTCAGTTGTTTTAAATCCTCACGCGTTATTTTAGGTAAGTTTATCTCTTCCCAAAATTCAGTTTTGACTATTTCATTTACTGGCACCTGCGCATACAGTTTTTGATAGTATCTATAAAAGGCTTTGAGGATTTCCGTAGCTTTAGTATGAATATCATTTCCCTCTTTTATTCTGGAGATCGTTTTTTTTTCTTCTTCTAAATTTTATGAGTTTAGCTGAGTGTTTGGCAGCAATACCTTGAAATCCCTGAAATTGGGATCTAATCCACAAATCTTCATCAGACCATTTCTGTTTAAGGAAAAGTTCTCTTTCATGTTTGGTTTTGATATATTCATTCCACGTGGAGGTATTTGAGTTAAGTAAATACCTCCTATAGGCGTTTTTAAGCTGGTTAGCTAATTGTGTATCTCTGTATTTCGCTTGCCTTTTAATTTTAATCATGTATGCTTTAATTTCTCCTCTTAATACTGACTTACCGGCCTCCCAGAAAATCGCTGGCTTTTGTTTATATTCACATTTATAATACCCTCCACCTATCTATTAACCAGTTGCAAAACTTTATATTATTATTCATATAACTTGGGAAGCGGAAAGAGTTTAGATTTTTACCTATCTTTGTATTATGTTTAATTGTTAGCCCAATTATAGCATGATCAGACAAAATGATATCTGCTATATTTGATTCAATATCAAGCGTCAATAATTGGTCTGCAATTAAAAACATATCGATCCTCAAGAAATTTTTATAAGCTTTCGACTCGGACTCACACATGAGAAACTACGTGCGTCTGGGTGATGTAAAAGCCAGACATCTTTAAAGCATAACACTTTACAAAAATCTCTTAATAGTCAAGCTTCTTTTAAATATCTAAAGGATTATTTCTGTAAAAATCTGTCCATTTCATGATACATTGTAAGATTAAAATCTCCAGCCACTATTAGGTTCTGCTCTACGTATTGGGCTAGTTTCTGCCTAAGAGGCTGCCAGAATTCTATATCTATCTTATTTGGCCCATATATATTACAGAATAACCAATTTTTTTTCCCCAATTTCTACTTGCACAACTATATAGCATCCTAACGGATCTATATCCTGTTTAATTATATTGTATAAAAACTTTTTATTAAAATGAATAGCTACTCCACATTTCCTGTTTACCCCTGGTGCAGCCACTATATCTTCTATCCAGTTTACTCTTAATTTCAAAATTTCAGGTGTTTTTAAGTGTAGTTCTTGTAAATAAATTATATTGTGGTCCTGTTTCTGTAAATTTTTAAGAATATGTTTCTGTTTACTTGGGGAAGTAATTCCCCCCCCATTCCATGAGACTATTTTCATAGTGCTACATCTTTTATCAATAATGATCTATATACGTACAGTATATATATATATGCACATATATATTTGAACAAATCCCCACATTTATCCATTATATATCAACAGTCCATAGAAGACTAAAAGAGGATACCCAGGGGATGGAATGCGGGAGTGGGTGGGGAAAAAAAAAAGGATATTTTTTTTTAAAAACTCTACCAACAACCCAATGACCAGTCTATGTATATTCTCAATATACATGGGTTACTTAATAAGCTTTTTTATATTTTTGCTTCAGCAACAGTTGTCAGAATAGTGCGACCCACCACCCTAACATTATTGCGGAGGGACCTGTCTTCTATATCCTCAATCCTTGCTTGCAGTAGTTTGATAGTATCAGTATATTTTTTATTCTGTGTTTCCTGGTTATTACTTAGGTCTTCTAAGTCAGAGACACAAGCTTCTATTTCTGTTAACTTATTTGAAAATTGTCTTATCTCTGCCATCATACATGCACGTTCACTTTGTATCAGGTCAAATTTCGGTAAAATTAGCTCTGCAAGCTGATTAAACATTGCTTGTGATTCTAGTGTCTTACTTGGAGTGCCAGGTGTCTCAACTAAAGTCTCTGAACATATCTCAGACATTGTTTTATTAATGTTTTTTCTGTCCTTTTTTACAGGCATAGCTGGGGATCTCAATTTAATGTTTGTAATATATTTTTCCATTAAACTTGTGAAATTCACGTGATATCTTTTTTAAAAAAAAAAGTGTCACAAAATAGAAGAAAAAAGGGGTATACCTTAAAGTGAATGTCAAGTCACGTTCACCCCTCTTCCTCATCTTGTTAATTACCGAAAATAAACGTTAGTTTAAGTCATCATTTTTTTATAATTTAAGACTAAAACCATAATCGAAGGATTTATAACCCTACTTTGCTTACTTTCTTCCTCCGCCCGCCATCTTGTCCCTCGTATCTAATTTGATTGACATTGCCTTTACGAATTATAGCTCATACCCCGTGGCGTCCAGACCCTTTTTGCACACGTAACGCGATCAAACTGCGCATGCGTTCCCTAACAAATCGTCATTGACAATCCATGCTCGTTCACGTGTAGTGCATGCGCAAACAATTCCTAACACCTAACGCATGCGCAATGTCTATCTACCTGTCAACCGCGATCCCCCGCCGCAATCCCTAATAAAGTGTTTAACCCCTAAACCGCCGCTTCCGGACCCCGCCGCCACCTACAAAAGAAGTATAACCCCCTAATGTGATCCCCTACACCATCGCCAGCTATATTACATACCCCCTAATGTGAGCTCCTACCCCTCCGCCATCTACATTATCTACCCCCTAATGTGAGCCCCTTACACCGCCGCCAGCTACATTAAACTACCCGCTATTGTGAGCACTTACCCCGCCGCCATCTACCTTACCTACCCCCTAAAGTGAGCCCCTAACCCGCCGCCATCTACCTTACCTACCCCCTAAAGTGAGCCCTTACCCCGCCGCCATCTAACTTACCTCCCCCGCCGCCATCTACCTTACCTCCCCCGCCGCCATCTACCTTACCTCCCCCCGCCGCCATCTACCTTACCTCCCCCGCCGCCATCTACCTTACCTACCCACTAAAGTGAGCCCCTTACACCGCCGCCATCTACCTTACCTACCCCGACGCCATCTACCTTACCTACCCCCTAAAGTGAGCCCCTTACACCGCCGCCATCTACCTTACCTACCCCCTAAAGTGAGCTCCTACCCCGCCGCTATCTATTTTAAAAATATTAACCCCTAATTTAATCCCCCTACACCGCCGCCACCTATATTAAACACATTAACCCCTAATCTAATTCCCCTACACCGCCGCCAGCTATATTAACTATATTAACCCTAATTATATTAGGGTTAATATAGTTAATATAGTTATTATATTATATATATTAACTATATTAACCATATATTAACCCTAATTATATTAGGGTTGATATAGTTAATATCGTTATTATATTATATATATATATATATTAAGTATAATAACCCCATCTAACTCTAACATCCCTAACTAAATTCTTCTTAAAATAAATCTAATTAATATTAATATTATTAATTAAAATATTCCTATTTAAATCTAAATACTTACCTATAAAATAAACCCTAAAATAGCTACAATGTAATTAATAATTACATTGTAGCTATTTTAGGGTTTATATTTATTTTACAGGTAACTTGTTATTTATTTTAACTAGGTACAATAGCTATTAAAAAGTTAATAACTATTTAATAGCTACCTAGTTAAAATAATTACCAATTTACCTGTAAAATAAATCCTAACCTAAGTTACAAATACACCTACACTATCAATAAATTAAATAAACTACAAATATCTAACTAAAATACAATTAAATAAACTAATCGAAATTACAAAAAAAAACAAACACTAAATTACAACAAAAAAAAGATTACAAGTTTTTTAAGCTAATTACACCTATTCTAAGCCCCCCAATAAAATAATAAAGTCCCCCAAAATAAAAAAAAATTCCCTGCCCTATTCTAAATTTAAAAAGTTCAAAGCTCTTTTACCTTACCAGCCCTTAAAAGGGCCTTTTGCGGGGCATGCCCAAAAAAAACCTTCTCTTTTGCCTGTAAAGAAAAACACAATACCACCCCCCAACATTACAACCCACCACCCACATACCCCTATTCTAAACCCACCCAAACCCCCCTTAAACAAACCTAAACACTACCCCCTGAAGATCTCCCTACCTTGTCTTCACCCAGCCGGGCAGAACTCTTCCTCCGATCCGGGCGATGTCTTCAATCAAGCGGCAGAGAAGTCTTCTTCCATCCGGCGATGTCTTCAATCAAGCGGCAAAGAAGTCTTCTTCCATCCGGGCGATGTCTTCAAGCAAGCGGCAGAGAAGTCTTCTTCCATCCAGCGATGTCTTCAAGCAAAGCGGCATCTTCAATCTTCTTTCTTCGCTCCTCCGCCGAGGAGCATCCATCCGGCACGAAGACTGAACAAGGAATGAGGTACCTTTAAATGACGTCATCCAAGATGGCGTCCGTCAAATTCTGATTGGCTGATAGGATTCTATCAGCCAATCGGAATTAAGGTAGAAAAATCTGATTGGCTGATTGAATCAGCCAATCAGATTCAAGTTCAATCCGATTGGCTGATTGGAGGCGGCGGATGCCATAGGAATCAATGGGAGTCTGACAGCAGCGAAAGCTTATGTTCGCTGCTGCCGGATATCGCATTGATTCCTATGGTAATGTCTACACCTACACCCTACACCCTAACATGTACCCCCAGTCTAAACACCCCTAATCTGCCCCCCTACACCGCCGCCACCTACATTATACATATTAACCCCTAAACCGCTGCTCCCGGAGCCCACCGCCACTCTAATAAACTTATCAACCCCTAAACCGCCACTCACGGACCCCGCCGCAACTAAATAAATGGTTTAACCCCTAAACCGCCGCCACTATATTAAAGTTATTAACTCCTAAATCTAAGTCTAACCCTAACCCTAACACCCACTAACTTAAATATAATTTAAATTAATCTAAATAAATATTCCTAACATTAAATAAATTATTCCTATTTAAAACTAAATACTTACCTATAAAATAAACCCTAAGATAGCTACAATATAACTAATAGTTACATTGTAGCTATCTCAGAGGTTATTTTTATTTTACTGGCAACTTTGTATTTATTTTAACTAGACACAATAGTTATTAAATAGTTATTAACTATTTAATAACTACCTAGTTAAAATAAAGACAAATTTACCTGTAAAATAAAACCTAACCTAAGTTACAATTATACCTAACACTACACTATAATTAAATTAATTAAATAAATTAACTACAATGAAATACAATAAAATAAAATAAAATTAACTAAAGTACAAACAACAAACAAACACTAAATTACAGAAAATAATAAAATAATTACAAGAATTTTAAACTAATTACACCTAATCTAATCCCCCTAATAAAATAAAAAAGCCCCCAAAATAAAAAAAATCCCTACCCTATACTAAATAACAAATAGCCCTTAAAAGGGCTTTTAGCAGGGCATTGCCCCAAAGTAATCAGCTCTTTTACCTGTAAAAGGAAATACAATATCCCCCAACATTAAAACCCACCACCCACACACCCAACCCTACTCTAAAACCCACCCAAACCGCCTTAAAAAAACCCTAACACTAACCCCTTGAAGATCACCCTACCTTGAGGCGTCTTCACTCTTCACCCAACCGGGCCTAATTCCTCAACGAAGCCAGGTGAAGTCTTCCTCCAACCGGGCAGAAGAGGTCCTCCAGACGGGCAGAAGTCTTCATCCATGCAGCAGCTTCTATCTTCATCCATCCAACGAGGAGCGGCTCCATCTTGAAGACATCCAACGCGGAGCATCCATCCAGTCCGACGACTACCCGATGAATGACTGGTCATTTAAATGACATCATCCAAGATGGCGTCCCTTGAATTCCGATTGGCTGATAGAATTCTATCAGCCAATCGGAATTAAGGTAGGAAAAATCCTATTGGCTGATTGAATCAGCCAATAGAATTGAAGTTCAATCCTATTGGCTGATTGGATAAGCCAATAGGATTGAACTTCAATTCTGTTGGCTGATTGGTTTTTTTTTTTTTTTGTACTTTAGTTAATTTTATTTTATTTTATTTAATTGTATTTCATTGTAGTTAATTTATTTTATACTTAATTATAGTGTAGTGTTAGGTGTAATTGTAATTTAGGTTAGGTTTTATTTTACAGGTAAATGTGTATTTATTTTAGCTAGGTAGATATTAAATAGTTAATATCTTTTTAATAACTATTGTACCTAGTTAAAATAAATACAAAGTTGCCTGTTAAATAAAAATAAACCATGAGATAGCTACAATGTAACTATTAGTTATATTGTAGCTATCTTACGCCTAGATTTAGAGTTCTGCGTTAGCCATCCAAACCAGCGTTAGGGAGTCCTAACGCTGGTTTTTACCGCCCGCTGGTATTTAGAGTCAGTCAGGAAAGGGTCTAACGCTCACTTTCCAGCCGCGACTTTTCCATACCGCAGATCCTCCTACGCCAATTGCGTATCCTATCTTTTCAATGGGATCTTTCTAACGCTGGTATTTAGAGTCTTGGCTGAAGTGAGCGTTAGAAATCTAACAACAAGACTCCAGCCGCAGAGAAAAGCCAGGAGTTAAGAGCTTTATGGGCTAACGCCGGTTCATAAAGCTCTTAACTACTGTGCTCTAAAGTACACTAACACCCATAAACTACCTATGCACCCCTAAACCGAGGCCCCCCCACATCACCGCCACCCTATTAATTTTTTTTAACCCCTAATCTGCCGACCGCACACCGCCGCCACCTACATTATCCCTATGTACCCCTAATCTGCTGCCCCTAACATCGCCGACACCTACATAATATTTATTAACCCCTAATCTGCCCCCCCCAATGTCGCCAGCACCTACCTACACTTATTAACCCCTAATCTGCCGACCGGACCTCACCGCTACTATAATAAATGTATTAATCCCTAAAGCTAAGTCTAACTCTAACCCTAACACCCCCCTAAGTTAAATATAATTTAAATCTAACGAAATAAAATAAATTTTATTAAATAAATTATTCCTATTTAAAGTTAAATACTTACCTGTAAAATAAACCCTAATATAGCTACAATATAAATAATAATTATATTGTAGCTATTTTAGGATTAATATTTATTTTACAGCCAACTTTGTATTTATTTTAACTAGGTACAATAGCTATTAAATAGTTAATAACTATTTAATAGCTACCTAGTTAAAATAATTACAAAATTACCTGAAAAATAAATCCTAACCTAAGTTACAATTAAACCTAACACTACACTATCAATAAATAAATTAAATAAACTATCTACAATTATCTACAATTATATCAACTAAACTAAATTACAAAAAACAAACAAACACTAAATTACAAAAACAAACACGAAATTACAAAAAAAAATTACAAGAATTTTAAACTAATTACACCTACTCTAAGCCCCCTAAAAAAATAACAAAGCCCCCCAAAATAAAAAAATGCCCTACCCTATTCTAAAATAAAAATTGTAAAGCTCTTTTACCTTACCAGCCCTTAAAATGACCTTTTGCGGGGCATGCCCCAAAGAATTCTGCTCTTTTGCCTGTAAAAAAACCCATACAATGCCCCCCCCCAACTTTACAACCCACCACCCACATACCCCTAATCTAACCCAAACCCCCCTTAAATAAACCTAACACTTAGCCCCTGAAGATCTTCCTACCTTACCTTCACCACGCCGGGTATCACCGATCCGTCCAGAAGAGGGTCCGAAGTCTTCATCCTATCTGTCAAGAAGAGCTCCTCCAGAGGGTCCAAAGTCTTCATCCTATCCGGGCAGAAGTGGACATCCGGACCGGCAGACATCTTCATCCAAGCGGCATCTTCTATCTTCTTCCATCCGGTGCGGAGAGGGACCACCTTCAAGCAGCCGACGCGGAGCCATCCTTCTTCAGCGACGGACTAACGACGAATGAAGGTTCCTTTAAGGGACGTCATCCAAGATGGCGTCCCTCGAATTCCGATTGGCTGATAGGATTCTATCAGCCAATCGGAATTAAGCTAGGAAAAATCTGATTGGCTGATTGAATCAGCCAATCAGATTGAAGTTCAATCCGATTGGCTGATCCAATCAGCCAATCAGATTGAGCTCGCATTCTATTGGCTGTTCCGATCAGCCAATAGAATGCAAGCTCAATCTGATTGGCTGATTGGATCAGCCAATCGGATTGAACTTGAATCTGATTGGCTGATTCAATCAGCCAATCAGATTTTTCCTAGCTTAATTCCGATTGGCTGATAGAATCCTATCAGCCAATCGGAATTCGAGGTACGCCATCTTAGATGACATCCCTTAAAGGAACCTTCATTCGTCGTTAGTCCGTCGGTGAAGAAGGATGGCTCCGCGTCGGCTGCTTGAAGATGGTCCCGCTCCGCGCCGGATGGAAGAAGATAGAAGATGCCGCTTGGATGAAGATGTCTGCCGGTCCCGATGCCCTCTTCTGCCCGGATAGGATGAAGACTTTGGACCCTCTGGAGGAGCTCTTCTTGCCAGATAGGATGAAGACTTCGGACTAGGGCTGCAACTAATGATTATTTTCATAATCGATTAATCGGACGATTATTTTTTCGATTAATCGACTAATCAGAAAAATATAAATACTTTTTTCCTATATTTAAAATAGAATCCACATACTGAGTTTTATAAATATAAACTTCAGACTAAAACTTTACATTGACACAACTCATGGTCCAATATTTTAAGCAGCAGAACATTCTGTTAATCACTCTTTCAGAAACTTTGCATTAAAATGCAAAAATGTCAAAATGTCCACATGCTCCTGGCTTAGACTGGCTCTCTTTTTTGCAAGCTATTTTGCCTGGAGCAGCAATGAGGCGCTCAGGTGGTGTTGAGGTGCCTGAGATGCATAAGTAGCGTTTTGCCAATTTCACCAAGGTGGGCTATTTATCTTTGTTGGCTCTCCCCCAATGCAAGGTGCCTCTTAAAGTAAGCCTGGACTTCATTCTGACATAAAAATAGCTTGAATATCCATATGCAATGGTAAACAACCAGCTATAAGGTTAGGGGAAAAATATCTAGTACACTTTTAAAATAACAGATATATACTTATAGATGTTGAATTTGGTACATATTTCAATTAATTAAAAATAAAAAAAGACAAAAAAGGCAAAAGGGCTAAGACTATATATCAGTAACAGGATTCAGCCTTACACATATCTATATAGAGTACATATAATCAGCAATAGCAAGCGATCCGCTAATAATTGTGCAAACAGATAATAGTGACATTAATTCATATAACAAATGCCATCAATCTATGGTTAGGTGTAAATAACAAGCTCGGCACTATATCATGCAAAGCATAGTCCCAAATCACCTGAAACAATCCAAATTATGATTCCTATTATTTCTGGCTTGCACATAAGACAGGAGTAGTTGTAAACTTAAAAAGAAACTTATAGAGTCCTAAAAAAGTGTAAAGTAAACATCTGTAGATGTCCTTTACTCTAAGGGCATAACCATAAAACACCATATTATGTGCATAAGCTCATTGGAGTAAAGCAGCTGGTGCTGTGCACAGACCAACTAATCGATTATGAGATTCGTTGACAACTATTTTCATAATCGATTATTATCGATTATGCCAATTAGTTGTTGCAGCTCTACTTCGGACCCTCTTCTGGACAGATCGGTGATACCCGGCATGGTGAAGACAAGGTAGGAAGATCTTCAGGGGCTTAGTGTTAGGTTTATTTAAGGGGGGTTTGGGTTAGATTCAGGGTATGTGGGTGGTGGGTTGTAATGTTGGGGGGGGTATTGTATGTTTTTTTTTACAGGCAAAAGAGCAGAATTCTTTGGGGCATGCCCCGCAAAAGGCCCTTTTAAGGGCTGGTAAGGTAAAAGAGCTTTCCATTTTTATTTTAGAATAGGGTAGGGCATTTTTTATTTTGGGGGGCTTTGTTATTTTTTTAGGGGGCTTAAGTAGGTGTAATTAGTTTAAAATTCTTGTAATCTTTTTTTTTTTGTAATTTAGTGGTTTTTTTTTGTAATTTAGTTTAGTTGATATAATTGTAGATAATTGTAGATACTTTATTTAATTTATTTATTGTTAGTGTAGTGTTAGGTTTAATTGTAACTTAGGTTAGGATTTATTTTACAGGTAATTTTGTAATTATTTTATCTAGGTAGCTATTAAATAGTTATTAACTATTTAATAGCTATTGTACCTGGTTAAAATAAATACAAAGTTGGCCGAAGTGAATGGCCGCACTCCTACAGACTTCCTGACTCTGGAACAACTAAAAGGGATATGTTTATTATATGTGTCAGCCTAAAATCATAAAAAAACTTGGTCCCAGCTATATGTGATACTATTTGATCGAGTGTGGGAGCATACAAACGTTTTTGCTACAGGAGCAGATACAGAGTCAGCTCAATCCATGCAGTGATCAGGACACCAGAGAACATCAAGATGGCGGTTTACTAAGGAGAGGCAGTAGCCCCAGAATATCATATCTAACTACCCCAGCTACCCGATTAAGAACAAGAACCCTCAGCGGCAGATAATAAAACCAACTTTTCAATTTGGAACGGCACCCTTCAACAGTCATGGAAGCAGTAGATGCTTGGGAAAAGAGGGTCCAATCTGCGTTGACCCAGCACTTCAGGGACTTGCAACTGAGCTTATTTCAGCTGCTTGTGCAGGTTGAGATCAAGCAGACAGCAGGCTATGACCTACAGCGAAATCGGAGCTTTGAGTCTGTGCTCAAGAAACCGAGTAAAGCTATCGCAGTTCCACAGAACAGGGTACAGATCATCCCACGTGGTGTGGGTCACCGGATGACTCCCGCGAGCCTAGCTGCTGGTAAGAAGGGAGACGGCACTAAGAGACCCCCTCAACCGGGTCTTTTGACTCTATATCAGCCAAGTATGGGGTCACAGGCTCATGGAGATTGGGGCACTACAAATGGGCGGCATCAATTTGAAAAGACCGCAAAAGGGCTTCAATATTTTGCAATAGGAACCGAGGGTAAAAAAAAGCAGCAACCCACAAATACAGAGAAGCTGTACACTCACAGATGGGACTTAAGTAGTTCGTTTACCCAGTACTACCACTCCCAATCAGAATGGTCTATGGACCTATTTGATAACCATGCCGATAAAAGTCTTATCACAAGAGAGGGCATAGGACTTCGAGCCCTGCCATGGATGAGGCTGTGGCTATGGGATCCTGGTGGTTAACTTTTACAGTCAGCCGCAGCTACTTCAATACTGCCTTCGCAGTGAGCTAGTGTCATAGACATTTGTAACGTGGATTTTGATGTGACATGATCTGTTTGGCCAAAGTCGCACTCCTGATATCACTGACCTACCTTCCTACTTACTGAAAGCCTAGTCCCTATTTTGTTCAGCACATATTTTAATGTTTAACCCTTATGAGCTTGTGTCATATTTATAGTTCTTACTTCACATTATTTGAAAGTGCATTGTATATATATATATACCATGGGGGTCTGCCTTTTATTAGGTTGGTTTGATGATATCCTACATAATAAACTTTGGCACAGAGTCTTTGTTAGTTAAGATAGGTGAGAGATAACAATTTTGCCATAGCAGTTACTTTGAATTATGCTGTAATTGTTGTGCACTATATAATCAAATTACTGTTTTGCTTGGAATTCCTTCTCACCCTGACTTAATTCTTTATTTTCTATAAGACATTTGGTTATGGATACCCAGGTCTCTAGGATATATTTGTTGTTTAATGCTCTGTATTCTGATGTGTCTATGACATGTGGTTTGTATATTTGTTGTAGCTCTATATTAAGATAGCTTCTCAGACTTACTACTGCCATTACTATATTGGCTGCGCTGTCAACTTGTTTATAGGTATGACTTCAGGTTTGTTTGTCACTGAAAAACCCAATTGGCCTATAATTTTACATTTAAAGTAATATTCTTCTATATTCAAGATTGCTACGAGAATAACTCACAGGTGTCAGACAGGACAGATAGAGCACAACGTTATTTAGCAGAAACATGCAAATAGTTGGTACTGTACTCATGTAGACTGACGTTTTCAGCTTATTTTTTTTATGTATAGAAGGTTCTCAACAATCCTGATAGTTAGTCAATCTATACGCTCAAACATATAGAAATATCCCACTACATATTTAAATCCCCATAAGAGTAGTGTACTGATGCTGTCTGTTAAGCTGGTGAACATATCCCATTATAGTGTGGATTTCTATTCCCACCTTCTAAGGAAAAATTGTTAACTATTAGCTCTGGCTCACCATTGGATGACTTAGTGTGTTCAACATGTGAAACAATATGCTCAGTATGCCATACTATTTGTACCCTCTATATGACATTTTTGTGACGCCATTAGCTATTTATAGAGTATTTATTTTGGCAGTTTAGTCTTGTATTACGCTAAGATCTAAATATCCTATTGTCTACAACATAACCTTTCTTTATTAGAATGTTGTGCTTGCAAGTTAAAGGCATTATATAAGTCTGTTTATCTGAATAGTCCATAGCTGGTTCTATTTTAATTAGCGGTATACCCATTCTATTGCTTGCAGATATAACTATTTAGGAATATCTTAATTTGGGCCCCATAGACCTATAACATATTGCTCCCTCCTAATTGCGTTGCCTTACTTACAATAATGTGTTCTTCCTCACTGATATCTATATGTGTGTTAAAGGTGGAAGTTTATCTGCTGCTTGTTAGGTAGAGTAACTTGATGTTAATACTGTTTAGGTCTAGACACGTGATTCACCCTGTTGTGTGACATAGGGCCCATGTCCACACGATAGGGGGGTCTGATATAGCATAGATGTCTACATGGGTCCCCTTTTCTATGATGATGGATCTAAATTACACAGGCTTTAGTTATTGTCTGTACTATTTTGATGTAATGTCTCTACCTGCCCTGATAGGTATTCCACCACTTGCTATGTCATATGTTATAGCCGTGTGTATGTATATTACCACATATCATAGTTTCAATAGCATCTGTGAATCAGTATTTCTTGCTCAGGGTATATTTGCACATTTATCTACACTTTTATAAATTAAGCCTACTATGTATGTATATATTTTCCCAATAGCAAAACTGATAGCCCTTAATTGTTTAAGCCTGAGCTCCCATCAGCTTACTTAATTAGATTAGTTGTTAATTTTCTCTCTTCTAGTATGTTTCTATACTACTAGGCTCCGCCCCCCCCTTTTAGACGCAAATTCTATTTGCGTTATCCCCTTCTACGAGGACTGGAGAAGTCAGTTTCGTATCTGGATACACTTCTCCTCTTGGTGATCCTGTGGTTCACCATACCTGATAAAGTATTTAAAACCTCACCTGATTAATACTGATACACTCGGTCCAAACCTATAAGACACCCACTATATTGTCTGAACTGAATAGTTGGTCTTTAGTGTTTTATTCTGATTTTTCTCTGTTCATCTGTTCAATATCTGCTCTTCTCATCACCCTCTAGGTGAAAATTGAAATCCTTATAGGAGATGATTCCTAAACTGACTTTATGTAGTCCCTAGAAAGTTGAGTTAATTGATAGTACTGAAGTACTAGTTTGCCCCTGTGTTTACAGTCTGTTCACATTATTTGAAAATGAGGTTTATATTCTTATTCAAAATAATTAAAAATGAGGTTTATGCGGTAGATATTTTATTTCATGCTTGATATGCCTGATTTATATGATCTGCATTCCCATCAACAGCTATATTTACTATGTCATTACAACAATATAATGTTTGCATATATGTGCATTTTTTAGTCACCTGCGTTGTGACACCTGCTGTATTGATTAATCCTCAATAAAAAAAATATTTAAAAAAAATACAAAGTTGCCTGTAAAATAAATATTAATCCTAAAATAGCTACAATTTAATTATTATTTATATTGTAGCTATATTAGGGTTTATTTTACAGGTAAGTATTTAGCTTTAAATAGGATTAATTTATTTAATAAGAATTATTTTATTTCATTAGAATAAAATTATATTTAACTTAGGGGGGTGTTAGTGTTAGGGTTAGACTTAGCTTTAGGGGTTAATACATTTATTATAGTAGTGGTGAGGTCCGGTCAGCAGATTAGGGGTTAATAATTGTAGGTAGGTGGCGGCGACGTTGGGGGCGGCAGATTAGTGGTTAATAAATATAATATAGGGGTCGGCAGGGGGTTAGGGGCAGCAGATTAGGGGTACATAGGGATAACGTAGGTTGCGGCGGTGTACGGAGCGGCAGATTAGGGGTTAATAATAAAATGCAGGGGTCAGCGATAGTGGGGACAGCAGATTAGGGGTTAATAAGTGTAAGGTTAGGGGTGTTTAGACTCGGGGTACATGTTAGGGTGTTAGGTGCAGACATAGAAAGTGTTTTCCCATAGGAAACAATGGGGCTGCGTTAGGAGCTGAACGCTGCTTTTTTGCAGGTGTTAGTTTTTTTTTCCAGCCCAAACTGCCCCATTGTTTCCTATGGGGGAATCGTGCACGAGCACGTTTTTTAAGCTGGCCGCGTCCGTAAGCACCGCTGGTATTGAGAGTTACAGTGGCGGTAAATTATGCTCTACGCTCCCTTTTTGGAGCCTAACGCAGCCCTTCTGTGAACTTTAAATACCAGCGGTATTTAAAAGGTGCGGGGGGAAAAAAGCACGCGTAGCTAACGCACCCATTTGGCCACAGAACTCTAAATCTAGCCGTTAGGGTTTATTTTATAGGTATTTAGTTTTAAATAGGAATAATTTAGGTAATTATAGGAATTTTATTTATATTTATTTAAATTATATTTAAGTTATGGGTTGTTAGGGTTAGAGTTAGACTTAGATTTAGTGGTTAATAAATTTAATATAGTAGCGGCAGTGTAGGGGGGGCAGATTAGGGGTTAATAAATATAATGTAGGTGGCGGTGGGCTCCGGGAGCAGCGGTTTAGGGGTTAAACACTTTGTTTAGTTGCAGCGGGGTCCGGGAGCGGCAGGATAGGGGTTAATAACTTTATGTAGGTTGCGGCGGTGTAAGGGGCGGCAGATCAGGGGTTAATATGTATAATGTAGGTGACGTTGGGCTCCGGGAGCAGCGGTTTAGGGGTTAATAACTTTATTTAGTTGCGGGGGGCTCCGGGAGCGGTGGTATAGGGGGTAAAACAGTATAGTATAGTGTGGGTGCTTAGTGACAGGGTAGCAAGAAAGCTGTAAAAAAGCCGAATAGCAGCGAGATAAATGACTGTTAGTTAACAACAATCCACTGCTGATCGCTTCCGTACTTGGTGCGCGGCTTTTTGACAGCTTTTTTGATAATTTTGGAGAGCGTATTCAGGTCCGCGGCAGCGAGGTTAGGCGAACTTAATTTGACGGCTTGATAACTAGAGGCCTTTAAGCGATCTCCCAGGATAATTCTGTTCCCTCTTCAGGTACAAGTAATGCTATAATTATTTTTGACCCAGCAAAAGATTATCCATAAACAGAAAAATGAGTCCTCTATTAAGTATTTCTTGTCAATATTATGAGCAAAGTCTCTGAGTTTCCGTAATTGGGTAAAGTTCAAGCTTTTCACTCAGGACTACCACTGTATTATCAGGATTTATGCTGAACCAAGGACAAAAAAAGTTTTTTTTTTATTTTTAGATATATATTGTACCATATCAGATAGTGTCCAGGCTCTTTACGGATTTCTACAAATATTTCTTATACCCAGAGTATTTATCCTCCACAACCAGGGGTAGCTTACTTCACAATTATAGGCAGATGTAATAGTTTGGCATTTTACAGCAAGAAATGCAGAATACTTGCGATTTACTGTGCAGGCTTGGGAGTATCAGCGTCAGCTTTGGCAGGCCGCATCACCGATGCACTTCCATAGTCACCGTCTCGCCCAGGACACCTCCCGTATTGTCCGGTGGCCACTATAGTGAAGATGGCCGCTGCTTGTCTGCTTAACCTCCGCTTGCTTACTTTCAGTCTTGCCTTTATGGGATTGTATTCCCCAAGCTACGTATTCCACTTGTCAGCATTTTGTGCCACTTTGCTTCCCCTCCAGTTGGAGTTAGCGCTGTTGGGTTGCGGTCAGCACTGCCCAACCAATGGTGGAGTTGTCGGGGCCTCCGAGCACCTCCAAGCCAATAGGCCCTCCTTAAGCTGGTTGCTTTCCAGGCCAACTGGAGATCAGTGCTAGGGAAAAAGTGTCTCACTGCTCCCTTGACGGAGCTCAGAGCGTGCATGTGTGTTCTCTGCCGCTCCTCCCACCAGAAGCCAAGTCCACTACCCCCCATTACCTTGATATGTCCATTAGATGTTTTACACTTTATAGTTCAAGAACTTCCATCCTGTATATCTTGGACGATTACACTTATGCAACATTTGGTTTCTATTTTATATGACTCACAATGAGATATTTTGAATCTAAGAATTCTGTCTTCTGCTGAGTACCAGTTACCAGATCCCATGAGTGGATCTACTTTACATTGTTGACGTTTGAATATTCTGTTATTTAACAAAACAAATGAGGCATCACTAAGGTCAATACCATGTTCCCATTACTGTTCAGTGTATACATGTTTGTAATAAGGAATTAATGTAATGTACTATTATCTGAGATATTATATTTCTATTCCCACCTTCTAAGGAAAAATTGTTAACTATTAGCTCTGGCTCACCCATGGATGACTTAGTGTGTTCAACATGTGAAACAATATGCTCAGTATGCCATACTATTTGTACCCTCTATATGACATTTTTGTGACGCAATTAGCTATTTATAGAGTATTTATTTTGGCAGTTTAGTCTTGTATTACGCTAAGATCTAAATATCCTATTGTCTACAACATAACCTTTCTTTATTAGAATGTTGTGCTTGCAAGTTAAAGGCATTATATAAGTCTGTTTATCTGAATAGTCCATAGCTGGTTCTATTTTAATTAGCGGTATACCCATTCTATTGCTTGCAGATATAACTATTTAGGAATATCTTAATTTGGGCCCCATAGACCTATTACATATTGCTCCCTCCTAATTGCGTTGCCTTACTTACAATAATGTGTTCTTCCTCACTGATATCTATATGTGTGTTAAAGGTGGAGGTTTATCTGCTGCTTGTTAGGTAGAGTAACTTGATGTTAATACTGTTTAGGTCTAGACACGTGATTCACCCTGTTGTGTGACATAGGGCCCATGTCCACACGATAGGGGGGTCTGATATAGCATAGATGTCTACATGGGTCCCCTTTTCTATGATGATGGATCTAAATTACACAGGCTTTAGTTATTGTCTGTACTATTTTGATGTAATGTCTCTACCTGCCCTGATAGGTATTCCACCACTTGCTATGTCATATGTTATAGCCGTGTGTATGTATATTACCACATATCATAGTTTCAATAGCATCTGTGAATCAGTATTTCTTGCTCAGGGTATATTTGCACATTTATCTACACTTTTATAAATTAAGCCTACTATGTATGTATATATTTTCCCAATAGCAAAACTGATAGCCCTTAATTGTTTAAGCCTGAGCTCCCATCAGCTTACTTAATTAGATTAGTTGTTAATTTTCTCTCTTCTAGTATGTTTCTATACTACTAGGCTCCGCCCCCCCCCTTTTAGACGCAAATTCTATTTGCGTTATCCCCTTCTACGAGGACTGGAGAAGTCAGTTTCGTATCTGGATACACTTCTCCTCTTGGTGATCCTGTGGTTCACCATACCTGATAAAGTATTTAAAACCTCACCTGATTAATACTGATACACTCGGTCCAAACCTATAAGACACCCACTATATTGTCTGAACTGAATAGTTGGTCTTTAGTGTTTTATTCTGATTTTTCTCTGTTCATCTGTTCAATATCTGCTCTTCTCATCACCCTCTAGGTGAAAATTGAAATCCTTATAGGAGATGATTCCTAAACTGACTTTATGTAGTCCCTAGAAAGTTGAGTTAATTGATAGTACTGAAGTACTAGTTTGCCCCTGTGTTTACAGTCTGTTCACATTATTTGAAAATGAGGTTTATATTCTTATTCAAAATAATTAAAAATGAGGTTTATGCGGTAGATATTTTATTTCATGCTTGATATGCCTGATTTATATGATCTGCATTCCCATCAACAGCTATATTTACTATGTCATTACAACAATATAATGTTTGCATATATGTGCATTTTTTAGTCACCTGCGTTGTGACACCTGCTGTATTGATTAATCCTCAATAAAAAAAATATTTAAAAAAAAATACAAAGTTGCCTGTAAAATAAATATTAATCCTAAAATAGCTACAATTTAATTATTATTTATATTGTAGCTATATTAGGGTTTATTTTACAGGTAAGTATTTAGCTTTAAATAGGATTAATTCATTTAATAAGAATTATTTTATTTCATTAGAATAAAATTATATTTAATTTAGGGGGGTGTTAGGGTTAGGTTTAGACTTAGCTTTAGGGGTTAATACATTTATTATAGTAGCGGTGAGGTCCGGTCAGCAGATTAGGGGTTAATAATTGTAGGTAGGTGGCGGCGACGTTGGGGGCGGCAGATTAGTGGTTAATAAATATAATATAGGGGTCGGCAGGGGGTTAGGGGCAGCAGTTTAGGGGTAAATAGGGATAACGTAGGTTGCGGCGGTGTACGGAGCGGCAGATTAGGGGTTAATAATAAAATGCAGGGGTCAGCGATAGTGGGGACAGCAGATTAGGGGTTAATAAGTGTAAGGTTAGGGGTGTTTAGACTCGGGGTACATGTTAGGGTGTTAGGTGCAGACATAGAAAGTGTTTTCTCATAGGAAACAATGGGGCTGCGTTAGGAGCTGAACGCTGCTTTTTTGCAGGTGTTAGTTTTTTTTCCAGCCCAAACTGCCCCATTGTTTCCTATGGGGGAATCGTGCACGAGCACGTTTTTGAAGCTGGCCGCGTCCGTAAGCACCGCTGGTATTGAGAGTTACAGTGGCGGTAAATTATGCTCTACGCTCCCTTTTTGGAGCCTAACGCAGCCCTTCTGTGAACTTTAAATACCAGTGGTATTTAAAAGGTGCGGGGGGAAAAAAGCACGCGTAGCTAACGCACCCATTTGGCCACAGAACTCTAAATCTAGCCGTTAGGGTTTATTTTATAGGTATTTAGTTTTAAATAGGAATAATTTAGGTAATTATAGGAATTTTATTTATATTTATTTAAATTATATTTAAGTTATGGGTTGTTAGGTTTAGAGTTAGACTTAGATTTAGTGGTTAATAAATTTAATATAGTAGCGGCAGTGTAGGGGGGGCAGATTAGGGGTTAATAAATATAATGTAGGTGGCGGTGGGCTCCGGGAGCAGCGGTTTAGGGGTTAAACACTTTGTTTAGTTGCAGCGGGGTCCGGGAGCGGCAGGATAGGGGTTAATAACTTTATGTAGGTTGCGGCGGTGTAAGGGGCGGCAGATCAGGGGTTAATATGTATAATGTAGGTGACGTTGGGCTCCGGGAGCGGCGGTTTAGGGGTTAATAACTTTATTTAGTTGCGGGGGGCTCCGGGAGCGGTGGTATAGGGGGTAAAACAGTATAGTATAGTGTGGGTGCTTAGTGACAGGGTAGCAAGAAAGCTGTAAAAAAGCCGAATAGCAGCGAGATAAATGACTGTTAGTTAACAACAATCCACTGCTGATCGCTTCCGTACTTGGTGCGCGGCTTTTTGACAGCTTTTTTGATAATTTTGGAGAGCGTATTCAGGTCCGCGGCAGCGAGGTTAGGCGAACTTAATTTGACGGCTTGATAACTAGAGGCCTTTAAGCGATCTCCCAGGATAATTCTGTTACCTCTTCAGGTACAAGTAATGCTATAATTATTTTTGACCCAGCAAAAGATTATCCATAAACAGAAAAATGAGTCCTCTATTAAGTATTTCTTGTCAATATCATGAGCAAAGTCTCTGAGTTTCCGTAATTGGGTAAAGTTCAAGCTTTTCACTCAGGACTACCACTGTATTATCAGGATTTATGCTGAACCAAGGACAAAAAAAGTTTTTATTTTTTATTTTTAGATATATATTGTACCATATCAGATAGTGTCCAGGCTCTTTACGGATTTCTACAAATATTTCTTATACCCAGAGTATTTATCCTCCACAACCAGGGGTAGCTTACTTCACAATTATAGGCAGATGTAATAGTTTGGCATTTTACAGCCAGAAATGCAGAATACTTGCGATTTACTGTGCAGGCTTGGGAGTATCAGCGTCAGCTTTGGCAGGCCGCATCACCGATGCACTTCCATAGTTACTGTCTCGCCCAGGACACCTCCCGTATTGTCCGGTGGCCACTATAGTGAAGATGGCCGCTGCTTGTCTGCTTAACCTCCGCTTGCTTACTTTCAGTCTTGCCTTTATGGGATTGTATTCCCCAAGCTACGTATTCCACTTGTCAGCATTTTGTGCCACTTTGCTTCCCCTCCAGTTGGAGTTAGCGCTGTTGGGTTGCGGTCAGCACTGCCCAACCAATGGTGGAGTTGTCGGGGCCTCCGAGCACCTCCAAGCCAATAGGCCCTCCTTAAGCTGGTTGCTTTCCAGGCCAACTGGAGATCAGTGCTAGGGAAAAAGTGTCTCACTGCTCCCTTGACGGAGCTCAGAGCGTGCATGTGTGTTCTCTGCCGCTCCTCCCACCAGAAGCCAAGTCCACTGTTTTAGATGTACCTAAGGGAGGAATGGAGTTTGGTGCACAGCATAATAAGAAGGCACAGAGTGAGAGACTGCAGAGGTATGTGCTGGAGGAGCTAGGTGTGTGTAGAGGGATGACAGAAGACAGGCGTCAGTGGTGTGGCGATGCTGGGGTTAATAAATGCTGCTGTGGTAAAAGGCACTTTCCTTTTTAATGAAGTTATATATTGTGAAAAATAAAAATAGGGTTAACCAGTTTTAAAATCACACATCTATCTATCTATCTATCTATCTATCTATCTATCTATCTATCTATCTATCTATCTATCATCTCTATCTGGTTTTACTTTCCACACAGCTAAAATTTTAGCCAATATTAATCTAAAATTAGCTAATATTAAAAATGTTAATTTTTTTGCACATATTATCATTTAATACATTTATGTTAAATTATGCAATTAATTTGTATAAATAAATACTCTGTGTGTGTATGTGTATCAGAGGCGTATATTTTAGCCTAAGCAAGCAAGGCACTTGCCTAGGGCAGCAGATTTGGTAAGGCGGCACTTTTTGGGCCTCCCTACAACCACGCTTACTACACGCACACATACCTGCACACTGCACTACACACTCACTGCACTTCACACACTCACACAACACACACCCTCACCATATACGGACACACGTACAATTGGAAATAAAAAGTCACGTTACACCCTCACCAAAAATATTATGGCCAAAAAAGGCCTAAAACTTTTGAGGGGGACAGCAGAATTTTGAGTGCCTGGGACAGCACAAAACCTAAATACCCCACTGGTGTACATGTGTATATATATATATATATATATATATATATATATATACACACTCTGTGTGTTCATGTGTATTTATATGTTTATATATATATATATATATATATATATACACACACTCACACATACACAGACAAGTCATGCATTGCAAGCAACAAATATATAGCTGCTTTATATTTCCATTTTTCTACTTCTCTAATTAAAAGCATACTAGGGTGTTGATTGACCTCTTCCTGTTATTTCTGAGGAATCATTGTATGCAGTGAGACTTGTCTATGGTCCTGTCACAGCATTAGCATATAATTCACGTCAGAGCTCAGATATTAGACTCAAATCAAAACTGTTCAGATTAGAAGAATCAACCGTGTGTCTATCTAGTTGATAGCTGAGCTCCAATACTAAAAATAGCGCTAGAGAGTATACACGAGGGATTATACACAAACATAACAGACCTGGTTTCATTTTCTAAGATATTTAAATACCATTAAAGTTCTGTAAACTGTATTTTTGAATTTCCAAAGATATTTTTTTTTTTGCAAACGCTGTATTTTGCTTCTAACATAAACTACTTTTTTTTTTATAAAGGGGTTATATTCAGTGCAAATGGATGCTACTTTCATAACCATGAAAATTAATTATAACTTTTTTAATGAATTTGTAATCAAATTACTAAAGCTTGTTTGACACTCCATTCCCACAAAAACATTTTTCTATTTTTTTTATTAATACAGTATTAATACAGCATTTAAGGAGTCATATTTTTTTTAAAATGTTTTATGACAAAATAGTCATCTAACCCCCCCACACTTACCCGACGGACAATTTCCCTAGAGAGTCTACAGAGGATTGGGAGAGGGATTTGGGGGTGGTGGTCCAGATGGGAAGTGGCAGCGTGCTCTCCAGGATGTCATTACAGCGGTTCGATGCTCTAACTTGTTTGAATTATATCTTAAAATCCTACTTAGGTGGCATTGGGTCCCGACCAGGTTGCATAGAATATACCCCTCCCGGTCAGCGGACTGCTGGAGGGGCTGCGAACAGCACCTACACATCTGGTGGGAATGCCCCAAACTGGGTCACTTTTGGACCCAGGTGGCGGATTTGCTCCATAGGTTGGGTCTCACTGACACTCTCACTGGAGATATGGCGCTCTTTCACCTTTGACTGCAGAACCTCCCAAAATCATCCCGATTACTAGGCGTTATTATCCTGCTGACGGCAAAACTTGTTATAGCCAGACAATGGGCGAAACATACCCCTGTCACGCTGACCCCAGTCCTAGAGTCCCTAGACTACATTCAAAAAATGGAAGAATATGCGTTGAGGGTCGCTATGATTTCTACTGCTCTATCTGGTTTGCATGGGAGGAGTATAGAAGGGCAAGAAATGACGGCAGTTCGGCGGGAGGCTGGGTTTATACGTAGTCCCTAAGACTGAACTGGATTGATGGTGGCCCAACCACTCCTCCAAGCCTGCAGGGATATCTCCTTTTTTTTCTTTTTTCTCCCAACAGCAGTTCTTCGGGTTATCTACCCCCCATTACCTTGATATGTCCATTAGATGTTTTACACTTTATAGTTCAAGAACTTCCATCCTGTATATCTTGGACGATTACACTTATGCAACATTTGGTTTCTATTTTATATGACTCACAATGAGAAATTTTGAATCTAAGAATTCTGTCTTCTGCTGAGTACCAGTTACCAGATCCCATGAGTGGATCTACTTTACATTGTTGACGTTTGAATGTTCTGTTATTTAACAAAACAAATGAGGCATCACTAAGGTCAATACCATGTTCCCATTACTGTTCAGTGTATACATGTTTGTAATAAGGAATTAATGTCATGTACTATTATCTGAGATATTGTCCTTCACACTGTGATTGTAACTCTGACTTCTTTTATTGCCTCAATAAAAATATTTAAAAAAAAAAAAAAAAAAAAAAAAAAATAGTCATCTAAAGTGTGAAGTATTAGGGGATGTTTGTTTTGGGGACACACACACAATCAAAATTGAACACATAACACATAACAGAACCAACATAAGTAAACTTATTAAGCCTAAAACTGATAACAATACATTACCTAAAATGTGAAAAATAAAGATTTTTCTATTTGTGCTATTGATAAAACCTTTAACAAACTATTACAGAGTGTGAGTATGAGAAATACCTTATTATTTTCTGTAGTTAAAAAGGTGGTAGGAGTGGACTTTGTGCCTTCCAAAAAGCTTGATCCCCTCCACTATATAATGCATGCTGTGAATTAGAGTCCAGAACTGTAGAGGCACAATACTGAGTGAGATATAGTGAACTATAAATTCCAGAATGCTATGTAACTCCCAGAATACTGTGCTTTTTTTCCCTAAAACCGAGCATTCAATTGTTTACCCCCCACCCCCTGCAGTTTGTACTCCAGGTGAATAGAAAAATACATAGGACACCCCCTGTGGATTCCATGCATACTCATACATACACACACCACAGGAATATTATGTAATTAAGGTAAGAGTGAAAAAACTAACCATGGAACTGATTCAATTCCTAAAATGGTTTTATTTAAATATTTATTTTCTGTACATGTTTAAAATCTTTAAATGTTCAGCATGGCTAGGCATATACAAACAAAACCACTGCAGGTATGTTTGGCAGTCAAATAGATAACTGTGATTCAATTACAATGGATAAAGCAAAGCTAACCTTCACCTTGATTACGAGTTTTGTACTAAACAGAGTGCGAAACTAATGGCAAAAAAAGTTGCGTTATTTCACTCCCCATAGCGCTGCCATTACGAGTTATGGAAAAGCCTCCTTGTGCGTGCGATATGGTGGCGTTAAGCTCCATACTGCACAAAAGCCAAGGGCTGCTTTGACGTGCTCGTGCACGCTTTCCCCCATAGACATCAATGGGGAGAGAGTGTTAGAAAATAAGCTAACACCCGAAGTGCGAATTAAAAATCCCTGTAACGCAACCCCATTGATGTCTATGGGGAAAAAAGGTTATGTTTAATCCTAACACCCTAACATAAACCCCAAGTCTAAACACCCCTAATCTGCCGTCCCCGACATCACCAGCACCTAAATAAAGTTATTAACCCCTAATCTGCCGCCTCAACATCACTGACACCTAAATAAAGTTATTAACCCCTAATCTGCCGCTCACAACATTGCCAACACTAATAAAAGTTATTAACCCCTATTACGCCGCTTCCCGACATCACCAACACTATAATAAAGTTATTAACCCCTATTCCACCCCTCCAAGACATTGCCGCCACTATAATAAAGTTATTAACCCCTAAACCTCTGGCCTCCCACACCGCTCCACAAAATAAACCTATTAACCCCTAAACCTCCAGCCTCCCACATCTCAGCAACTAAATAAACCTATTAACCCCTAAACCGCCACCCCCCACATCGCAAAACACTAAATTAAACTATTAACCCCTATACCTAACACCCCCTAACTTAAAATTAAAATTACAATATAACTATCTTTAAATAAATAAAAAATTACCTGTGAAATAAAAATAAACCTAACATTAAGCTATAAAGGCAGCATTTGCCGAAACGCGTTGAAGAAGTGAGTTGTTTTGTAAAGCCAATAGGGTTTCAGCAGCTCTCATCCTATTGGCTGTTTTGAATTTAAAAGTCAGCAATGTCGGGGAGCGGCGGATTAGGGGTTAATAGCTTTATTATAGTGTCGGAGATATCGGGGGATGGCAGATTAGGGGTTAATACATTTATTTAATAGTCGCGATGTGGGTGGACGGCAGATTAGGGGTTAATAAGTTTAATATAGTGTTTGCAATGCGAGATGGTGGTGGTTTAGGGGTTAATAGGTAGTTTATCAGTGTTAGTTTACTTTGTAACAGTTTAGTGATGAGTTTTGTGAAACATTTTTGTTGCGCAAAACTCATAACTACTGCTCTCAGATGGCGGTATGGATTGTGTCGAATATAGGCTGTAACGCAAGCATTTTAGCCTCACCGCACAACCTGTAATACTGGCGCTATGAAAATCTCGCACAAAAACATTATTTTTTTGAGTTTGTAATGAACGTTGCGTTACAGGCTAAAATGCTTGCGGTATTGCTATACCGACACGACTCGTAATAGTGCGTTACTGCCATTAAGCTGAAATTTACATTTTTTTAGCTTTAAAAGCCGTAACGCAAAACTCGTAATCTACCTGATTGTTTTCCAACAGATTTATATCTTCTCTCCTTTTACTTCCATTGCACAAGTGCACAAATGTTTACTAGTGTGTTCTTTATTAAATAATTGCCTTTAACTCTAGTTAGTTAAAAGACAGCAAGCGTTAAAAAGATACTAATTTAACTTTTCTAAAAAGCAAAAAACATAAATATATAGGCACACATACATGCACACACACACACACATACGTACACACGTACATGCGCGCACGCACACACATACATGCACACTCACACACGTACATGCACACATTCACAAGTACATGCACACTTACACACACACATACATGCACACACACATACATGCACACATACACACATACATGCACACACACATACTCATGCAGAGATAGCCTTCTTTAATATTCCTTTGGTGTGACTGCTGCATTGCTGCAGTGGAATTACTCTGCCTTTCTCTTGGATCACATTACATTGCAGATGGCAGCACACAATTTTCTTGCTGCCCACATACAGTATTTCAGCTTTCACAGGCACCGCTGTTGCTCTCCACATATACCTGTGTTATGCAACTCTCCTCTGGGCCAGGTCCCACAACTCTAATGGCAGCTACAGAAGGCACTGCCAGCTCCATAAATAAAGGAATCTTAGAGAGGCATTCACAGGACTTGAATATAAAAAATACAAAAGTTTATTTTTCAAAACAACATAAAAATAGAGTCGACGTTTTGGAGCCATTGTCAAGACAGAGTGTGTCTACCAAAAACTATAAATATATATATATATATATATATATATATATATATATATATATATATATATATATATATATATATATAGTAGATGTGGAACAAAGCACTCACTGGTCTTGAAATATATTTAAACAAGTTTTATTTGCAGTGACGTTTCGGGGTGTTCACCCCTTCATCAGACCAACAATAGTGAATGAAGTGACAAACAATATAAAGGCAATATAAGAGACTCTTTACTACAGCCACTGGCAATTTTCCTTGACCATATACTGCAACTAATGGTAAGAAATATGAAGTCTTATCTCAGAGATTCATGGGCACTCATTGAGGTGCTATCGCAAATCACAGATGTTACAGATGAAGACCTCCTAGTGACGTGGACGTTACTAGCCTATACACAGTGATCCCACAGGATGAGGGCATAGAGGTGATCCTCAATTGCCTTAGGAAATATCTATATGTTGGTCCACCAGCCGAGTTCATTAAACAACTTCTTATATTATGTTTGAAAAGCAATTATTTCCGCTTTGAGAAGAACTATTACCTCCAGCTATCCGGTACAGCTATGGGATCCAATATGGCACCAGCGTTTGTCAACCTTTTTATGGAACACATTGAGGAAGAGGTACTACAGATATACCAACACCCCAAGGTTGTGTTCTACCGGTGGTATATTGACGATGTCCTGCTGATATGGAGGGATGAAGTACAGGCTCTACATGAAGTAATTGACAGACTTAACAACTCAAAGTTCCCTACTAATCTAAAAATTACAGCAAGCAAAACCAGCATAGACTTTCTTGACCTACGGATCTATAAAGATACTGACAGATTGGGTACTACACTATTTCATAAACTCACAGATAGAAATTCTATCTTACATGCCACCAGCTGCCATCCAAGACCACTTATTAAAACCATCCCGAGGGCACAGATGCTACGGGTGGCCAGAAACAACTCTGCAGAAGCACAGAAACTGCTACAGCTAGACCAAATGAAAGCAAAAGTTGGGGCAAGAGGATATAAGAATGGTGATGTAACCACAGCAAGGAGAATGGTTGAAGTAACCACACAGCAAGAACTAATGTTTACAGAGAAACCACAGGATGACACACAGAGGGTCAATTTTGTTACCATGTATTGCCCACAATTAAGAAACATGGGGGCAGTACTGGAACAACACTGGCATGTAATTAAGAGCTATGGATCCCTTCCATATGAGAGGTACGGACCCCCAAGAGTGGCATTTAAACGTGGTAGGAGACTACGTGATATGCTGGTACTAACAGACCCCCAACACTGCTACAAAAAGGGCTTATGGCTACAGACAACTAAGAAGGGATCATATAGATGCCCGAGTTGTGTAACTTACCACTCTAGGATTCAGGGTAATAACTTTAAGCACCTTCATACGAATAAGCGATTCCAGATCAAACATTTCCTGACATGTACTACCCCATATGTGGTCTACATGCTAAGCTCCATTTTTGGAGCAAGGACACACTGTGAAAGATTTATGATTCCAGCTCATTGATCATGTACCTGCCCTACCTAGAGGGGGCGATAAGAATAAACGGTTGCTGCATTGGAAGCACAATTAATTTTTAAATTGGACATCCTAAAGGTTTGAATGCAGGAGTGGACTGGCATTGCTTCCTATGACAGTGTATTTTTCAGTGTTTTACATGGTTTCTTGTAGGAACTGTTGATGTGTATCTTGAGCTAGGGGACATGGTATTCATTGATATGTATTTTCCACATTGGACCTATTGGTCAGGCTCACTGAAGGTGTTATGTTGGGAGACATATCTATACTTTTATATTTTTATAGGTATAGATAAGTTGATTTATGGGATACAGTACTACCCATGGCCCTTCCCTTGTTTGCACACATGTCGCTAACATAGTACAGTACATCTGCTATCTAGTTTCCCCAAATAGGGCTACTGAGGATAGGCGATATATGTTATCTTGTGCCTTTTATAATATGCTTATTGACAGTGCTGACCAGTTCTACCCCTAAACCTGTCCCTTGTTTAGTGACATTTGCTTAGTTAGATGGTAGGCATCACTAAAGTATATTTCCTACACCATATTTGAAATTTTTAGCCTTGCTAAGTCTGTGTGTACTGTGATTGGGAGGCATATCTATTCTTTTATATTTATATAGGTATAGATACGTTTATTTATGGGATACAGTACTACCCATGGCCCTTCCCTTGTTTGCACACATGCCGCTAACATAGTACAGTACATCTGCTATTTAGTTTCCCCAAATAGGGCTACTGAGGATAGGTGATATATGTTATCTTGTGCCTTTTATTATATGCTTATTGACAGTGCTAACCAGTTCTACTCCTGATCCTGTCCCTTGTTTAGTGACATTTGCATAGTTAAATGGTAGGCATCACTAAGGTATATTTCCTATGCCATATTTGATATTTCTACCTGTACTGAGGTGTTTCAGTAGTTTGTCAACGCTTGTAACACTTTAAGTTTATTGTAACAAGTTTGATAGCCACAATCACATTAGGGGCGTGGCAATGACATCATGATGATCTATTTACCTGACAGGCTGCATAGCCCCTGTAACAGAGCCAGTGATTTTCTTGGGCTTAACAGCGTAAGTACACTGCAATTATTTAATTAAGTAATTTGCTTCATTAGCCTTGCTAGTCTCTCAGTACTTGTGATCCACTATACTTTAGGCATTAGCATGATTTAACTATATATAGGATTTTCAGCGCTAACAGTGTTGTCTTTAGCCTAATGTGCAATACAAGTAAGATTTTGATACACAGAACTGCTTTGTTTGTATCCATATCTAAGACAGATTGTTGCATATTTCACTCAGTGATAAGAATGGGTTATGTATATATTGTACTGAAAAAAACTACAGATCCCAAAAAGGGATGGATCTGATAGAGGAGCGCTCTCTCAAAAAATGCAAATATAAAAGTGAATTCACTGAATAATATATAATGAAACCAAGATATAAAATAATAATATATAAAAAGAAAAATTACTGATAATCAAATAAGCAAATAATAATAAATAATAAAATAAAACAATATCGCTTGAAAAAGTAAAAAATATTGAAAAATAAAAAATAAAAATGCGCTAAAGAAGTAGCGCTTGGTAATAGATACAATGCAAAGTGAATCCCAGAATGTTCGCAAATAAATTGCTTGTTAGTTACCAAGACAAATGACAAGTATGTTGCTTGTTTGTTACCAAGACGGATGGAAAATAAGTCTGGTAATAGTGGATGTTCACAAATCCTTTTTGACAATAACTGCGGTGAAGGCAGACAGCTCCTCTTGACCCGGTGCAAGGTGATTCTAAATGAGTGAGACAAAAAGAGGGTGCCACATAGTGTAGTATGACCTTTATGAAGCGGTAAAATAAGGTGGATAAAAGGGAGGCTTACCAAAGGTAGTGGCACTGTGCTATGACCAGTGCTATCAGGCAGACTAGCACTCTAAGCGGCTAGCACACTTTTTCCCAATGGTTTGTATCTGGAACTGGTTCCGTCAGGTGCAGCGTCTTTGACTTGAAAACCGGACGGCTCCAATAGTAGCAAACAGGCTGACAACTTCAGTAGTGTTTAAAAAATGAACGCTTTATTTACATACAACGCGTTTCTCGACCACAGACTGGTCGTTTCATCAGGCAATTTAAAAAAGCGGATCCGCAAACAAATGCACTCTCAGGTCTTCTTAGTAGTAAGTAAAAAAACAAAATTTATTGACATTTCGGGGGTTCACACAGACCCCTTCATCAGAATATATATATACACACACATACATACATTCATATGGTTTTATTGTGCTTCGTTTATTGAGCTTCACAGAAATTGGGTTTTTTACAAATTGAAGGTTTGTGGCAACCCTGAGTCGAGCAAGTCTATCGGCGCCATTTTTCCAACATATACACATGAATAAACACATTAAAGGGACATTATACACTCATTTTTTCTTTGCATAAATGTTTTGTAGATGATCTATTTATATAGCCCATAAAGTTTTTTTTTTTTTTTTTAAATAAATGTATAGTTTTGCTTATTTTTAAATAACATTGCTCTGATTTTCAGACTTCTAACCAAGCCCCAAAGTTTTATGTGAATACCGTCAGCTATCTTCTCCAGCTTGCTCCTGTTTGTGTAAAGGGTCTTTTCATATGCAAAAGAAGGATGAGGGGGGAAATGTCTTATTTGCCACTTGCAGTGGGCTTTCCAGCTACCTTTTCAACAGAGCCAAACTGACAGCTTCTAAGTAAGTTTTTAAATAGTTTTATACTGGATTTTTATATCAGTATCTGTGCATCTTATTCTTTATAGTAGTGTCTATTACATGCAGTTATATGAAAATGAGTGTATACTGTCCCTTTAATACACATGTATAAATAAACAGATATATGTATATATGTATATATATCAACAACAAGAATAAGGATGGTGCTATACCCCAAAGTGTAGAACAATTGAATAATGATATTATCAATATCTTAAAAAATATATAGATTTCCAAAAACTAAAAATGCATATACACATAAAATTTACAATATATAGAAAGAGATTACAATAGGCATTTAAAGTCCACAATCCTAAAGAATGGCAGTTCAGACACGGTCCCCACTCAGATGTACACTTACTTCAAATGCCCCCAATCCATATGAGGTAAGTGTAAGATTTATCAGTCAAATAACTTGGCACCTCCCAGAGTATGGAACTTTGATAGAAGGAACAATGTTCTGTCAAAATTCCAGATTAGACAACTCTCCAGCAGTCAGATTGTAATGTTTTTTGGATTGTATCCACCTCAATGTTCTATATGGGTAAGTCTCTCAGTCGTAATATGGAAATACAAAACCAGAAAAACAGCTCATAGTGTAACACTGTTTATTATGACGAAAACACACAAGGGATGATCAAACTTACATTTAAAACCCTCACAATTATGAGGTATATACACAGCACAGGTTAAAGGTGATATCCACATACGACCACTCGACAATAATAATGTCAGTAGCAACAGCAAAAGTTCTGTATCATAAGGTCAAAACTGCTGGTAGGAGATGCTCTTAAACTCAAAGCAAGTGACCAAGTTAAAATCAAATCAAATCCTTACGCTTTTCAAAGGGTACTTATGAATATACTCCCTTCTTCTTCAGAGGTGTAGGGGAAAGCGGTGACCGTAGTCCTTAAATAACGCTACAAATGACCGTTCATCTAGTGGGCGTTTCTTCCTGGTATTCGGGATGTTGCGAGGATCGTAACTGGCGTCAACGTCATTACATTCTTTGAATGACATCAACACCAGGAAGCACAGGCGAAGACATCCGTTGCTAAGGACGCATAATCAGCTGTCCATATTAAGAGTCTAGGATGCCTCATATATCACTTGCAGCAATACTGGAATTAAAGCATAATACTACCACAATTCCTATATGAACTATAGTATCAGTAGGAGCCTATGTAAAAGTGCTTTTCATATTTCATACAATTATATAAAATCCATTAAAATATCACAAAATATTAAATACTTTCATAAAAGCTTAGATAAAAAGAAATAATGACAATATAGTATACGTATAAGCAAAGAATAAATCCCATATTTTATTCTCCATATATGTATAAATATAATCATAAAAACCTAAGAATATAAATAAATGTTATGATATATAAAAACAAAGCTCATATGTATTAAATACATTCTATCTAAAAAATCCACATCATAATTTGTGACAAATATAGTGGAGCATTTCTATGATCCTCTTAATATAATGTTAAAAAGAGATTATATTTCAATATCTTTTATAAAAAAGGCTGCAATGTCAATATCCTTGTTAAGGCCCTGAGGAACTCTTGTATTGAAGGCATGTATCCAGTTATCGTTGTCTAATTAATATTTCTCTATTGCCCCCTGTTTTACCCATCTGGACCTGTTCTAAAATAGTGCCTTTTAAGCAATCGGGATTTTGCTTATGGATGAGTCTATAGTGGTCTGATAAATTTTGCAATTTTAGACCCGCTTTAATGTTTGTAATGTGCTCATGTAGGGGTTTCTTATATGGCCTGGTGGTCCTCCCAATGTACTGTAGATTACAGCTACATTCTAGAAGGTATACCACAAATGTGGTTTTACAATTAACCACATTTTAAGTGCATATTTTCTATCATTGAAAGTGGAGTAAACTATTTTAGTTGGTTTATTCCCATTATACATGTGTTTCACAGGAAAGACAATTAAGTATATTACATTTATAGAATTATTTTGTTTATGAGATCATACCTGGAGTTTAAACCTGAGGGGTTTAAATTCCAGGTATGATCTCATAAACTTTTGGGAGTGATTCCCTATGTACATAATGTATATATATCATGCATAGTGTTCTTCTATTCTACTTTATATATACTCTATGAGCCTTATTTTTTATTTTTTTGAGTTTAATAGGAACTATAAGTGTATATCAATCCACATTTAGTACTTTTTGGGTTGAAATGTGTATTTTATTATTCACACTGTTTCTCCAGTATGGCGTTTTCTACCATTATTTATATAATGTATTCTTACTCTATACATGTAGTTGAGCTATGTGAATATTTGAAAGTTACTCTTTCTTTTTCAATTGCACAGTATAATGTGTTAGAATTTGTAGCTTTTAAATGCTGTATTTAGACTCATTATATTCTACTGTCGAAGGGTACCCTGTGTTCGTTTAGCAATGTTTATTTTCTTTTTTTTTGTCGTCTAAATTGCTAGATCACCCGAGTTTCATATATCACATTATATGTATATTTTGAATTTGCAATTTAGCAATAATATCTAATCCTTGTATTTGAAGTGTCACATCTTGTTACCATAGCTACACCTGTGTAATGGGCGTATTTTCTTTGTTATGTGTCGTTTTTTTAACCAATAGGAATTAGGCAATCACTTTTTAAGCTGTGTATTTAGCATCCAGCCGAAACGCGTAAGCCTGTGGTGCTACGCTCATCTCACTTTTCTTTCCTCCTGGAATATTTTAATTTGTATGAATAAAGAACTTTTATTTGGAGCAAACCGTCCCTTTTTATTTATTCTACCGCCTATACCAGTAGGCTTTCTCCCAGCACGTTGGATTACTGCTGCAGTTTATGTTACTGCCTTAGCTCTGTTGAGCGTGACAGTCCAGCCACTGATTGGTGACGTCATCCGGATACACTTGTGAGGATTGCCTGCCACAGAGGGTGAGAGATGCCAAAGGGCTCGGTGTGGAGATCCATGGATCAGAAATAGAAGTCTCTGCACCCTGGTAAGGCCACTTGGATGTATCGATTGATGGCTATGAATATATAGCATTTTGTAAGGGACTGTGACTTTGATTATTGTTCAACGTAGGAGCATTGTAACGTTGCAGTAGTTTGATACACAGCATTATTTCTGACATATGCCTATCCAGGAGCTCTAAAACCCATTCTACTTGTTCTTGCTTTCTTTGTTTTTATATATCATAACATTTATTTATATTCTTAGGTTTTTAGATGGTTACTATATTGTATTTTGTAATATTTTAATGCATTTTAAATAATTGTATGAAATATGCAAAGTACTTTTACATAGGTTCCTACTGATACTACAGTTCATATAGGAATCGTGGTAGTATAATGTTTTTTAGTATTTTATTTTGATAAGTATTTTAATTCCGGTATTGCTGTAAGTGATATACGAGACATCCTAGACCCTCAATGTGGACAGCTGATTATGCGTCCTTAGCAACGGATGTCTTTGTCTGTGCTTCCTGGTGTTGACGTCATTCAAAGAACGTAATGACGTTGACGCCTGTAATGCTCCTCACAACAACCCGTATACCAGGAAGTAATGCCCACTAGATGAATGGTCATTTGTAGAGGTATTTAAGGACTACGGTCACCGCTTTCCCCTATACCTCTGAAGAAGAAGGGAGTATATACATAAGTACCCCTCGAAACGCGTAAGGATTTTATTTTAACTTGGTCGCTTGCTTTGAGTTTAAGAGCGTCTCCTACCAGCAGTTTTGAGCTTATGATACGGAACTTTTGCTGTTGCTGCTGAAATTATTATTGTCGAGTGGTCGTATGTGGATATCACCTTTAACCTGTGCTGTGTATATACCTCATAATTGTGAGGGTTTTAAATGTAAGTTTGATCATTCCTTGTGTGTTTTCGTCATAATAAGCAGTGTTACACTATGAGCTGTTTTTCTGGTTTTGTATACCCATATTACGACTGACAGACTTACCCATATAGAACACTGATGTGGATACAAGCCAAAAAACGTTACACTCTGACTGCTGGAGAGTTGTCTCATCTGGAACTTTGACAGAACATCGTTCCTTCTATCAAAGTTCCATACTCTGGGAGGTGCCAAGTTATTTGACCAATAAATCTTACACTTACCTCATATGGATTGGGGGCATTTGAAGTAAGTGTACATCTGATTGGGGGCCGTGTCTGAACTGCCATTCTTTAGGATTGTGGACTTTAAATGCCTATTGTAATCTCTTTCTTATATTGAACATTTTATGCGTATATGTATTTTTAGTTTTTGGCTATTTATATATTTTTTAAGATATTGATAATATCATTATACAATTGTTCTACACTTTGTGGTATAGCACCATCCTTATTCTTGTTGTTGATATTTTTACATTTAGAGAGATTTTTGAGGGATCACTCTTATTTTAGGACAGGCAGCTATTACTTCTGAGTGTGACATCTAGAGCTTTCCTGTATAGATGCTCTATGTGTAAGAATTGTTTTTACATATAATCTTTATAGTTTCCCCTGCTAAATAGCACTTTTAGGGCTTGTCTTTGGATTTCTCCTCAGGCATTCTATATATTGTATATATATATATATATATATATATATATATATATATATATACACACACACCCCCAGCAAAAAGATTATGACTTGCTGAAGGCTCAGATGATGGTTAGGATTTTTTTAGCAATTAAAGTTTTTTTTTTAATTAAGGTATGTACATTGTTTTTTTTAGACATAATGCTTTTGCACACTTAGGGCTAGATTACGAAAGGAGCACTATAGTTTGCGTGCAAGTGATATTAGCTTTTTTCGGCTTATTTCCCATGTCAGAATAGTGTGCATATTACAAGTTCAAGTAAACCTTTTCATTTTAGCGCAATCGCAATTTATGATCATCGGGTTAGTTAGCTAGCGTAAAGGGTAGGGGAAGAAAAAAAAAGTTAAATTAAACACAACATGTGTGTGTATAGATGTGTGCACATATGTATTTATGTATTATGTGTTTTACTCTGTAATATACTGTACATATTTAACATTCTAAAGGCTAGATTACGAGTTTTGTCTGTAAAGCCGTGCAATGCTAATGCTCAGTTCCAGCTCACCGCTCACCTACAAACAGCGCTGGTATTACAGAATTTTTTCAACCCGGCGTTAGCCTCTAAAAAGTGAGCGTTGAGCAAAATTTAGCTCCACATCTCACCTCAATACCAGCGCTGCTTACGGTAGCGGTAAGCGTGCTAAACGTGCTTGTGCACGATTTCCCCATAGGAAACATTGGGGCAGATTCAGCTGAAAAAAAACCTAACACCTGCAAAAAAAGCAGCGTTCAGCTCCTCACGCAGGGACGCCATCTTGGATGATGTCATTTAAAGGAACCTTCATTCTTCAGTTGGACTTCGTTTGAAGAGGATGCTCCGCGTCGGCTGGATTGAAGATGGACCCACTCCGAATGGATGAAGATAGAAGATGCCGTCTGGATGAAGACTTCTGCCCGTCTGGATGTCCTCTTCTGCCCTGATCGGATGAAGACTTCAGCCCCTCTGGAGGACCACTTGTGCCCGGCTGGGTGAAGATGTCTCAAGGTAGGGTGATCTTCAAGAGGGTAGTGTTAGGTTTTATTAAGGGGGGATTGGGTGGGTTTTAGAGTAGGGTTGGGTGTGTGGGTGGTAGGTAGGTTTTAATGTTGGGGGGGTATTGTATTTTTTTTACAGGTTAAAGAGCTGATTACTTTGGGGCAATGCCCCGCAAAAGGCCTTTTAAGGGCTATTTGTAATTTAGTATAGGGTAGGGATTTTTATTATTTTTGTGGTATTTTTTATTTTATTAGGAGGATTAGAGTAGGTGTAATTTAGTGTTTGTTGTTTTTCGTACTTAAGTTTATTTAATTTAATTGTAATTAATTGTAGTTAGTTTAGGTAATTAATTTAATTATAGTGTTGTGTTAGGTGTTATTGTAACTTAGGTTAGGGTTTATTTTACAGGTAAATTTGTATTTATTTTAGCTAGGTAGTTATTAAATAGTTAATAACTATTTAATAACTATTGTACCTAGTTAAAATAAATACAAGGTTGCCTGTAAAATAAAAATAAACCCGAAGATGGCTACAATGTAATTATTAGTTATATTGTAGCTAGCTTAGGATTTATTTTACAGGTAAGTATTTAGTTTTCAATAGGAATAATTTAGGTAATAATAGTAATTTTATTTTGTTTTATTTAAATTATATTAAAGTTAGGGGGTGTTAAGGTTAGGGTTAGACTTAGGTTTAGGGGTTAATAAATTTAGTATAGTGGCAGCAAAGTTGTGGGCGGCAGATTAGGGGTTAATAAATGTAGGTAGGTGTCGGTGATGTTATGGACGGCAGATTAGGGGTTATTAATATTTAACTAGTGTTTGTGAGGCGGGAGTGTGGCAGTTTAGGGGTTAATACATTTATTTAAGTGGCGGCGATGTCCGGTTGGCAGATTAGGGGTTAAAATTTTTATTCAAGTGTTTGCGATGTGGGGGGGGGGGGGGCTCGGTTTAGGGGTTAATAGGTAGTTTATGGGTGTTAGTGTACTTTTTAGCACTTTAGATGGGCTAACGCCGTAACATAAAACTCTTAACTACTGACTTTTAAATGCGGTAGGAGTCTTGACAGGAGAGGCTGTACCGCTCACTTTTTCCAACAATCGTAATACCGGCGTTAGGAAAATCCCATTAAAAAGATAGGATACGCAATTGACGTAAGGGGATTTGCGGTATGTTAAAATCACGGAAAATAAGTGAGCGGTACACCTGTACCTGTCAGACTCGTAATACCAGCGGGCGTTAAAAAACAGCATTGGGACCTCTCAACGCTGCTTTTTAACCCTAACGCAAGACTCGTAATCTAGGCGTAATGTTCTTCACTTACAGGATAATGTCATTTTTATTATAAATATATATTTCTATACATATATCTATACCTGTATATCTATTCCTATAGATATATAGGTATATAAAGTATATCTATTTTACATTATCATATATATATATATATATATATATATATATATATATATATATATATATATATATATATGAAAAAAGAGAGAAAAAAGAGAAAGAGAACAGCACTCCTGAGCTAGAACAAAAGCTAGAATAACTTCCATGCCTGTTCATTTATATTTGCAACTCAGGGTGCAAGTTCTTTTAGCACACTATGCCCCTTCACAGAGAAAAAATATCCTGTAGCATATCAGTCTGATCCTGCCCAATGACAGTCCAGCGCCGATATACCAGGCAATTCTTCTCGGAACAAGGGAAGCAACAACCCCAGATGATTGTTTCGGCCTTCTGTGGGCCTTGTCAGTGAGGTGCAGTTGTATCTCTCTAAGGGCATGTGTGCACAGGCTCCACGTCTGGCTTACGCATTACTCTTAGGGAGACCCAAGTGTAATTTACATAAATGTATATATATATATATATATATATATATATATATATATATATATATATAAAGTAGAAGAAGATTGCACTCCAAACTAACAGTTAATCCAATGCCCTGTGTGCAGCAAAACTGGCAAATAGATATAGAAAAAAGCGCACTCCAAGGGATCCTTATTCAGTACTTTTAATCCACTATTAAAAGTACCTGAATAAGGATCCCTTGGAGTGCGCTTTTTTCTATATCTATCTATCATCTATCTATCTATCTATCTATATATATATATATGTATATATATATATATATATATATATAATACAAATTAAATGATTTTCTATGTGAAGAACATAGTAATGTTAAATGTGTAATCTGCTTCGTGGTTCGCGATTTAGGTCTAACACGATTTTGGGTTGGCACACATGAAGAATTGCTAACTACAATGTATGTTAAAATATAAAATATAGGGGGGCGGAGCGTGCGGGCGTCCAAGATGGTCGCACCACACTAGAGCTCCGACGACGGCAGCAACGAAGACCCACTCCGGGAACAGCCTACACCGAGCCGATCGCCCAAAAAGTGCCTACAAGCACTGTGACATATGATTACAGCATTCTGAGACCCTGACAGCGGGCGGGAGCCCGACTACACAGACCTGCGGAGGACCGCATAGGCCGCAATCAGCACCCGCCTCAAGAGACGTCCTTTCCCAGGATAGATCTGGGACCCAGCACAGACCCGCAATGAGTGTCCAACTGAAGGGATTTACGGGGACACCTTTAGCTATCTCCGATACCTGAGCAACTGAGTTATCGTTATCTTGTCAGCTCTTTTTCCTCCCTGCCTCCGACTCAGCAACTGAGGGGTAAGACAATATGGCGGCCCGCTATACTCATCCAGCCACCCCTGAAAAGATCAAGTAATAATGCGACCCGACTCCTCATCTAAATATAGCCTACAGAGTCACAGTGAGCTTTCAAATATCCTTTATTACTCAATGCCAGACTAAGCCTTTCAACTTATAACATAAGCCCTGGGAAGATATAAACGCTTTCCCTTCTTATTTACTTCACTCCTGTCCCTGGCAAGCACCAACACTTTTATATGTGCCTCCCACTGCTGCAGCTGCTTTCTGCTTCGACTCCACATTTGCACTTTTATTGTCCTAACCTAATGATCTAAATTTGATCCCCCAGGCGGTACAATTATTCTCAAAGGGACTCTGTTACAGACCATACTGCCTGCAACTCATTCTTTTGAACTTTAAGCTTTGCCCAGATTAGGCCCCCTCGCGGGAGCATCGGCCATAAGATGGCGCTTCGCAGAAATACTAAAATGGAGAAGAATCAGAAGCAAAGTACAACCCCCAGCACAATGAATACTTTCTTTAAAAGTACCGATAGAAAGAAAAAGCCAGAAACCTCTCAAGTGCACAGCGAAGATGAATATCATTCTGAGGGCCCTGATGAATCACAACTACCACAATCCTCACCAAACAGTTTTTCTTGGGGCGAAGACAGCCCGGTCACTATGAGAGCCATAGAGGATTTAATAAATCAAGTCAAATCATGTATTAAAAGTGAGTGTGCCGACTTGAAGAGAGATATCAATGAGCTGGGCTTCCGCGTGGAGGCCTTGGAAGATGACAGAGAGGAATGGGCAAAAGAAATGTCTGGCATGTCCCTCGCTTTAGAAGATCAGAGCACACAGATTAAAGAGTTGGAAAACAAGGTAGACGACATGGAGAATAGGGCACGAAGGAATAATCTCCGCATTAGGGGTGTACCCGAATCCGTGAAGCCTGAAGATATTCATGATCATCTTCAAAATATGTTTCAATCTTTAGCAATAGCTGATCAACGTGTAATTGACTCAGTGCCCCTGGAGAGAGCTCATCGCTCTCTACGTCCCAAGCCTAGCGATAACCAGCCTCCTAGAGACATTGTAATTTGCTTCCAAAGCTACAGAGACAGGGAAAAAATTTACCAGCTTGCAAGGTCTCAACCCAATTTCTCATTCATGGGTGCAAAAATTCAGATTTTTCAGGACTTGTCCGCTAGGACACTCCAACTCAGAAAAGAATATGCCCCTCTTACATCCCATCTCCGCTCCATAAAGATCCCATACAGGTGGGGTTTCCCAGTCTCCCTGCAAGTTATCAAGAACGGGAAACAATATGAATGCTTGAATCCATCTCAAGCGACGAACTTCTGCAAGCAGCTGGGCCTTCCACCATTGGAGGCCCAGATCCCTAGCCCTACCACTACTAGCCCTCCTCCACCATCACGACCACCAAAAGGGCTGTGGTCCGAAATTGCGAGCAAACGTAGCAAGAAGACAGACAATCCTGCAGCCCCGAAATCTCAAGATGTTACCTGATAAGATGTCTGTCTCTGCGGACTCAAAAATCATTCCTGAGACTGCAGCCTTGTGAGTATGAAACAGAGACCCCTGGGAGTGGAGTCCGTGTTATCCATGCGGGCCCCAAGCTTAGTAACTCCTCTTAAGTCTGGAGATTTGAACAACCCAGAGATGAGAATTAACAGCAGTTCCCTACTTGAGACTTAATTTACAATTCTCTCTCACCTTTATTTTTCTTTTTAATTATGCTGTTCCTGGACTCAATAAGTATGAAGATTTGAACTTTATGCACTGTAATATTATTGTCGTTCTGCCTAGTTTAAATTGTCACCATAAGTGCTCTTATTCCGGGTTGAATGTGTTAAGCCACGAGTATATTCAGTCCTGGTTGCAAATTGTTACATTAACCTGTTTCCCTTTTTTTTAGGTTTCTTTTGCACTGTATCCATCATGTTTTAATGTGTAGTATTAAGTTACATAATGCGGTACTACTCATGAGGTTGAATACCCTTTAATGTATTTACTGTTTAAACTCCCGTTAGAGTGGGCTCCATTGAGCCGTGATTTCCCCTTCTGTCGCATTCACTACTCTTTCTTTATCCCCTCAATTCATCCTCTTCTTATTATATCCTTTCCTATACCCCCCAAGACTCTCCCCTCCCTACCCTCTCCCCCCTCTTCCCCTCTCCTTTATTTTATCTTTTCTCCATTCCCTCATCTTTACTCTTGTTTCCCTCCTTAATTCAGACACTTAATATTCTATTTCAAAAGCGATTGCATAGAGTATAGTCTATTTGTCATTGTATTGGTATAGTCTTATCAAAATATGTCTTGTGCACGGACCACCACTCACTCCCCCAGGATCATACAATCCCAGGTTAGCGCTTTTAATATTGCCACTCAGAATGTGCAAGGTTTCTTATCCGCCCAGAAACGGTCACTTGCTTTCCACGATTTCTTTAAAAAACACATAGACATAATTATGCTCCAAGAAACTCACTTTAGAAAAGCAAATGAACCCTCCCTTTCTCACCTCTATTACGACCAACACTTCCTTAGCTCAGGCCCATCGAAGCATAATGGGGTTAGTATCTCATTCAGAAAAGGAACGCCCTTCCAGCTCCTGGACAAGTATCAAGACTCAGAGGGTAGAATACTGATTTTAGTAGGACTGTATTATGGTAGACCACTCACCTTAGCTAATATCTATGCCCCAATACGTCCCCCGCCTTCATTTTTCCGTAAAGTTAGTAATCACATCATAGATATCTCCAAGGGACCCATAATACTAGGAGGGGACTTCAATTTTCCTATTAACCCATCTATAGATACGTCCTCAGGCAAATCATACCTACGAAATACCCTTATCAAAGCCAACTGGCAGGCATTACGAGCCATTCCCTTCTTTGACACATGGAGAGTTAGACATCCAACACATAGAGACTTTACTTTTTTTTCGAACCCTCAGCGCTCCTACACACGCCTGGACTATATACTATGTGATCAAAACATGTTGACAGCTCTTTCTGACTCCCGTCTGCATCACACCCCCTGGTCAGACCATAGCATGGTCCTCTCCACTTTTAAATGGTCAGCTAGGCCTCAACAGCAGCAACACTGGAGACTTAACGACCAGATATTAACAGATCCCCTGATAACTACTGATATAATAGAGAAAACAACTGAATTCTTTAATTTCAACAATCCAGCTGAGACCTCAATAACTAATAATTGGGAGGCATACAAATGCTACATTAGAGGCGTTATATTAACTCACACACACAAATTGCGTAAACAAAGAGCAACACTCTATACATCACTGACCTCTGATTTTCAGGAAAAAGAACGTAGGCTAAAACAAAACCCCAAATCCCCACAGCTTTTATTACAGTCACAACAGGCCAGGGAAGCACTTACCCAATATCTGATTAAAAATGCCCACCTCAGGGCAATTACGACCAAGTCCAAATTCTTTATTGAAAGTAACAAAGCAGGACGCCTTTTGGCCAGATCCCTCAAAAAGAAAAACTATAAATCTTTTATTCCCAAAATAGTGGATGCCTCTGGATCCTCTTACACTTCTAACCCCGATATAGTTAAACAATTTGCAGAGTACTACACTTCCCTATATAACCTCCCATCCTTGGATACTCCATCTAAAAACAGACTTATCGATAATTTTCTAGCTCAGGCGCAACTACCCACTCTAACTAAAGAGCAATGTGAGTCTTTGGACTCGCAATTCACTTTACAGGAACTCCTAGTGGCAGTTAAGAATCTCCCCCAAGGAAAAGCCCCAGGCCCAGACGGCTTTACCCCTAAATTTTACCATCATCTCAAGTCTCAATTATGCCCTCACCTCCTTCAACTATACAATTCCATCGACAATACAAACCCCTTACCACAGTCCTTATTGGGAGCTACAATTACTGTTATACCTAAACCCGGCAAACCAACAGACCAAGTCACCAACTACCGCCCTATTTCCCTAATAAATATAGATATGAAGCTATATGCTAAGTTATTAGCAACGAGAATAAATAGAATCCTCCCTCTACTTATACACACAGACCAAGTGGGATTCATCCCAGGTAGGGAGGCTAAGGATAACTCAATACGGGTCCTACAAACCCTGACTACATCTATTTCCTCCAAATCCCCCTTGGTTTTATTGTCCACAGATGCGGAGAAGGCCTTCGACAGGGTGGACTGGGATTTCCTCTGGGCCACTCTGTCGAAGTTTGGTTTTTCGGAGGCGTTAATATAACGAATAAAGGCACTATATCATAACCCCTCAGCCAGAATCTCTGCCAACAACACACTATCCACCCAAATCCCCATAAAAAATGGCACACGTCAGGGATGCCCCTTATCCCCTCTGCTGTTCGCCTTAGTGGTGGAGACAGCAGCGACCAGGATTAGAACCAACAATAACATACAGGGGGTCTCTTTTGATGGTAATCAGCAAAAGTGCCTCCTCTACGCAGACGATATTATTTTTACGATTCGCTCCCCACTCTCCTCTATACCATCCCTTCTCAATGAACTGGATGAGTTCAAACAAGCCTCCAATTTTTCCATTAACATGGGAAAATCAATGTTGATGCCCCTACATATTTCTGAGGAAGAACACGCCTTTCTCACTAACCAAACCAACTTTCAGATTACAAATAAAATACGCTATTTGGGAATTGATGTATCCGCCAATCCGACGGATCTTTATGACCTTAACTACTCTCCCTTACAAAAAGAGAACCTGACTTCCCTTAACACCTGGCACAAACAGGGCCACCTCTCTTGGATGGGCCGCATCAATGCTATAAAAATTACCTTCTCCCCAAATTCCTCTATTTGTTTCAAGTTCTCCCACTGGACCTCCCCACACATTATCTAATTCAACAACAGAGATGGTTTGAACAATTTATCTGGGCACACAAAAGACCAAGAGTAGCTAGGAATACATTATACCTTAGCAGGGAGGATGGGGGCCTGAGGGTTCCAAACCTCATAGACTATTATAAAGCAGCCCACTTAGCACGAATTACTGCCTGGAAACACTCCCATCCGAACAAACCCTGGGTCCAGCTTGAGTGCAGTCTGATAGGAGGTCACCCCTTGGGTGAGGTATGCTGGATTCCCCCTAAGGCGAGACCCTTGGGGGTCAGAACAAATTATTTCGTAGCAGCTTCCTTAAGAGTCTGGGATAAAATTCTGTCCCAAGACGCTAAAATTTCTAGCCATATGTCCCCTTTAACCCCCATCCTGAACAATTCGAGTATGCTTGATTCCACTGCTATACAGACTCCATGTATTGATGGCGTGCCCACAAATATTCAGGTCCATACAGTGTTAGATAAGGGTACTATACGTCCACAGTCCGAACTTTCTCAAGTATTGGGACCCCCTTTCCACCTCTGGTTCCCGTACTTTCAGATCAGACATGCTATATTAACTAGCCCCCACAAACCAGACCTTGTTAGACCCCTCACCACCTTTGAAACATTATGCACTACTCCCTCGATCACCAGGTCACACATTTCCATTATCTATAAGAGACTGCGAGGCTCCTTTCCCAGTAAAAAACCTTCTTATATCTCTAAATGGGAGGTAGAACTACACGAAACCTTGACAGAACCTAAATGGAGCCATATATTTAGTGAGACAAAAAAATCGTCTATTTCAATAATTATAGCTGAAATGAATTACAAATTGCTCTCTAGGTGGTATCTGACCCCACACCATCTTCATAGTATCTACCCAAGTTCCTCCCCTCTATGTTGGAGGCACTGTGGTGGGATGGGTACCCTGTCCCACATCTGGTGGTCCTGTCCACTCTTAAGTGCATTCTGGTCAGGTGTATCAGAAAACATTAATACCAAACTAGTGACCTCTATAATACTTACACCCAACATCATTTTACTGAATGATACTCCAAAAATCCCCTGTCAATATAGGAAACGATTATTCCAATGCATGATTAACTGTGCAAAACGTCTGATTCCTCGGTTTTGGAAGAAATGTGTGCTTCCTACTGTCACTATGTGGACACATGAGGTAGATCATGTCCTAGAGTTAGAGAGGATACATTATGTGTTTAATGGCAAACAGGATTTTATTGCTGATGTTATTTTCTTGTGGGAGCAAGGAGGTCCGTGATCATTTAACAAAGTGAGCTACTAAATCTGTAATATTGTATGCCTTATTCCTGTATTTTATGTTTATAATACTTCAAGTGGTGATGTCTCATTAAGCAATACGATGAGTTGACATCCCTAAGTGGAGTGAACAGATCTTCCTGTTTATACTTTTATCAGCTTTTCAATGTACCTCCGTTAATGCTTAAATACTCTATGTTAGAGCACAATTGTTTACATGTTATGTTATTTGGTTTGAAAATCAATAAAACATTTAATTGAAAAAAAAAAAAAAATATAAAATATAATATACTAAAAAATATCAATAATAATTATTAAAAATTATTATACATACGGTAAAAAATCTTAATAATCTATAGAATATATATATATATTTTTTACAGTATGTATAATAATATTTAATAATTATTATTACTATTTTTTATATTTTATGTGTAATATTTCAATAATGCACATTGAAGTTAGCATTTCTTCATATGCCCTAACCCGACACCTCGTTAGATCTAAATTGTGAACCCCGAGGTGCGTTACACACATTGTTCACATATAATTTTTAAAAATTTGTATTATTTAATATATTTCAATATATACAGTATGTTATAATGTTATTGTAAAATAGATATCTGTTACGGTACCAACAGTGTACCAAGGGTTAATACCAGATGAACAATGTCCTGCATAGGGAATCAGCAATTCACAACCCAGCCAGTTTCCCTGCAAACATGAGACCAAGCTCCACATTTCAGGTTTAAAAAAGAATAACTACTTTATTTGAAGGCAGCACACAGATTTATACACCCTGGCTTCAGGTTACAAAGGGCATTGGTTTAACAGTAAAGCAAACATATGAACAATGCATCAAACCTCTAACAATTGTCTATTCACAGGTAAAACAGATTAACATATTAAGTTAATTAACTAGGGAAGAACGTTTACTCAGACAATCTGATGTTGGGCAGTCTAGTTAACATAATCACACAAGGACACAATCAGTTTACCCAGACAGACTCCTGAGACACAATCAGATCTGAAACATACATAGAATACATCTTATTACTGAATATAGGAACAGTTCTTATTAGCTATAAAGTCTTTTATGCCCACTTGGCTTATAGAGTCACAATTGCTCCCAAAAGGTGTACTCACACCCTGTACCCATCCTGTATTTATGGATACAGGGTGACATAGACATAAGACAGAGTTATGAAAGTACATGGGGTGTCCAGCATATAAAATTCCATATTTTCATGCAGTCTCTGGGTATCCTTAAGCCCATGTACCTCCAGCCCAAAGAATGTTCCATAACAGGCCCTCCAATGTACAGTGGCGAGATTGGTTTCGTCACATCTCTCCCCTTTTCCAAACAGACTAACAGGGTATCTGACCTCCTGCCGGTCAGTGCCCTGGTTAGTCCAGCAACCCACCCATAAAACACAATTAGTAGTACAGCCCACCCACAATAAATGGTTACTACACCTGAGTACGGGGAAAACTTGTCCATGTCCAGGTGCCTCACCACAGCTGTGTGGGGGACTGGTACGCTGAATTGGTGGGTTGCGAGGTGGGCAGAGACCAGCTGTACTCTGCCCGGGTGCCAGCACTACCATGGAAGTAGCCTGGTGGGAGCCTGGTTGCTGGAGGGGGAGACCGACTGTCTCCCCTTTGGATACATAGCTGTGCTGCTGGAGGGGGAGACCAATCGTCTCCCCTTTGGCTAAACAGCCGTGTTGCTGGGGGACAGGACCATCAAACTCCTCTCCCTCTGGTTTGTCATGCTCGGCTGTCCAGGGTATGTACTGTGCCATATACCACCAGAGCGCCTGGTAGGCATGTCAGTTTGCTGGGACAATCCATCTGTATTCCCGTTATGAGAGAGAATTCCTGTCCATACAAACAAGGGTTCAAATTCCTCAGTGCCCAGACCAGGGCCAAACAGTCCTTCAAAATCACATCAGCTTCTTTACGAGTTTTCTGTACCTGCTCTTTATAGGTATCCACAATCCCTTCATACTGACATAGGGTGCCCTTGAGTTGCAGCACCTCACTATGAGCCAGCGTCAGCTTCTCCTCCAGTGTCACTAAGTTTTTCTTTAATGTTTCATGTTCCACTCTCAAGCTGGTGTTTTCTGCAGTCTGTCGGTGCAGCTTGTCTAGCAGAGATTCCTGTTCTAAACGTGCTTTTTCCTCTGCGCTCCTCTTCTCCTTCATCAGCGCATTGTAACGGGACCTCCACATATCAATAGCGGATAGAGATTTACTGAGCTCAGCGTCCTGGGGCTTAGCAGCAGGTGGGTCAGTCTCTGCTGCACGGATCTGGGCACGGGTAGTCACAGAGTTAACATCAGCGGGACCCATAGGAGCGTAGGCAGAAACAAGGGGGGCCAAGTCATTTCCAAGAAGAACATCAGCAGGTAAGTCCTTCTTGACCCCCACATTCACAGGTCTAGCGCCCACTCCCCAATCCAAATGTACCCTGGCAACAGGTAGGCTGAACACATCGCCCCCTGCTACCCTCACAGCCACAGTGTCTCCAGTGTACTGTTTCTCAGACACCAAGTTCTTTTGAAGCAAGGTCATGGTAGCACCAGTATCCCGTAGACCACTGACCTTCTTCCCATTCACTTTAACCAGTTGCCGGTTATTCCGGTGGGCAGCTTGCACAAGGTCTGCCTCATGTAGGATGCTCCAGCATTCTTGCGCCTCTACGTAGCGGGCCGCAGGCTGAGGATTACGTGGGATTCCGCCGGCGGGTCTTCTCCAGGACTGCGCTTGGTTCGCTGCGTTTAGGGGACACTCTGGTCTTTTGTGCCCTAGTTGCTTACATCTAAAGCACCGAATAGGTTGTGAGTAGCACCGCAGGGCTCTCTGAGGGTAGTTCGTGGCCGGAGGCCGTGTGGTATAGTGGTGCGCCGGGGTTTGGTAACTGGCAGCTGCTGGGGTGACTGGGGGTCTGTACTCCACTCTAGCAGGGGGCTTAGTGGTAGCAGTGTCCAGTTTGCGGGCATCCGTATACTCATCTGCCAAGCGAGCCGCTTCCTGCAGGGTGGAGGGTTTACGGTCCCGAACCCACTCTCGAACTCCTGCGGGTAATTTGTCGAAGCAATGTTCCAACAGGAATAGCTGCAGCACCTCTTCCCCAGATATGGCTTGGCACCCCGCTATCCAGTGAGCTGCTGTGCGGTGCACCTTACATGCCCACTCAAGGTAGGAATCTCCAGCTAATTTATCAGTGTCTCTGAACCGCCTCCTGTATGCCTCCGGTGTAACCGCATACCTGGAGAGCAGAGCCTCTTTTACAGTATTATAATCCCTGACTTCCTCATCTGGAATGGCCCGAAAAGCCTCTCTGGCCCGGCCGGATAATTTTCCAGATAATATCGTGACCCAGTCCTCTGCGGGTACCTTGTGTAGTGCACATTGCCTCTCAAAATCCGCAAGGTACCCATCAATCTCTCCTTCTGTTTCCAGGAAGTTTTTAAAAGCTGCAAAATGTACTTTTCTCTTTTCCATCTTAGTCAGTATTGTAATAATCCCCCTCTTCCTGAGGTTACTGGCTTGTGTAGTTGCTCTTCTGGGCGATAAGGTTCATTCCGTCGCTGCCACCAATGTTACGGTACCAACAGTGTACCAAGGGTTAATACCAGATGAACAATGTCCTGCATAGGGAATCAGCAATTCACAACCCAGCCAGTTTCCCTGCAAACATGAGACCAAGCTCCACATTTCAGGTTTAAAAAAGAATAACTACTTTATTTGAAGGCAGCACACAGATTTATACACCCTGGCTTCAGGTTACAAAGGGCATTGGTTTAACAGTAAAGCAAACATATGAACAATGCATCAAACCTCTAACAATTGTCTATTCACAGGTAAAACAGATTAACATATTAAGTTAATTAACTAGGGAAGAACGTTTACTCAGACAATCTGATGTTGGGCAGTCTAGTTAACATAATCACACAAGGACACAATCAGTTTACCCAGACAGACTCCTGAGACACAATCAGATCTGAAACATACATAGAATACATCTTATTACTGAATATAGGAACAGTTCTTATTAGCTATAAAGTCTTTTATGCCCACTTGGCTTATAGAGTCACAATTGCTCCCAAAAGGTGTACTCACACCCTGTACCCATCCTGTATTTATGGATACAGGGTGACATAGACATAAGACAGAGTTATGAAAGTACATGGGGTGTCCAGCATATAAAATTCCATATTTTCATGCAGTCTCTGGGTATCCTTAAGCCCATGTACCTCCAGCCCAAAGAATGTTCCATAACAGGCCCTCCAATGTACAGTGGCGAGATTGGTTTCGTCACAATATCTTTACCTACATATCTATAGGAAAGGATTTTTGCAAAAAAGCCTTTTATGTGAATAAACACACGGAAAAAAGGCCCTTTGTGTTGTGCCTGCTTTGGGTGACCTTGTAACACTGGAGCCAGGCGTGGGGTTGACCAGAACTTTATATATATACTGTATATATATAATATATATATATATATTTATACATACATAGAGAGAGAGACACATTTGCAATAAAGTTACATTATCTTGTATGTGAAGAACATTGGAATGTGAATGGGTTAGCGCGCGAGTGATAGGTGTTAGTTTTTTTTTCTTTTGAACTCTCCTTTGACTTCTAGGGGGAGAATATGTTAAAGTGGTCACAATACTTGGTTAGCATGCATCAGGCTTTCTCTTATGCGCAAATGTTTTACTGTCTTCTTGCAACATGGTCCAGTACTGATCCTTGGGGACCCCATTAATTACTTTTGTACAATCTTGTATGAATGAAACAAATTAGTTTAACTTGTTTAAACAGTGTTATTCCTTATGCATATAGTAATATTTAGAATTTACTTTTCCTTTAAAGGCAAGAAGTTGCTAAGAGGTCGTTGTATTCATAGTTGCAGCAGGAGCTCCCTTTCAAATGGGATGGTCTCTTTCTGTCTCTCCCATCCCCATTGGGAGATTGATTTTTGTTGCTGCCTCTTGCTTACACAGCTGTTTTATACTCCAGTATTTACATTTTCAGTATAGGTGGCAGATTCAACAGGCAAACAACAAAATAAAGATAAAGGGGCATATTTCTAAAGACCGCTGCTCCATAACCTGTCCGCCTGCTCTGAGGCGGCGGACAGAAATCGACAGAAATCAACCCGATCGAATACGATCGGGTTGATTGACACCCCCCACAAGAACTGATGGTGCAATGATAAATGCAGACAGCGTATGGTGTCGGCACTAATCGATGTGCAGCGGACATGATCCACTATATCGGAACATGTCTGCTCGCACAATCATAAATATGTCCCAAAGAAGCTATTTGTAAACCATTTAGGGCTAGATTACAAGTGGAGCTCTAATTTATCATGCTCCCACAAACTGTTAAATTCACCCGTTTACAGGGAGCCATAAATAACCAAGCTCGCAGTAGCAATTAGTGCTCATAAAATTATCAGATGATCAGATCTCTGGTTTATTTTATAAATGTTCTCTTATTGGCTCCAAAATACAGTGGTGTGTAGTTTATTAAAAAATAAAAATTGTAGCATTTTTATTTTTTAATAAAATAACTGCAAGAAGCAGTTATGAGGGCTGAACATTTGCGGGTGAAGGGTGTGAAAAAAACTGCACTGAAAAGTGCCTTTACATTGAAGTCTATAGGGAACTTTGTGTTCTTGGTAAATATATATGTATATAAATATATATTTATGTGTTAATATGTGTATATAAACATATTAACACATAAATGTATATATACAGTATATATTCATATACATATATATTTATAATCTGCTTCCCATCGCTGCACGACATACCCCCTTTGCTGTGCCTATGAAAGCGCGCTCTTGTGAGTGCAAAGCTTCTGTGCAATGCAAACCTCGCTTTTAACATTTGCGTGCACTGGTATTACTAAGTTGAGCACAAATATCGGCTTTTGCGGAAGGGATATTTTGCTCTTAACTTGTAATCTGGCTCATAATATACTCTAGCATTTAAAAGTGATCATTGGGAACACGTTAAAGGGGAGAATCATTTGCAGTACAATATTGCTTTAAGGGATACAGTATTCTGCATACTCTTACGTATTTGACACATTTCTTACGTATTTGACACATTTCTGAATATAACATATTGTAAAATTAAACCGACAAAACATTAGCTAAACCATTCATGAAAAATGCATTTAAAATCAATATTTGACAGTTTAGATAGATCAATTTTTAGTGTGTTTACAGTAAATGAATCATTAGGCACACATTTATGAACACTCATGTTTATCTACAGTCATATTTTGTGGTCTACAAATTTATAAAAAAAAAATAACCAGGATATTAAGGCGTTAGATTGTTTATATTTTGTTTTAATTTTCTGCATAATAAAATCTTGTGATATTCACTGGATTATAAATATCAACCAGGTTAATTATTTGTATATTATCATTAGTAAAAAACGTATTTTTAATAAAGGGCAAAACTAAAACCAATTATTAGTAATCATTGTGTATTTCCCTGGCTACTTTTGTACTTGAGATTTTTACAATTTGCCAGTTAATTTTTTCTTTTGCTTTTTTTTTCTTCTTTTATATAGTGAGTTTATAAAACGTGTGTGGGAGAATTTAAAATGTGATATCTAATCTTTTTGTCTGTATAGACAAAAAGATAAACTCTGTTATCCACTTCCAATTTAAAGCTGTGTTTCTGTTATTGTTTGTCTTGAGTGGAATCCCAAGTACCTCAAATAAATCAATAGTGAAGCACAAATTGTACAATCTGCTTTCCAGAATAAACAAATAATTTAGGAAGTTTACTCATATTTTGAGGAGTTAGCTTCTCTCAAGAGGTTTATTCAAACATGAATCCAGGTATTCATAGCTCCAATATATGTATAACTTTGACAGAAACTGTTGCCGTCACTGCTGCCTTATGAAACATGCACACTCCTGAGCCTATGGCAGTATGTGGTCATATAAATATCTACCTTTTAACAATGGAGAAAGATAACAGAAATAAAAGTATAAATATTATACACATTTTCTAAATCACAAAAGTTTAATGTCGTGTTAGAATTCCCTTTAAAAAAGACATTGTAGTCAATTTTTTTATTTGCTTTATTTAAAAATGACATTTAAATTTTTTTTTCATTTTTTGAGTATTGAAGAAATATAGAATATTTTGTCATCCTTGCAATAGTGTGCCCCTCTTAACCAGTTAAGCAAAGATAGTTTGTTTTTATCACATAGTAACATAGTATATGAGGTTGAAAGTTCTCTGAGTTGGACCTATACAGGTCCTGATTTAAAATAATGAAGCTGACAAATTAACTTACATTAAACAATTAGAATCGTACCCATTTAACACAAGCAATCAAATTCTTAAATTCTGTTTCTAGCCAGCAATGTATCTAAGCGATTTTAAATGTATCTAAGGTATTGGTGTTCACTACCTCCGTTGGTACTGACTTCCACAATTTGATTGTTCTTACTGTGAAAAAACTTTTATGTTTCTGAGGATTAAATTTCCTTTCATTCAGCCTTAAATTGTGACCTTGTGTCACAAACAGCTGCCTTGGAATAAACATTGTTTCCGCCAACTCTGTATATGGGTCTTGAAATATATTTGTATAAAGTAATCATATCACCTCTCAAGCGCCTTATTTTTCTAGAATAAACAGACCCAATTTTTTTTTTTAATTTCGCAATGTCCTTTTTGAAAACTGGTCCCCAGAACTGCACTTCATACTCAAGGTGAGGTCTTACCAGGGATTTATATAGCGACAGAATTATGTTTTCTTCCCTTGCATTTAAGCATCTTTTAATACATGCTAGTATCTTATTAGCTGTAGAAGTCGCTGCCTTGCAATGTCCATTCATTAGTTTATTATCTATAAGTACACTTAAATCCTTTACCTCTTCTGTCTTGCTAAGACTAGTCTCATTTAAATAATAAGTAGCCTGCATATTTTTACTACCAGAATGTAGAAGCTTACATTTGCCAATGTTAAATCTCATTTACCAGGCCATTCGTCCAAATCCCCTTGTAAAGCAATTATATCCTGCACGACCTCATCACCTTACATAACTTTGTATCATCTGCAAAAATTGAGATGTTGCTAGTTAATCCTTCCTCCAATTCATTTATAAAAATATTAAAAAGAACATGGTCCAGTATTGATCCTTGGGGGACCCCATTAATTACTTTTGTACAATCTTGTATGATCTATTTACTACAACATGTTTCTCCCTGTTTTATTATATAATTATTCATTCATGATCTTACATTTTCAGCTATTCCCAGTCCCTTCATTTTGTGCAATAATCTCGCATGTGAAACTAGTCCTGTGATATTATGCTGAGGATACACAGATATATATACAGTATATATATGATGATCAGCACCAGAAATTTGAAAGTACACAAAGATTCAAGAGATAAGGTTCTCCTTAACCTTACAAGTTAAATAAGTAGATTACAATAAAAGGTACTTGGATGCGCAAAAAATGCTTAGTGTATGTTTAAGAAAGGGTAGTGAATAGCTTAGTTTAACCGCTGACAGGGGCTTCCGTAGTTTGAGCGCTCCCGTATCAGATTACCAAGTTTGTTGTTTACGGACAGTAACTTCTTTTTTCAAAAGACTCAGACAAATGGTAGCAACCGCAAATAGATTACGACAATATTCTTATAGAGATACCAGAGGGCAATCTGTACCACACGGAGCAGCGGACACCCCAGAGACGCTGTTTGTATTAGTATTGGATCCTGTGTTCCTATATGTGAGTTCAGATTTTTTTATATACCCAGTTGTACTGGCTGCGTTAAAAAGGAGAAATCTGTTCTCCCTCCCACAGGTGAACTGCTGTGACTCAATCAATTTACCAGCTTTTTGGGTTAGTTGGAACTGCCAACACTCACATTAATTTGGACTTTATTGCTAATTTTAAATTGTAACAATTATTAAATTGTCTTTGTCTCTGTTTTTTGAAATCTGTTACTTTTTTTATTTTTTATTGAGGTTTAAGCAGGGCACAGTTACAGCATATAGCAAAAGATACAGTTACATGACATTTTGGTATACTTGATATCCTCCATTTCAAGTAGATAGATATGTAATACAGGCTTATTATTTACAACAAAACAGAAGTGGAGCAAATAATAGTGTTTAAGGTAACTAACTTATAATTGTTGTGCCATAAACATTGGAAACCCTCCAAACCACATAGGAGGCCACTTTTGGACCTCATATAAAAAGATAATTAGTCTAATGGAGGGTATCATGTTAAATAGGAAACCACTCATGGGTTACTTTTAGTGAACCTCAGTTTTTTAATATTAAAGCATGTGAAAGATATGCATATATAGTAAGCTATATATTATCATAGTAAACAATATACAATGGATATAGATTTATTAAGTAAGATAAACCACACAGAATGCCAAAATTATGCAATTATAAGATGTCAGCCATTTTTTGGTGAACTGGTTATCAGGTGGAACTGCACTAGGTCTCCTTGATGAGTCTGACAAATAGCTGTTTTTAACAATAATAAAAAACGAGTTGCTATAATATGTTCTATAAACTAGGCAAACCAAGTAGCTTAAATATAAATACATATTTACCTATATAAAAGTCTAGTCCACATAGTATATATTTATGGCCATCCCACTCGTAATCTAAGGCAAAGAAATACCTCAAAAACTTAGTGGTAGTGTTAGTGGCCTTTATCACTATATATTATCTGTGGCTAGAGACCCAATTATTGAAAATGTATAACACACTAATCCTATGTAGTCAGGGGTAATATATGGTAGTTTAGGAACTAGTAGCTGATATGTAGTAAAATGTAGTAAAATAAGTATATTGTCAGGCGATTCAGTGATAGCGGAAGTTAACTTAAGCAGCTGGTTGGAAACATCTCTAAGTAGGGGTATCTCTAGGTATTAAAGAATGATCACTCTGATGACTGCATTTTCCAATTGGATTACATTTAGGGTTGTTTAAAGTAAAGGGGCATCTAAAAATTGGCAACAGCAAACGCATTATCTGTGAAAAGCTATATGTACCTGATCCCTGCTGAAGACTATATTTATGTTAATTTTGGGAGGGTACTACGGTATTAATAAGTAGATATGTACCTGCTACTGTATAAACATCCATTTTAAGAAGTAGGCTCCCCCGTCCCGGCCGCTGACAACAGAGCCCACCCCTATCTTTATCTATCTTCATAGGATAAGCTGATATGATGTGCAACAGTGTTTTAGCTTTCATGGCAGTAACATATCCCCCATAAAAGACTCAGCCTGAAAATCTCAACTATGTGTGCTTAACTGTTACAATTCTGATATACACAGTGCCCATCTTCAACATCCACAGAGTGAAAGTAGTAATAAAAATAATAATATATTAAACTGTAGAAATCCCATAAATGAACATTATAAACCGTTCTGCTGATTGAGGAGGAGGGTTATATACATCAAATCGCTAAATCATCCCTGACTCTTAGCCATCATTGTTCTTATCAATAGTGAACATCAAATCTTTGGAGGGCGCTGAATGGATGCTAAAATTACCTAAACGCCAAAATCTCACCCAGGTCTACCAAGCATTGCGTCTTGTCCGAGGAGCACTGAAAAATATCTCTCCCTAATTTTAACCTATTCCTCTTCTATCCAGAGACATCTCTAGTTCACCATATTCCTGTAGGCCGAAAGTTCCTGGAAGAAGCAAGAAACCAGTTGCTGACACTGACAAGGAGGATGCTCCTAATCCTAGAGAGTACTCTTTTGGAGCTTTGAATCCCCTATAAGGTGTTTCCTTTTGCTCCGGAAAATAAATTAAATCATAAAGTCCAGGCACGGAGGCCCCAAGTGTCATCATCAAATAAACTTCTGGGTCCTTAGGCTTGACCGATAAGCCGCTCCTCTCCTCCGTGATTAGGTCCTCCGGCGGTGTTGATTGGCTAATGACCGGGAGTTCCAAAGGGCAAGCAGTGTGATCTGTTAATTTGGTCACTTTGACCAATTCTCTAGCTGCCTCTGAGTACCCACAAGTTGCTCTAGTAAGTCCAGTAGTGCTGCCGGAGAGCCCATGATTAGTGATTGGCTGTGGTGATCCGGGTTCACATTCCGGCTTATGTGAGGTCTGGGTTGGCAAAGAGGCGTATTGCACTGGAGCTGTCTTCTCCCCACCACCGTCTGCAGCCTTGTTCTCATATTCAGGGGAAAATGGTTTAACTGTCATTAGGACTCGGTCCAGCTGCTTCCTTAGATCAGCAAAATGGCGTTGCAGGATATTTTGTACCTCCAGTTCCCATTTATCTATTGCGGATAGAATCATCTTAGAAGTGGGCATTTGTAGGTTTATAGGCTTATATAGTGTTTTTGTAGCTGGTACTACACATTAACCCAGTCTCCTGGGGGGGGCGAATGCACAGCAGCCCAGGCTCCACAGACCGCTAGTCACCTCAAGTAAGCGACAGCTGCGTGGCCTAACTAAAGAACATAAGCAAGGTAGATGAGCTTCAGTTTTGCTTCTAGCCACTCCAGTATCTTGCTTGGTGTATCTTATATATAATAGTATTAGATATACTGCTTTTCCTACAGAAAAAACAATAAAATAGCTGAAGAAACCCCAAAGTGAAGCCATGAGCTCCTCCAAGACATGACCTGCCGCTTTATCTGTAGGCTCCGCCCCCATGAATTCTGTTATTTTGTATGTATTGTGTTGATCAATTTTTTCAGCTATTGTCAGCAAGTATCAAGTTTTTGTTTACAAGATGTTTTTTTAATTGCAATATACCTTTTGAATATTTTCAGTGTTCACTACCCTTTCTTAAACGTACACTTAAGCATTTTATTGCAATTATGCTGAGGATAACAGTTCTTGAAAAATTAAGAGCAGAGATTTGGCTATAACAGTGATAAGTTCCCTTAAAACCATTGTGTGTATTCTATCTTAACCTGGAGCTTTATGTACCTTACCTAACCAGTTTTTTTCCTGATATCATCTAGAGATAACCCTTTTATCGGTATGGGCTTGTATATTCTAGTTTTTTTTAATGTCTCTCCCATTGTTTCCTCTTTTGTTCATACTAAAGAAAATAAATGGTTTAGCACCTCAACCTTTACCCAGACACTACAGTATTAATCATTCTACCTTTCAAACATTTTAATGTACCTATATTTTTCCTTCTTAGATTTCATGCCACTGATATGCTTACATCAATGGGAACATACTTCAAAAACATTTTCTCATATGAATTCATAGGGGTGCCAATAATTGTGCTACACATATATGTAACAAAGTTGTTTTTATAAACCTGTATAGTGTTTGCAATTGTTTGATATCCATGATAGCAGAGTATTTTTGTGTATTTTTTGAACAAAAGATCAAACTTTTAAATAATAAAGACACATTTTCACAGCCTTCTTTACTCATATTTGCCAAGGGTGCGAATATTAGTGAAAGGCACTGTATATACACATATATATATATATATATATATATATATATATATATATATATATATATATACTGTATGTGTATATACTGTAGTAGATAAATATTCTCTAACATGCAAATTTGTAATATAAACTGCTAATACATGGACTATTAATTCATTATTTGTGTATGGAATCAGGAAAAGTTCCCAATCCCTTACACTGCGTCAGCTAATAAGTATGTATGTTTCAGCTTTGTTCTAGGACAGTCATAACCCTATAAAAAAAAAAAAAAGCTGATGCTTCTGGTTTGTAGCAATAGCATTTGCAGGTTAAACACTTTGCTTTGAGTGTGGGAGAATTCTTTCACAAAAGCAAGAGGTGTTTAATGTCCTTTTATAGTTAAAGGGACACTGTAGCCAGAAAACAAAGAATAATGTGATTGATTTTAACCTTTCAGATTGATTTTATTCTTTCAGATATTGGAAAAAAGGGAACAACTGTTTTTTTTCTCATTAACAAAGTGATCACAATCTTTCAAAATCACACAAAATACAATCTCCATTTTCCCACAATGGCACACAGAACTGCTGATAGTGGATGCTGATCATTGAAATCCGGTAAGGGTTAATGGGATTAAAGTTATAGTAAAGTTTAGGGTATATGAAAGTAAATCATGAATCTACCTTTTATTTTTAAAGATTCACAAAATCCATTTTTTTCCAAATTATCATCTATAAATTTGATTATTCCCAGCCCAGCCACCCTCTACAAATGCTCTTTTTTTTTCTCCAGGTGACACATTCACCTCTTGTCCAATCCATTTTGCAGCTATATGGCATGGAAAAAGGACCCTAATAAACACTGGCTAAGAGAGATTAGAGCAGCTCTGCAACGCCTTGCAGTCGCAGACTGAGACCAACTAGGGCACCTGGGCAAATATTATTGAAGGCCCCCACTCCTATGCCCCACCCTGCCTCCTATACCCCTCTCTCAACCAACTGCTGCCTGCCATAGCCCCCAACCACCTGAGACAGGGCCCCAACATCAAGGGTCAGGAACCCCATATTCCAGGGCCCCCATAGCCACAGACACTCCCACAGGACCCCCCCACCTTCCAGGGTAAAACTCCACACTACATGATCCCCAGAACAACAGACCTCCTATCCAGTCACAGGGCACACTCTCCAGGCCCAGGGCTCCTAACCCAGGTAAAGGGCACCTACTCTGCCCACCCTTAACTACTTACTGATAGTGCAGCTGTCAGCAAAGCACTAGCTCCTGATCTGCTGCTGCCCCAGCTCATAACCACTAGTGCAGCTGTTCCATACTAAAGTTTGCCTGCCTGCTGCCTCCTGTTCCCTCACAGTCACAACCGCTAGAGTAACTTAACTGTCACTGCTGTGCTAGTTTATTTAACAAACTGTGATGTGAGCAAAAGCAGCACACTATGAGCCCCCCATTGGGCCCACTTATGTGCCAGACCTTCAGTCCAGTTTCTATTGCCCAACTGCTTAGTTTGCCCCAATTTTAAGCAGGCTGCAGTTTACCTGACCCAACCATATGCTACACCATTCTTAGGAACTCATTTACATCAAGCCTTTCCAGACCACAGCAAGATATACATACCCAATAGGCTTTTCAGGGCTAGTATAGATATTCTGCACATAAACAGAAAAACCATGCCAATTCTGCCAATACAACTATAGTTTTAAATGGTTATACAAGGTATTTGAATACATGCATTTTGCAAAACAGTTCTTAATATTGTACATATGAAAAAATATTGTACATATACAAAATAAGTGTCCCTTTAGAGGGGCACAGAAGTGGCAACCTAACTTTATTACATTACTTCTAGTGCAAAAGTCAATCTTTAATACAAATTGTTAGCATATCTTTTCTGCAAGCTATTCACACACACTTTCATGTCATTTTAATTACTGTCCACTGACAACTTAAAGGTAAGGTAAAGTTAAGCAAACTCCTTTACGCCATCTTAAACTTAATTGAAAAGTTTAATTCATTGTTTTTTTTTTTTAAATATTGAGAAATAACTTAATTTTTTACCGTTTATCCGCCGTTCGGATTGTTTCCTCCGTCCGACATTTTATGTAACTTGATTGACATGCTACCTCTATATCAGCATCCAATCATCATTTTCCCATTGGCGTGGTCAGCCCTACCATTGAAACGTCACTACATTACTATGCACATGCGTTGAACGTGAATAATCCTATTTCCTGAGGTTGCTCGTTCATGAGACGCGCATGCTCTGTTTGACTCTGATATCGCTGGCAGTATAGTATTCAATGAAGAATGTACTTCATTGAATACTATGTATCGAGCGTAAGTCACCATGCGCAGAACAAAATTTGATGTCAATGCGCTTTTAGCCGACCCACTCTCTGCGTGGAAACAGTGAAACACGAAAGTAGGTGCTGGGAAGAGTCGGGTAGGAAATGGCAATCACATTTAAAATTATATATTATATATAAATATTACAGAAATAGTGAAAAAAGTTAGCGACTGCTTTATAATAGTTATGAAGAAGGTTTGAGGATAATTGCAACCCAAAAAATTGACCTTCACTTTAAAACCACCAGCGATCTATGTGTTTGTATCAAAATGTTTAACTGTGTAAAGAAAACAACATACTATCAGATGCATGTAACATTCTGCTTTATTAGGCAGTAAAACTGTGAGAACAAATGTATGCAATTGCTGAGTATGTGTGAATCAGTAGGATGTAACCTATGTGAAGTTGGCACCCCATGTTTGTAAAAACTGAATTAAAATATACCATTCGTTTGTGCTGCGTTTGTGCTGATTTGTGCCGCAAAAACCAACGTTTGTGCCGGTTTGGTTTCGGAGATATAGCGCATTATATTTGCTGAAACTCCGCCCACTTTGCACCCCATGTTATGCAATTTTAAAAACAAATATACCATTTGTTTGTGCTGTGTTTGTGCTGATTTGTGCTGCAAAAACAAACGTTTGTGCTGTTTTGGTTTCGGAGATATAGCGCATTATTTTTTATGAAACCCCACCCACTTTGCACCCCATGTTATTCAATTTTCAAAACAAATATACCATTCGTTTGTGCTGCGTTTGTGCTGATTTGTGCCGCAAAAACAAACGTTTGTGCCGGTTTGGTTTAGGAGATATTGCGCATTATTTTTTATGAAACGCCGCCCACTTTGCACCCCATGTTATGCAATTTTAAAAACAAATATACCATTTGTTTGTGCTGCGTTTGTGCTGGTTTGTGCCGCAAAACGAACGTTTGTGCCGGTTTGTTTTCGGAGATATAGCGCATTATATTTGCTGAAACTCCGCCCACTTTGCACCCCATGTTATGCAATTTTAAAAACAAATATACCATTTGTTTGTGCTGCGTTTGTGCTGGTTTGTGCCGTAAAAACGAACGTTTGTGTCGGTTTGGTTTCGGAGATATAGCGCATTATATTTGCTGAAACTCCGCCCACTTTGCACCCCATGTTATGCAATTTTAAAAACAAATATACCATTTGTTTGTGCTGTGTTTGTGCTGATTTGTGCTGCAAAAACGAACGTTTGTGCCGGTTTGGTTTAGGAGATATTGCGCATTATTTTTTATGAAACCCCGCCCACTTTGCACCCCATGTTATGCAATTTTAAAAACAAATATACCATTTGTTTGTGCTGGTTTGTGCCGCAAAAACGAACGTCTGTGCCGGTTTGTTTTCGGAGATATTGCGCATTATATTTGCTGAAACTCCGCCCACTTTGCACCCCATGTTATGCAATTTTAAAAACAAATATACCATTTGTTTGTGCTGTGTTTGTGCTGGTTTGTGCCACAAAAACGAACGTTTGTGCCGGTTTGGTTTCGGAGATATAGTGCATTATATTTGCTGAAATTCCGCCCACTTTGCACCCCATGTTATGCAATTTTAAAAACAAATATACCATTTGTTTGTGCTGCGTTTGTGCTGATTTGTGCTGCAAAAACGAACGTTTGTTCTGTTTTGGTTTCAGAGATATAGCGCATTATTTTTTATGAAACCCCGCCCACTTTGCACCACATGTTATTCAATTTTAAAAACAAATATACCATTTGTTTGTGCTGCGTTTGTGCTGATTTGTGCCGCAAAAACCAACGTTTGTGCCGGTTTGGTTTCGGAGATATAGCGCATTATATTTGCTGAAACTCCGCCCACTTTGCACCCCATGTTATGCAATTTTAAAAACAAATATACCATTTGTTTGTGCTGTGTTTGTGCTGATTTGTGCTGCAAAAACAAACGTTTGTGCTGTTTTGGTTTCGGAGATATAGCGCATTATTTTTTATGAAACCCCACCCACTTTGCACCCCATGTTATTCAATTTTCAAAACAAATATACCATTCGTTTGTGCTGCGTTTGTGCTGATTTGTGCCGCAAAAACAAACGTTTGTGCCGGTTTGGTTTAGGAGATATTGCGCATTATTTTTTATGAAACGCCGCCCACTTTGCACCCCATGTTATGCAATTTTAAAAACAAATATACCATTTGTTTGTGCTGCGTTTGTGCTGGTTTGTGCCGCAAAACGAACGTTTGTGCCGGTTTGTTTTCGGAGATATAGCGCATTATATTTGCTGAAACTCCGCCCACTTTGCACCCCATGTTATGCAATTTTAAAAACAAATATACCATTTGTTTGTGCTGCGTTTGTGCTGGTTTGTGCCGTAAAAACGAACGTTTGTGTCGGTTTGGTTTCGGAGATATAGCGCATTATATTTGCTGAAACTCCGCCCACTTTGCACCCCATGTTATGCAATTTTAAAAACAAATATACCATTTGTTTGTGCTGTGTTTGTGCTGATTTGTGCTGCAAAAACGAACGTTTGTGCCGGTTTGGTTTAGGAGATATTGCGCATTATTTTTTATGAAACCCCGCCCACTTTGCACCCCATGTTATGCAATTTTAAAAACAAATATACCATTTGTTTGTGCTGGTTTGTGCCGCAAAAACGAACGTCTGTGCCGGTTTGTTTTCGGAGATATTGCGCATTATATTTGCTGAAACTCCGCCCACTTTGCACCCCATGTTATGCAATTTTAAAAACAAATATACCATTTGTTTGTGCTGTGTTTGTGCTGGTTTGTGCCACAAAAACGAACGTTTGTGCCGGTTTGGTTTCGGAGATATAGTGCATTATATTTGCTGAAATTCCGCCCACTTTGCACCCCATGTTATGCAATTTTAAAAACAAATATACCATTTGTTTGTGCTGCGTTTGTGCTGATTTGTGCTGCAAAAACGAACGTTTGTTCTGTTTTGGTTTCAGAGATATAGCGCATTATTTTTTATGAAACCCCGCCCACTTTGCACCCCATGTTATTCAATTTTAAAAACAAATATACCATTTGTTTGTGCTGCGTTTGTGCTGATTTGTGCCGCAAAAACTAACGTTTGTGCCAGTTTGATTTAGGAGATATTGCGCATTATTTTTTAAGAAACCCCGCCCACTTTGCACCCCATGTTATGCAATTTTAAAAACAAATATACCATTTGTTTGTGATGCGTTTGTGCTGGTTTGTGCCGCAAAAACGAACGTTTGTGCCGGTTTGTTTTCGGAGATATAGTGCATTATATTTGCTGAAACTCCGCCCACTTTGCACCCCATGTTATACAATTTTAAAAACAAATATACCATTGGTTTGTGCTGTGTTTATGCTGATTTGTGCCGCAAAAACAAACGTTTGTGCCATTTTGGTTTCGGAGATATAGCGCATTATTTTTTATGAACCACGCGCACTTTGCACCCCATGTTGGTTTCGGAGATATAGCGCATTATTTTTTATGAAACCCTGCCCACTTTGCACCCCATGTTATTCAATTTTAAAAACAAATATACTATTGTTTGTGCTGTGTTTGTGCTGATTTGTGCCGCAAAAACGAACGTTTGTGTCGTGTTGTGTTAAGGGAAATATAGAACACCAGTGATTAAAGGGACATTATACACATTTTTTCTTTGCATAAATGTTTTGTAGATGATCTATTTATATAGGCCATAAAGTTTTTTTTTTGTTTTTTTTTTTAAACTGATAGTTTTTGCTTATTCTTAAATAACATTGCTCTGATTTTGAGACTCCTAACCAAGCCCCAAAGTTTTAGGAGAATACCGAAGTATACCTACTCCACCTTGCTTCTGTTTGTGTAAAGGGTCTTTTCATATGCAAAGGAAGGGGGAGGGGGAGTGTCTGATAACTCCCACTTGCAATGGGTACTCCAGTAACCTTTTAAACAGAGCTAAACTGGAAGCTTCTAAGTAAGTTTTTAAATGGTTTTATACCAGATTTTTATATCAGTATCTGTGCTTATTATTCTTTATAATAGTGTCTATTACATGCAGTTATATGAAAATTGGTGTATACTGTCCCTTTAACACTGCACCAGAAAGTAAAATGTAAGAGGGTTAATATTGCACCAGAGAGGTTAATGTGGCATTTACAAGGCCAGATTTTTAATGAGGCAGAGTAGGCATGTGCCTACAGGCACCCTCCATAGAGGGGAGCCGTGCCTAATTGCTGGTGTTCTGTCAATTAATTCAACAGAACACCGGCAACAGCAAGGAGGGTGCGCTCTATATAGAACACTATTAAGAGCGCACCTCCTTCTTTTCCATGACCGGCAGCTTCCGTGGGGGCAGAGAGGGACCTCGGTGTAGGCTGTCCATTAACAAGTCTGTCCAGCACAGGCAGGCGTTTCATTGGCACCACGGAAGACGCCTGTAACAAAAAACAAGGGGGATGCACTCTGTATAGTGCACTCTGTGCCTATGGGTGCCCGAAATGTAAATCTGGCCCTGGGCATTAAAGGATTAACATGGTAACATACCGGTTTATACGGCATACATGGAGTTATTGAAGAGTAATAGATTGGAAGAAGCCCAAACCATAGCTTAAAGGGACACTGAACCTAATTTTTGTCTTTCGTGATTCAGATAGCGCATGCAATTTTAAGCAATTTTCTAATTTACTCCTATTATCAATTTTTCTTCATTCTCTTGCTATTTTTATTCGAAAAAGAAGGCATCTAAGCTTTTTTTGGGTTCAGAACTCTGGATAGCACTTTTTTTATTGGTGGATGAATTTATCCACCAATCAGCAAGGACAACCCAGGTTGTTTACCAAAAATGGGCCAGCATCTAAACTTACATTCTTGCATTTCAAATAAAGATTCCAAGAGAATGAAGAAAATTTGATAATAGGAGTAAAGTTGCTTACAATTTCATGCTCTATCTGAATCACAAAAGAAAAATTTGGGTTTAGTGTCCCTTTAAGTAATTTAACTGCAAAGTGAATAAGTAGAAACCCACTACTTAATTGAAAAAGGAAATTTTCAATTAAATTGCAGTAAAGCCCTCTTCAACCCCATTAGGTCTAATAAATCTCCTTTAGCCAATTTAACCTCTTTGTTGCCATATTAATCGCCTGTAATGTCATGTTAACCACAGACAGCCCAATATTAACTTGCTTAGATTTAACAAGCGCTTAAAAGCACACAAGCAAGTTTTCTTACATAAGTCAATTCTTTTTTAGTCGCTTTTTTTTTTTTTTTTAAACATTTAGGGGGGCATTACATCCCTGGCGATGGGGAAAAAATTGTCTCACTAGTTTTCTATGCAGCGTAACTAGACTGTTGCGCTGAGCAGCTACACTACTGCGCTGCATAGAAAACTGAAACAGGTTTTTTTTTTCCAGTTGCCAGGGATGTAATCTCCCCCATATGTTCTTAAATATATTTTTCTGGTGTGGAAGTCACATCTGTTCTTTTGTATACCCCAAAGTTTTATAATTCTATTCGTACTTACAAACATTTTTGTTGTAATACTTTTGAATCAAAGAGTACATGTACACATAATGCACAATATCTCCTTAATCAAACCGGAACAAACGTTCATTTTTGCGGCACAAATCAGCACAAACGCAGCACAAACGAATGGTATATTTGTTTTTAAAATTGCATAACATGGGGTGCAAAGTGGGCGGAGTTTCAGCAAATATAATGCTCTATATCTCCGAAACCAAACCGGCACAAACATTTGTTTTTGTGGCACAAATCAGCACAAACGCAGCACAAACAAATGGTATATTTGTTTTTAAAATTGCATAACATGGGGTGCAAAGTAGGCGGGGTTTCATAAAAAAATAATGCGCAATATCTCCTAAACCAAACCGGCACAAACGTTAGTTTTTGTGGCACAAATCTGCACAAACGCAGTACAAACGAATGGTATATTTGTTTTCAAAATTGAATAACATGGGGTGCAAAGTGGGCGGGGTTCATAAAAAATAATGCGCTATATCTCTGAAACCAAAATGGCACAAACGTTTGTTTTTGCGGCACAAATCAGCACAAACGCAGCACAAACCAATGGTATATTTGTTTTTAAAATTGCATAACATGGGGTGCAAATTGGCAGAGTTTCAGTAAATATAATGCGCTATATCTCAGAAACCAAACCGGCACAAACATTAATTTTTGCGGCACAAATCAGCACAAACGCAGCACAAACAAATGGTATATTTGTTTTTAAAATTGCATAACATGGGGTGCAAAGTGGGCGGGGTATCATAAAAAAATAATGCGCAATATCTCCTAAACCAAACCGGCACAAACGTTAGTTTTTGCGGCACAAATCAGCAGAAACGAATGGTATATTTGTTTTTAAAATTGCATAACATGGGGTGCAAAGTGGGCGGGGTTCATAAAAAATAATGCGCTATATCTCCGAAACCAAAATGGCACAAACATTCGTTTTTGCAGCACAAATCAGCACAAATGCAGCACAAACAAATGGTATATTTGTTTTTAAAATTGCATAATATGGGGTGCAGAGTGGGCGGAGTTTCAGCAAATATAATGCGCTATATCTCCGAAACCAAACCGGCACAAACGTTCGTTTTTGCGGCACAAACCAGCACAAACGCAGCACAAACAAATGGTATATTTGTTTTTAAAATTGCATAACATGGGGTGCAAAGTGGGCGGGGTTTCATAAAAAATAATGCGCAATATCTCCTAAACCAAACCGGCACACAAACGTTCGTTTTTGCAGCACAAATCAGCACAAACACAGCACAAACAAATGGTATATTTGTTTTTAAAATTGCATAACATGGGGTGCAAAGTGGGCGGAGTTTCAGCAAATATAATGCTCTATATCTCCGAAACCAAACCGGCACAAACATTTGTTTTTGTGGCACAAATCAGCACAAATGCAGCACAAACAAATGGTATATTTGTTTTTAAAATTGCATAATATGGGGTGCAGAGTGGGCGGAGTTTCAGCAAATATAATGCGCTATATCTCCAAAACCAAAACTGCACAAACGTTTGTTTTTGCAGCACAAATCAGCACAAACGCAGCACAAACAAATGGTATATTTGTTTTTAAAATTGCATAACATGGGGTGCAAAGTGGGCGGAGTTTCAACAAATATAATGCGCTATATCTCTGAAACCAAACCGGCACAAACGTTCGTTTTTGTGGCACAAACCAGCACAAACGCAGCACAAACAAATGGTATATTTGTTTTTAAAATTGCATAACATGGGGTGCAAAGTGGGCGGGGTTTCATAAAAAAATAATGTGCAATATCTCCTAAACCAAACCGGCACAAACGTTGGTTTTTGCGGCACAAATCAGCACAAACGCAGCACAAACGAATGGTATATTTTAATTCAGTTTTTACAAACATGGGGTGCCAACTTCACATAGGTGGATGTACAGTCAAAGTGAAGTGATGTTAAAGGGACATTAAATACTACATACATTTCACACACCTCCCTCTAATTATGGGTGCCGCCATATTGGAACCTAAGTTACACTGTAAGTATCTGAAGGAGAGTTTGTGCACATTTGCAAACCGGTCAGCACTGGATCGTAGCGAAAGATAGATTTCAACATGATGGCGCCCATGACTAAAGGGAGGTGCCGAAAAACCTCAATAGTTTGCTTATACAGGGCTAGATTATGAGTGGAGCTATAGTTTGTGCTCCTGCTCATGTGTTACAGGTTGAAAGTACCTGTACCTGTACCTGTATTACAGGTTGAAAGTAAAAAGTTTTTGCACAAGCGATAACCTATGCACACAAAAAGTCAAAGTCCGAATATTGTGACTACTTTAACATATTCCCCTGTAGACTTCAATAGAGTATGAAAAGTGTAAAAAAAAAACTAGCACTCAAAGAGTCGCGCAAACCTGGTCGCTTTTCTCTAGTGCACTAAACCAACATGAAATATTATTAATTCACATTCCATTGTAAATAAATATCTATTTAAATATACTTAGAACATATTCTCCTATGTGAAGAACATTGGATTGTGAAATATTTACAGTAAATACATAGTTAAACACTTCATTAAAAATAAATATTGCATAAATATATATTTTTAATGTTTTCATCTTTGTGGCGGCAAAGGGCTCCAATGCATATATATATATATCTATATAGCTATATATTTATAATAAATAAAAAAATGTGTAGACACTTCAAATCAGCGCAAAAACACTACATAATAGGAAAACAAATGTATATCGGTGGTAGGTAAAGAGTGGAGTGAATCTAAACACAAACAGTCTTATAAAGCTTCTGTCACATTGCTGCCATGAAAGGGAATGTTGTCATACATAAGCCTGCCCTGTTCCTCGATCAGTGTGCAGAGCGTGCTGTGCTCCCCAGAGTCCAGATAACCACCGGCCCCTCAGAAAACTGTGCAGGTCCACCTCAAGGCTTCTACCCCTATTTGCCAGTGCGATAGTCCTCAAGGCTGTATTATTCCTCATATTCGGAGGAACTTCACTGTGTGCTTTGTGTTCAGACGGGAAGCAACTCTCTCAAAGTTACCCTGCTCACCTGACCGCTATGCTCCTGCATCCAAATGATTCCAGCCCAATTCAGCAATAGAGGAAAGTGCCAGGTGTATGAGGATAGGTTGCAAACATAATAAAAAAACAAATCGGCTAGGATCCACAATGCTAGTTAATACGAAGCTTTTATTGTACCAATTTAAAAGTCAACCAGGTGACATGTTTCGGCGTGAGTGCCTTAATCCTAGACATGACCTTACTTAAAAAACAACTTGATTTAAATGAAAGCCTTCACTTCTATTGGGCTCTCTCACTGAATCTGATGCAGAGTGTGTAACGCTACTCACTCATCTGGGCGCCCTCATATGGCCAAACTGGTGAACATCATCAGTGTGAGACAGGTTGCAGTCCCAGGATTATGATGTCACACTTATTATTTAAAGGGCCTCTGTTCAGTATGCTTTTGCCCTTGCGTTGTCTCAGACTTGTTTGTTAGTTCCTGTGTTCCAGTTCCTGTATATTACCTGACTTATCTGACGTCCCTTCTGGTTCCTGAACCCTGGCTTGTTCTTAACTCTGCTGTTTTCCTAGTTCCTGATCCCGGCTCATCTGACTACTCGCTTTGGCTCCTGACTCAGTTCATCTGACTACCAGCTCTGGCTTTGACTCCTGGCTTGTCATTTGGCTTGTAGACTTTTTATTATTTTTTGTTATTAATAAAGGTGTGATTATTTTTGCACTTCATGTCTCAGTCTGATTCCTGGTACCCTGACAATCAGTCAGTGTGCCACTCGTAATATACCCCAAAATGTATTTTGTGTTTAATGTTCTTTTATTGCATATATACCAACATTGAGCAATCTTTATCTGAGGCTATTAGACTGGGGTCAAAGTCAGGCCAGGTTAGGGAAATAGTTTGAGCACTCTAGGGATGGGCTTGAGTGACACTTTGTAGATGCAAAGTTGAGACTGTGGACACAGTTAGTGGACAATCCATGGACATGACTGGGTGGTTCAGATATAAGACAGTCCATGGACATAACTAAGCAGTTAAGGGGTTGAGACAAGGCAAAGCATGGGCATGTTTAGATTGTGACCCAGGTTTAAGGTAGGATAGGACAAAAGAGCAAGAGGAACAGTAGGACAAAGCTCCAAAACAGTGACAATCACACACAAAGCATTGCAGATGTGAGAATCTGAAACCTGGCTAATAAGTCCCTTAAACTTAAATGAAATCAGTGTCCATTCCAAAGGGCTAGTGCTACCAATACAGCCCCCACATTACCCCAAGTCTCCTTTAAGTCTACCTAAGCACAGCCATACCTTTCTGTTTCCATTTATAAACTGTGTACCTCTTGGTCTCTAAACGTTTTGTTAATTTTACATATTCTCATTGTTACCAATCAGAGAGATGGTGATTACCCAATACTCATTACCACCAACAGCTCTCTAATCAGGCCCCCTCTGTGGAATTGGCTGTACAGATTAGAATGTATGCTCTGTATGCGCTGTGCACTGTGGAAGCTATAACTAAAACAATGATAGCTTTTACTAGAAGCCTTTTACTAATATTAGCGTATTTAAAAAAATATTCTGGGGGGCGGAGCCTGCAGCCGGAGCAACAGGTCGTGTACCGGAGGAGCTCCTGACATTATTTCATAATATTTAAGCTATCTTGCTTAATTCTAGAGGTAGAAAGTTAAATTAAGCTTCTAATATTGTCAGCAACCTATACCTAGCACGATACAAGTCTTTAACAACAATCCTCAAGCTCAGTCACCCTATTTACTCTACATGATCGAGCTGTGGAGCAGTTATCTGTCTAGTGCATCGCGGCTTTACAGAGTCGCTTTCTAATACCTATAAATCCTCCAACATGTCCGGAACTGGAGTGATCGTAGCTACGCTTGAGGTGTGGGAAACTGAAGTACAGGGCATGTTGCTTCACCATTTTGACACACTGAAATGCAAACTTTACCAAGTCCTATTGTCAGCTGCGTCATCTGTTCCGGTTGATGTAAATAGTGGTGACGAAGAGATGACTAATATCCCGGTTCGTGAGGCACTTCTGACAACCCGGTCCCTACCTGATATGCAATGCGAATCTGGTTCGTTCACTCCCTGTGAGTGATGTTGTTTGCGGACCACCTTTGAGAGCATCTGTTACCGCATCCAGACTAATGGAGGATTCTACTGCCTGTTATTTGGAGTGGCGGGCCTCTAGCCAGCCGGTACAGTCGAGGTACTATATAGAAGTAGAAAGTGGCATCTTGTTAGCTAAACCTCTGAAGATCCCATAACAGAAGGAGATGGACTTTGAGCAGAGAGAACTGGTTAGACCTAGCCTGCAGTACACTAAGTACGACAAGGATCTCATAACTAAGACGGAGCCGTTTCATACCATGTTTCAGAAAATGGCAGCAAACTATCGCCATGTGGTGATCTACGGAGAACTCTCTTGTCTCCTACAAGGTTTGGGACTGACCAACAACTATTTAACCACTATGGCACACAAGTCTGGTATCGGTTAGGATTTGGAGACATGGGTGTGATTGTTGTTTGACTGTGGTACCCCATGGGCTGACTGCCTTGTTTTTCTGCTTGCTGTTTTGCAGGATCGTTATATATCTGAAAATCTGTTATGTTTATGTTATACTCAAATATATATTTCTATTTATACACCTCTAATATAAAACAGACTGTATTTTCACATTATTGTGTAAGAGGGAACATCCCTGCTGTGCTGTATGCCTTAATCCATAATGTGTGCAGAAAATTAATCTCCTCAAGTTGGTGCAGTTTCACGAACTGTTGTCATACAGACATTTGCTGTATACCAGTATACCCTACCTCACTTGGAACTTTATAGATCTTTAGTAACACTATTTTCTATGGTTATATTGCAAGCCTGCTTCTTTCGCATGGTTCATGTGGTATGGTCCTGCAGCGGGATTATATCATCTACTCTCTCATGTACATTTTGTGTTGGGGGCTTGTCTTGTGGAGGGACTACAAGTGTATGTTTCATAGTTCCCTTATAACACTACCTGAACTCTACATTTGGGGAAACTCCCCTATAGTGCTTCCTCTTTATATATATGCCCCCTAGACTTTTACACAGAGGGTAAGTTTTCATGTCTTTGGCGGTTAAGACCTCCCAGTAACCCCTTTATGCGGTATACACAAACCACCTAATACCATGTCCTATAATACTTTCATATTTGAATGTGCGCATATATGTTCCAAAGGAGGTTATCAGCACAACTTTTGTGTTAGTTTCTAGTACGCTCCCTCACTTTTGTGCTACCGTAGACACCTTTATTCTTATAGCTTAAATCCCACCCTGGACAATGAGACCTCGGGCCAACACAGAGTTATTCATTTAGCTATATCATCAAATATGCTAAACGCTATAATATGCCCAAAGGTACACAAGTCTGGTATCGATTAGGATTTGGAGACATTGGTGTGATAATTGATTAACCGGGGTACCTCATGGGCCAACTTGTTTTGCTGCTTTCTGTTTTACAGGATCGTTATATCTCTGAAAATCTGTTATGACTATGTTTTACTTATATATATTATCTCTATTTAGACACCCCTAGTATAAAACAGACTGCATTCTCGTGTTATTGTGTAAGAGGTAACATCCAAACTGTGTTATTTGCTTTAATTCATAATGTGTGCAGAAAATTCATCTTCTGAATTTGGGTCAGTTTCATGAATTGTTATTATACTGACATTTGTTGAGCACCGGTATACCCTACCTCACTTAGAACTTTACTGATCTTTAGTAACACTACTTTCTATGGTTACACAGCAAACATGCTTCTGGCACACGGTTCATATAGTATGGTCCTGTAGCGGGATTATATCATCCACTCTTCCATGTACATTTAGTGTTAGGGGTTTGTCTTGAGGCGGGTCTACAAGCGTATGTTTCATAGCTCCCTTACAACACTACCTATACTCTACACTTGGGGAAACTCCCCTATAGTGCTTCTCCTTTATATATATATATATATGCCCCCTAGATTGGACTGTACACAGAGGGTGGATGATTGGTCTGCTGTTTTCATGTCTTTTGTGGTTTAGACCTCCCGGTAAACCCCTTTATATTGTATATACAAACCACCTAATACCAGGTCCTATAATAATTACATATTTGAACATGTGCATATATATTCCAAAGGAGGTTATCAGTACGACTTTTGTCTTTGTTTTCAATGCGCTCCTCCACTATTGTCCCACTTTAGACACCTTTACTCCTATAGCTTAAATCCCATCCTAGACAATGAGACCTCGGGTCAACACAGAGTTATTCATCTAGCTATATCACCAAATAGGTTAAATGCTATAATATGCCCAAAACAATCTCACCTGCTCCCAGACAAAAATAAAAATAAAAAAAATAAATAAATGAACACGAGTTATAATCGCTTCAGGAAGCTAAACCTAGAGATCTACAAAATCCCACTAGATCTTTACCTCACAGGCTCTGCCCCCCCTCCTCTCCCCCTTTTCAGAGCGGCTCTGGACCACTGAATTCCCCTTCCCCCAAATAAAACCTTTAGACTAACCACCATTTTACCCCAACTTATTTGAAACAGGCAAACTAGTATATGATTTCCAAAGTAAAAGGGGGACCATTATCTGTTTTTTTTTCTCACCCAGTCAAAGGTTATAAAAAGAGGTTATATTACTACATGTCCCTTTTATCCATATCTTTTATACTCAAGTCCTTACCACGATTATGAACCTCAGTTATACTGCTATCACCTTTACCAAAAATGATTACCTCACTGATGATCGTGTTACTATGCTTGGTTCTCTATATATATGTAACCAGAGGACACTGCACTTACTTTGATAGGGTCACAACCCTAAAGTTTTGGACCAAACTTACTCTTTATAAGGAAATCATAAGGATGTATTCTTCGAGTTTGATATGTAATTGGACATATTCTCTGTTTTTCTTGTTGTAATTTCTCGTTACCTCAATAAAAAAATATTATTAAAAAAAAAAAAAAAAAAAAAATTCTAAACAAAATTTAAATGCACTGGTGTCCATTTAACCTGCTCTATTCATATTCCATTTATTCCACTGATACGTGTATGAGTTGTAGGTAGAGTATATGTGTATGGATATATTTTTGAGTTGGATCCAAAATTTATAACTAAAGCCATGCTATAATGTATTCTTTAAACCAGCCATAATATCCCTCAAAGAGACAAACAGATGATGCACAGTATATTTAACCGTGCTGCAAACATATATCCAGAATCCATCCATTGGTTCCACAGATAGAACATAATTGGGCCAACATTCTGTGTTGGAAATTGAAGAAAATAGCTTGTGGTTTGCCAACCTATACTGAAAGTTTTGATACTGGCGTCTCAGCTATTGAATAGCCTAAGTAAACACAGCCATCAGAAGAGATTACACTCACAGTGGGATGCAGGATAGTTAAGTAATAAAATGATAATTTTCCATTGTTCAATCTATGTATTGAGCTTTAGTTTTCCGGACAAATATAAGATAAGGAAGCAAGTGTGTGTACACAAAGGGATAACATAATGAGATATGATATTACCTGAAGCTCAACCCATTGTAATAGGCTGTAGTTTTAAAGCACAAAACTAGCTACATCATATACACACACCTGAAAATGCAATTTCTCAAACATTTTATACTCTGCAGCTGGTATAACAAGTCAATGAAAATACATTAATATAAAAACCATTTTACAGTGTACTGTCCCTTTAAGACGCATAATTTTCTAGTCATTTGACAAGTCATTTGTGAATGCTAATTCTAACCAAAAAAAGTGTTATATTCTTAGTATAGTAACATGACAATACAAAGACACTTCCTCCCCCTTTATAGCCTCTGGTTTAAAACGTGCAAATGCATCACTTGTTATTTTTGGGTCTAAAGAACACAATTCTATAATTACTTCTAAAACATTCAATGAAACACTGTAAGTAATGAACATATTTTTTAATCAAAATATGGATTTTCATTATAAGATTAAATAATCTTAAGAAAGAAACAGGCACATTGGATCTTGTTATTATATCACTTGCACATCATTGACACTAAAATTGTATGCCTTAGTTATACTAACAAAATGGAATGTTATTAAAATGATCAATATGTTTACAGAGAGGTTGGGAGAACAAACATCACTATGTAGCTATTATTTATTGATGGGGTAAGAAGAACAAATGCATTTAGAATGTAAATAATGTAGACTTACTTATACACATGCACATATCTATTATTTATGATTAAGAGCAATGAAAGGAATTCTGGATAATAATTTGTATAGACTGAATCACAGACAAAGCTGGTGAATGGTGAGCAGCAGAACCAGTGCGAATGATTGTTGGAGTTCCAGTTGAAGAACATTCAGTTGTCGCCTCAACACGACACGAGCCACTTAATATTACTGTTTGGTTAAATACTGTAGGTATGCATTTACTAACTCACTAATGTTATTGTATCTAATATTGTTTGTTGAATAATTTATTTCTTTTACTTATATAAGAAAAAGGCAAAGGCTCCATTAACAAGCAATGGAGGTGGCTTTGGAGTCCTCTAGGTAGTCTGTAGTTGTGGTATAAAATGTATAGGGGAACTTCAAACTTGCATTATTATCATTCAGACCATCAACAATATAAAATATATGTTCTGTGGTAGCATGACAAAGCTAAAAAAAAGATTAAATTGGATTTTTCTCTCCAACCATTACATGGCATAGGAGGGGGAATGTGTCATCTGTCTCCTCTCCACATATCTGGAGATAATATTTCTGACACATGAAAACATAAATAAATGCTCTTAAAAATGGTATTTGTTTCTAAATAAATTGTATAATTGGTAACCTTAAAGTATTAGGTATGATAGAATATGTCTTTAAAATATCAATTTCCATGTTAGACCATGCAGAAAATGTAATAATTTCAGTGCAACCCTTCTCCATTTCATTAAATTCTAACCTCATGAACCTATACTATAAACAAACGGCTAGATTACGAGTTTTGCGTTACTCTTAAAAAGCAGCGTTGGCCGTCCCAACACTGCTTTTTAACGCCAGCTGGTATTACAAGTCTTGCAGGTACAGGTGTACCGCTCACTTTTTTGGCCAGACTCGGAAATACCGCAAATCCACTTACGTTAATTGTGTATCCTATTTTTTCAATGGGACTTGCATAGCGCGGGTATTACGAGTCTTCCAAAAAGTGAGCGGTAGACCCTCTCCTGTCAAGACTGGTACCGCATTTTAAAGTCAGTAGTTAAGAGCTTTACACTACAACGCCGTAGCATAAAACTCTTAACTAAAATGCTAAAAAGTACACTAACACCCATAAACTACATATTAACCCCTAAACTGAGGCCCTCCCAAAAATTAAATTTTTAACCCCTAATCTGCCGAACCGGACATTGTCCGACTATAATAAATATATTAACCCCTAAACCACCGCACTCTCGCATCGCAAACATTAGTTAAATATTATTAAACCCTAATCTGCCATCCCTAACATCGCCGACACCTACCTACATTTATTAACCCTTAATCTGCCACCCCCAACGTCGCCGCCACTATATTAAAGTTATTAACCCCTAAATCTATGTCTAACCCTAACCCTAACACCCCCTAACATAAATATAATTAAAATAAATATAAATAAATATAACTATCATTAACTAAATAATTCCTGTTTAAAACTAAATACTTACCTATAAAATAAACCCTAAGATAGCTACAATATAACTAATAGTTACATTGTAGCTAGTTTAGGGTTTATTTTTATTGTACAGGCAAGTTTGCATTTATTTTAACTAGGTAGAATAGTTACTAAATAGTTATTAACTATTTAATAAACTACCTTGTTAAAATAAATACAAAAGTACCTTTAAAATAAAACCTAACCTAAGTTAAAATTACACCTAACACTACACTATAATTAAATTAATTCCCTAAATTAAATACAATTAAATACAATTATCTAAAGTACAAAACCCCCCTCCCCACTAAATTACAGAAAAAAATAAACAAATTACAAGATTTTTAAACTAAATACACCTAATCTAATCCCCCTAACAAAATAAAAAAGCATTCCCCAAAATAAAAAAACCCTACCCTACACTAAATTACAAATAGCCCTTAAAAGGGCCTTTTGTGGGGCATTGCCCCAAAGTAATCAGCTCTTTTACTTGTTAAAAAATTACAAATCCCCCCCAGCATTAAAACCCACCACCCACACAACCAACCCTACTCTATAGGTCACCTTACCGGGAGACGTCTTCACCCAACCGGGCCGAAGTCCTCAACGAAGCCGGGAGAAGCCTTCATCCAAGCCAGGCGAAGTGGTCCTCCAGACGGGCAGAAGTCTTCATCCAGACGGCATCTTCTATCTTCATCCATCCGGCGCGGAGCATCCTCTTCCATCAAAGTCTTTTTACTAAATGACTGTTCATTTAAGTGACATCATCCAAGATGGCTTCCCTTCAATTCCTACTGGCTGATAGAAAAAATCCTATTGGCTGATGCAATCAGCCAATAGGATTGAAGTTCAATCCTTTTGGCTGATCCAATCAGCCAATAGGATTGAGCTTGCATTCTATTGGCTGTTCCAATCAGCCAATAGGATTTTTTCTACCTTAATTCCGATTGGCTGATAGAATAGAATCAGCCAATCGGAATTGAAGGGATTGATAGACTGTCTGAGTGTGGGTATTTGTGTGTGTGTGGTTGGGGGGGAAAGAGCTGTTAGGGATGGACTTGGGAGGTGGGAAACCCCAGGTGGAAGGATAATCCCATTATTAAAATACTATTACCCTTCCCAGCTAACTAATTAAACCTTTCACTGCCAGAATTTTCAGAAGTGTGGAGCGCAGTTGCAACTAGCAGTCTTCTAATTGCCAAAAAATAATTGCAAAGCCATGTATGTCTTCTTTTTCTGAACAAAATGGATCCTATAAAACCTTTTAAAACTATTTTTCTTATGACTGCTGTAGTTATGTGTAAATTATTTCAGTGAGAATCACAAAGTTTTTGAAAAAGTTATAAAATAGTAGCATGAAATATACCAAAAGGGCCTAGATCAGTGGTTTTTAAACATGTTATCAGGCCTCCCCAACAGTCCAGGTTTTCAGGATTACCTTGGATGAAAGCAGGTAAAATAACCATTGGCTAGATTACGAGTTTTGTGGTATGAGTGAAAAAGCAGCGTTAAGGCTCCTTTTCGCTACCGCAGGTATTACAAATCTTGCAGGTTTAGGGGCACCACACACTTTTTTGGCCGTAACGCAACGTAACTACCGCAGCTTTTAAAAAGTCCTTTTTCAATGGGACTACCACAGCGCAGGTATTATGAGTCTGCCTGGGAGGCCAAAAAGTGAGCGGTACACCCTATACCGTCAAGATTCATACCATAAACTGAAAGTCAGTAGTTATTAGTTTTACGCTACAAAGCCGTAATCGTCCGACTATAATAAATATATTAACCCCTAAACTGCCGCACTCCTGCATCGCAAACATTAGTTAAATATTATTAACCCCTAATCTGCCATCCCTAACATTGCCGACACCTACCTACATTTATTAAGCCTTAAAGTTATTAACCCCTAAATCTAAGTCTAACCCTAACACCCCCTAACATAAATATAATTAAAATAAATATAAATAAACATAACTATCATTAACTAAATAATTCCTATTTAAAGCTAAATACTTACCTATAAAATAAACCCTAAAATAGCTACAATATAACTAATAGTTACATTGTAGCTAGTTTAGGGTTTATTTTTATTTTACAGGCAAGTTTGTATTTATTTTAACTAGGTAGAATAGTTACTATATAGTTATTAACTATTTAATAAACTACCTAGTTAAAATAAAAACAAAAGTACCTGTAAAATAAAACCTAACCTAAGTTACAATTACACCTAACACTACACTATAATTCAATTAATTCCCTAAATTAAATACAATTAAATACAATTATCTAAAGTACAAACCCCCCTCCCCACTAAATTACAGAAAATAATAAACAAATTACAACATTTTTAAACTAAATACACCTAATCTAATCCCCCTAACAAAATAAAAAAGCCCCCCCCCCAAATAAAAAAAACCCTACCCTACACTAAATTACAAATAGCCCTTAAAAGGGCCTTTTGTGGGGCATTGCCCCAAAGTAATCAGCTCTTTTACCTGTTAAAAAATTACAAATCCCCCCCAACATTAAAACCCACCACCCACACAACCAACCCTACTCTAAAACCCACCCAATCCCCCCATAAAAAACCTAACACTAACCCCTTGAAGATCACCTTACCAGGAGACGTCTTCACCCAACCGGGCCAAAGTCCTCAACGAAGCTGGGAGAAGTCTTCATCCAAGCCAGGCGAAGTGGTCCTCCAGACGGGCAGAAGTCTTCATCCAGACGGCATCTTCTATCTTCATCCATCCGGCGCGGAGCAGGTCCATCTTCAAGACATCCGGCGTGGAGCATCCTCTTCCATCGGTCTTCTTACTAAATGACTGTTCATTTAAGGGACATCATCCAAGATGGTGTCCCTTCAATTCCTACTGGCTGATAGAAAAAATCCTATTGGCTGATGCAATCAGCCAATAGGATTGAAGTTCAATCCTTTTGGCTGATCCAATCAGCCAATAGGATTGAGCTTGCATTCTATTGGCTGTTCCAATCTGCCAATAGAATGCAAGCTCAATCCTATTGGCTGATTTCATCAGCCAATAGGATTTTTCTACCTTAATTCCGATTGGCTGATAGAATAGAATCAGCCAATCGGAATTGAAGGGATTGATAGACTGTCTGAGTGTGGGTATGTGTGTGTGTGTGGTTGGGGGGGAAAGAGCTGTTAGGGAGGGACTTGGGAGGTGGGAAGCCTCAGGTGGAAAGATAATCCCTGTATTAAAATACTATTACCCTTCCCAGCTAACTAATTAACCCTTTCACTGCCAGAATTTTCAGAAGTGTGGAGCACAGTTGCAACTAGCAGCCTTCTAATTGCCAAAAAATAATTGCAAAGCCATGCATGTGTGCTATTTCTGAACAAAATGGATCCTATAAAACCTTTTAAAACTATTTTTCTTATGACTGCTGTAGTTATGTGTAAATTATTTCGGTGAGAATCACAAAGTTTTTGAAAAAGTTATAAAATAGTAGCATGAAATGTACCAAAAGGGCCTAGATCAGTGGTTTTTAAACATGTTATCAGGCCTCCCCAACAGTCCAGGTTTTCAGGATTACCTTGGATGAAAGCAGGTAATATAACCATGGGCTAGATTACGAGTTTTGCGGTATGAGTGAAAAAGCAGCGTTAAGGCTCTTTTTCACTACCGCAGGTATTACAACTCTTGCAGGTTTAGGGGCACCACATACTTTTTTGGCCGTAACGCAACGTTACTACCGCAGCTTTTAAAAAGTCCTTTTTCAATGGGACTACCCCAGCGCAGGTATTATGAGTCTGCCTGGGAGGCCAAAAAGTGAGTGGTACACCCTATACCGTCAAGATTCATACCATAAACTGAAAGTCAGTAGTTATGAGTTTTACGCTACAAAGCCGTAACATAAAACTCATAACTAAAGTTCTAAAACGTACACTAACACCCATAAACTACCTATTAACCCCTAAGACGAGGCCCTGACGCAAAACAAACACTAAAATAAAATTATTAACCCCTAATCTGCCGACCTCACAGCCACCCACATTATACTTAGTATCCCCTAATCTGCCGCCCCCAATGTCACCACCACCTACATTACAGTTATTAACCCCTAATCTGCCGCCCCCGGCACTGCTGACAACTACATTACACTTATGAGCCCCTAATCTGCCGCCCCCAATGTCACCACCACCTACAATACAGTTATTAACCCCTAATCTGCCACCCCGACACTGCTGGCAACTACATTACACTTATTAACCCCTAATCTTCCGCCCCAATGTCTCCGCCACTATACTAAAGTTATTAACCTTACACTGCAATGAAATCAATTACATAAATTAAATACAATTAACTAAATTACAAAAAATCCCACTAAATTACACAAAATAAAAAAAGAAATTATCAGATATTTAAACTAATTACACCTAATCTAATAGCCCTATCAAAATAAAAAAGCCCCTCTAAAATAAAAAAACTCTAGCCTAAACTACCAATAGCCCTTAAAAGGGCCTTATGCGGGGCATTACCCCAAAGAAATCAGCTATTTTACCTGTAAAAAAAAAATACAAACAACCCCCCCAACAGTAAAACCCAGCACCCACTCAACCAACCCCCCAAATAAAATCCTAACTAAAAAACCTAAGCTTCCCATTGCCCTGAAAAGGGTATTTGGATGGGCATTGCCCTTAAAAGGGCATTTAGCTCTATTGCTGCCCAAACCCTAATCTAAAAATAAAACCCACAAAATAAACCCTTAAGAAAGCCTAATACTAACCCCCGAAGATCCACTTACAGTTTTTGAAGACCCGACCTCCATCCTCAACGAAGCCGGAAGTCTTCTTACTAAAGCCGGAAGTCTTCTTACTAAATGACGGTTCATTTAAGTGACATCATCCAAGATGGCGTCCCTTCAATTCCTATTGGCTGATAGAATTATATCAGCCAATCGGAATTAAGGTAGAAAAACTCCTATTGGCTGATGCAATCAGCCAATAGGATTGAGGTTCAATCCTATTGGCTGATCCAATCAGCCAATAGGATTGAGCTTGCATTCTATTGGCTGTTTCAATCAGCCAATAGGATTTTTTTCTACCTTAATTCCGATTGGCTGATAGAATTCTATCAGCCAATCGGAATTGAAGGGATTGACAGACTGTCTGCCAGTACCTACAATGGTGGTCAGGAGTGTGGGTATGTGTGTGTGGTTGGGGGGGAAAGAGCTGTTAGGGAGGGACTTGGGAGGTGGGAAGCCCCAGGTGGAAGGATAATCCTGTTATTAAAATACTATTACCCTTCCCAGCTAACCAATTAACCCTTTCACTGCCAGAATTTTCAGAAGTGTGGAGCGCAGTTGCAACTAGCAGCCTTCTAAATGCCAAAAAATAATTGCAAAGCCATGCATGTCTGCTATTTCTGAACAAAATGGATCCTATAAAACCTTTTAAAACTATTTTTCTTATGACTGCTGTAGTTATGTGTAAATTATTTCAGTGAGAATCAAAAGTTTTTGAAAAAGTTATAAAATAGTAGCATGAAATATACCAAAAGGGCCTAGATCAGTGGTTTTTAAACATGTTATCAGGCCTCCCCAACAATCCAGGTTTTCAGGATTACCTTGGATGAAAGCAGGTAAAATAACCATGGGCTAGATTACAAGTTTTGCGGTATGAGTGAAAAAGCAGCGTTAAGGCTCTTTTTCACTACCGCAGGTTTATGGGCACCACACACTTTTTTGGCCTTAACGCAACTTTACTACCGCAGCTTTTAAAAAGTCCTTTTTCAATGGGATTACCCCAGCGCAGGTATTATGAATCTGCCTGGGAGGCCAAAAAGTGAGCGGTACACCCTATACCGTCAAGATTCATACCGTAAACTGAAAGTCAGTAGTTATGAGTTTTTACGCTACAAAGCCGTAACATAAAACTCATAACTAAAGTGCTAAAAAGTACACTAACACCCATAAACTACCTATTAACCTCTAAGACGAGGCACACACAAAAGCAAACACTAAAATAAAATTATTAACCCCTAATCTGCCGACCTCGCAGCCACCCACATTATACTTATTATCCCCTAATCTGCTGCCCCCAATGTCGCCACCATCTACATTACAGTTATTAACCCCTAATCTGCCGCCCCTGACACCACTGACAACTACATTACACTTATGAGTCCCTAATCTGCCGCCCCTAACATCTCTGCCACCTACCTACATTTATTAACCCCTAATCATCCGCCACTATACTAAAGTTATTAACCTTACACTACAATTAAATCAATTACATAAATTAAATACAATTAACTAAATTACAAAAAATCCCACTAAATTACACAAAATAAAAAAAAGAAATTATCAGATATTTAAACTAATTATACCTAATCTAATAGCCCTATCAAAATAAAAAAGCCCCTCTAAAATAAAAAAACCCTAGCCTAAACTACCAATAGCCCTTAAAAGGGCCTTTTGCGGGGCATTGCCTCAAAGAAATCAGCTCTTTTACCTGTAAAAAAAAAAAAATACAAACAATCACCCCCAACAGTGAATCCCAGCACCCACTCAACCAACCCCCCAAATAAATTTAGCTCTATTGCTGCCCAAACCCTAATCTAAAAATAAAACCCACCTAATAAACCCTTAAGAAAGCCTAATACTAACCCCCGAAGATCCACTTACAGTTTTTGAAGACCCGACCTCCATCCTCAACGAAGCCGGCAGAAGTCGTCAACAAAGCAGCAGAAGTCTTCATCCAACCGGGCAGAAGTCTTCATCCAACCGGGCAGAAGTTTTCATCTATACGGCATCTTCTATCTTCATTCATCCGGCACGGAGCAGGTCCATCTTCAAGACATCCGGCGCGGAGCATCCTCTTCAATCGACGTCTTCTTGAACAATGAATTCTCCTTTAAATTACGTCATCCAAGATAGGGTCCCTTGAATTCCGATTGGCTGATAGAATTCTATCAGCCAATAGGAATTAAAGGTGAAAAAATCCTTTTGGCTAATGCAATCAGCCAATAGGATTGAGCTTCAATCCTATTGGCTGATCCAATCAGCCAATAGGATTGAGCTCACATTCTATTGGCTGATTGGAACAGCCAATAGAATGTGAGCTCAATCTTATTGACTGATTGCATCAGCTAATAGGATTGAAGCTCAATCCTATTGGCTGATTGCATTAGCCAATCAGATTTTTTCACCTTTAATTCCGATTGGCTGATAGAATTAAAGAGGATGCTCCGCGCCGGATGTCTTGAAGATGGACCCGCTCCGTACCGGATGAATGAAGATAGAAGATGCCGTATGGATGAAGACTTCAGTCCGGTTGGATGAAGACTTCTTCCCGGTTGGATGAAGACTTCTGCCGCTTCGTTGAGGACTTCTGCCGGCTTCATTGAGGATGGATGTCGGGTCTTCAAAAATCTTTGAAGATCTTCTGGGGTTAGTGTTAGGCTTTTGTAAGGGTTTATTAGGTGGGTTTTATTTTTAGATTAGGGTTTGGGCAGAAAAAGAGCTAAATGCCTATTTCAGGTTTTTTTAGTTAGGATTATATTTGGGGTGTTGGTTGTGTGGGTGGTGGGTTTTACTGTTGGGGGATGTTTGTATTTTATTTACAGGTAAAAGAGCTGATTTCTTTGGGGCAATGCCATGCAAAAGGCCCTTTTATGGGCTATTGGTAGTTTAGTGTAGCCTAGGGTTTTTTTTTTATTTTGGGGGGCTTTTATATCTTGATAGGGCTATTAGATTATGTGTAATTAGTTTAAATATCTGATAATTTCTTGTTTTATTTTGTTTAATTTAGTGGGGTTTTTTGTAATTTAGTTAATTGTATTTAATTTATGTAATTGATTTAATTGTAGTGTAAAGTTAGGTGTTAGTGTAAGACAGGTTAGGTTTTATTTTACAGGTAAATTTGTATTTATTTTAGCTAGGTAGTTAGTAAATAGTTCATAACTATTTAGTAACTATTCTACCAAGTTAAAATCAATACAAAATTAGCTGTGAAATAAAAACTAACGTCTAGATTACGAGTTTTGAGTAATGAGTAAAAAAGCAGCGTTAAGGCTCATAACGCTGCTTTTTCACTACCTGTTACGAGTCTTGTAGGTACAGCTGTCCTGCACATTTTTTTGCCCGTACCGCAAATTAATTTATGCAATTTGCGTAAAGTCTTTTTTCAATGGGACTTCCATTGCACCGGTATTACAAGCTTTATTTTTGAGGCCAAAAAGTGAGCGGTACAGCCTATCCCGCAAGATTCGTAATGCATTCTAAAGTCAGTAGTTATCGGCTAGATTTGGAGTTTGGCGGTAGATGGGGTGCTAACGCTACGCGTGGTTTATGTCTAACGCACAGCATTGTTTAACGCCGGTATTTAGAGTTAAAAAAAAATCTAACGATACTCCTAACGCGTGTATTTCACACGCGGAATCTCATAGACAGTCTCCCATAGAGATCAATGGAAATTAAAACAAACACGCTTTTTTCATCTAACACTCGATCTCGCGAGAAATACGCACAGCTCGGTCATATGACGCATACCACAACAATAACACCCCGCAAATGTCACAACAACAATCACTAAACAAAGCACATAAGCATTACACATTCAGAAGCGGGGGGAATTTTATTTAAATAAAATACAGGGAATATGCATATACTTTAAGATGCGGAAATACGGAAAATAACAACAAGGAAAAAAATACAAAAACAGACACTAGCAAAATAATCGCATTCAATATTACTATATATTAGGACAAACATACATATACAACACTTCACTAATACCACACCATCGCAAATTTACATTTAAACATAATACTATTGGACAATGTTATAGAAAACGAGCACTATGACATCATCGCATTCTACACATTCCACAAATACTAACTCCAAATGAGCATGCGCACATTCACACACCTAATACACATTGCACAAATAATAATTACTAATAAAGCACACCTGAACACAATTTACAACGCAAACAGGTACATCATTAAACATTTACACAGGGTATATAAGCACCACACAAGCATGGCTTCTTTCACTCTGTTGCTGGAGGGTTTTTGGAGATTGGAGCTTAGAGATTTTGTGCATTATTGTGAGTCAGTTAGTGGTAGTGAGAGTTAGTGGTAGTGGGAGGTAGAGAGTTAGTGGTAGTGTGAGTTAGAGAGTTAGTGGTAGTGGGAGTTAGAGAGGTAGTGGTAGTGGGAGTTAGAGAGTTAGTGGTAGTGGGAGTTAGAGAGGTAGTGGTAGTGGGAGTTAGAGAGTTAGTGGTAGTGGGAGTTAGAGAGGTAGTGCTAGTGTGAGTTAGAGAGGTAGTGCTAGTGTGAGTTAGAGAGTTAGTGCTAGTGTGAGTTAGTGAACGACAGTTGGTTTGGGTGAGTGTGCGAGTGCTTTTTCTGTACACTTAACACATTTACACGCAAACACATTCAATACATACATACACTTATCAATAACACTACATACACTCCATACCCCATTCCCTCTCATACTACACTCCATACCCCATTCCCTGTAGTCCCATTCCCTTTCATTCCATTTACTCTTATCCCATAACCCATCACCATCCCATCCCCATCCCCTAGTTACATTTAGTTTACATATCCTCCTTTTAGTCTTCTTCTTCATTTTGTTCATTTAAATACTCCTTACCCTCTTTTATTTATATCCCTTTCACACTTTCAGCACTTATTTTGGTCTTTTTAGTTCTTTATTTTGACCCCCTTTCATTTGATCACACTCACTTTTTGTTTGCTTAGTTGGGGTTTAGTTTAGGGAAGAGATGGAGGGCAGGCAGGAGAGAGGTAGAGGGGGGAGGAGAGGGAGGGGGAGAGCAACAGGACAGGAAGGGGGGCAGGAAGCGGGGGTGGAAGCGGTGGGTGGACCCAGCCACTTGGTTCAAGATGAACAAGTGACTGGGCCCAGTGGCGGACAGTGTAGGGCTTCACAGTCCGGGAAACAGAGGGCATCGTCACAGGGGAAGGCCAAGGCGACTAGGGAGGCGAGGTTTTCAATGGAGGAGAAGGAGGCCCTCGTAGAAGCCTATATGGCCAGGTATAGGAGGCTGCAGCATCAGAAGACAACCCCGACTGAGAAGAGGAAGCTCTGGCATGAGATAAGGAATGCAGTCAATGCAGTGGGTGGCCGGAACAGAGATATGGACTCTATTAAACATCGATACTGGGACTGCAAGATGGATCTTAAGAAAAAGTTAAGCCTTGAGGCCCGACATGCCGCAGGAACCGGTGGCGGCCCTGCACTGGAAATTGATTACTGCCGATGGGAGGAAATGTTGCGTCCCAGCATCTCCGAGGTGGATATAGTCGGTATCGGAGGAATTGATACCGGGAACCTGCCATTCTCATCTGACGGTAAGCTCATTTAAGAATAGATTAACATACTAATGTATTTCAAGGGACACTATACGCAAACCTTTACTTTCATGATTAAGGTAGAGAATACAATTTTAAACAACATTCCAATTTACTTATATTACCTAATTTGATTAATTCTTTAGATATACTTTAATGAAGAAATAGCCATGCACACGGTGAACCAATCACAGGAGGCAGCTATATTCAGCTACCAATCAGCAGCTTCTAAGCATATCTAGATATGCTTTTCAGCAAAGAATATCCAGAGAATGAAGCAAAATAGATAAGAAAAGTACATTAGAAAGTTGATTATAATTGTATGCTTCGAAATCATGAAAGATAAAACATTGGGTTTCATGTCCCTTTAAGGATCAGATTAATACTATTACGTTGTTTACACGCATTCACAATTACTTTGCGTTTACATTAGTATCTAGGCTATAGGTTAGGTGTGCATTTAAACAGACTGAAAACAAACGCTAAAACATTCAGATTGACCAGAGATATCACAAACACGGTTTAGAAAATGCGGAAATCGTATTGATTGTTAGATTTCAAAGTGGATTAATGAGGCTGCATTTGTAATTGTATCGTAAGCTAAGTAATTTAAACCTTTATTTTGAAATATACTAATATATACATTTATTTATTTTTCAAATATACAGAGTCTGGGAGGAGGCAGCACAGCAACTACCGGCTTCTCCTTTTCCCCGGGATGAGAGTGGTGGGGATGAATCTCCACCTCGGAGGGAAGAGGCCTCCCTTGATGAAGAGGCCCCCCTTGACGAAGAGGCCCCCCTTGACGAAGAGGCCCCGGAAGCAGAGGAAGATGCCGCGGAAGCAGAGGCCCCTCAAGGACCAGCAGGCCGCCGTGCACCAGCAGGCCGCCGTGCACGGGCACCCCGCTGTGCAAAACAAGAGGAAATAGCGGAGGTGCGGGTTCTACTAGACTACATTGACCAGATGCGTAACTCCCGGATACAAAATATAGAAGGCAGAACTAGAATTCTTGAAGGACAAAACAAAATCATTGAAGGCCAAACCCAAATCATACACCTCCTTACTCGAATAGAAGAAGGCCAAAACAGAACCTTTACACTCCAACAAGAGATGTTTAATTTCTTCCGGGAGGCGCATGCTGGTCTGTCTGCTGGTCTGCCTCCTGCTCCTGGGCCTCCTGCTCCTGCTGGGCCTCCTTCTCCTGCCGGGCCATCTTCTCCTGCCGGGCCATCTTCTCCTGCCGGGCCATCTCCTGCTGCCGGCCCATCTCCTCCTCCTCACCTTGGTCGTCCCAGTACTCTTCCTTCCACTCTTCCCACAACATCTCCAATGAGAACTCGTCGGAGTCAGCAGTTGACTCTCCCAGAGCCTCAGCCCCGTGGGAAGAGGGGAAGGAAGAGGAAGTAAGTATTTGTTTTCATGTTTAATGTTTTTTTTATTTAATGTGTAATGGATAGGTATGTGATGATGTGGTTTTCATACACTTGTGGACCACACTCTGTATATAATCTACTTCTATGGGACAGGGTCCATGGAGGCAGATTGTTTGCAGAGTGTGGGTTATAAGTGTGTGAAAACCACATCACATACCTATCCTTGTTCATGATATTGATTGGTTTCTGTGATGTGATGTCCAAACTGTTTCCCGAATCGCAAACAAAATTACCATTACAATTATCCATGATGGCATATTACTGTTTGAATGCCAATAACACAGCTTAAAGGGACAGTCAGAATTATTTATTACAAAGAAAACACTGTATTACGCATTATCAAGTTGGAAACAACAAAACATGGAGAAATACGTGTGACTTATGTGCTTACCCTTGTATCTATGCCTATGAAAAATGACCACTTATTTGTTGTTCTGGCATAACAACATTTTAGACATCAATGATCAATACATGGTAAATATGCTGTATGAGCTCAAGGTTTTAGATAAACAAATGCTATCCAAATGCCCTCTAGTGGTCAAATTGCATAATGATTACATGCACTCTTCAAGCTCTAAGAAATGAGCACACAAACCTCATAGGTTTAGCTAGCAAATTAAAATAAACACAGACAAATGATTAATTGGTGAGAAACCTTTGATATCATTGATATTACAAAATTGACTTTTTTTAATAATGCAAAACATTATTTGTTTTCTAAACTGTCCCTTTAACAAAATTACATATGCTAACATATAATATTTGCAGATTGTTGGTATATCTACATGTACTTGTTCAAACAATAAATATTGAAAACAGATTTATATTGACGTGTTAAATAAAGTCTATTTTCTTAAAGAGACATTATTGTGTTAATTATTTTTTAGAAAGACATTTGTTTTAACAATGAATATGGTTTAAAGTCCTTTTAGGAGTGGGAGGGGGAAATATGCTAACAATAATATATTTGGAGATTAACCAATGTGGAACTCATACATGATCCAAAAATCAACATTTGCATTAAAGGGACAGTATACTATCTTATTCACAGAACTGCATGTAATAGACACTACTAGAAACAACAAGATTAACATATACTGATATCAATATTACAAAGCTTTAAACACTTTCTAAGAAAATCGGGTTATCTCTATTGAAAATATAGATGAACCCCCATTACAACCGTAAAACAAGACAATACCCCATCATTAACATATGAAAAGACCCTTTACACAAACAGGAGAAAGTTGGAGATGGTACTCACATGAAACTTTGAGGCTTGGCGAGGAGTCTGAAAATTACTTACAGTTTAATTTGAACAGAAGCAAAATTAGATGTGTATTTGTTAAACAATGGACTATATAACTAGAGACCAAATAAAATATTTTGGTTTTTAATGTGAGTGTCTAATGAACCTTTAATAAAATATACGACGAAATTACATTTAGAAGAAGTCGGCATCATATATTTAGCATATGATAAAGATAAATGCATATTGATTACTTTATTCTAACACAATAGCGCATATTTATGAATTAGATATCTTTAACATTAAACACAACAGTCATTTTTCTTTTTTCTTTTTTTTTTTTTTTTTTTTTATAAATCGTTTTTATTGGTGTTTTAAACAATCAAACAATACAATATAGTAAACAATACAATAACATGTCTGTTACAATATATTTAATCTCAATGATTGAAATTGTCACAAGGTTGAGTCCTATCCTCTTGAAGTTGAAAGCCTTCCAGTGCTGTCCATAAAATTAGAAGTAAGGTAGGAAGAAAAACAATACAGTATAAAGTAATACATTTCCCTCCACCCTGCTATATTGAGTTGTCTCGAGTCTGAGCCATAAACACAGGTCTAGCGGAGTCCCAATGGAATTTGATGTCTAGAAAAGTGTCAAGTCTTTGGGTTTTAAAGAAGCCATATTCTTCTAGTACTAGTGTGTCGTCAGTATAAGTTATCAGCTCCTTCCATGTGGGGGCTACTGAGCTCTTCCACTTTCTAGCAATTAGTGTTTTAGCCAAATTGATGATGAACTGCATTAAACGTTGGCGCAAATAGTCTACTTTCCTTGGCAACAGATTCAGTATTGCTGTGGTAGGTATTAATTGGAAGGGGGAGTTGAGAATAGTTTGTATCAGGGATTCAACATGAAGCCAGAAGGGGCGTATTACAGGGCAATCCCACCACATGTGTAGCATTGTTCCTTTTTGCTCACAACCCCTCCAGCATTTGTCTGAGGTAGTGGGGTATATACTTTTTAACCTAGTGGGTGTTAGGTACCATCTTGATAAGATTTTGTAATTCAGTTCTATCATCTTTGTTGAAGTGGATGAGATTTTGGTGTAGTGGAAGATGCACTTCCACGTCTGCCTGTCTAATTCAATTTTCAGTTCTAAGTGCCATTTGCTTGTAAAAGTCGGTAAGTCTGTTGTGTGCTGAGCCAGTAAAAGAGACTTGGTTAACGATAAGGAGTGTCTAAGTGTATTATGTGTCGTGCAGTTTGTTTCAAAAGGTGTTAATGGTCTGGTCCAGTCAGAACTGTGTTCAGATGTGTCTAGTAGGTGTAATAGATGTTTGTATTTAAGCCAGCTGGAAAATGCCCCATTCAGGTATTGTTGTAGGTCTTGATGCGGTTTCACTCTTTTGCCTGCTAACAGCTTATGTAACGGAACTGTGTGTCCTACTTCTGGATGTGCTGATGTGGACTTTGTGAAATCCAATCCTCCTAGAAACTCAGCATTTGGAGACATAGGCGACATAGGGGATCTATAGGTGGAAATGTGGGGTTGGGTTTTAATGATTCTATTCCTGTTTTCAAAAACATTACTGTAGAGGGGGTATATGCTTTTTGATTGACTTCTATAGGATGGGGGTAGCCAGCATAAAGTTCCCGCGTTCGGGATTTGTAATATTGTGAGTCTATAGATACCCAAGCTTTGGTCATTGAGTTCCTGTGCCAGTCGAGTATTCTCTGGAGACTAATCGCCCTATAATAAACGTCTAAACAGGGGAGACCCAGTCCACCCTCCCCCTGCTGTCTAAACAGTGTCGTTTTGCTAACTCTTGGTTTGACCGAACCCCATACATACTTGTTTAGGATGCGCTGTAGTCTACAAAGGAACGGAGTGGGTATTTTAATGGGAACTGCCTGCATGATATATAGGATTCTAGGTAAAGTAGTCATCTTTAGAGTCTGAATCCTGCCCCACCACAAAAAGGTTTTTTTGGACCATAAGTTTAGCTCAGTTTGTGTGGAGTTGAGTAGGTTTGAATAATTAAGCTGGAAAAGTAATCTGTGGTTTGGTGTAAGGTGAGTTCCTAGGTATTTTAATGCAGTGGTTTGTAGTTTATAAGGAGTACAACTTACAAGTGTATCTAATTCAGATTTGGGGAGATTAATATTCATCATTTCGGATTTGGTGTAGTTTATAGAAAAGTAGGAAAGGTCTCCAAACTTTTTAAATTCACGTGTGACTGCCTCCAGAGAGGTAAGTGGAGAGGCGAGAGACAAGAGGACGTCGTCTGCATAAAGTGACACTTTGTAGTTATTTCCCCCCAAAGGTATCCCTTCTATTTGCTCGTTTTCTCTAATACGTGCTGCCAGCATTTCAATGCTAAGGACAAACAACATGGGAGAGAGAGGGCATCCCTGTCTTGTCCCATTGCTTATGTTAAAGTTATCTGAGAGGAGGCCGTTTATCCTGACTTTTGCAGTTGGTGAGAGGTATAGTGCCCTAATTCTGTTTATTATTGTAGTCCCAAACCCAAATTTTTGTAATGTGGAGAAAAGAAAGTCCCAATTTAGGCGATCAAAAGCCTTTTCAGCGTCTGTAGCTAGGAAGACAGCTTTAATGTTATTAACTTTTGCATATTCCATCAGCTGCAGTGCCCTGATGGTATTGTCTCTTGCCTCTCTCCCCCCCACAAACCCCGTCTGATCTGCGTGTACAAGTGTTGGTAAAATCGGGTTTATGCGTGATGCTATAATTTTGGCTAGGATTTTAAGATCAGTATTTAAAAGCGAAATGGGCCTAAAATTAGATGGGGAATCTTGATCTTTTCCGGCTTTGGGAATCACTGAGATATGTGCTTCTTTCATTAGCATTGGGAGATGTCCGTCCTCATCTAAAGTGTGGAACAAGGATAGAAGGGGTGCGACTAGTAGTTCTTTAAATGTCTTATAATATTTATTGGTAAGGCCATCCGGACCAGGGCTTTTCCCCGATGGCAGGTCCGATATGGCTTTCAGAATTTCATGTGCAGTAATCGGTGAGTCTAAGCTCTGCCTTTGTTGTTCAGAAAGCGAGGGAACCTATATCGAGTCTAAGTAGGCTGTAATATCTTGTTTATTTGGGGGTGTTTTAGAAGTTGATAGGTTATAAATATGATCATAGTATTTCCTGAAAGTTTCAGCGATATTTGGGCTATCATGAATTATGTGTCCATCTTTATCTTTAATAGAATATATATGGTTCATTGAAGCTTTCTTACGTAGGGCTTTAGCTAACAGTGGGCCGGATCTATTGCCTCTGTGGAAATAATTTTTTTTAAGGGCGAGGGCTCTTTTATGGGCTGCTCTTTGTAAGTAGTTGTTAACCGCAGTCTTGGCCGCAGTTAGGTTATCTAGTGTTGTGTCGCTGCTGGGGTTAAGTTTATGTGTGTTTTCTGTTAGCTGCAATTGTCGGATGAGATTATTGTATTCCAAGTTTTGGGCCCTTCTTTTCCTTGCGCTAAGCTGTATAAAGCTGCCCCTAACCACTGCCTTGTGGGCTTCCCATAACGTGCTAATGTTGTCTACAGAATTTGTATTGTGTCTGAAATATTCTTCTATTGTTTGTTTAAGTTTTGTGACTAAGTCTGGATCATGCAATAAGGATTCATCTAGTCTCCATACAGTATGTCGTAGAGGTTTATTTACCCAATCCAGTTCTAGACTAATCGTCGAGTGATCCGTCCATGCAGCCGCATAGAATTCCGTATGTGATGCTAATGTCATGGTATTATGATCTACAAGGAAATAATCGATCCTTGAAAAGGATCTTTGTGTATGTGAGTAGTGTGTGAATTCTTTTTTCTGTGGGTGTTGCAGTCTCCAGATATCAACTAGAGTGTTTTCACGGAGGCAATCAGTTATGTTTTGTGGGTTATAATTACTACAGGTCTTTTTGTTAGATGAACTATCCATCTTTGGGTTTAGTGTTACATTTAAGTCACCTCCTACTACAACCGCACCAGATTGTAGTTCTAGGATTTTATTACTGGCTCTTCTTAAAAATTTTAACTGGCCTGTGTTAGGGGCATACAAGCACGCAAGGGTCACTCGCGTGTTAAAGAGGAGTCCTGTGAGGACAAGGATTCTCCCTTCCGAGTCTTCAAATGTATTAGTAAGTTGGAAATGAGTGTTTTTATGGAACAGTATGCCTACTCCGGATACTTTCTTAAGGGGGTGGGAGCTAAAAAACCCTACAGGGTATTCTGGGGATGAAAATCTTGGGGGGTCTCTTCCCAGAAAATGGGTCTCTTGAACAAAGATTATGTCTCCTCTAAGCTTCCTGAAGTGATTTAAGGCAATTGACCTCTTAGTGGGTGAATTAAGGCCCCTGCAGTTTTGTGATAAAAGTTTAAGTTGGTGTAAGGATATATTTAATGTTGATAGATAGTGTAGTGTTGTAGAGGCGACTGAAATAAAGTGAGGGGTACCTTATAAAGAAGCAGAGTAGTCCCGTCGACAAGATGAGGTGGTCAAGGGCGTCATGTAAAAGCGTGTGGGTTACATCGTGAGTCATGGAGTTCTTCTGAACCCCAACAATGATTTTATTCTTTGTGTGTATATGGCAGACCCAGACTGATTGGTATAAGCGAACTTCTGTATCTGTGGTGACAAAACTTATTATTGTACATGCAGTAACAAACATAATAAACAAAACAGTGACTAACAAAAAACGAAAAACAAGGAACAAACATTGAGCCAGGCTACATATCACCCTGACTATATGGGGGAAAATAAACATGAAACCGAACACAGTTTAGCTAGGGAGTGCTTGAAACATTCTTCGAATATATGGTATAGCCTATATCTATGCATTGACCCTAGAGTATACTATATTTCTTCATATAGTAGCCTTGCAAACCTCCTGGTAGGTTAAATAGTGAGTGCATATTCAAAAGATCAGTCTGTAAAGAGTATAGCCAGTTTAAACTATAACTAATGATAACTTCAGTATAAACTGTGATATGATGTCAAAATAATTTAAAAGATTGTCTCACAGAGTCCCAGAGGGATTCTCCAATAGGTTGCTTGTACTCCTTCAAGTGTCCTTCATGACAGAGGAAGAAGGTGTGGGTGGAATTCGCTGTCTCTTTCTGTTAACCCTCTGCCATTGTGAGCGTTGAGGTTGAGGTGGATGGGAATTATCCATAGGTGGTGGATTCTTGTCACTGCATCTTGGCATATTAGGGGTTGGTATGCGTAGAGCTGTGCAGAACTCTTCCAAGTCTCCCAGGTCTTTATATGTGATTATTTTGTTATCTTTATTAACTCTGATACTAAATGGGTAACCCCACCGGTATTGGATGGCGTGGTCACGCAGATGTTCTGTTAAGTATTTTGCCTCTCTTCTGTTGGCAAGGGTTACCGGCTCAAGTCTGCATATATCTGAATTTGCTTCCCTTCAAAAGTAATTGGGGAGATTTTCCTGGCTGCTTGAGCTATCACTTCCTTGTCCTGGTACTTGTGAAACTTTAAAACAATGTCTCTGGGAGGTTCCGAATCTTTTGGTTTAGGCCTCAAGGCCCTGTGGGCTCTATCTAGTTGAAGAGGCAAGGAAGTGGAGTCATTTGTCAGGAACTTGAACAAATTCTGCAGGTATTGAGGTATAAGCTCTCCTGTAATATTCTCTGGCACTCCTCTGATTCGCAGGTTTTGCCTCCTTCCTCTGTTATCTAGGTCTTCAAGCTGGCATTTAAGCTGTTGCAGTTGGATGTCATGAATGGAGAGACATCGGGAGTGTTCATCTATAGTGTTATTAGTGTCATTAGCCTGCTCCTCTAAGTATTCTATTCTTTCACCAAGCTCTGCTATTTCTTTTTTGACTTCTGCAAGTCCTTCCTTTAGAATTTTCCCCACATGCTGGATCAATGCGGTGAAGTCCTCCTTAGTTGGTAAGGAATTGATATCAGCTTTAGTAAGTGGAGCGCTATGGTCATCTGAATTCTCGACAGGGTTCACACTTATAGTGAGTTCTTCTTGTTCAGATTCTGTCCCTAGGCCTTGTGATGGGCTTAATGCCTTAAAATAAGTATTAAGTTTGGACACCGTGTTAGAAGGTGTTTTCTGCATTTTGTCCCCTTTTAATTGTCTACTGGCAGCCATGTGGGATGGTGTCTGAAGCGTTAAGGTATAGTTAAAAGAGTTACTTTTGCTTAGTAGGTTTGATGTCTGTGGCATGTGAGCCGGATACGTATTGCAATAAGTGCAGCACTGCACAAGGGATTATTGGCTGTTTTGGCCCTTAGGCTCTGCAGTATATGAAGCTCGTTAGGAAAGCTTGTAAGTCGTAGGTCTTATTGGCTCTCACTAGTATTGGGGCTAGTAAATGTTATTACTATATGGCTGTAGCCTGATGCTTTAATTTAGGCAAATATGCGTAGGTGACTAGACTCCTCTGTTGTATGTGCGCAATGCGCGCGCTTTTTAGTGAGGCCTGCAGTAGCTGTTTATATATTGCTATTTATTTTGTTTCCCAGCGTCTTAATAGGATATGTTATGCCCGGTGCAGTGGGTGCTTAATTACCTCAGTGAGGATCTCATCTGCAGCGATCCGCCCGGTAATCGTTGTTTGAGGCCCAGACCGGCTAATGTCGGAACTTCCAGTTGGTTTCTGTGAACTTGTTCTTAGGGCCGACGCTGAGTCCCAAATGTAGCTTAGGCTATGCCACTAGCAGATGTGCTGGATATAGGAGCTAGTTTAAGTATGTTTCTCTCAGTCTGACATACTTTAAAGGTGCTCCCTAGCTTCACTTAACACGGAGCTCTGTTTAGTTGCGACCGTCCATGTTGGCAGTCAGCTCCGCCCCCCACAACAGTAATTTTTCATAAAAAGGAACATATTGTTGACAAACATATTAAACAACATGGACTATAGAGATTTGCACTTGCCTCGAAATATCTTATGCATGAAAACATTTTGCTTTCATTCGTTTATTCAACCAGACATCCAGCAAAAGAGAATGTGGTGGTCTTTATCAGCTATGGGTCAACAATGTAACATGATGCAAACAATCCATATTCGCCATGTTTTTAAACTTGTCTTCTCATTCACAAACGTGTGTAACGTGCACAAACAAATATTTCGGGACTACGTAATACAATCAGACGTTTTTTTACCTTTGCATGTGACGTCTTAATTAACATGGCGCTTCCTTGATCACGTAAGAACGCAATCCAATAAAAGGCGCATTCTTGATCACATAAGAACGCAAACCAAAAAAAGGCACATCCTTGATCGCGTAAAAACGTCAGTCAATACAAGGAATCATTGGACAGCCTGGCAGGTGACGTCTTAAGCAACATGGCGCATCCGAGATCGCTGAAAAACCACAGCCAATACAAGGACTCAGTTGACAGCTTGGCATATCAATAAGAAACGTATTTATATTTTAATAACTAGTATGTGTCTAGATTGCTATCTAGGAATGTCACGAAATCATGAATCATCTTTTCGGACTTGACTGTCCCTTTAACTATAGCTATGGTGTATATCTTTAACATTTAAAAGATACACATGATAAATACATATGCCATTGATGTTTTAAGATATGTTTAGATTGTTTTGTAATAACAATAATGACACATGTATTGATCAAACGTGTCATTTATTCAAGTTGAAATATGGTCAGCCTACCTATAGCCATATATGGGAGGAGAAGTATTTGTTTAAAATATTTTTACAAACATATTCCTCATCTAAAATATGCGCATTACACACAGAGATTGATTTGGTTACACTTTTACAATAAGATAGAATAGAAAATGAAATACATGTGCTGTCAACATTACAATAAGATTTTTTATTAATAAGATTATATGTCCTTGTTCATGTAAAAAGGACAAAAACGCTTTAGAAATTGAAATCCATTCATTAACAATTGTGCTCAGCATCACTTAAAGGGACATGCTTTTTATTTTTAAAAAGAGGATACACATAGACAATACTATTTCAATAAAATGAACACTTTACAGGGATTATATCATTGTATCAATCGTCAGATCATTTGTTAAAGGTGCATCAATTCATGCAGAGTTTATAAATACACACATGGATGTGAAATTTGAAATATACATATATATACACAAATAACAATCTATATATACATATATAAAATAATTACTATGCTAATCATAATCATGCAATGATAAAGCTTTTAGAAAAATATATAAAGACAAATAATAAAATTACATTGGAGATGTTAATCTTAAAGTCATTTACAATTGTATTACATATATGATTCAGGAAACAACATTATTTTTGGTAGGTCCCTTTAAGGATCAACCAGATAAACTAGAGATTTCAATCAATGACATGAATAAGGAGGACAAAGAATCGTGCAATGACATGTCTTTTATTAGTATGTCAGAAAACATCAACAACGTTTATAAATAATCTGGTAAAGATCAGGAAAATTGGAGCCATATGACAAGGTAACAGAGTGCATCACAGTCCATGAAGAGAGTTGCCAAGGGCCAGCATAGCCCCATTGGAGACATATGACAAGGTAACAGAGTGCATCACAGTCCATGAAGAGAGTTGCCAAGGGCCAGCATAGCCCCATTGGAGACATATGACAAGGTAACAGAGTGCGTCACAGTCCATGAAGAGAGTTGCCAAGGGCCAGCATAGCCCCATTGGAGACATATGACAAGGTAACAGAGTGCATCACAGTCCATGAAGAGAGTTGCCAAGGGCCAGCATAGCCCCATTGGAGCCATATGACAAGGTAACAGAGTGCATCACAGTCCATGAAGAGAGTTGCCAAGGACCAGCATAGCCCCATTGGAGCCATATGACAAGGTAACAGAGTGCATCACAGTCCATGAAGAGAGTTGCCAAGGGCCAGCATAGCCCCATTGGAGACATATGACAAGGTAAAAGAGTGCAACAGGCACAACAATAAACAAAAAAAAAAGGCCAAATGGCAACCATAAAAAAAAACATCAACATGTGGACGGAGGATTCTTATCTGCGCCCTTGGAGCATCTCCAGATCCTCCACTTACTGGTCATCCCCTTCATCGTCCTGTGCATGTCCAGCTACAGATTCAAGCATTGAGTTCCACCGCCTCATCTGACGTAGAGTCATATGCTGAACCTGTAGCTGGGCCTGCATGGTGTCAGCCATCCCTCTCAGGACAGCTGCGTTCCTCAACACGGCCTGCTCTATGCGTGCTAGACCTTCGAGCGTGAGCCATGTTGAGTCACAGCCTAAAATAAAGAAAAAATCAAATATTAATGATAATTACACAACAGACAAAATAAAAAGCAAAGATACATTGTCATCATAAAGACAAATAATTATTTACATTAATTTGTTGACATTGATTCTTTACACTTGAATTATGTTATTCAGACAGACCTATACCATTAAATGGACATTTTAATCCAACATGTTGTCCCCTTTAATTGGTTTTTGATGATCCACTTTTACAGCTTGAGTGTCTAAAATCTTGTTAAATGATTTACATTGTACTTACATTAGCAATTTTAAGATTTTAGTTATACTTTGGTAGGCACACCTATCCTTAAACATTTTGGCGTTGAGGACAAGCTGTGTAAACATAGCAACCAGAAGAAATTACATTCCCACTGGGTTATACAAGAGATAATGTATGAACATTTGTACATAAATTTTTGGATCCAAATAGTGGTGATTGGTATATGTAGTGATATCAAATTAAAGGGACAGTAAACCTAAATATTTTAGTTACTGATTCAGATAGAGCATGACATTAAATAGAATTATGAATTTACTCGTATTCTTTAAATGTTTGAATTCTCAAGCTATATTTTAAATGCAAGAATGTAAGTTTATAGGGCAGGCCATTTTTGGTTATCAACTTTGGTTGTCCCTGCTGATTGATGGATACATTCATCCAACAATAAAGAAATGATGTACAGATTTTTTTGGAAAGAAAAAAAAAAAGGCATTTCTTTGTTTCAATAAAGATAGCAAGAGAATGAAGAATAATTGATAAGAGTATTAAATTATCAATTTGATTAACATTGCATGCTCTATTTGAATCACAAGAGAAAAATTTTCATTCAGTGTACCTTTAAGTATCTTATAATGTTGATTTTGAATGATACTTACAGCTGTGCCTGGGAAGGACAATCCGACACCCAGGTACAATGAAGGTTGAGACAGGGGGGAGGGATGGGATTGGGTTGGGGAGGGATGGGCTGCTGCTCTGGGGTAGCCCGTACAGCTGGGGAGTGGTGAGTTGGGGGCTGGGCAGCTGGGGTAGCTGTACAGGCCAAAAGACGGGGAGAGCGGCGAAGGGGGACGAAGGGGCGTTTTTTGGGAGGGACAGGATAGGAAAAATGGGAAGGGCCGGGAGGGTCTGTGGTCTGTGGAGGGGCAGGGGGCTGGGCAGGGGACTGGGCAGGGGGCTGGGCAGGGGGCTGGGCAGGGGGCTGGGCAGGGGACTGGGCAGGGGACTGGGCAGGGGAGGAACAATGATGACCAGAAGAGGAGGATCCATCTGAAATAAATATTATAAATATATTAACATCTCATACATCATGAAATCCAATCAACGCATTTCAGCTTGATTATGTTTGCAATATACTTAGAAGTGTGTTTGAATTTCTAAACAATGATGACATGAGGATATGGTATGCATATAGGCACTCAGATGAATATCAATGACTGTCTGCACAATTATAAAATTATTATTGTGGTTTGGCCTAGAATATGCATGTGACATCATGATGGCATGAATTTCAAATCCAAATATTTAAACAAATCCAAGCATATCTTCATGCTGCCTGATATATAAAGGGGGCAGTAGTGTATTTTAACAGACAAATAATATTCCTTTTTAAAGTGCAAAAGCTGTAGACTTTGAATCTCTTCAATAAAATGATTTCCAATAAAGCAACATGTTGGAAACATGTTAGATATATTTCACATACCATCAGACTTCAAGGGAGCCTCTTCCTCCTCCGTCCCACATGTTAAATCAATCTCTGTAAAACATAACATGTTGTGTACACGTTAAGATCAGATATTATAACATATGTTACTGTTGCTCAAAGACACACATCAATGTTGCATTAAATATATACACACCCAAAGTTATGATTTACATCATTTTGATGGAGCATACAAATGACATTAGATTTGTTATTCTCAATGATTCACATTTTCAATTTATTGTTTGTATTAATTTTAAAATCATAAAAGCATAGTACATAGAACATTTAAGATTTCTCATGTGTGTATCACTTGATGATTGTTGTCAAAAATGAACATGGAAACAAACATATGCTATACATCTTCTGAATAACAAAGGTGTAGACTAAGAAAGTTTTAATTATTAATCTTTCAATATTCAAATAAAATTAATATATAATCAGAGGAGGAAATTATATGTTTGTTTCAAATGTTATGCTTCATCAGAATCATGCTCATAATATTGATTACCAATACACCTTCAATGACATATAAACATATAAATGAGTCAATGGACTTACCAGAACACCGCAAAGGCAGCTCTGTGTCGATGCTGGATTCCTCTGGGCTCCCCACACCAACTCTCTCTATGAATGATATAGATATATATTAGTGAACACATTTGGGATAGCACTAAATCACATCTGTATCGATTTATAAGAATAATCAACTTGAAAATGTGAAGAATAGAGCAGTCATTAGCAAAAAAAATGCTTGATTGAATCAAGGGGATTCTGTCAAAAATGATGTATTGAAGATATGTTTAATTTCTGACTATATTAGACATCAAACTCATCTCATACGATGCTATTGCATATCTAAATATACCCATTGATCAATGTTCTTAAAAGAATACACACAAACCACATTTTGAATAACAGCTGTTGACAAATATAAACAAAGACATGTGGCACATCGAGCCATTTGTGCAATGTACAGTAATCTTGTTTAGGACACAACACATATTGATCACAATACCAAACCAAATTGATTAGTACAAATATGTAATCATGGTGCTGTTATAGTATGCTTATATCTATAAAGTAACTCCAACAGTGAATATGTGAATTATATATCAATATTGTCTAATCCAAAGAATGTAAGGATTAATGAATCTATTGTTTATTAAAGGGACACTGACATGATTTATTTCAATCATTGATTTCACTGTTCAAACTGTTCCAAATGATTTTACATTGACTCCTATAATAATTTTAATGTTGCTACATTTTAATCTTAAAGGCAGATAAGCAATATTGGATTCAATAAATATTGTTTGTTGAAGGTATCCACCAATCATCAATAAAAACCCAGGTTGGTCAACCAAAATTGAGCTGCAGATAAACGTACATTCTTGATTTTAAAATACATTTAGCAATAGAATATTTCACATATGATTATAGTATTATATTTAAATGTTGATTAATATTGCATGCTCTATCTGAATGACAACATTAATAATTTTAGCTCAGTGTCCCTTTAATATAAAAATATATTGATTTGACAATGTTGGTGTTAATGAATTCTCTACTCCATATGTTGATGTAATGAATGGGATTGAGCATGCAATTCCAATCTAATATGTTATTTAAGGATATCCTAAGAATTATTTAATTTTCATCTATTAAAGGGACATGAAGCTCTAAATGTGTAATTGTATACTTTTGGAAACTAGGTACTACTGTTATCTGAACACATGATTTTAACTTTTGACAAAATGACAATTTATGCATAAAAAAACAGCCGGATAATACCAGTAATGCATTGTTTAACCTAAACCAAAATCAATATGTTTTTAGAAGAACTAAAACAATAGACTGAACCAATGTAGCTCATAAAATGTTTAAACAAAACAATAAAATCACGTTTAAAAAACATTCAATGTAAAATTTAGTTGGCATGTCCCTTAAATGACGTGATCAATTTCAAAAATGGAATCTATATCAAAACATATGCAAAAGTGTGTGAATTTTTAAAAAAAATGTATACAAATAAGATTAAGCAATACACAAGGGTAGAATATAAATTGGATATTCAAAGTATCTTACATTAAAATTAAGACATCCAGAATAGATGGGATATCTTAAATTCGATAAAAATTCAGAGTAGTCTTACAATGTAATCCTATATTGTTTATTTTTTTATTCTTATTTGTAAATATTTTAATAATCCATTTTGCAGATACATATAAATATTGAACAATGTGGATTTAGTATGTAATGTTCTGTCCATGTTTCTAAGACAAATGTCAATTAAAATGAGACATACCATACTGTGACAAGCCCTGGCTTGAGGATCCAGCACCAACATCCAGATCTGTAATATATTAAATGAGGATTGGATATCATTAATACAAATCATGCCATGTTTAAAATTTTTACATTATTAGCAAATCAATTAAAAACTATTAATCTTTTGGTAGTCCCATGAGTTAATTGTTTCCTCAATTAAATTCATCATAAATATATCCTGTACTCTTATTTTCAATCAGTTGTGTTGTTTACTGTAGCTTTAATTATTTTTTTGTGTTATTTAATTCTCATCAATTGATGGGCATATGTTATTATTTATTTTGATTCTGCTATTTTTTTTATTTATTATGTATAATATTGAAAATAAGAATACTGTATTCTTCACATATATAATAATTCACATTTCATTTTGACCAACATGTGTAAAGCAATGCCACTTACAGCAAACCCATGTTAACGTGTATGCGCAATTCCATTTTCGCGATCATTGCGCAATGATTCCAAGCGGAATTACGCATCCGTCATTTGACCAACATGTATAAAGCAATGCCACTTACAGCAAACCCATGTTAACGTGTATGCGCAATTCCATTTTCGCGATCATTGTGCAATGATTCCAAGCGGAATTACGCATCCTTCATTTGACCAACATGTATAAAGCAATGCCACTTACAGCAAACCCATGTTAACGTGTATGCGCAATTCCATTTTTGCGATCATTGCGCAATGATTCCAAGCGGAATTACGCATCCGTCATTTGACCAACATGTATAAAGCAATGCCACTTACAGCAAACCCATGTTAACATGTATGCGCAATTCCATTTTCGCGATCATTGCGCAATGATTCCAAGCGGAATTACGCATCCGTCATTTGACCAACATGTATAAAGCAATGCCACTTACAGCAAACCCATGTTAACGTGTATGTGCAATTCCATTTTCGCTCTGTGACGCATATTCTGTAGAGCGCAAGAAACATCATTCCTATTTCATGTGTCACTAATCTAAAATCATATATCTAAACATCATATGTAGTGTATGTTGTGAGATCTGTATAGGTTTAGTATCTGACTATATACACATTTTTTAAAAATATAATCAAATATTAAGATATTATATGAAGTTGGATAGTTACCTGGTTCAGATTCTCTATCAGCTCCTCCAAGGCCACCGGACGGAGAAGCAGCTGCCCTGGCCCCCGGGTCAGGACTTTCAGATCCAGCAGCTGGGAGGGAAGAAGAGGAGGCCGAGGATGGTGAGGATCTGAATCTTTTGGGGACCCGGAGAGTGAGGAGCTTGCATAAAGTCACCTCATAAGGGAGTAGGTAGAGTTTCCGCGGGGCCTCTCTTTTGCCCCCTCTTTTACGGGCTTGTACCCACTCCCTTATGAGGTTGACTTTTTTTATCAAGCGCAACCTCATATCTCCAAATCTCCTCATGATCTGATCCTGGGTCCTCTGGACGCCACACACCAATTGAACCGCATTGGTGATAGACTCCCAGAGGGTCTTCTTAACAGGCGCATCTGTCGACCTCCTCTTGTTCCCAAACAGCTGGGGATAAAAGTCCTGGACGGCGTGGACCAGTGCAGCGCTCTCCTGCTTGGTAAACCTGGGAGGTTTCATGCCTGCCGAGATGTTTGTAGATAGAATAATATACCAGCAGGCATTAGAGAACTGACAAAGATGGCAACGTGTAATGGACTTTTATATGGTGAAGTAAACATGAGATGCACCATGGGACAAGTTATCTGTACATCTGATTGGATAAAAGTTTGAAATATTGTTAGAATGTCTGTGAGACCATCCTGACTCAAGTTGTGTTTATGTGATGAACTCTGATTGGCCGTTCCTTAATGTTTCATATCTTAGCAACTTCCATACACATACCTCCTGGTGGTGCTGTTACTTCATTTTTCATGTAGAAGTATTTGTAACTCATGGGCCTGTCATGCGGATATGTGTGACGCAGATTTAATATCCGTGATCCGTTAATATGAATGTTTAAATTCTCTTTAAAATCTAATACTGTCAGATTATTAAATGTTGTAGACATTTTTCGGTTTCATAACGGTCTGTTTCTTTAATACAAATACACATTTAATATTATATGTCTTTATTGTTCATAAATTTGTTGACTTATTGTGAAGTATTTGACATTGCTCTCTTAAATGTATTTATAATGCACATTGATTGTGTGCTATTGCGTGACATTAGACTCGAATGTTTAAAGATGCAAATCTGGTGTTTCAAGATCCGTTTCCCACGCAACATTTCTGAATGTTCAAATTCAGGTTATAATGTCAGTAACTTGGATAATGTGTTTATAGATGTTAAACTACAGGTTTGTTTGTTATTAGTAAATAAACCTCGAGCTTGTATTTGTCTGAACTGCTCATATATGTTATTGTGCAATGGCGTCTTTATTTTTAAATAGACATTACAAACAAACAATTGTATCAAATTATCTGTAGAGATAGAAAATTGTTTAGACTTTAAAATGTAACTCAATTTATCTTTGAATTTAGATATCCTCAACATAAGAAATTTAAATGCACATGGTTGAGCCAATAACATAAGGCATCTCTGTGCATCCACCAATCTTCATCTACTGAGCCTATCTCGATATGCTTTTCAAGCAAAGTATGTCAAGATAAGAAGAGAAGTAAATACACTCTTTAAATCTCTTAAAGGGACACTGTCCAAACAAATGTAGCGTTCGTGATTCAGATTGAGCATGAAATGTTAAGCAACTTTATAATTTAATCCGATTCTCAAATGTTAAGAATTATCTTGTTATCTTTCTTTGCAAATCAATAATGATATTTTAGATTACGGACAATTTTGGCGAAAAACCTGGGTTGTCCTTGATGATTGTTGGATAAATTAATCCACCAAAAAAAAAATAATCTGTCCAGAGTACTGAAGCAAATAAATTATCAATTTAATGCCTTATTTTTAAAGTAATGATAGCAACATCACAAGGAACATTGATAATATGAGACAATTTATAAAGTTGCTTAAAATAGAATACTCGTTCTGAATGTATAAATCATTAATTTTTTAACTGTCTCCCTTTAAGTATATTTTGAGTTCATGTTCCTTTAAGGAGACATTTAACAATAATGCTTGAAAAATCATAAACCTAGGCACCTTCCTTTTGCAAAATTAGTATAACATATGAGTAAAGCATATTTCGATTAACTTCTGGATTGTTTTACACACTGACTGAAATATATATTGTAATGGATGTATTTCGCAGTCTTCAGCTTAGAGGGACATTAAGCTATATGTTATTTATGCTTTTTGGATAAGATTATAATATTTGAACAACTTAATATGTTTTGTTATTCAATCATTAGATTGTAATTATATATATTCTTGGATTAAATACATATCTACATAGGCTATTTTGAGGCTGATTGTTGGTTGCACATAGATGCCTTATGTAATTGACTAAGATATGTGCATTGATGTATCTTTTTCTAAGTATATTTAAAGACTGAATGTAATTCTATAGTACTTTCTAAATATGTTTAAATTCTTTTATGATTTTTTAAAATTCAATACACTATATACTTTGTGAATGTCCCTTTAAGGACCAAAACATTCGGGATGTTGATTTAACATTGTCGAAAGAAACTAAAGGGGAATGAAAATTATATATAGATATGTGATGTCTAACCCAAGAGGTAAGATTTTAAAAACTACATAATATTAATAACTATAGTTAAATGTCCCTTTAAATGACTCCACTAGAAAATAAAATCTATTAACATGGTATCCAATAACTAGCTTGCGCAAAATATGAAGTTAAATGACCTACCATTTTTAAATTTATAAATTTAATAAAATAATGTTTTTAGATCCCTAAGGAAGATACAAGATCTTATAAAATTAATTTTACATTCAACAACACTGTCATTTTAATGTAAGTGAACCACTTCCCCTTCTTAAAAGTGAAACTAAAATATTTATGTCAAATTCTGACTACATATCCGAAATTATTTTAACATCTAAGAATTTCACAAGAAAAGCATCGATGGATCTCACTCCTCAATTAATTTAAAAAGATAGTTTAATTTAATATTCTCTGAATCAGTGGATTTTCTAAAATTAATGCATAATTTGATCTTATGCATGTGCTTGTCAAATAGACAACTACCAGTCATGGGAGTCAAATTGTTTTTTATTGACAGATTATATGGATATTTATTATAATCTGTTCAAAAGAGGGTATTTAATAATAAAATGTTGATTATTACCATTTAAAAATAAAATGTTTTTTTAACAAAAACAAAAACAAAAACAAAAAAATATTCCTGGAAGTCATCAGATGACAATCTGAAATTAAAAAACAAAATTTTACAAAGTTAATACACACGTTGTAAAATATTCATAAAATACATTTACAATCATCTTGTGTCTATGCTCTAACTTTGTGCATAATTTTATCAAGATATTTATGAATTAAATTTTTTGATTAAAAACCAAACAAACCATACACCATTATATTATGTAATAAAAAGTAAATTTAAATATCAGATTTTCTAATTATACATAATAATGTATATCACATTTCAATAATAAATATATATGTATGCTGAACATAAATGTAATATTTCATGTCCATTCAAATACCTCTATATCAACTATAATATGTATTCCTTTTTCTGATTGTGATCCCTAAATATCTAATTATGAAATAAGTATGACTAATGTATGTAAGCTACTAATATTCGACATTCTTGCTGTGATTCTTAACTAGCATGCATTGGTAAACCAACCTGGATAGTGCATGGTCTTTGAAAATCAATTCAGGGTTAAACAGTTGATCTTCAATAGGTGTCTTATTCATCTTTTCAAAAATAGAGGACTGTGAAATACCATCTAAAAATTAGAAAATAATCTAAGTGTCTGATTGTGATCCCTAAATATCTAATTAGGAACAAAGTATGACTAATGTATGTAAGCTACTAATATTCGACATTCTTGCTGTGATTCTTAACTAGCATGCATTGGTAAACCAACCTGGATAATGCATGGTCTTTGAAAGTCAATTCAGGGGTAAACAGTTGATCTTCAATAGGTGTCTTATTCATCTTTTCAAAAATAGAGGACTGTGAAATACCATCTAAAAATTAGAAAATATTCTAAGTGTCTGATTGTGATCCCTAAATATCTATTAGGAACAAAGTATGACTAATGTATGTAAGCTACTAATATTCGACATTCTTGCTGTGATTCTTAACTAGCATGCATTGGTAAACCAACCTGGATAATGCATGGTCTTTGAAAGTCAATTCAGGGGTAAACAGTTGATCTTCAATAGGTGTCTTATTCATCATTTCAAAAATAGATGACTGTGAAATACCATCTAAAAATTAGAAAATAATCTAAGTGTCTCCAATAGGATGCCTCCACAGCCTTATTCTATCAAATAGTTGGCACTTACCATGTGAACATGTCTTTGTATGGTTTTCAAGGTCAGCAGATTTGAAAGATAATGCCAGACATGATCCCATTGGTATTCTTCAATTTCAATCTTGTCTTTTTCCAATGTCAGTCTGGGAATTCTTCACTGTCATTCTTCGAATTCTTCCCTTTCAGTCTTTACATGAAGTCATCTCCCTAATGGCATAAAATTGTTTTTTAAAATTACTGCTACAAGTGTGTGAATCAGTTCTGTACCCCTCTCCCACCCCCCATTTCTGAATCAATTTCTGTCACTAGCTTACTAAGCATGTGTAGCATCTTGTATTATGTTCTATGAAGTGTGAAGATGAGTCATATTGAGCAGAATGAACCTCTAATGTGTGACATTGAACCATAGTCATGCTAGAGGATAGTTATGCTAGAGGATCCCTTTTTAAGTAATGTGTAAACTAAATACTAGTTTAGAAAATGTATGCCATATGATGTATTTGTGTACAATTCATGCCAGCAACAGTCCATACATTTATACTTACCAGCTGATGTCCTCTTTAAAAACCAGGTGGCAAAGACTCGCTACAGGACCCAATGACCAGAGCATCACCTATATTAATAAATGAAACACATTTATAGCATTTGATGAACAATCCTAACATGTTTGCACAATTCTCTACTTGTCATTTCCCTAGAGTTCACATCTATTGACAATACTCCAGTCTAACTTCTATTATTTACTGTCTAAAGTGGCGGTTGATGATGTCTGCTCTGACATTGAGCCCCTCGTCCCGGAATGGCCCCTCTAGAACAGGATCATCCTCCTCATCTCTGAGGAGGTTTCGGTGTGCCTGGACGCCCTGCAGCATCCCAGCCCGCTGTGCAATATTATGCAGGACACTACAGGCTATAATGATCTTAGCCACCTTCTTTGGGTTGCACTGGAGGGCTCCTCCCGACCTGTCCAGGCACCTGAACCTCATCTTCAGGAGCTCAAACATTCGTTCAACCACCGCCCTGGTTCTCTTATGAGCCCTATTGTAGCGCTCCTCAGACACATCAGTCGGGCTACGCAAGGGGGTAATAAGCCAAGGCCGGCTCATGTACCCAGAATCACCTATAAATTATGAACAAAACATAATTCAAAATGAATCCTCAAAATAGTATTTGGAGTCCAATAAAAGTTTTTGTACACGATAATCCACTAACAAATGTTTATTTTTTAAAAGAATAATCTAGTTCAATATTATTCTCTATCTTCCCATTTCAGTTAAGACATGCTACATATGCGTATTTCTCCTAAACCAGACCGTGTGTAAAATGGCAACTAAATGGTTACATTGCATTCTCTATCTGAGCATTTAAGGTAAGACATGCTACATATCTGCATTGAACTAAAAGTAGACATTAGCGGAAAGAGACAGTGACATGGTTAAATTGCATTAGCTATTATCTTCCCATTTCAGCTAAGACATGCTACATATTCGTATTTCTCCTAAACCAGACCTTGTGTAAACTGGCAACTAAATGGTTACATTGCATTCTCTATCTGAGCATTTAAGGTAAGACATGCTACATATCTGCATTGAACTAAAAGTAGACATTAGCGGAAAGAGACAATGACATGGTTAAATTGCATTAGCTAATATCTTCCCATTTCAGCTAAGACATGCTACATATGCGTATTTCTCCTAAACCAGACTTTGTGTAAAATGGCAACTAAATGGTTACATTGCATTCTCTATCTGAGCATTTAAGATAAGACATGCTATATATCTGCATTGAACTAAAACTAGACATTTGCGGAAAGAGACAATGACATGGTTAAATTGCATTAGCTAATATCTTCCCATTTCAGCTAAGACATGCTACATATGCGTATTTCTCCTAAACCAGACCTTGTGTAAAATGGCAACTAAATGGTTACATTGCATTCTCTATCTGAGCATTTAAGGTAAGACATGCTACATATCTGCATTGAACTAAAAGTAGACATTAGCCGAAAGAGACAATGACATGGTTAAATTGCATTAGCTAATATCTTCCCATTTCAGCTAAGACATGCTACATATGCGTATTTCTCCTAAACCAGACCTTGTGTAAAATGGCAACTAAATGGTTACATTGCATTCTCTATCTGTGCATTTAAGGTAAGACATGCTACGTATCTGCATTGAACTAAAAGTAGACATTAGCGGAAAGAGACAATGACATGGTTAAATTGCATTAGCTAATATCTTCTCATTTCAGCTAAGACATGCTACATATGCGTATTTCTCCTAAACCAGACCTTGTGTAAAATGGCAACTAAATGGTTACATTGCATTCTCTATCTGAGCATTTAAGGTAAGACATGCTACATATCTGCATTGAACTAAAAGTAGACATTTGCGGAAATAAAAATAAATGGTTAAATTGCATTATATAGCTGAGCATTACGCTAACATTTTAAAACTACAGTGGCAATTGTCAAACTAATTAACCATGTTGTGCACAAATACTCACCAACGAGATAACCAGGGGGCATTTGTCTTTCCTCAAACGGTCTCCACAGGGACGACTGAGCGAGGATGCAGGCATCATGACAAGCTCCTCCAAAATTCGCACACACGTGCACAATCCTCATCTGTGTGTCACAAACATACTGCACGTTGAGGCTATGAAAATGTTTGCGATTTCTGAAGGGCAAGTCATCAACTGGAGCACGCAGCGCAATGTGGGTACAATCTATGGCTCCCAAGACATTGGGCAATTGAGCAATAGCAAAGAATTCCCGCTTCAGGCGCCTCCAATCACCATCATTCTGTGGGAATCCTATGTATTGCTTACTGATACGTACCATGGCGTCCAGAAAGTTATCAAACACCACAGAGAATGTACCTTGAGACAGGTCATGCATGTACATTTCTCCGGATTGAAAACTCCCGGAGGCCAGGACGTATAGACAACTTAGCATCTTACTCATGGCGGGAACAGCAGTCCTTATTCTTATACGTGGCTCCAAATGAGGTTTAAGAAGATCGTAAAGGCCAATGAGCTGTTTGCGATTGAGACGATACTTATCATAAACCTCAAAGTCGCTCATGTTTTCCAAGGTGGGTCTCACCCTGTAGACACGAGGACCTCGAACCAGACGACCCCTTCGTCTCAGTCTGAGCCGCCGAGGCTGCCTGATTCGATCAACAGCTAGTTCGCCAATAGCAGCACCAGCAGCGTCTACCATGTCATCGTCATCCATCTTTCAAAACAGCGTAACAAGGTATGCACTTGATCTGATGTGGATCACAAGTGATGCTTTGGCCATGTTGTTTGGGGGATTTATAGTACAATTAGTCCAATGGTAGTGAGTTTGTAATTGTATTCACTTGTTTGTATGCGAGCGGCGCGAATGCTTTCACAGTGGGCATTTTTGTTTTGTTTGCTGAAATGTTGTTTTCCAACAATGAATCTCAATGTGAAAGTGTCAAATATCACACATACAGTGCATGTTTGTAATGTTTGATCATATGCGTAATTAATATTTATTAAACGCGATCTTATAGTAACAAGCACACGTCCAGGCTAACATGAATGAAAGTGCATAGTTGTGTATAATGTGCATCGAATGTGATCGATCAATGTTGCTGCAACATTGTTTGTAAACGATAAAGTAACAGCTGCCATCTGTAGTATTGTATATATAAGTGATTGCCGAGCTGTCAATATTGTATGCGTCCCTTTAAAATCGCAATAATAATTCCGAACTTCCCGTCTGCCATCTGTAGTATTATATATATAAGTGATTGCCGAGCTGTCAATATTGTATGCGTCCCATTAAAATGGCACTAATACTGAATAACATCCGGCTGTCATCTGTAGTATTGTATATATAAGTGATTGCCGAGCTGTCAATATTGTATGCGTCCCATTCAAATCGCACTAATACTGAAGAACTTCCGGCTGTCATCTGTAGTATTGTGTATATAAGTGATTGCCGAGATGTCAATATTGTATGCGTCCCTTTAAAATCGCAATAATAATTCATAACTTCCCGTCTGCCATCTGTAGTATTGTATATATAAGTGATTGCCGAGCTGTCAATATTGTATGCGTCCCATTCAAATCTCAATAATACTGAATAACTTCCGGCTGTCATCTGTAGTATTGTATATATAAGTGATTGCCGAGCTGTCAATATTGTATGCGTCCCATTCAAATCTCAATAATACTCAATAACTTCCGGCTGTCATCTGTAGTATTGTATATATAAGTGATTGCCGAGCTGCCAATATTGTATGCGTCCCATTCAAATGGCACTAATACTGAATAACTTCCGGCTGTCATCTGTAGTATTATATATATATAAGTGATTTGCGATCTGACAATATTTCTTAATTGTCCCATTCATATCGCCCTAATAATGCTGTTCCAAACTGTTGTTTACGTATATGTTGTATTGTAGTATTGAGTGTTAAATTTCTGAAAGGGGCGGTACAGTCATGAATCTGTAATGTGTATGGTTGAATCTTCTAATGACGTCATCATATTATTAACCTGCCTATGTAGTTCTGAAATCCTCATTGTGTTGTTGTATTGTACTACATTGTTATTGTGTGCTGAATAAAATATAAATGTGTGCTTTGTGGTTGTGTGATGGGTGATGCGTGTTATGTACATGTACGTATATATTGTGATTGTGTCCCACATATGCTGACTTCTATATAGCGGTCTGGCATTGTTGTCCCATCCCATAAAGTGACATCTGTAATCTGGTGTAATGATGTTCTTCTAGTACGTAATTCCTAATGGTTTATTGTGATGGAATCATGATGTTAAAAGTACAGTAAAATCCATATGTTCTGTTTTGTGATTCCTAGAGCGAATGTAATGTGTTTTTCCCCCATCATTTGAATGTACATGTATGAGTGAATGCTAAAAGTAATGTATGTGCATCCATGACTGATCATGTGTTAAGCCTATGTAGATATGCTGTTGCTGCAAGCAAATGAGTTGAATAAATGAAATGCAATAATAAAGGTATATGAGAGGTGTTTCCCATTGTGTACTGTTTATGAATCCTGAAATGTTGTAATTTTTTTGTGTCCGTTTAAATGTGATTTTATTTGTAAAAATGTTTGTTACTAGTGATGTTGATTTGTAGTTGATGTAATGTAAAAGTATGAAACAATTTAATGCTGTTGTGAATATTCAATAAGTAAAATCCATAAGTCCACCATAGGGAAATAGTCATTTCTTGATCTATTTGTCATAGCTTGGTGTAACGTAGAAAAGCATGTATTTTTTTCCTATTTCTAGCGCTGGTATTTGGAGTTTTTTTGTCTACGCTATTTGCGTGCGTTAGGGAAATCTGTCTGTCGCGTGCACGAGCACGTCTTCCCCATAGAAGTCAATGGAGGCTCCAAATTTTGGTTAATTTTTTTTCAAAGACTGGTTTTCCTCGTAAAGTGAGTGACGTCATGAGGTTTTGTGAAAAAGTAACTAAATCGTGTTCATTTTGTAATAAATAACTTTTTTGTGTATGTAATGTGTTGTATATTGTTTGTATGCATCGATGAGTGTATGTTTGTGATAATCTTATTGGTTAGATGTAGGTATATGAGGGTCTTTTCCCGTGTGTCAATGTAAGTCAATGGCAAAATGGATTTGTGTTGTTTTTTTTCTAACACCCGAGATCTCGCAACTTTGATCCTTTGTATTTTGATGAAAAATTATTAAATCTGAAAAATAAAGATAGTGTAGTGTTTGTATGAGTGTAAGTGTACTTTGTGTAATATTTGTTTTGTGATTTGTGGATGTTTATTTTATGTTAACTACTGGGTCAGAGCTGTCGGTAGAGATTTGTGCGTTGGGTGATTTTTGAGTGTCGGTAACTAAACTCTAAATACCGGAGTCCGTAAAAAACAAGCGTTAGGAGCCTCTAACGCTGGTTTTGACGGCTACCACCAAACTCTAAATCTAGGCCTATGAGTTTTACACTACAAAGCTGTAGCATTAAACTCATAACTAAAGTGCTAAAAAGTACACTAACACTCATAAACTACCTATTAACCCCTAAACCGAGGCCCTCCCGCATCGCAAACACTAAAATAAAATTATTAACCCCTAATCTGCCGCCCCTAACATCTGCGCCACCTACATTACAGTTATTAATCCCTAATCTGCCGCCCACGACACCGCCGACACCTACATTACACTTATTAACCACTAATCTTCCACCCCTAACATATCCGCCACCTAGCTACAATTATTAACCCCTAATCTTCCGTATGAACCCCTAATCTTCTGCACCAACGTCACCGCCACTATACTAAAGTTATTAACCCCTAAGCCTAAGTCTAACCCTAACCCTAACACCCACTTACTTTAATGTAATTAAAATTAATCTAAATAAAACCTACTATTAATAACAAACGCCTAGATTTAGAGTTCTGCGTTAGCCGTCCAAACCAACGTTAGGGGGTCATAACGCTGGTTTTGGCCGCCCGTTGGTATTTAGAGTCAGTCAGGAAAGGGTCTAATGCTCACTTTCCAGCCTTGACTTTTCCATACCGCAGATCCCCTTACGTCAATTGCTTATCCTATCTTTTCAGTGGGATCTTTCTAACGCTGGTATTTAGAGTCTTGGCTGAAGTGAGCGTTAGAACGCTAACAACAAAACTCCAGCCGAAGAAAAAAAGTCGGGAGTTAGGAGCTTTATGGGCTAACGCCGGTTCATAAAGCTCTTAACTACTGTGCTCTAAAGTACACTAACACCCATAAACTACCTATGAACCGCTAAACCGAGGTCCCCCCACATCGCTGCCACTATAATTAAATTTTTTAACCCCTAATCTGCCGACCGTACACCGCCGCAACCTCATTATCCCTATGTACCCCTAATCTGCTGCCCCTAACATCGCCAACACCTACATAATATTTATTAACCCCTAATCTGCCTCCCCAACGTCGCCGCTACCTACCTACACTTATTAGCCCCTAATCTGCCGACCGGACCTCGCTGCCACTATAATAAATGTATTAACCCCTAAACCACCTCACTCCCGCCTCAAAAACCCTATAATAAATTTTATTAACCCCTAATCTGCCCTCCCTAACATCGCTGACACCTAACTTCAAGTATTAACTCCTAATCTTCCGACCGGACCTCGCCGCTACTATAATAAATATATTAACCCCTAAAGCTAAGTCTAACCCTAACCCTAACACCCCCCTAAGTTAAATATAATTTAAATCTAACTAAATAAAATAAATCTTATTAAATAAATTATTCCTATTTAAAGCTAAATACTTACCTGTAAAATAAACCCTAATATAGCTACAATATAAAGAATAATTACATTATAGCTATTTTAGGATTAATATTTATTTTACAGGCAACTTTGTATTTATTTTAACCAGTTACAATAGCTATTTTAAATAGTTAATAACTATTTAATAGCTACCTAGTTAAAATAATTACAAAATTACCAGTAAAATAAATCCTAACCTAAGTTACAATTAAACCTAACACTACACTATCAATAAATTAATTAAATAAACTATCTACAATTATCTACAATTAAATCAACTAAACTAAATTACAAAAACAAACAAACACTAAATTGCAAAAAAACAAACAAACACTAAATTACAAAAAACAAACAAACACTAAATTACAAAAAATAAAAAAAGATTACAAGAATTTTAAACTAATTACACCTACTCTAAGCCCCCTAAAAAAAATAACAAAGTCCCCCAAAATAAAAAAATGCCCTACCCTATTCTAAAATAAAAAGTTTACAGCTCTTTTACCTTACCAGCTCTTAAAAAGGCCTTTTGCGGGGCATGCCCCAAAGGAAACAGCTCTTTTGCCTGTAAAAAAACATACAATATCCCCTCAACATTACAACCCACCACCCACATACCCCTAATATAACCCAAACCCCCCTTAAAAAACCTAATACTAAGCCCCTGAAGATCTCCCTACCTTATCTTGACCACGCCGGGTATCACCGCTCCGTCCAGAAGAGGCTCCGAAGTCTTCATCCTATCCGGCAAGAAGAGGTTCAGAAGAGGCTCCGAAGTCTTCCTCCTATCTGGCAAGAAGAGGACATCCGGACCGGCAAACATCTTCATCCAAGCGGCATCTTCTATCTTCATCCATCCGACGAGGAGCGGCTCCATCTTCAAGACCTCCGGCGCGGAACATCCTCTTCTCCCGACGACTAGACGACTAGCAGACGAATGAAGGTTCCTTTAAGGGACGTCATCCAAGATGGCGTCCCTCGAATTCCGATTGGCTGATAGGATTCTATCAGCCAATCGGAATTAAGGTAGGAAAAATCTGATTGGCTGATTGAATCAGCCAATCAGATTCAAGTTCAATCCGATTGGCTGATTTGATCATCCAATCAGATTGAGCTTGCATTCTATTGGCTTCGGAGTCTCTTCTGGATGGATCGGTGATACCCGTCGTGGTGAAGATAAGGTAGGGAGATCTTCAGGGGCTTAGTGTTAGTTTTTTTTAAGGGGGGTTTGGGTTAGATTAGGGGTATGTGGGTGATGGGTTGTAATGTTGGGGGGGTATTGTATGTTTTTTTACAAGCAAAAGAGCTGTTTTCTTTGGGGCATGCCCCGCAAAAGGGCCTTTAAGGGCTGGTAAGGTAAAAGAGCTGTAAACTTTTTATTTTAGAATAGGGTAGGGCATTTATTTATTTTGGGGGGCTTTGTTATTTTTTTAGGGGGCTTAGAGTAGGTGTAATTAGTTTAAAATTCTTGTAATCTTTTTTTATTTTTTGTAATTTAGTGTTTGGTTTGTTTTGTAATTTAGTGTTTGTTTGTTTTTTAATTTAGTTTAGTTGATTTAATTGTAGATAATTTTAGGTAGTTTATTTAATTAATTTATTGATAGTGTAGTGTTAGGTTTAATTGTAACTTAGTTTAGGATTTATTTTACTGGTAATTTTGTAATTATTTTAACTAGGTAGCTAATAAATAGTTATTAACTATTTAATAGCTATTGTACCTGGTTAAAATAAATACAAAATTGCCTGTAAAATAAATATAAATCCTAAAATAGCTACATTAGGGTTTATTTTACAGGTAAGTATTTAGTTTTAAATAGGATTAATTTATTTAATAAGATTTATTTTATTTTGTTAGATTTAAATTATATTTAATTTAGGGGTGTGTTATTGTTAGGGTTAGACTTAGCTTTAGGGGTTAATACATTTATTAGAGTAGCGGCGAGGTCCGGTCGGCAGATTAGGGGTTAATACTTGAAGTTAGGTGTCGGCGATGTTAGGGAGGGCAGATTAGGGGTTAATACTATTTATTATAGGGTTTTTGAGTCGGGAGTGCGGCGGTTTAGGGGTTAATACATTTATTACAGTGGCGGCGAGGTCCGGTCGGCAGATTAGGGGTTAATAAGTGTAGGTAGGTAGCTGCAACATTGGGGGGGCAGATTAGGGGTTAATACATATAATATAGGGGTCAGCGATGTTAGGGGCAGCAGATTAGGGGTACATAGCTATAATGTAGGTTGCGGCAGTGTCCGGAGCGGCAGATTAGGGGTTAAAAGTGTAATGCAGGGGTCAGCGATAGCAGGGGAGGCAGATTAGGGGTTAATAAGTGTAAGGTTAGGGGTGTTTAGACTCGGGGTTCATGTTAGGGTGTTAGGTGCAGACTTAGGAAGTGTTTCCCCATAGGAGACAATGTGGCTGCGTTAGGAGCTGAACGCTGCTTTTTTGCAGGTGTTAGGTTTTTTTTCAGCTCAATCTGCCCCATTGTTTCCTATGGGGAATCGTGCACGAGCACGTTTTTGAAGCTGGCCGCGTCCGTAAGCCACGCTGGTAGTTAGAGTTGCAGTGGCGGTAAATATGCCTGTACACTCCCTTTTTGGAGCCTAACGCAGCCCTTCAGAGAACTCTAAATACCAGCGTTGTTTAAAAGGTGCGGGGGAAAAAAACCATGCGTAGCTAACACACCCCTTCTAATGCAAAACTCTAAATCTAGGTGTAAATTTTTCCTATTTAAAACTAAATACTTACCTGTAAAATAAACCCAAAGCTAGCTACAATATAACTAATAGTTACATTGTAGCTAGCTTAGGTTTTATTTTTATTTCACAGGCAAGTTTGTATTTATTTTAACTAGGTAGAATAGTTACTAAATAGTTATTAACTGTTTACTAACTACCTAGCTAAAATAAATACAAATTTACCTGTAAAAGAAAACCTAATCTGTCTTACACTAACACCTATCATTACACTACAATTAAATCAATTACATAAATTAAATACAATTAACTAAATTACAACCCCCCCCCACTAAATTACACAAAATAAAAAAAGAAATTATCAGATATTTAAACTAATTACACCTAATCTAATAGCCCTATCAAAATAAAAAAGCCCGTCTAAAATAAAAAAAACCCTAGCCTAAACTAAACTACCAATAGCCCTTAAAAGAAATCAGCTCTTTTACCTGTAAAAAAAATAGAACAATAAGATTGAGCTCACATTGGAACAGCCAATAGAATGCAAGCTCAATCCTATTGACTGATTGCATCAGTCAATAAGATTGAAGCTCAATCCTATTGGCCGATTGCATCAGCCAATCAGATTTTTTCACCTTTAATTCCGATTGGCTGATAGAATTCTATCAGCCATTCGGAATTCAAGGGACGCCATCTTGGATGACGTAATTTAAAAGAGAATTCATTGTTCAAGAAGATGTTGATTGAAGAGGATGCTCCGCGCCGTGTCAGTATATGGCAGGGTTATAACACAATATATTTAATAATTATCCTTTAAACTGAACCCCAATAAAATATGCATATACTAAAAACCATAAAATTAATATAAATTCCTGAATTCTTTTTATTAGTTAATATTTATAAACACACTTAAAAATATTTGTAGGAACCAGAATATGAATCAATACTATACACGTTTGAATTATTAAAATATGCTATACTCTTTACAAAGCAACCCAAATTGTAACTTTATAAATAACCTTATTCACAATTGAATTTCATTCAATTAACACAATGAGATTCCAAGATATTAGCTACTAACATTCAGACTGGTAATATTAACTATATAGTCACAATTGATTCTAACACAATTCTAATTTAAAATATTAAACTAGTATCTATTATCTATGCAAAAACCAATTGTCCTTTGCTAATTTATCTAAGCTTAAATAAATTCTTAGTTACTTACCATTTAAAACCAATTCTGAGTTATAACTCTATATTTGCAAAGATAAACAACTTAGCATTTAGAATTTGTTTAACAGTACACAGGCTATGAAATACAAGGTTAAAATACAATTTTTTTCTTTAAGTCTGCTACCTACAGCAACAATGGGTGTTTGTTTTAAATATTTTGCATACAAAAAGGCAACCTAAAAACTATTCAAGACTATGAATATAATTCTAAAATAAAAATATGCTCTTTAAGTCTATCAGTTGTAATTTAACTGCAGTGACTATACATATATTTTGTTTTAAAATATTACCTGTAATTAGCAACCTTTTTATACTTCACCCAAAATGATATCCAATTTCCAATATTTCTCAACAGGTCCAATCTCACCTCAGAATACCAAAATTAGAGTATTGTTGCATATGGAGAATAAAAAGTAGCTATTTGCTTATAATAACTGCAGCAGTTATTCTTCCAGGGTTTCAGCAAAACAGTTTACCAGCCAAAGTTTAGCTGAAGTTAGCAATAGTTAGCCAAGTTTTTGCAGCAAAAAGTTCTCTTTTTCTCTCTATGCTTGGGGTTAAATCATCTGATATCACCCCTCCCCTTTTTTTGTTGAGTACCATCATTGGTGAGATTGGAAACGCACAACGGAAGCATGTCTCGGATTGGTTATCTGGTAAGCATCTCTCTGATTGGCCCTTGGCAATGTATTGTTACTATGGAAACGCATCTTTTAACAGTCAAATCTTTTGACTGTTATACTGGATTCTGGCCATTGGGGCAGCATGACAAACAAACATATTCATTTAACCGTTTCTAACATTAAAAGCATTTCTTTAAAATGTGTAACTTAAAATGTTATAATTTTTTATATTACTGAATTACATGTTAAAATGTAGTGTATAATGTCACATTATTTATTCTGATTATTTTAATATGAAACATGAGTATTATTTCTAATATCATATTACATCAAAATAATTTATACTGCTAACTATTCCAAAAGTAATAGCATTTAAAATCCTGATATATATATATATTCATACAAATACAGCATGTTTCACATTAAGTGTACTTCTTCCTGAATATATAAATTGATGCCCATGTCCAATTGTTGTCTGCAACTAAAGAGATAATTGTTAGAATGCTCATTTTAAATCCCAAAACATTCTATGCTTCATATATATATATATATATATATATATATATATATATATATATATATATATATATATATATATATTAAAACATCTTGAAATTTTAGCTCTCAGGTCTCCATGTTTAATATGTGTCTGAATAAACTGTACATATGTGTACCCCCCCACACACACATATATATACAATTGTATTCATACAAAATACAGCAGATAAAACATTGTTATATATTTTTTTATTTTATTTTTTTTATCATGTAGGCTGTATTAAAAATTGAGGTTTAAATAGCTTAACTGTAACATGTGTTTTTGCTGGCCAAACTTTCATTGCTTTAATACACAACATTTGTAATTAACAAGTCTATGCTAATCCCTATACAGTCAGAATTTTACTTGCTTATCTGGCTTTATGCCCAGAATGTCGTCTCCATACATTCCCTGTTTGCTACCCCCTGCAGGGCTGTGAGCTTCAAAAGCTATGTTAATCAGGAAAAAATGTCTCATATCTGATTTCATATCCTGAGTATATAGCTAATATAGATTGATCATCTCTTATTGAAGTTTTTGCCTTTGAAATGGTTTAATGGTCCTATTCTAATTCAAGCTATAAACCTCTGCTCTTCATCCAAGATAACTTTGATGACCCATCCTGTGTAATGGGGGGAGGATTGAATATGGTCTTCAAAGAATTTGTCTTATAAATGAATGAATCATTTGGTGCTGACAGCCAAATATATAATAATATATATATATTAATCTTCACATATACCTTGACAGCCGGATGTCTTGAAGATGGACCTGCTCCGCGCCGGATGGATGAAGATAGAAGATGTCGTCTGGATGAAGACTTCTGCCCGGTTGGATGAATACTTCTGCCCGGTTGGATGAAGACTTCTGCTGTTTCGTTGAGGACTTCTGCCGGCTTCGTTGAGAATGTATGTCGGGTCTTCAAAAACTGTAAGTCGATCTTCAGGGGTTAGTGTTAGGCTTTTTTAAGGGTTTATTGAGTGAGTTTTATTTTTAGATTAGGGTTTGGGCAGCAATAGAGCTAAATGCCCTTTTAAGGGATTGCACATCCAAATGCTCTTTTCAGGGCAATGGGGAGCTTAGGTTTTTTAGTTAAGATTTTATTTGGGGAGTTGGCTGTGTGGGTGGTGGGTTTTACTGTTGGGGGGGTGTTTGTATTTTTTTTACAGGTAAAAGAGCTGATTTCTTTGGGGCAATGCCACGCAAAAGGTCTAAAGCTCACTTTCAAGCCGCGACTTTTCCATACAGCAGATCCCTTTACGCCAATTGCGTATCCTATCTTTTCAATGGGATCTTCCTAACGCCGGTATTTAGAGTCTTGGCTGAAGTGAGCGTTACAACTCTACCGACAAAACTCCTACCGCCCATGGAAAGGCTGTAGTTAAGAGCTTTCTGGGCTAACGCTGGTTTATAAAGCTCTTAACTACAGTGCTCTAAAGTACACTAACACCCATAAACTACCTATGTACCCCTAAACCGAGGTCCCCCCACATCACCGCCACTATAATAATTTTTTAACCCCTAATCTGCTGACCGCACACTGCCGCCACCTACATTATCCCTATGAACCCCTAATCTGCTGCCCCTAACATCACCGACACCTATATTATATTTATTAACCCCTAATCTGCCTCCCCAACGTCGCCGCTACCTTACCTACACTTATTAACCCCTAATCTGCCAACCGGACCTCGCCGCTACCCTAATAAAGTTATTAACCCCTAAACCGTTACACTCCCGCCTTGCAAACCCTATAATAAATAGTATTAACCCCTAATCTGCCCTCCCTAACATCGCCGCCACCTAACTTCAAGTATTAACCCCTAATCTGCCGACCGGACCTCGCTGCTACTCTAATAAATGTAGTAACCCCTAAAGCTAAGTCTAACCCTAACCCTAACAACCCCCTAAGTTAAATATAATATTTTTTTTCAAACAAATTTTTTTTATTGAGACAGATTTATATATAACAACAATGCCTTAGAGTAAAGTAATCTGAAGCCATAAATGAGTACAGATGGAACACATATTGGGATATTATATAGACAAAGTATTTGTACATATATGTATAGGCAATAAAAGATAGAAAAAGGCGTAAATAGGGTCTCTTTTCTGAAAGTGATCTATAATGAATATGCGTTTGACTACTGTGTCTGTTGTTAACAAGTTAAATATAATTTTGATCTAACGAAAAAAATTAAATCTTATTAACTAAAGTATTCCTATTTAAAACTAAATACTTACCTGTAAAATAAACCCTAATATAGCTACAATATAACAAATAATTATATTGTAGCTATTTTAGGATTTATACTTATTTTACAGGCAACTTTGTATTTATTTTAACTAGGTACAATAGCTATTAAATAGTTATTTACTATTTAATAGCTACCTAGTTAAAATAATTACAAAATAACCTGTAAAATAAATCCTAACCTAAGTTACAATTAAACACTTAACTACACTACACTATAATTAAATACATTAAATAAATTACCTACAGTTACCTACAATTAAATAAATTAACTAAATTACAAAAACAAACAAACACTAAATTACAAAAAATAAAAAAAGATTACAAGAATTTTAAGCTAATTACACCTACTCTAAGCCGATTATGAGTTCCCTATAACCTCTAGGGAGAGAGGGGGGGATTATGGGTTTGAGCCCTTATACCTATAGAAACCAAACCTGGGTGTTTCCAGTAGGTAGTGCCTTATGCCAAATATTATAGAATTATTACAAGGAAGAGGGACAGAGAAAGTGAAGCATATTGGGCACACTTGAAAGGGCAAAAACCATTGCTATATTAATTGTGTGGTGTGTCGTGTATTAATTAAAACTTAACTTTTATATCAATGACCATTAAAAAAGGAGTGGAGATTTCCACTAATGAATAAAAAAGAAACAAACAATATTAAAATTGTGTCCGATTAGTACTCGGTACACAAAAGCTCCTCTCAAATGTTAGCCCAAATCAATTAAACCAAGCTATAATATCGCTATAAGGAGCAGGCACTAGTGATATTTACTGCACAAAGTATTTGCCGGAAAATAATGGCACTCAGGATGGTCTGTCTATAGCGATAGCTTACGCTTGAGCATATTGCTCCAACAAACTGTAGTTAGATTAAAGTATTAACCATTCCCAATTAAAGCCTATAATCGCTATAACCGCTATGCCAGACTAACATCTTAAGTTTAAAAAAAAATTAAAGTAAAGGGTGCCTAAAAGAGGCCAACAATTAATCTAATTTCAACGGACTAAATGAGAGGAGCAGTGCGAACGCCTGACGCACGTTTTTTCAGAGGCGTCCAGTCCGACCGCCACACACTACTTTTAAAGGATCTTCAGCCAACACATGGCTGATTGCATTTTTGTAAATTCTTGTCACCCTATCGGCTGTTTTCTACCATCTTGCGGTGTGACGATGGCACGGTAGCGTCATCGTCAGCTGTGGCCTATCAGACTAGGGGGTGTGTTTGTTAACGTGTCCAATAGATTACTCGTCTAATGTTTATCTTTTTGTGTCAGACTGATCTCGCATGCAACTTGGGTGATCAACGATAGCCAATACCACTATAGATGTATACTATCTATTGCAAAGCGAGTACTTGAACATACACATGTAGATCATTGTATGGTATTTGTATCTTATGATTCCAACGCTTCCATCATATATGTTTAGACGGTCAGACGCTACTTGTGACTACCACATGTATACCCGTCCATTTACAGCTATTACTTGAACAAATATCTGTGAGGACTGGCAATGTGTATCCCGTTGCAGCCAAAACAAAGTGGATCCTTCAATTGTGGCACTGTTGTATTTATACAGTGCTTTTTACACCTTATAGCTAGATCACATTATAGGATAAAGAATGTTCTTATATCATTCTATTGTGTCACATATTTTCGATGTTCAAAATTAGTTACAATTTCATTATGCACATTTATCATGTTTAATACATAGCAATGTCATACTATATTTATATTAACGTGCCATTTTTACATTTGGACTATATAAACAATATAGATTTTGTGATGACCTACTCTGTCTTCATCGTCGGATAGATGAAGACAGAAGATGCCGCTTGGATGAAGATGTCTGCCGGTCCGGATGTCCTCTTCTGCCCGGATAGGATGAAGACTTCTGCAGCTCCGGATGTCCTCTTTTGGTCCATCGGTGCCCGGCTGGGTGAACACGGCTCAAGGTAGGGAGATCTTCAGTGGGGTAGTGTTAGGTTTATTTAAGGGGGGTTTGGGTTAGAGTAGGGGTATGTGGTTTGTGGGTTGTAATGTTGGGGGGTGGTATTGTGTTTTTTTTTTACAGGCAAAAGAGCTGATTACTTTGGGGCATGCCCTGCAAAAAGCCCTTTTAAGGGCTGGTAATAGAGCTGTTAACTTTTGTAATTTAGATTAGGGTAGGGAATTTTTTTTATTTTGGGGGGCTTTGTTATTTTATTAGGGGGCTTAGAGTAGGTGTAATTAGCTTAAAATTCTTGTAATCTTTTTTTATTTTTTGTAATTTAGTGGGTTTTTTTTGTAATTTAGTTTAGTTTATTTAACCATAGGTAATTGTAGGTAATTTATTTAATTTATTTAATTATAGTGTAGTGTTAGGTTTAATTGTAACTTAGGTTATGATTTATTTTACAGGTAATTTTGTAACTAGGTAGCTATTAAATAGTAAATAACTATTTAATAGCTATTGTACCTAGTTAAAATAAATACAAAGTTGCCTGTAAAATAAACATAAATCCTAAAATAGCTACAATATAATTATTTGTTATATTGTAGCTATATTAGGGTTTATTTTACAGGTAAGTATTTAGTTTTAAATAGGAATACTTTAGTTAATAAGATTTAATTTTTTCGTTAGATTAAAATTATATTTAGGGTTAGGGTTAGACTTAGCTTTAGGGGTTACTACATTTATTAGAGTAGCGGCGAGGTCCGGTCGGCAGATTAGGGGTTAATACTTGAAGTTAGGTGGCGGCGATGTTAGGGAGGGCAGATTAGGGGTTAATACTATTTATTATAGGGTTTGCGAGGCGGGAGTGCGGCGGTTTAGGGGTTAATAACTTTATTAGAGTAACGGCGAGGTCCGGTCGGCAGATTAGGGGTTAATAAGTGTAGGTAAGGTAGCGGCGACATTGGGGGGGCAGATTAGGGGTTAATAAATATTATGTAGTTGTTGGCGATGTTGGGGGCAGCAGATTAAGGGTACATAGGTATAATGTAGGTTGCGGCGGTGTCCGGAGCGGCAGATTAGTGGTTAATTGTGTAATGCAGGTGTCAGCGATAGCGAGGGCAGCAGATTAGGGGTTAATAAGTGTAAGGTTAGGGGTGTTTAGACTCGGGGTTCATGTTAGGGTGTTAGGTGCATACTTAGAAACTTTTTCCCCATAGGAAACAATGGGGCTGCGTTAGGAGCTTAACGCTGCTTTTTTGCAGGTGTTAGGTTTTTTTCAGCCCAAACTGCCCCATTGTTTCCTATGGGGATATCGTGCATGAGCACGTTTTTCCAGCTAGCCGCTACCGTGAGCAACGCTGGTATTGAGGGTTGAAGTGGCGGTAAATATGCCTTTACGCTCCCTTTTTGGAGCCTAACGCAACTCTTCAGAGAACTCTAAATACCAGCATTGTTTAGAAGCAGCGCTAGAAAAAAATATATGTGTAGCTAACGCACCCCTTCGGCCGCAAAACTCTAAATCTAGGCGTTAGTCAATTGTATTTAATTTATGTAATTGATTTAATTGTAGTGTAATGTTAGGTGTTAGTGTAAGACAGGTTAGGTTTTATTTTACAGGTAAATTTGTATTTATTTTAGCTAGGTACTTAGTAAATAGTGAATATCTATTTAGTAACTATTCTACCTAGTTAAAATAAATACAAACTTAGTTGTGAAATAAAATTAAAACCTAACTGCTAGATTACAAGTTTTGCTTTATGAGTAAAAAAGCAGTGTTAAGGCTCATAACGCTGCTTTTTCACTACCGCTGCTGTTATGAGTCTTGTAGGTACAGCTGTCCCGCACACTTTTTTGGCCGTATCGCAAATTAACTTACGCAATTTGTGTAAAGTCTTTTTTCAATGGGACTTCCATTGCGCCGGTATTACAAGCTTTATTTTTGAGGCCAAAAAGTGAGCGGTACAGCTTATCCCGCAAGATTCGTAACGCATTCTAAAACAAAGCTGTAGCATAAAACTCATAACTAAAGTGCTAAAAAGTACACTAACACCCATAAACTACCTATTAACCCCTAAAATGAGGCCCTCCTGCATTGCAAACACTAAAATACAATTATTTACCCCTAATTTGCCGCTCCTGACATGGCCACCACTATAATAAACATATTAACCCTAAACCGCCACACTCCCGCCTCACAAACACTATTTAAATATTATTAACCACTACTCTGCCACCCCTAACATCTCCGCCACCTACCTACATTTATTAACCCCTAATCTGCCACCCCCAATGTCGCCGCCACTATATTAAATTTATTAACCCCTAAACCTAAGTCTAACCAAAACCCTCACACCCCCTAACTTAAATATAATTAAAATAAATCTAAATAAAAATTCCTATCATTACCTAAATAATTCCTATTTAAAACTAAATACTTACCTATAAAATAAACCCTATTTCTTTTAATAACATCAACAATTTGTTCAAACTGGTTACTGTAACTTGTAACAAATATTGGTAATTCATTATCAGATAAGACCTTACTCTTATCTTTCAGCATAAATTTCCTGTCAATTTTATCTACATCTCTCTCTGCTCTGTCAATAAGGTAACTAGGATAACCTCTTTGTAAAAACCTCTCTTTAAGAACTTTAACTTTGTTATAGACCTCTTCAGCAGAACAGTTTCTCTTATATCTCATAAATTCTCCTTTCAGCATCAGCATTACCTTCCAATGTAAGATCAAGATAGTCTATCTTTAACCTATTCCAAGTATAAGTAAATTTTAAACCTTTATCATTTTCATTTAGTTTAGTTAGAAAATTGTCGCACTCATATTCAGACCCCTCCCATATAAATAGGATGTCATCTATATATCTCACATATGTTTTAATATTCCTCCTGTGGGAGCAGCCCTCCCTCCAGATGTACTGTAGCTCCCACCAGCCCATATAGATATTTGCAAAGGCTGGTGCAAAAGTTGCATCCATAGCGGTGCCTCTTCTCTGGAGGAAGAACTGCTCCCCAAAAGAGAAATAATTGTGAGATAATAGAAATGTTAACACCCTAAGTATGTATTTTTTTTTGTTCAAAGTTATAACAAGTAAACGTGTTAAGAAAAAAATCTTACTGCTTCTACTCCTAGGTGTTGAGGAATGCTTTAATATAGACTCACTATGTCTACTGTTATCCATAAATAATTGGATTTCCATTCCATTCCATCTAATACACCTAGGAGCTGTTTGGCATTTCTAAGGTAAGACGGCAACATCTTAACTAAAGGTTGTAGTATTTTTTCAATCCACTCTCCCAAAGGCTCAAGCAGTGACCCTATGCCTGATACAATTGGTCTCCCATGTATGTTAGAAAGGGACTTGTGGGTCTTTGGGAGGTGGTGAAAAATAGGGACTTTTGGATTTACAACAAAAAGATATTTGTAAGTATCTTTGTCTATAATTTCAATTTCTTTTCCTTCATCTAAAATAAGGCTTAAACTTCTTTTATATGCATTAGTTGGATCAAAGTCAAGTTTTTGATAGACGTCATTGTCTTCTAGCTGCCTATAAGCTTCCATTATGTAGTCACTTTTATTAAGGACCATGATATTCCCACCCTTGTCACTTCGCCTAATAACAATATTTTCATTTTCGGCTAACACTGTTATCGCTTCTTTTTCCGATTTATTAAGGTTGTTTTTATTTTTGTTATGGGGAAGGGAGTCTTGAAGCTCTTGCAGTTCTAATTCAACTCTCTTATGAAAGGATTAGAGGAAGGGACCCCTAATCCTGGTTGGATAGAAAATACTTTTAGGTTTAAATTTAATATCAACTGCTTCCAGTTCAGAAGCTTCAGTCTCAAGGCTTAAAAGGGTAAGATAATCAGCTGCTTCTTCAAATGGAATATCTCTCCTAGTATTCTCTCCCCTTTCCTCACCTTGTACTGGGGCATCTGAACTAGTTCTATAGTATTTTTTTAGTGTTAAATTTCTCACAAATTTGTTTAGGTCAACTATAGTATCGAACAAATTGAAGTTATTGGAGGGTACAAAGCCTAAGCCATATTTAAGGACTTTAATATCAATATCTTTTAACTCCAAATTGGATAAATTTAGTACTGTTATATCTTGTATTTGTTCTTCGGCTGTATGTTTATTCTCAGGGAGTATCAATTTTTTCCTTTGTACGCCCCCCTCTTGTGTGGCCTCCTCCTCTTGGGTTTTGTCTGCTCCTCTGAAAAACCTGGTTGTGTCCTGTCCTATTATCCTCTTTCTGTGTATCTGTTTTAGCAAGTGACAGCTGAGAGCTAGCTCCCTGTTCTTCAACAAAAAATTCACTTGCATTTCTCTCTAACAGTGTTAGTACAGATTTATAATGATTACTGCCTGCTGTGCTACTAGGTATATTCTCAGTGGGAATGGATTCTGAACTCTCACTACTTCTTGCCTCTTGGAGCATACCGGTAACTCTTATGGATTCTGTTCTATCATCTGAGTCATAATCTGTATCAGAGAAAGTCACTTTCCTCCTATTGCGTCTTCCTCTAGATCTGGACCTTGAGTTAGTACGTTGCCTCCATATATATACTGTGTTAGTGCTATAGTCCAAGTTGTCATGTTCAAATTTTCCTTTCTTAATTATATCAGTCTCTTTCTTAATGGACGTAATAGTTTCACTTAGTATGTTGTCAAAGGTGATATATTTGGCATGTTCTGTAAATTTATTCAGCTCTTGTTGTAGTTCCATAATCTCCTCTGTTAATACTTTATGTTGTCTTTCCTTATAGTTAATAATCAGCCTCATAAGCTTAAGGGAACAGTCAGATAATATATCATTCCATTCTGTAATGAAATAAGTTTCTTGCACTTGAAATGTGGGAAACTTTTTAATCCTTAGCCCCCTTGGGACCATTTTTAATGCAATATATTTCTCAAGTAACTTAATATCCCACCACAAGCGATATTCTTTAATGAGCTTAGTTTCCATTTGTTGGAGAACATCGCTAATATTATGTGTGGTTGTTATACTGAGAAATAAGTCCTCTATATTTGGTCTCTGTGCCTCATTATCTGTAACTGCCCTAAGTGAAAAGTAATTTTTAATCTCCATATTGTATATTATATCAGAGATAAGGAAAGGCAAATTCTATGAGTGTAAAAGCTGTGGGGTAATGGTAAAAATACAATCAGAAGAGCGGGTACATGAAAACTTTATAAATAGTGATGTCACAAACTGTTTGCCGGAGAACAGTTCCCGGCGATCTTAGCTTATTCGCGTTCGCCGCGGCGGGCGAACATATGCAATGTTCGATCCGCCCCCTATTCGCCATCATTGAGTAAACTTTGACCCTGTATCTCACAGTCTGCAGACACATTTCAGCCAATCAGCAGCAGACACTCCCTCCCAGACCCTCCCAGCTCCTGGGCAGCAGCCATTTTAGATTCATTACGATCCTTCATTCTTAGTGAGAGGAGGTTTAGTGCTGCTGCTGGTGATTTTATAGGGAAATAGATAGCTAGGCTAGTGTATTCAGTGTCCACTACAGTCCTGAAGGACTCATCTAATTTCTGCTGTAAGGACAGCACCCCAAAAAGCCCTTTTTAGGGCTAGAACTTCAGCACAAAAAGCCCTTTTTAGGGCTAGAACTTCAGTCTTTTTTTGTGTGGTAATTTTATTTGCATTTGCCTGCCTGTCAGCCTGTGTGTGAGGCTCACAGCATATACTGTGATTAATTCTTCTGTGCCACCACTGATATCTGGTTAACATTAGTGTAAATTTTAAAAAAAAAATCTTTTACATCATTTTGCTAGTGTAATCTAATTTCATTTTCCATCAGGCCTGTGTGTCAGGCCCACAGCATATACTGTGATTAATTGCTCTGTGCCACCACTGATATCTGGTGTAACATTAGTGTAAATTTAAAAAATTTTTTTTTACATCAGTCTGCTATTGTTATTTAATTTTAGTTGCCAGGCCAGCGTGCCACTAGTGCCAGCCTGTGTAAGGGCCTAAGGGAACATTAGTGTCATTTTTTAAAAAAAAATGTTTACATCAGTCTGCTATTGTTATTTAATTTTAGTTGCCAGGCCAGCGTGCCACTAGTGCCAGCCTGTGTAAGGGCCTAAGGGAACATTAGTGTAAATTTAAAAAAAAAAAAACTTTTACATCAGTCTGCTATTGTTATTTAATTTTAGTTGCCAGGCCAGTGTGCCACTAGTGCCAGCCTGTGTAAGGGCCTAAGGGAACATTAGTGTAATTTTTTTTAAAAAAAAACTTTTACATCAGTCTGCTATTGTTATTTCATTTTAGTTGCCAGGCCAGCGTGCCACTAGTGCCAGCCTGTGTAAGGGCCTAAGGGAACATTAGTGTAAATTTTAAAAAAAAAACCTTTTACATCAGTCTGCTATTGTTATTTAATTTTAGTTGCCAGGCCAGCGTGCCACTAGTGCCAGCCTGTGTAAGGGCCTAAGGGAACATTAGTGTAAATTTAATTTTTTTTTTTTTTTTTTACATCAGTCTGCTATTGTTATTTAATTTTAGTTGCCAGGCCAGCGTGCCACTAGTGCCAGCCTGTGTAAGGGCCTAAGGGAACATTAGTGTAAATTTAAAAAAAAAAAAAACTTTTACATCATTTTGCTAATGTAATCTAATTTCATTTTCCATCAGGCCTGTGTGTCAGGCCCACAGCATATACTGTGCCTAATTGCTCTGTTTTCCACCACTTATATCTGGTGTAACATTAGTGTAAATTTTTTTAAAAAAAACTTTTACATCAGTCTGCTATTGTTATTTAATTTTAGTTGCCAGGCCAGAGTGCCACTAGTGCCAGCCTGTGTGTCAGGCTCCCAGCATATACTGTGCCTACTTCCATCCTCAGTGCCTCCACTCCTATCTGGTGTAACATTAGTTTAAATTTTGTAAAAAAAAACTTTTACATCAGTCTGCTAGTGTTATTTAATTGCAGTTGCCAGGCCAGCCTGCCACTAGTGCCAGCCCGTGTGTCAGGCTCCCAGCATATACTGTGCCTACTTCCATCCTCAGTGCCACCACTACTATCTGGTGTAACATTAGTGTATCTTTTTTTTAAAAAACTTTTACATCAGTCTTCTAGTGTTATTTAATTTTAGTTGCCAGGCCAGCCTGCCACTAGTGCCAGCCTGTGTGTCAGGCTCCCAGCATATACTGTGCCTACTTCCATCCTCAGTGCCACTACTCATATCTGGTGTAACATTAGTGTAACTTTAAAAAAAAAAAAAACTTTTACATCAGTCTGCTAGTGTTATTTTATTGCAGTTGCCTGTCTGCCAGCGTGTGTGCCAGGCCCACTTTCCAACTAGTGCCACGAATCATATTAGTTATAACAGTAGTATAAATATTTTAAATAAAAACTTAGGCCTAGATTTGGAGTTTGGCGGTAGATGGGCTGTTAACGCTCCGCAGGCTTTTTTCTGGCCGCACCATAAAATTAACTCTGGTATCGAGAGTTCAAAAAAATGCTGCGTTAGGCTCCAAAAAAGGAGCGTAGAGCATTTTTACCGCAAATGCAACTCTCGATACCAGAGTTGCTTACGGACGCGGCCAGCCTCAAAAACGTGCTCGTGCACGATTCTCCCATAGGAAACAATGGGGCTGTTTGAGCAAAAAAAAAAACGTAACACCTGCAAAAAAGCAGCGTTCAGCTCCTAACGCAGCCCCATTGTTTCCTATGGGGAAACACTTCCTACGTCTGCACCTAACACTCTAACATGTACCCCGAGTCTAAACACCCCTAACCTTACACTTATTAACCCCTAATCTGCCGCCCCCGCTATCGCTGACCCCTGCATTATATTATTAACCCCTAATCTTCCGCTCCGTAAACCGCCGCTACCTACGTTATCCCTATGTACCCCTAATCTGCTGCCCCTAACACCGCCGACCCCTATATTATATTTATTAACCCCTAACCTGCCCCCCACAACGTCGCCGACACCTGCCTACACTTATTAACCCCTAATCTGCCGAGCGGACCTGAGCGCTACTATAATAAAGTTATTAACCCCTAATCCGCCTCACTAACCCTATCATAAATAGTATTAACCCCTAATCTGCCCTCCCTAACATCGCCGACACCTAACTTCAATTATTAACCCCTAATCTGCCGACCGGAGCTCACCGCTATTCTAATAAATGTATTAACCCCTAAAGCTAAGTCTAACCCTAACACTAACACCCCCCTAAGTTAAATATAATTTTAATCTAACGAAATTAATTATTCCTATTTAAAGCTAAATACTTACCTGTAAAAAAAAATCCTAATATAACTACAATATAAATTATAATTACATTGTAGCTATTTTAGGATTAATATTTATCTTACAGGCAACTTGGTAATTATTTTAACCAGGTACAATAGCTATTAAATAGTTAAGAACTATTTAATAGTTACCTAGTTAAAATAATAACAAAATTACCTGTAAAATAAATCCTAACCTAAGTTATAATTAAACCTAACACTACCCTATCAATAAATTAATTAAATAAAATACCTACAATTACCTACAATAAAACCTAACACTACGCTATCAATAAATAAATTAAATACAATTCCTACAAATAAATACAATGAATTAAACTAACTAAAGTACAAAAAATAAAAAAGAACTAAGTTACAAAAAATAAAAAAATATTTACAAACATAAGAAAAATATTACAACAATTTTAAACTAATTACACCTACTCTAAGCCCCCTAATAAAATAACAAAGCCCCCCAAAATAAAAAAATGCCCTACCCTATTCTAAATTAATACATTTAAAAGCTCTTTTACCTTACCAGCCTTGAACAGGGCCTTTTGCGGGGCATGCCCCAAGAAAATCAGCTCTTTTGCCTGTAAAAAAAAACATACAATACCCCCCCCCAACATTACAACCCACCACCCACATACCCCTAATCTAACCCAAACCCCCCTTAAATAAACCTAACACTAAGCCCCTGAAGATCTTCCTACCTTGTCTTCACCATACCAGGTTCACCGATCGGTCCAGAAGAGCTCCTCCGATGTCCTGATCCAAGCCCAAGCGGGGGGCTGAAGAGGTCCATGATCCAGCTGAAGTCTGCATCCAAGCGGGGCAGAAGAGTTCTTCCATCCGATTGAAGTCTTCATCCAAGCGGCATCCATCCGGAGCGAAGCGGCAGCATCCTGAAGACCTCCACCGCGGAACATCCATCCTGGCCGACGACTGAACGACGAATGACGGTTCCTTTAAATGACGTCATCCAAGATGGCGTCCCTCGAATTCCGATTGGCTGATAGGATTCTATCAGCCAATCGGAATTAAGGTAGGAATATTCTGATTGGCTGATGGAATCAGCCAATCAGAATCAAGTTCAATCCGATTGGCTGATCCAATCAGCCAATCAGATTGAGCTCGCATTCTATTGGCTGATCGGAACAGCCAATAGAATGCAAGCTCAATCTGATTGGCTGATTGGATCAGCCAATAGGATTGAACTTGATTCTGATTGGCTGATTCCATCAGCCAATCAGAATATTCCTACCTTAATTCCGATTGGCTGATAGAATCCTATCAGCCAATCGGAATTCGAGGGACGCCATCTTGGATGACGTCATTTAAAGGAACCGTCATTCGTCGTTCAGTCGTCGGCCAGGATGGATGTTCCGCGGTGGAGGTCTTCAGGATGCTGCCGCTTCGCTCCGGATGGATGCCGCTTGGATGAAGACTTCAATCGGATGGAAGAACTCTTCTGCCCCGCTTGGATGAAGACTTCAGCTGTATCATGGACCTCTTCAGCCCCCCGCTTGGGCTTGGATCAGGACATCGGAGGAGCTCTTCTGGACCGATCGGTGAACCTGGTATGGTGAAGACAAGGTAGGAAGATCTTCAGGGGCTTAGTGTTAGGTTTATTTAAGGGGGGTTTGGGTTAGATTAGGGGTATGTGGGTGGTGGGTTGTAATGTTGGGGGGGGGTATTGTATGTTTTTTTTTACAGGCAAAAGAGCTGATTTTCTTGGGGCATGCCCCGCAAAGGGCCCTGTTCAGGGCTGGTAAGGTAAAAGAGCTTTTAAATGTATTAATTTAGAATAGGGTAGGGCATTTTTTTATTTTGGGGGGCTTTGTTATTTTATTAGGGGGCTTAGAGTAGGTGTAATTAGTTTAAAATTGTTGTAATATTTTTCTTATGTTTGTAAATATTTTTTTATTTTTTGTAACTTAGTTCTTTTTTATTTTTTGTACTTTAGTTAGTTTATGTAATTGTAGTTATTTGTAGCATTTGTATTTAATTTATTTATTGATAGTGTAGTGTTAGGTTAATTGTAGGTAATTGTAGGTAGTTTATTTAATTAATTTATTGATAGGGTAGTGTTAGGTTTAATTATAACTTAGGTTAGGATTTATTTTACAGGTAAATTTGTTATTATTTTAACTAGGTAACTATTAAATAGTTCTTAACTATTTAATAGCTATTGTACCTGGTTAAAATAATTACAAAGTTGCCTGTAAAATAAATATTAATCCTTAAATAGCTATAATATAATTATAATTTATATTGTAGCTATATTAGGATTTATTTTACAGGTAAGTATTTAGCTTTAAATAGGAATAATTTATTTAATAAGAGTTAATTTATTTAGTTAGATTTAAATTATATTTAAGTTAGGGGGGTGTTAGTGTTAGGGTTAGACTTAGCTTTAGGGGTTAATACATTTATTAGAATAGCGGTGAGCTCCGGTCGGCAGATTAGGGGTTAAGAATTGAAGTTAGGTGTCAGCGATGTTAGGGAGGGCAGATTAGGGGTTAATACTATTTATGATAGGGTTAGTGAGGCGGATTAGGGGTTAATTACTTTATTATAGTAGCGCTCAGGTCCGCTCGGCAGATTAGGGGTTAATAAGTGTAGGCAGGTGTCGGCGACGTTGAGGGGGGCAGATTAGGGGTTAATAAATATAATATAGGGGTCGGCGGTGTAAGGGGCAGCAGATTAGGGTACATAAGGATAACGTAGGTGGCGGCGCTTTGCGGTCGGCAGATTAGGGGTTAATTATTGTAAGTAGCTGGCGGCGACGTTGTGGGGGGCAGGTTAGGGGTTAATAAATGTAATACAGGGGTCGGCGGTGTTAGGGGCAGCAGATTAGGGGTACATAAGTATAACGTAGGTGGCGGTCGGCAGATTAGGGGTTAAAAATTTTTAATCGAGTGGCGGCGATGTGGGGGGACCTTGGTTTAGGGGTACATAGGTAGTTTATGGGTGTTAGTGTACTTTAGGGTACAGTAGTTAAGAGCTTTATGAACCGGCGTTAGCCCAGAAAGCTCTTAACTCCTGCTATTTTCCGGCGGCTGGAGTTTTGTCGTTAGAGCTCTAACGCTCACTTCAGAAACGACTCTAAATACCAGCGTTAGAAAGATCCCATTGAAAAGATAGGATACTCAATTGACGTAAGGGGATCTGCGGTATGGAAAAGTCACAGCTGAAAAGTGAGCGTTAGACCCTATTTTGAGTGACTCCAAATACCGGCGGTAGCCTAAAACCAGCGTTAGGAGCCTCTAACGCTGGTTTTCACGGCTACCGCCGAACTCTAAATCTAGGCCTTAGTGTAATCTAATTGTAGTTGCCTGCCTGCCAGCGTGTGTGCCAGGCCCACTTGCCAAGTTAGTGGCACCACTCATATTTGTTGTAACAGTAGTGTAAATATGTAAAATAAAAACTTTTTTGACTGTGAATCATCAGTCTGCTAGTGCAATTGAATTGCAGTTGCCTGCCTGCCAGCGTGTGTGCCAGGCCCACTTGCCAACTTGTGCCACCAATCATATTTGTTATAACAGTATTGTAAATATTTTAGAAAAAAAAATATTTGAGTGTGAAACATCAGTCAGCTAGTGTAATCTAATTTCAGTTGCCTGCCTGCCAGCGTGTGTGCCAGGCCAACTTGCCAACTAGTGCCACCAAGTATATTTGTTATAACAGTAGTGTAAATATTTTAAAAAAAAAATTTGACTGTGAAACATCAGTCTGCTAGTGTAATCTAATTGAAGTTGCCTGCCTGCCAGCGTGTGTGCCAGGCCCACTTGCCAAGTTACTGTCACCACTCATATTTGTTGTAACAGTAGTGTAAATATTTTTTTAATTTTTTTTTACTGTGAAACATCAGTCAGCTAGTGCAATCTAATTGCAGACCCAGTTGTCTGCCTGCCAGCGTGTTTGCCAGGCCCACTTGCCAACTAGTGCCACCACTCATATTTGTTATAACAGTAGTGTAAATATTTAATAAAAAAACTTTTTTGACTGTGAAACATCAGTCTGCTATTGTAATCTAATTAAAGTTGCCTGCCTGCCAGCCCACTTGCCAAGTTAGTGGCACCACTCATATTTGTTGTAACAGTAGTATAAATATTTAAAAAAAAAACTTTGACTGTGAAACATCATTCAGCTTGTGTAATCTAATTGCAGTTGCCTGCCTGCCAGCGTCTGTGCCAGGCCCACTTGCCAACTAGTGCCACCACTCATATTTGTTATAACAGTAGTGTAAATATTTTAAAAAAAATGTTTTGACTGTGAAACATCAGTCTGCTAGTGTAATCTAATTGAAGTTGCCTGCCTGCCAGCGTGTGTGCCAGGCCCACTTGCCAACTAGTGCCACCAATCAGATTTGTTGTAACAGTAGTGAAAATATTTAAATTAAAACATTTTTGGACTGTGAAACATCAGTCTGCTATTGTTATCTTATTGCATTTGCCTGCCTGCCAGCTTGTGTGCCAGGCCCACTTGCCAAGTTAGTGGCACCACTCATATTTGTTGTAACAGTAGTTTAAATATTTAAAAAATAAACATTTTTGACTGTGAAACATCAGTCTGCTTTTTTGTGTCAGGCTCACAGCGTATACTGTGCCCACTTGCCCAGTGCTACCACTCATATCTTGTTTAATAGTGGTGTAAGTGTACATTTAAAAAAAAAAAAAAAACTTTTTGGATTGTGAAACATCAGTCTGCTTTTTTGTGTCCGGCTCACAGCGTATACTGTGCCCACTTGCCCAGTGCCACCACTTATATCTTGTTTAATATTAGTGTAAGTAAACATTTTAAAAAAAAACTTTTTGAATTGTGAAACATCAGTCTGTTTTTTTGTGTCAGGCTCACTGCGTATACTGTGCCCACTTGCCTAGTGCCACCACTCATATTTTGTTTAATAGTAGTGTAAGTGTACATTTAAAAAAAAAATGACAGGCAGAGGCAGGCCACCCCACAGGTGCCGTCGTGGTCGTGGTGCTGTGATTCCCTTAGACCCTACAACTATGCACAGTGTTCAGAGGCCACGTGCCATGAATGCGAAAAGTTCTGAGGAGGACCTAGTTGAATGGGTAACACAGGACAGCCAATCTTCTACAGCTTCCGCTAATAACCTTGATGCACCATCCACCTCCAGAGTAGCTGCGGGCACCTCTCAAATGACCAGTGCCACTTGACCGCCTGCCACCAACACTAGTACCACAGCCGCTTCACTAGATCTGTCAGAGGAGTTATTGACACATCAGTTGGAAGAAATGAGTGATGCGCAACCATCATTGACAGAGGATGTAGATAACAGTAATATGTCTCAGTAAGGGCAGCATTACAGACATGGACGTACGGTGTGATGATAATGGTGATGTTGTACCCGCTGCTGCTTCCTTTGTTGATTTGTCAGATACAAGTGAAGCGGTTGATGATGATGCGTCCGTGGATGTCACGTGGGTGCCCGCTAGAAGAGAAGAAGAAGAGGAAGAAAGTTCAGATGGGGAGACAGAGAGGAGGAGGAGGAGACGAGTTGGAAGCAGGGGGTGGTCGTCGCAAGGAGCTAGTGGCACAGTCAGACAGCATGCATCGGCACCCAGGGTCAGCCAGACAGCACGCCAATCAACGCATGCTGTTGCCACTACCAGAATGCCGTCATCGCAGAGCTCAGCAGTGTGGCATTTTTTGTGTGTGTCTGCCTCTGACAACAGCGATGCCATTTGCAACCTGTGCCAAAAGAAACTGAGTCGTGGGAAGTCCAACACCCACCTAGGTACAACTGCTTTGCGAAGGCACATGGTCTCACATCACAAACGCCGATGGGATGAACACATGAGTAGAAGCAGCACACAAACTCAAAGCCGCCATCCTCCTCCTGGTCCAGCATCTTCAGCCACGTCAACCACTGCTGTCCTCCTTGCCCCCTCTCAACCATCCGCCACTCAGTCTCTCTTACGTAGCAGTTCCTGGTCATCTGCCCACAGTCAGGTGTCTGTCAAGGACATGTTTGAGTGTAAGAAGCCAATTTCCCAAAGTCACCCCCTTGCCCGGCGTCTGACAGCTGGCTTGTCTGAACTCTTAGCCTGCCAGCTTTTACCATACAAGCTGGTGGAGTCTGAGGCGTTCAAAAAATTTGTATCTATTTGGACACCTTAGTGGAAGGTACCCGGCCGAAATTTCTTTTCACAAAAGGAAATCCCCAACCTGTAATCGATTGTGCGAAAGGAAGTAATGGCATGTCTGGCACAAAGCTTTGGGGCAAGGGTCCATCTGACCACTGCTAGCTGGTCTGCAAAGCATGGTCAGGGCAGGTATATCACCTACACTGCGCATTGGGTAAACCTGCTGACGGCTGACAAGCATGGAATGCGTGGCTCTGCAGAGGAGTTGGTGACACCGCCACGACTTGAAGGCAGGCCTGCTGCTACCTCCTCTACTCCTCCTACTCCATCCTCTTCCATAACCTCTTCCTCGGCTGAGTCCTCTTCTGCTGCTGCATCTTGCTCCACATCAACGGCACCACCCCCAGCTCCCCTGGTATTATTCAACATCCCGGATACGGCAGTGTCACGCCGTCTTGGGGTTGACTTGCCTGAAAGCCGAGAGTGACACAGCACCAGCACTCCTGTCCGCCCTGAATGCACAGGTGGATCAGTGGCTGACTCCGCACCAACTGGAGGTTGGCAAAGTTGTTTCTGACAATGGAAGTAATTTGGTGGCAGCATTGAAATGGCACATGTGTGTAATCTGATTGTACAACACTTTGTGCATAAGTACCCAGGCTTACAGGATGTCCTCAAGCAGGCCATAAAGGTGTGTGGCCATTTCAGGCGTTCCTACATGGCCATGGCACACTTGTCCGATATCCAGCGGTGAAACAACCTGCCACTGAGGTGCTTGATTTGCTACAGCCCGACACGGTGGAATTCAACACTCCTAATGTTCGACCGCCTGCTACAACAAGAAAAAGCTGTTAACAAGTATTTGTATGACCGGGGTGCTAGGACAGCCTCTGGGGAGCTGGGGATTTTTTTTGCCACGTTACTGGACGCTCATGCACAATGCCTGTAGGCTTATGCGTCCTTTTGAGGAGGTGACAAACCGAGTCAGTCGCACCTAAGGCACCATCATAGACATCATACCATTTGTTTTCTTCCTGGAGCGTGCCATGCGAAGAGTGCTGGATCAGGCCGTAGATAAGCGTGAAGAGGAAGAGTTGTGGTCTCCATCACCACCAGAAACAGCCTTATCAGTATCGCTTGCTGGACCAGCGGCAACGCAGGAAGAGGATTGGGAGGAAGAGGAGTCAGAGGAGGAATGTAGCTTTGAGGAGGAGGAGGAGGAAGACCAAGCACAACAGGCATCCCAGGGTGCTTGTTGTTGTCACCTATCTGGTACCCGTGGTGTTGTAGATGGCTGGGGGGAAGAAGATACTTTCAGTGAGATCAGTGAGGACGAGGAACGGGACATGATTAGCTCGGCATCCAACCTTGTGCAAATGGGTTCTTTCATACTGTCGTGCCTGTTGAGGGACCCTCATATAAAAAATCTGATGGAGAACAACCTGTACTGGGTGTCCACGCTAATAGACCCCCTGTATAAGCATAAAGTTACTGAAATGTTACCGAATTCACGCAAATTGGAAAGGATGGAGCAGTTCTAAAATAAATTAAAAAGTATGCTTTACACAGCGTATAAGGGTGATGTCACAGCACAACTGGAATCTAACAGGGGAAGAGATGAAAGTAATCCTCCTCCTCCCACGACCACGCCGGCAAGGACAGGATGCTTTCCTGACGTGTTGTTGATGGAGGACCTATTTAACTCCCATGCATCATCACAGCCCTTTGGGATCCAGCCTCAGAGAAAGACTCAACCGACAGGTAGCAGACTACCTAGCATTAACTGCGGATCTCGACACTCTGAGGAGCGATGGACTCCTTGACTACTGGGTGTGCAGGCTTGACCAGTGGCCTGAGCTATCCCAATTTGCAATTGAACTTCTGGCCTGCCCCGCTTCAAGTGTCCTGTCAGAAAGGACCTTCAGTGCAGCAGGAGGTATTGTCACTGAGAAGAGAAGTCGCCTAGGTCAAAAAAGTCTTGATTATCTCACCTATTAAAATGAATGAGGGATGGATCCCGAAGGGACTGACATTGTGCGATACATTAGAGTAAAAAAGGCTTGATGAGATGAGCTGCCTTGGGCTACAAATGGTACACACGCTGCTGTATTTTATCTTCGAATGACGGATGACTTGCGTGACTTACCTGCCAACAACTAGGGTTCAAGTCGCAATGTTTTAGGGCACTTTCTAACTGTCCAACAAACATCAATTTTACTGGCCGCTGCTGGCATATGTGGTGTTTCATGCTGTTGTTTCTGTTGAGGGTCGGGGACCCTTGTATAAAAAGGCTGAAGGAGAACAACCTGTACTGGGTGTCCAAGCATCTTTTTCCATCTCCCGGTTCCTAAAAATGATCTCCGGGTTCCTAAAATTGATGCCATACCTGTACTGGATTGTTCAAAAGGATGGCATATGTGGTGTTTCATGCTGTTGTTTCTGTTGAGGATCGGGGACCCTCGTATAAAAAGGCTGAAGGAGAACGACCTGTACTGGGTGTCCAAGCATCTTTTTCCATCTCCCGGTTCCTAAAAATTATCTCCGGGTTCCAAAAATCGATGCCATACCTGTACTGGATTGTTCAAAAGGATGGCATATGTGGTATTTCATGCTGTTGTTTCTGTTGAGGGTCGGGGACCCATGTATAAAAAGGCTGAAGGAGAACGACCTGTACTGGGTGTCCAAGCATCTTTTTCCATCTCCCGGTTCCTAAAAATTATCTCCGGGTTCCTAAAATCGATGCCATACCTGTACTCGATTGTGCAAAAGGATGGCATATGTGGTGCTTCATGCTGTTGTTTCTGTTGAGGGTCGGGGACCCTCGTATAAAAAGGCTGAAGGAGAACGACCTGTACTGGGTGTCCAAGCATCTTTTTCCATCTCCCGGTTCCTAAAAATTATCTCCGGGTTCCTAAAATCAATGCCATACCTGTACTCGATTGTGCAAAAGGATGGCATATGTGGTATTTCATGCTGTTGTGCCTGTTGAAGGTCGGGGACCCTTGTATAAAAAGGCTGAATGAGAACGACCTGTACTGGGTGTCCAAGCATCTTTTTCCATCTCCCGGTTCCTAAAAATTATCTCTGGGTTCCTAAAATCGATGCCATACCTGTACTCTATTGTGCAAAAGGATGGCATATGTGGTATTTCATGTTGTTATGCCTGTTGAGGGTCTGGGACCCAAGTATAAAAAGGCTGAAGGAAAACGACCTGTACTGGGTGTCCAAACAACTTTTTCTATCTCCAGGTTCCTAAAAATTATCTCCGGGTTCCTAAAATCGATGCCATACCTGTACTCTATTGTGCAAAAGAATGGCATATGTGGTATTTCATGCTGTTGTGCCTGTTGAGGGTTGGGGACCCTCGTATAAAAAGGCTGAAGGAGAACGACCTGTACTGGGTGTCCAAGCATCTTTTTCCATCTCCCGGTTCCTAAAAATGATCTCCGGGTTCCTAATATCGATGCCATACCTGTACTCTATTGTGCAAAAGGATGGACTATGTGGTATTTCATGCTGTTGTGCCTGTTGAGGGTCGGGGACCCAAGTATAAAAAGACTGAAGGAGAACGACCTGTACTGGGTGTCCAAGCATCTTTTTCCATCTCCCGGTTCCTAAAAATTATCTCCGGGTTCCTAAAATCGATGCCATACCTGTACTCGATTGTGCAAAAGGATGGCATATGTGGTGTTTCATGCTGTTGTTTCTGTTGAGGGTCGGGGACCCTCGTATAAAAAGGCTGAAGGAGAACAACCTGTACTGGGTGTCCAAGCATCTTTTTCCATCTCCCGGTTCCTAAACATTATCTCTGGGTTCCTAAAATCGATGCCATACCTCTACTCTATTGTGCAAAAGGATGGCATATGTGGTATTTCATGCTGTTGTGCCTGTTGAGGTTCGGGGACCCAAGTATAAAAAGGCTGAAGGAGAATGACCTGTACTGGGTGTCCAAGCATCTTTTTCCATCTCCCGATTCCTAAAAATTATCTCCGGGTTCCTAAAATCGATGCCATACCTGTACTCTATTGTGCAAAAGGATGGCATATGTGGTATTTCATGCTGTTGTGCCTGTTGAGGGTCGGGGACCCTCGTATAAAAAGGCTGAAGGAGAACGACCTGTACTGGGTGTCCAAGCATCTTTTTCCATCTCCCGGTTCCTAAAAATTATCTCTGGGTTCCTAAAATCGATGCCATACCTGTACTCTATTGTGCAAAAGGATGGAATATGTGGTATTTCATGCTGTTGTGCCTGTTGAGGGTCAGGGACCCAAGTATAAAAAGACTGAAGGAGAACGACCTGTACTGGGTGTCCAAGCATCTTTTTCCATCTCCTGGTTCCTAAAAATTATCTCTGGGTTCGAAAATCGATGCCATACCTGTACTCGATTGTGCAAAAGGATGGCATATGTGGTATTTCATGCTGTAGTGCCTGTTGAGGGTCGGGGACCCAAGTATAAAAAGGCTGAAGGAGAACGACCTGTACTGGGTGTCTAAGCATCTTTTTCCATCTCCCGGTTCCTAAAATTTATCTCCGGTTTCCTAAAATCGATGCCATACCTGTACTCGATTGTGCAAAAGGATGGCATATGTGGTGTTTCATGCTGTTGTTTCTGTTGAGGGTTGGGGACCCAAGTATAAAAAGGCTGAAGGAGAACGACCTGTACTGGGTGTCCAAGCATCTTTTTCCATCTCCCGGTTCCTAAAAATTATTTCTGGGTTCCTAAAATCGATGCCATACCTCTACTCTATTGTGCAAAAGGATGGCATATGTGGTATTTCATGCTGTTGTGCCTGTTGAGGTTCGAGGACCCAAGTATAAAAAGGCTGACCCAAGTATAAAAAGGCTGAAGGAGAACGACCTGTACTGGGTGTCCAAACATCTTTTTCCATCTCCCGGATGTAGCGGTACTCCACTAGGGGATCTCCCTTCCTCTGTCCAAACCCAGGGGTGGCCACCAGATATAGGGACCAGAGAAATAGTTGCTGAGACCGGGGTCAAGCCAGCGGGTGTATCTCCCCCAGCTGGGCTGGTCTCAGTGGACTCCCAGTCAGGAAGCGTCCTCTCTGCCCTGCAGCTCTTTATTGGCAGGTATCAACCCCTCTGCCTGTATGCTTCTAGGCAGGAATAAATCCCCCTGCCAGGCTGCTTCTTGGCAGGAATAGCTCTCTATGCCTGCAAATAGTGGGACCAGGGCTATCGTGGCTGAGACCAGGGTCAAGCCAGCGGCTGTATCTCCCCCAGCTGGGCTGGTCTCAGTGGGCTCCCAGGCAGGTAGCGTCCCCTCTGCCTGTCTGCTTCTAGGCAGGAATAGATCCCTCTGCCTCACTGCACATTTACAGCAGGTAGGTTGCCCTCTGGTTTCTTATAGGCAGGAATCGATCCCTCTGCCTTGCTGCTCCTTTCAGGCAGGCCAGCTCTTTGCATACAGGCCCACAGACTCTGTAACAGAATGCAGGGTCAGAACCTCAAAACTGGTATACCTGAAAGAATCAGACAGCACAAAAAGGCAATCCCGGACCCCAACCTGTACTCGATTGTGCAAAAGGAAGAAACCTTACTATGGGTCTCAGACCGCATGTTTTATTGTTATACTCTGTCAGAGAAATTATATAACTATCAATCGTATCAATCAAATATATATTGCATCTATTGATCTCTGTAATTTGTATCTATCAAATGTATGTTGCATCTTTTGATCCGTGTAATTCGTATCTATCAAATGTATATTGCATCTTTTGATCTCTGTAATTCGTATCGATCAAATGTATATTGCATCTTTTGATCTATGTTATTCGTACCTATCAAATGTATATTGCATCTATTGATCTATGTAATCTATGGATCTATCTATCTATCAAATCTATCGATCTCGTGGCCGGACTGTTTTGTGACAGCAACTTGTGTTTCGGCCAATTTTGAAGTAGGAGGACAGACCAAGCATCTTCTTCCATCTCCCTGTTCCGAAAATCAAGGCCATATAGACCTCCCCCGATAGGGGGAATAACAGGTATCAAACTGCTAAGAATAGTACTACTTAGTGCTTAACACACCACGGGTCCCAGACCGCATATTTTATTGTTATACTCTGTCAGGGAAATTATATAACTATCAATCGTATCAATCAAATATATATTGCATCTATTGATCTCTGTAATTCGTATCGATCAAATGTATATTGCATCTTTTGATCTATGTAATTCGTACCTATCAAATGTATATTGCATCTTTTGATCCATGTAATTCGTATCTATCAAATGTATATTGCTTCTTTTGATCTCTGTAATTCGTATCTATCAAATGTATATTGCATCTTTTGATCCATGTAATTCGTATCTATCAAATGTATATTGCATCTTTTGATCTCTGTAATTCGTATCGATCAAATGTATATTGCATCTTTTGATCTATGTTATTCGTACCTATCAAATGTATATTGCATCTTTTGATCCATGTAATTCGTATCTATCAAATGTATATTGCATCTTTTGATCTCTGTAATTCGTATCGATCAAATGTATATTGCATCTTTTGATCCATGTAATTCGTATCTATCAAATGTATATTGCATCTTTTGATCTCTGTAATTCGTATCGATCAAATGTATATTGCATCTTTTGATCTATGTTATTCGTACCTATCAAATGTATATTGCATCTATTGATCTATGTAATCTATGGATCTATCTATCAAATCTATCGATCTCGTGGCCGGACTGTTTTGTGACAGCAACTTGTGTTTCGACCAAATTTGAAGTAGGAGGACAGACCAAGCATCTTCTTCCATCTCCCTGTTCCGAAAATCAAGGCCATATAGGCCTCCCCCGATAGGGTGAGTAACAGGTATTAAACTGCTAAGAATAGTACTACTTAGTGCTTAACACACCACGGGTCCCAGACCGCATGTTTTATTGTTATACTCTGTCAGGGAAATTATATAACTATCAATCGTATCAATCAAATATATATTGCATCTATTGATCTCTGTAATTCGTATCGATCAAATGTATATTGCATCTTTTGATCTATGTAATTCGTACCTATCAAATGTATATTGCATCTTTTGATCCATGTAATTCGTATCTATCAAATGTATATTGCTTCTTTTGATCTCTGTAATTCGTATCTATCAAATGTATATTGCATCTTTTGATCCATGTAATTCGTATCTATCAAATGTATATTGCATCTTTTGATCTCTGTAATTCGTATCGATCAAATGTATATTGCATCTTTTGATCTATGTTATTCGTACCTATCAAATGTATATTGCATCTATTGATCTATGTAATCTATGGATCTATCTATCAAATCTATCGATCTAGTGGCCGGACTGTTTTGTGACAGCAACCTGTGTTTCGGCCAAATTTGAAGTAGGAGGACAGACCAAGCATCTTCTTCCATCTCCCTGTTCCGAAAATCAAGGCCATATAGACATCCCCCGATAGGGGGAATAACAGGTATCAAACTGCTAAGAATAGTACTACTTAGTGCTTAACACACCACGGGTCCCAGACCGCATATTTTATTGTTATACTCTGTCAGGGAAATTATATAACTATCAATCGTATCAATCAAATATATATTGCATCTATTGATCTCTGTAATTCGTATCGATCAAATGTATATTGCATCTTTTGATCTATGTAATTCGTACCTATCAAATGTATATTGCATCTTTTGATCCATGTAATTCGTATCTATCAAATGTATATTGCTTCTTTTGATCTCTGTAATTCGTATCTATCAAATGTATATTGCATCTTTTGATCCATGTAATTCGTATCTATCAAATGTATATTGCATCTTTTGATCTCTGTAATTCGTATCGATCAAATGTATATTGCATCTTTTGATCTATGTTATTCGTACCTATCAAATGTATATTGCATCTTTTGATCCATGTAATTCGTATCTATCAAATGTATATTGCATCTTTTGATCTCTGTAATTCGTATCGATCAAATGTATATTGCATCTTTTGATCCATGTAATTCGTATCTATCAAATGTATATTGCATCTTTTGATCTCTGTAATTCGTATCGATCAAATGTATATTGCATCTTTTGATCTATGTTATTCGTACCTATCAAATGTATATTGCATCTATTGATCTATGTAATCTATGGATCTATCTATCAAATCTATCGATCTCGTGGCCGGACTGTTTTGTGACAGCAACTTGTGTTTCGACCAAATTTGAAGTAGGAGGACAGACCAAGCATCTTCTTCCATCTCCCTGTTCCGAAAATCAAGGCCATATAGACCTCCCCCGATAGGGTGAGTAACAGGTATTAAACTGCTAAGAATAGTACTACTTAGTGCTTAACACACCACGGGTCCCAGGCCGCATGTTTTATTGTTATACTCTGTCAGGGAAATTATATAACTATCAATCGTATCAATCAAATATATATTGCATCTATTGATCTCTGTAATTCGTATCGATCAAATGTATATTGCATCTTTTGATCTATGTAATTCGTACCTATCAAATGTATATTGCATCTTTTGATCCATGTAATTCGTATCTATCAAATGTATATTGCTTCTTTTGATCTCTGTAATTCGTATCTATCAAATGTATATTGCATCTTTTGATCCATGTAATTCGTATCTATCAAATGTATATTGCATCTTTTGATCTCTGTAATTCGTATCGATCAAATGTATATTGCATCTTTTGATCTATGTTATTCGTACCTATCAAATGTATATTGCATCTATTGATCTATGTAATCTATGGATCTATCTATCAAATCTATCGATCTAGTGGCCGGACTGTTTTGTGACAGCAACCTGTGTTTCGGCCAAATTTGAAGTAGGAGGACAGACCAAGCATCTTCTTCCATCTCCCTGTTCCGAAAATTAAGGCCATATAGACCTCCCCCGATAGGGGGAGTAACAGGTATTAAACTGCTAAGAATAGTACTACTTAGTGCTTAACACACCACGGGTCCCAGACCGCATGTTTTAATGTTATACTCTGTCAGGGAAATTATATAACTATCAATCGTATCAATCAAATATATATTGCATCTATTGATCTCTGTAATTCGTATCGATCAAATGTATATTGCATCTTTTGATCTATGTTATTCGTACCTATCAAATTTATATTGCATCTTTTGATCTGCCTTGCTGCTCCTTTCAGGCAGGCCAGCTCTTTGCATAGAGGCCCACAGACTCTGTAACAGATCTCTCTTGCAGGGAGAGGTGCAGCCAGAATGCAGGGTCAGAACCTCTGCAACTGGTATACTCGATTGTGCAAAAGGAAGTAACCTTACCATGGGTCACAGATGGCATGTTTTATTGTTATACTCTGTCAGGGAAATTATATAACTATCAATCGTATCAATCAAATATATATTGCATCTATTGATCTCTGTAATTCGTATCGATCAAATGTATATTGCATCTCTTGATCTATGTTATTCGTACCTATCAAATGTATATTGCATCTTTTGATCTGCCTTGCTGCTCCTTTCAGGCAGGCCAGCTCTTTGCATAGAGGCCCACAGACTCTGTAACAGATCTCTCTTGCAGGGAGAGGTGCAGCTAGAATGCAGGGTCAGAACCTTTGCAACTGGTATACTCGATTGTGCAAAAGGAAGTAACCTTACCATGGGTCTCAGAACGCACGTCTTTGTAATTCTCTGTCTGGGAAATTATATATCTTTCAAATTAGCTATTTATCTATCAAATCTATCTAACTATCAATCGTATCTATCAAATGTTTATTGCATCTATTGATCTATGCAATTTTTATCTATCAAATGTGTATTGCATCTATTGATCTATGGAATTCGTATCTATCAAATGTATATTGCATCTATTGATCTATGCAATCCGTATCTATCAAATGTATATTGCATGTATTGATTTATGGAATTCGTATCTATCAAATGTATATTGCATCTATTGATCTATGTAATATATATCTATCAAATGTATATTGCATCTTTTGATCTATATAATTCGTATCTATCAAATGTATATTGCATCTATTGATGTAATTCGTATCTATCAAATGTATATTGCATCTTTTGATCCATGTAATTTGTATCTATCAAATGTATATTGCATCTTTTGATCTATGGAATTCGTATCTATCAAATGTAAATTGCATCATTTGATCTATGTAATTCGTATCTATCAAATGTATATTGCATCTTTTGATCTATGTAATTCGTATCTATCAAATGTATATTGCATCTATTAATCTATGTAATCTATGTATCTATCTATCTATCTATCTATCTATCTATCTATCTATCTATCTATCAAATCTATCAATCTCGTGATTGTGCAAATGGACTGTTTGCAGGTTGTTTGCGGTGCGTTAAATGGGGAGTTTGGTCTGTCACTGTGAAGCGGGCGTAACCCTTACACTACCTGATCGATACAACATCATACCTGATGTTTTAAAGCATGTTCTTCAAAACAATTTAGGAATGTTAGGTGATTTATGCCCTTTATGGCTTAAAACCAGAATCTGCATCAACTATGTAATTTTCCATGGGAGTTTTGCCATGGATCCCCCTCCGGCATGCCACAGTCCAGGTGTTAGTTCCCTTGAAACAACTTTTCCATCACTATTGCGGCCAGAAAGAGTCCCTGTGGGTTTTAAAATTCGCCTGTCCATTGAAGTCAATGGCGGTTCACCCGGTTCGCGAACATTTGCCGAAGTTTGCGTTCGCCATTCGCGAATGCAAAATTTTAGGTTCGCGACATCACTATTTATAAATAGAAATTAGTATGCTGATGATTTCAATCCAAATGCTGTGTATGGTAGAATCTTATGCTAAAAGGGAAAAGTTCAGGTAACTGTATGTCCACAACAAAGAAGGTCTCCCTTTAAAACAGCGCACTGAAACTCCATAAATCCAATCCCAAAACGTCACAGAGTCAGCTCTCACCTATAACATAGACCCGCCAGAAAAAATTGACTTACCTGTCAGTCCTTGGTACTCGGGTCACATCTGGTTAACCGCTGACCTCCTGCTCGATGGGGGTACACAGACACTTCTGAGCTCCAAGCTGTAGCCCACTGTTCAATCAGCGTCCCACGCCGAAAATAGCTCCGTCCGCTCTCCTACTAGTATCAAAATGTGTTCAGGATCTTTCCTCCCTGGGAGTGATTGTTCCAGTTACCATACTGGAACAGGGCCTATGTTTCTATTCAAACGTGTTTATGGTTCCCAAGAAAGAGGGAAATTGTTGACCTATTCTAGACCTGAAGTGTTTAAACAAGTTTCTCAGAGTACCATCCTTCAAGATGGAAACTATTCGTTCCATTCTTCCTTTAGTCCAAGAGCGTCAGTTCATGATGACCATAGACCTGAAGGATGCATATCTTCATGTTCCCATTCACAGGGATCATCACAAATTCCTGAGATTCGCCTTTCTAGACAAACACTTTCAGTTTGTGGCTCTTCCGTTTGGCCTTGCCACAGCTCACAGAATTTTCTTGAAGGTTCTGGGGGCTCTCTTGGCTGTGATCAGGTCTCGGGGAATTGCAGTAGCACCCTACCTGGATGACATATTGGTTCAGGCACCATCTTTTCAACAAGCAAACTCTAATACAGAGATCTTGTTGTCTTTTCTACGTTCCCACGGATGGAAAGTAAATCTGGAAAAGAGTTCCCTTGTTCCAGCTACAGGGGCATTGGTAATTCTAATAGCTCCTGCATGGCCTCGCAGGATCTGGTATGCAGACCAAGTGAAGATGTAATCTCTTCCACCTTGGATGTTTCCTCTGAGGAAGGACCTTCTAACTCAAGGTCCATTCCTCCATCCAAATCTCGTTTCTCTGAAGCTGACTGCTTGGAGATTGAACGCTAAGTTCTATCTAAGCGTGTTTTTTTCGGTCATTGAGACCATGATTCAGGCTCATAAGCCGGTTACTAGAAAGATTTACCATAGGGTATGGTGTAAATACCTTCATTGGTGTGAATCCAAGGGCTACTCTTGGAGTAGGGTCAGGATTCCTAGGATTTTATATTTTATTCAGGAAGGTTTGGAGAAAGGATTGTCAGTCAGTACTCTGAAGGGTCAGATTTCTGCATTATCTATTTTGCTACATAAGCGTCTGGCAGATATGCCAGATGTTCAATCTTTTTGTCAGGCCCTGGTTAGGATCAGGCCTGTGTTTAAGTCTGTTGCTCCTCCTAAGAGCCTTAACCTTGTTCTTAAAGTTTTGCAGCAGGCTCCGTTTGAGCCTTTGCATTCCATAGATATTAAGTTATTATCTTGGAAGGTTTTGTTTCTTTTTGCTATCTCTTCTGCTCTGAGAGTTTCGGAACTCTCGGCTTTGCAGTGTGATTCACCTTATCTTATCTTCCATGGTGATAAGGCAGTTCTTCGTACGTAGCTGTGTTTTCTTCCTAATGTGGTTTCAGATAGATATTTTAATCATGAAATTGTTGTTCCTTTTCTATGCCCTAATCCAACTTAGACGTTGTGCGTGCTCTGAAATTTCACCTACAGGCGACAAAGGATTTTCACCACTCTGGTTGAGAAGTATTATTCATTTTGCTTATGAGACTGCTGGTCAGCAGCCTCCTGAGAAAATTATGGCTCATTCCAGTAGGGCTGTTTCTTCTTCTTGGGCTTAAAAAATGACGCTTCTGAGGAACAGATTTGCAAGGCTGCAACTTGGTCCTCTCTGCATACTTTTTTCCAAATTTTCCAAATTTGATACTTTTGCCTCAGCTGAGGTTTCTTTTGGGAGAAAGGATCTTCAAGCGGTGGTGCCTTCTGTTTAGGTCGGCCTGTCTTGTTCTCCCTCCCTGGTCAGCTGTGTCCTCTAGCTTGGGTATTGGTTCCCACTAGTAATTGATGACGTCATGGGCCCACCATATCTTAGGAAAGAAAATAAAATTTATGTTTACCTGATAAATTTCTTTCTTTCCAGATATGGTGAGTCCACGACCGACCCTTATATTTAAGACAGTTGTTTTTTATTAAACCTCAGGCACCTTTACACTTTTGTGTTATTCTTTTTTCCATTTCCCTTTGTTCGAATGACTGTGGATTGTGGGAACGGGAGGCTCTTTGCCTCCTCTTGCTGGCCAGGAGTGATATTCCCACTAGTAATTGATGACGTTGTGGACTCATCATATCTGGAAATAAATAAATTTATCAGGTAAACATAAATTTTCTTTTTCCTATGTTGTCAAGAATTTGAAGTGCCCCCTATTCCTCCAAGAAGGTAGCACCCCCAAAAAGTGGTTTCTAATGGCTGTTTTTTTTATTTATTTTCTATTGGATGATTATAATTTAAAGTAAAATACTTTCTTGCTTGTGGAGCAGCAACCCCATGAAGACGAGGGCTCTAGGAAGAGAGCTGAAGATTAGAAAAAAGAAACTGCAGAGGCAGCAGAAGAGGCTATCGAGCACCAGCTCTGAGAAGATGGGCCCCCAGCACCTTGACCTGGGATGAAGGGGGCCCCAGTGTTGAAGAAGTTGCGGAGTGGAGGTGGCGGAAGAGGGCACCAAAATCTGCCACTGCTGTCATGAATATGGGTATGTGGTGGTTTAGCGTTTAACAGGGTAGGTACTTGTGGTGAGTATGTTGCGGTTAAGATATTTATTAATGTAGTGTCAGTTTGCGATTGTGAGGTACTTTTGTTTAGGAATATTAGGATTAGTGTTTAGGCACAGCAGTTATATTTCAAGCGATTACTTACTATACATTGCCAATATGGGTGGCGATGCTGGGTGTTATCTATAGCCTGCATCGTTGACCAATGGCATGTATAGTAAATACCTTTTAGCAATGTCGCTTGTTAGCAGCTATGTCAGGAGCTTGGAATATTTTGACAGGCCCACTCAACATAGCGGCGGATCCCTTAGAATATTTTGCAGCCTGGTTGCATTTTTAATCATTGGTGCCTTAGTGAAAACTCTGTGATTTTTCTTTTGTTGATATTTATCCATTTGTTTACAAATTATAGTTTATGAAGTGGTGGGCACAAAGAGACAAATTACTTCTAAGGAAATTTAATAAATCCATGGTCTATTCATTTAAATCTAAAAGTACAATTAGTTTTCCTCTCATGAGTAGCTATAGAAAATTGAAATGGGGAGGGCAAGTTACATTGTTCTGGAACTAATGGAAATTTTTTATTTTACCTTTATTTTATTATAACTAGTTTATTAATAAAATTAACAAAATATACAAGAACCATAATATACACTTTCACAAAGAACAAATTTAAATTTAATCCTATGGTAACTTTTACATTATATTCAGGGGCGCAACTATCAGGGATGCAGAGACCGCAACTGCAACCGGGCCGGCAGGTCCACCCCTCAGGGGGGCCCAACAACTTTCCAACTTTTTTTTCTTCATGGGATGCTGCTCTGCTGCAGGCACATTTACATGGCTATGTCTTGATCCCCAGTCCTACCTTGCAAGGCTACCACCTGGATGAGGCATCTGAGAACTTGGCAGGGCTGGCTCTTGGCGGGTGCAGTGCACTCAGCCTCGCACTATAGCCTGGCTGTGTGCGACTCTGATCTTCCAGCACAAGATCAGAGTTGCACACAGCCAGGCTATAGCACAATGCTACGCAAAGATTACCCATGCCTGTCACACAGGAGGACCCACCCATCCCCAGAATTAAGAAGTCACAGGCATCGCACAGCAGCAGACATGAAGAACTTTCAGCAGTCAGTTGCAGCAGCTAGACAAGTAGTGAGTTGCTTGTGAAAACATTTTACTTGCCAAGCTGGTGGCTGATGATGCTGATGTTTTGCTACCTCTGCTGCCGTGTTTGCCCTGCCCCCATCCCTGTACACATCATAATATATTATTATTATTTATTTTTAATTCTAAAAGCCTCATGCAGACGCAGCACAGTGAGCGCAGGCTTTTACATAGAGGCAGGTCCCTTTTCAGGTGTGCTGCTGGCAATATCTGCAGCTATCCGGCGCCCAGGTGGAGAATCAGAGCTGTCTGGGAGTCCTGTGGGAGGGGGACCATGATGCATTTAGCTGCATGCCGGGCAACCAGAGTGTCAATTCAGAGAGTCACTTACATTATCAGCGAGAAGGCAGCCATCTAGTACTCCTGCATGGATGCCCAATGAATAGCACTAAGGTAAGACTAAGTTTAATGTGAAAAAAAACCTAGACGGATGCAACAATTTTTTTTTCAGCTCTAGTCTCTATAATAGTTACAGAAGACTGATATTATTTATATATATATTTTTATATATATATATAGAATATAAACCAAAATTAATAAATATATATAATATACAGATATATATATATATATATATATATATATATATATATATATATATATATATAAATAAATAAATAAATATATATATATATATATATATATATATATATTATTTTTGATCTGGCACAATGGTGAGAGTGCAGTTGCATACAATTTTAAACAACTATGAGCCAATGATGATAGGCATATATGCACAGCCGCCAATCAGCACATAGGTTCCAGCAGTGCACTGCTGCTGCTTCTGAACCTTTTCAATAAAGGATACCAAGAGAACAAATCAAAGTAGATAATAGATGTAAATTAGAAATATATTTAAAATTGCATGCTCTATCTTAAACATGAAAGTTTAATTTTGACATTATTATATCAAATTCACAATTTTTTTTGGGGGGTGTCCCATCTTAGATTCTTGCACTTGGGCCCTGTGGTTTCTAGATACGCCCCTGAATATATTATATGACTATACAAACTGATAGTCTTACCAACACCAATTACCAATTAATATGTAAACAAATCTAACAATTATTTCAGCGAAAGTTAGGTTCAGACAGATTAATAATCCCCATAGTTCCAATATTTCATTTGTAGTTTATCTATAATTCTATAAAATGTGTATCAATTTATGTGAATAGTAGGATCTTTTTATAAACAGTTAAAACCTCAATGATCCCCTAAATCTAGTATCCATTATATAAATTACCTTATTTAATAATTGCCGTTTGCCTTAAATACAAAATTTATCATAGGTCTCCCATGTTGCAATCATTTAGTCATAAATAGGATTATATTTGCGCTTTATAAAAAAAGTATTCTTCCAATTTCATTGTATAATCACATTGTTTAATCAATAGTACTACTGCAGGGATCTCTTTTGTCTTCCACCTCTTCACAAATATGTATTGCATACTATTGCTCATAGTCTTAAATATTTTTTTCCTAAGTGGTAGTGAATATATTAAATAACCAGAGACAAGGATCATGCGATAATGGTTTCTCAAGTACCTTAGATGCTTCCCTCATAATTTCTTGCCCTATGTCTACTATTTGCTGGCATAGCCAACATCTGCAGCTTTGACATTTGAAATTATCTTTTAATTCTAGCAAGATTTCAATATTACCATTCTATTATTTTTAAGTTAAGCTCTGTTATGTTCTGGGGCTGGGGAAGTGCAAACCAGGTCTCATGATTATACTGAAAAATGGAAACTCATGCACAAGAATGCAGTAGACTAATAGTGTTTATTATAAATAACACACTCTAAGCAGTGATTACAACACAGTAAAACAAAGCAGTGATTAAACTATAAAGGCATTACTTATCTTCAGGTTTCTGATAAGGCATTATTAACATGCAACAGTGCAGAGAGTCATCATTCAGTGGAAGACAGACATCTAATTTCACAGCTGGTGTGTCAGACTTCTTTCCAGGATGTTACCCAACACACTATACCGCCCCCCTTAGCAACTCTAATAATTAAATAGTTAGCGTAGAAGGCACGTCTAGCATTATTTCAATCATAAGTTTTTCATTTAGCAAACGTGGCAAAATATTTTTTTTTTCATAACAAACAAATACTTTTTGTAAATCTACCACTATCCATCTAGAATGTTACACCCCCTCTTTATAGATAAGAGCCTCTGCTATGAGAACAGAAAGGCAGAGTGAAAATACAATATTTAACTTATCTATTAAAGTCAATACTCTTAAAGGCATATATGTGTTCTAAAAGCATTGTTTTAATATAAACTGTTTATACATTAACTGTTTGATTAATTATTTGTGCATGGGATTAAGAAAAGCTTCTGATCTCTTACAAGCTCTAAAGGTTTTCTAGAGACTGAAAATTTAGTAATGTTGATGAAGATTTGATGGGCATCAGTATAAATGATATTAATATATAACTAATTATTCCACCTCGCTCTATAATATTAGATAAAGCTCGACTTTTACCTGCTGTAATATGGCGTTAGAGACAGAATATGTCTAAGAAATTGATTTACATAACTGTTGAAAGGGGGTATGATATCTGTTCAGATTTCTTATATGGGGTCCCTGGTTATTTAGGAATAGCATTCATAGAATATATTCTATTGCATTCTAACTCCTCAGCAGTGTACATCATATTTGCCTTACCCATCTGAAATGCTATTGGTGTTTTCTGAGTGCTTTTAATTATCTTTCCCATATACCCAGTACCGGTGTGTGTGTGTGTGTTGGGGGGGGCTCTATATTGTCCATTCCTAAACTAAAAACTGTGTTTGTGTTGTGCCATAGCAAGTTCTTATTTAATGGTGTCCTGCAGGGAGAGCCTAAATGAGTTACCCCTGCTAGGTTATGGTCTGAAAACAAATATTTGGCAAGACAGCAAACAAAAAAAGTAAAAAGTAACTTTTATTTTACAAAGTTAAAATCCAACATTAACATGATCACAGAGTCCAGTACAGCACTGGTCTTACGCATTTCAGCTTGCGCCTTCCTCATAGACCGTGCTGTACTAACCTTACTCAGTGATTACAACACAGTAAAACAAAGCAGTGATTAAACTATAAAGGCATTACTTATCTTCAGGTTTCTGATAAGGGCATTATTTGTGGGTGTCAGACTTCTTTCCAGGATGTTACCCAACACACTATACCGCCCCCCTTAGCAACTCTAATAATTAAATAGTTAGCGTAGAAGGCACGTCTAGCATTATTTCAATCATAAGTTTTTCATTTAGCAAACGTGGCAAAATATTTTTTTTTCATAACAAACAAATACTTTTTGTAAATCTACCACTATCCATCTAGAATGTTACACCCCCTCTTTATAGATAAGAGCCTCTGCTATGAGAACAGAAAGGCAGAGTGAAATACAAATTTAACTTATCTATTAAAGTCAATACTCTTAAAGGCATATATGTGTTCTAAAAGCATTGTTTTAATATAAACTGTTTATACATTAACTGTTTGATTAATTATTTGTGCATGGATTAAGAAAAGCTTCTGATCTCTTACAAGCTCTAAGGTTTTCTAGAGACTGAAAATTTAGTAATGTTGATGAAGATTTGATGGGCATCAGTATAAATGATATTAATATATAACTAATTATTCCACCTCGCTCTATAATATTAGATAAAGCTCGACTTTTACCTGCTGTAATATGGCGTTAGAGACAGAATATGTCTAAGAAATTGATTTACATAACTGTTGAAAGGGGGTATGATATCTGTTCAGATTTCTTATATGGGGTCCCTGGTTATTTAGGAATAGCATTCATAGAATATATTCTATTGCATTCTAACTCCTCAGCAGTGTACATCATATTTGCCTTACCCATCTGAAATGCTATTGGTGTTTTCTGAGTGCTTTTAATTATCTTTCCCATATACCCAGTACCGGTGTGTGTGTGTGTGTTGGGGGGGGGGGGGCCTCTATATTGTCCATTCCTAAACTAAAAACTGTGTTTGTGTTGTGCCATAGCAAGTTCTTATTTAATGGTGTCCTGCAGGGAGAGCCTAAATGAGTTACCCCTGCTAGGTTATGGTCTGAAAACAAATATTTGGCAAGACAGCAAACAAAAAAAGTAAAAAGTAACTTTTATTTTACAAAGTTAAAATCCAACATTAACATGATCACAGAGTCCAGTACAGCACTGGTCTTACGCATTTCAGCTTGCGCCTTCCTCATAGACCGTGCTGTACTAACCTTACAGCCTCATTATAATCATGTGTGTTCTCATGTCGTCATCACTCTCTAACAATTTAACCTTTCACGTACTAAAACATGAAACATTTCAATTTCAATCATTTCAGCTATCGCCCCACGTTACAAAGAGTGCTGAATGTCTATATGTATTTTAATATGCTTTGTTCCTTTTACCTTTTGTTATAATATTAGCATTGTTATCAGGATATTATATTTCATTAAAGCATTGGAGACAATATTAACTACAGTATTATACCATCTACTACATTATTCTATATATTGCGCCTCAAAAAACTTTTGCTACAATGCAGAAAAATCTTATGTCTTATTAACATTATTAGACCCATCATTCTTACATATTATAAACAAGCCATCAAGACACTTTGTCACTACTAGAAACATTTCAGTCCGTTTCAACATTGGTTTACTATGTAAACCCCTTAAAATACAAAACACATTATTTAGCAATTCTTGAAATACAAAGAACATCTTATTGTTATCATACATACATGTATATATAAATATAGATTCCTATTCATTGCATTTATATATAAAGATAGATTTTTGTTCATTGCATCCTTGTAAATGACAACACTGATGAGCTTGACTAATATTAATCCTGCAAGTGTTTATATATGTTGTTCAATCTTTTTACAACTTATTTCTCCCTTTCTAAGCTTACAGCTACTCATTAAACATCTCACATTAGTATCTTTATTCCCAAAAGTTGATTAGGTCAGTCTGTATATTCAGACCTTGGGGAGACCTCGTTTTTAACTTAAAAATCCAAAATGCGTCTCGTTTTAACAGAAGCCTGTCTCTGTCACCTCCTCTCCATGGAGTCTTCACATACTCTATTACTTGCCATCTAAGATTATCCAGTTGTTCATTATGTGTAAATTTAAAATGATAAGCAACTTAGGAGCTAGGAGATGGTGGCTTAACATCATAGATATGTTCCTTTATCCTGTCTCTTGCCTCTCTCGAGGTGAGACCTACATATTGTAAATTACAATGTGTACACGTTATTAGATACACTACATAGGTGCTATGACAGTTTGTACATGAACTGAGGTCAAAAACCCTTTGTGTGACAGTCAACTGAAATTGCTTGCCTACCTGTGTGTAGGTGCAAGCCCTACAGTTATATGCACCACATCTATAGTGGCTCTTGCAGTGTAACCAGCTGCTCTCTTTCCTTGTGTCTTTCATTTTTATGTTACTAGGCAATAATGTGTTACCTAATGTTTTGCTTCTTCTAGATACACACTTGCATCCATCCTTAATCCAAGGATATAGTGTTCATCTCCCTGCAAAATAGGCAAACATTTTTTAATAATTTTCACAATTTCCTCAAACTGATTACTATAATTCGTTACAAATATCGGTAGATTAACATTCTGTCTTCTCGTTCTTGTCTCTACTTCCCTCATACATCATTGAACCTCTATCAAGTCCCTCTACTTCTTTGGCAGTTTTCTCTATGAGATACTTTGAATATCCCCTTTGTGAAAACCTTATTTTAGAGTTACCTATTTCTTGAGCATACGTATCATCAGAAGAACAATTACGTTTCAGTCTAATGAATTCACCTTTTAATTTCCCATATTTGGTATGTCTTGGATGCATAATTTTGGAATGTAACAAGCTGTTACCTGCTATCTCTTTCCTAGGAAGACCTGTCTCTATAGCTTTCAAAACAATATTTCCCTTTAGTGTGAGGTCTAAATAGCTTATTGTTCTGGAATTTGTTTCATAGGTGAAACTTAAACCTTTATCATTGTTATCCAATCTTGATAAAAAGTCGTTACATTCAATTTCTGACCCCTCCCTTATAAATAGGAGGTCATCAATATACCTCATATAGCTTTATTTTACCTTTCAGAGGGCAGTCCCCCCATAGATATAGGCAAGCTCCCACCAACCCATGTAAATGTTGGCAAAGGCTAGTGCAAATTTTGCACCCATTGCAGTGCCCCTCTTTTGTAGGAAGAACTGCCCTCTGAAGGAAAAATAATTGCGTGTCAACAGAAATGTAAGGACTCTCAATATGTAATTTTTTAGTTCTGATTATGGTTATGGTCTACTTGCACCCACATTTTAGTATTTATATTTCTGAACCAATCAATAATTCTTTGTAAGACTATAGCTTGCCTATATTTAAAGATATCTTATATTTTAAAAGATCTGGAACAGCTTAGCTGCTGGAATTCATAGAAAGTGTCACAAAAATTTAGGTGACAGTGAAATTGGTAAGGCCTGTAGAAGGTTAAATACTTGGAAGAACATTCATTTTAGAAACAGTAATCCTTCCCAGCCATGAGATGTTCTTTGATATACACAAAAAGAGATCTGCTATAAAATTTTTTTTGAAGATTTTCATAATTGGTCTTGAATATCTCATTTATCGTGGGAGCTTAATATATAACTAGATTTTAGGGTTTGGCATTGCCAGTGAAATTGGCTCTCTTATTTCATGTTTTTTTATAATCTCTGGTTTTGTTTCATTAATTGGAACTTGTCTGAGTTCTTCCAGAGTAGGTAGTAATGTGGGCATCGAAGATATGGGGGCCGATTTTCAATGTCTGTCCGACTTGATACGCTGTAGTGTATCATGTCCGACAGACATCGCTAAACGCTGACATCATGCGCTGTCTGCATTTAACATAGCACAAACTGTTTACCAGAACTGATTGTGCTATGCCACCTCCTGCAGATTCGCAGCCAATCGGCCACTAGCATGGGATGTCAATCAGCCCGATCGTATAGGATCAGGCAGATTGCAGACTGCAGCCTCAGAGGCAGCGGATCAGTTATGGAGCATCGGACTTTGATGGATGTCTTCCATTCCAGTATCCCTGGGAAATAATTACCATGGAAGCAATTCTCTCAGGTTGGGGCTCGGTCTAGGGTTAGTGATGTCGCGAACCTAAAATTTTTGGTTCGAGAACCGCGGACTCAAACTTCCGGTATTGTTCGTGAATGCGCGAACCGCGCGAACCACCATTGAATTCAATAGGCAGGCGAACTTTAAAACCTACAAGGACTCTTTCTGGCCACAATAGTGATGGAAAAGTTGTTTCAAGGGTACTAACACCTGGACTGTTGCATGCTGGAGGGGGATCCCTGGCAAAACTCCCATGGAAAATTACATAGTTGATGCAGAGTCTGCTTTTAAGCCATAATGGGTCTAAATCAACTAACATTCCCAAAGTGGCTGTCTCAAAACATCCCGGACAGAAGATAGATTGATAGTGATAGATAGGATAGATAGATATACATAGATTGATAGTTAGATAGAATCGATAGAAGAGAAATAGATAGATTTGTTAGATATATAATTACCCTAATAAATTCTAATAATCAAACATGCGTTCTTGGACCCAACTAGCTTGTGTCAATTAGTACTTTTCTTAGCACTTTAATCCCTTTCCCCCCCCCCCCCCTATCGGGGGAGTTCTATATGGCCTGCCAGATTACCCTGAAAAATTATAATAATAAGACATGTGGTCTGCTACCTATTTTAACGAGGTTGTGTTTTAAGTACTACCATTCTTAGCACTTTAATCTCTGTAACTCCCCCTATTTGGTGAGGTCTATACGGCCTGGATGATTACCCATACAAAATATAATAATAAGACATCTGCTCTTGGTCTGCGACCCATGGTAACTATGTTGTGTTAATTAGTAATGTCCTTCGCATTTTAATAGCTGTTACTCATACTTACCCTATCGGTGGAGGTCTATATGGCCTGCATGATTACCCTTACAAAATATAACAACCAAACATATGTTCTGGGACCCATGGTAAGTAGGTTGTGTTATGTAGTACTGTTGTTTGCATTTTCATACCTGTTACAACACCAAATGGTGGCAGGTCTATCTGTCCTTCATGATTAGCTGCACCCAAACCCCAAAAAAAGCCGAGTGGTCTTAGACTAACACCCATGGCTAACTCTGTTGTTTCAATTAGTACTATTCTTAGCACTTTCATCCCTGTTACGGGCGGTCTACATGGCCATCATGATTAGCCGAACAAAATACTACAATCCAACCTTTGCTCAGTCTTCATAGGCCCTTCATTGTCTGTATTTTGATAGTACAGTTCTTATTATTTTTATAGCTGATACCACACCGAATGTTGTCAGCTCTATATGGCCTGCATGATTAGCTGCACCCAATACAAAAATAAATCCAAGCGGTCTTGGATTAACACCCATGGCTAACTCTGTTGTTTCAAGTAGTACTATTCTTAGCACTTTCATCTCATCATCCCTGTTACTTCCAGGACTCTCGGTGGTGGTGGTCTACATGGCCATCATGATTAGCCTAACCAAATACTACAATCCAACCTTGGCTCAGTCTTCCTAAGGCCCTTCATTGGCTGTATTTTGGTAGTACTGTTCTTATTACTACATGGTGGTCTACATGGCCATCATGATTAGCCTAACCAAATACTACAATCCAACCTTGGCTCAGTCTTCCTAAGGCCCTTTATTGGCTGTATTTTGGTAGTACTATTCTTATTAGTTTAATAGCTGATACGACACCGAATGTTGTCAGCTCTATATGTCCTGCATGAATAGCCGCACCCAAAGCCAAAAAAAAGCCAAGCGGTTTTGCACTAACACCCATGGCTAACTCTGTTGTTTCAAGTTCTACTATTCTTAGCTCTTTCATCTCATCATCCCTGTTACTTCCAGGACTCTCGGTGGTGGTGGTCTACATGGCCATCATGATTAGCCTAACCAAATACTACAATCCAACCTTGGCCCAGTCTTCCTAAGGCCCTTCATTGGCTGTATTTTGGTAGTACTGTTCTTATTAGTTTAATAGCTGATACGACACCGAATGTTGTCAGCTCTATATGGCCTGCATGAATAGCCGCACCCAAATCCAAAAAAAAGCCAAGCGGTTTTGCACTAACACCCATGGCTAACTCTGTTGTTTCAAGTTCTACTATTCTTAGCTCTTTCATCTCATTATCCCTGTTACTTCCAGGACTCTCGGTGGTGGTCGTCTACATGGCCATCATGATTAGCCTAACCAAATACTACAATTCAACCTTGGCCCAGTCTTCCTAAGGCCCTTCATTGGCTGTATTTTGGTAGTACTGTTCTTATTAGTTTAATAGCTGATACGACACCGAATGTTGTCAGCTCTATATGGCCTGCATGAATAGCCGCACCCAAAGCCAAAAAAAAGCCAAGCGGTTTTGCACTAACACCCATGGCTAACTCTGTTGTTTCAAGTTCTACTATTCTTAGCTCTTTCATCTCATCATCCCTGTTACTTCCAGGACTCTCGGTGGTGGTGGTCTACATGGCCATCATGATTAGCCTAACCAAATACTACAATCCAACCTTGGCCCAGTCTTCCTAAGGCTCTTCATTGGCTGTATTTTGGTAGTACTGTTCTTATTAGTTCAATAGCTGATACGACACCGAATGTTGTCAGCTCTATATGGCCTGCATGAATAGCCGCATCCAAAGCCAAAAAAAAGCCAAGCGGTTTTGCACTAACACCCATGGCTAACTCTGTTGTTTCAAGTTCTACTATTCTTAGCTCTTTCATCTCATCATCCCTGTTACTTCCAGGACTCTCGGTGGTGGTGGTCTACATGGCCATCATGATTAGCCTAAACAAATACTACAATCCAACCTTGGCTCAGTCTTCCTAAGGCCCTTCATTGGCTGTATTTTGGTAGTACTGTCATCCTTTTGAATAAAAGATTACAGGAAAGGCATTGATTTTAGAAACCCACAGATCATTATTTGCAACCGTGAAATTAGAAAAAAAAATTGATTACACAGCCGTGACACTTATTTATGCTCAGGCCTTTTTAATACGAGGGTCCCGGAGCCTCAACCGAAACAACAGCATGAAAGAGGAGATATGTCATCCTTTTGAATAAAAGATTACAGGAAAGGCATTGATTTTAGAAACCCACAGATCATTATTTGCAACCGTGAAATTAGAAAAAAACATTGATTACACAGCCGTGACACTTATTTATGCTCAGGCCTTTTTAATACGAGGGTCCCGGAGCCTCAACCGAAACAACAGCATGAAAGAGGAGATATGTCATACTTTTGAATAAAAGATAACAGGAAAGGCATTGATTTTAGAAACCCACAGATCATTATTTGCAACCGTGAATTTAGAAAAAAAAATTGATTACACAGCCGTGACACTTATTTATGCTCAGGCCTTTTTAATACGAGGGTCCCGGAGCCTCAACCGAAACAACAGCATGAAAGAGGAGATATGTCATCCTTTTGAATAAAAGATTACAGGAAAGGCATTGATTTTAGAAACCCACAGATCATTATTTTCAACCGTGAAATTAGAAAAAAACATTGATTACACAGCCGTGACACTTATTTATGCTCAGGCCTTTTTAATACGAGGGTCCCGGAGCCTCACCCGAAACAACAGCATGAAAGAGGAGATATGTCATCCTTTTGAATAAAAGATTACAGGAAAGGCATTGATTTTAGAAACCCGCAGATCATTATTTGCAACTGTGAAATTAGAAAAAAACATTGATTAGACAGCCGTGACACTTATTTATGCTCAGGCCTTTTTAATACGAGGGTCCTGGAGCCTCAACCGAAACAACAGCATGAAAGAGGAGATATGTCATCCTTTTGAATAAAAGATTACAGTAAAGGCATTGATTTTAGAAACCCACAGATCATTATTTGCAACCGTGAAATTAGAAAAAAACATTGATTAAACAGCCGTGACACTTATTTCTGCTCAGGCCTTTTTAATACGAGGGTCGCGGAGCCTCAACCGAAACAACAGCATGAAAGAGGAGATATGTCATCCTTTTGAATAAAAGATTACAGGAAAGGCATTGATTTTAGAAACCCACAGATCATTATTTGCAACCGTGAATTTAGAAAAAAAAATTGATTACACAGCCGTGACACTTATTTATGCTCAGGCCTTTTTAATACGAGGGTCCCGGAGCCTCAACCGAAACAACAGCATGAAAGAGGAGATATGTCATCCTTTTGAATAAAAGATTACAGGAAAGGCATTGATTTTAGAAACCCACAGATCATTATTTGCAACCATGAAATTAGAAAAAAACATTGATTAGACAGCCGTGACACTTATTTATGCTCAGGCCTTTTTAATACGAGGGTCCCGGAGCCTCAACCAAAACAACAGCATGAAAGAGGAGATATGTCATCCTTTTGAATAAAAGATTACAGTAAAGGCATTGATTTTAGAAATCCACAGATCATTATTTGCAACCGTGAATTTAGAAAAAAAATTGATTACACAGCCGTGACACTTATTTATGCTCAGGCCTTTTTAATACGAGGGTCCCGGAGCCTCAACCGAAACAACAGCATGAAAGAGGAGATATGTCATCCTTTTGAATAAAAGATTACAGCAAAGGCATTGATTTTAGAAACCCACAGATCATTATTTGCAACCGTGAATTTAGAAAAAAAAATTGATTACACAGCCGTGACACTTATTTATGCTCAGGCCTTTTTAATACGAGGGTCCCGGAGCCTCAACCGAAACAACAGCATGAAAGAGGAGATATGTCATCCTTTTGAATAAAAGATTACAGGAAAGGCATTGATTTTAGAAACCCACAGATCATTATTTGCAACCGTGAAATTAGAAAAAAAAATTGATTACACAGCCGTGACACTTATTTATGCTCAGGCCTTTTTAATACGAGGGTCCCGGAGCCTCAACCGAAACAACAGCATGAAAGAGGAGATATGTCATCCTTTTGAATAAAAGATTACAGGAAAGGCATTGATTTTAGAAACCCACAGATCATTATTTGCAACCGTGAAATTAGAAAAAACATTGATTACACAGCCGTGACACTTACTTATGCTCAGGCCTTTTTAATACGAGGGTCCCGGAGCCTCAACCGAAACAACAGCATGAAAGAGGAGATATGTCATACTTTTGAATAAAAGATAACAGGAAAGGCATTGCTTTTAGAAACCCACAGATCATTATTTGCAACCGTGAAATTAGACAAAAACATTGATTAGACAGCCGTGACACTTATTTATGCTCAGGCCTTTTTAATACGAGGATCCCGGAGCCTCAACCAAAACAACAGCATGAAAGAGGAGATATATCATCCTTTTGAATAAAAGATTACAGGAAAGGCATTGATTTTAGAAACCCACAGATCATTATTTGCAACCGTGAATTTAGAAAAAAAAATTGATTACACAGCCGTGACACTTATTTATGCTCAGGCCTTTTTAATACGAGGGTCCCGGAGCCTCAACCGAAACAACACCATGAAAGAGGAGATATGTCATCCTTTTGAATAAAAGATTAGAGGAAAGGCATTGATTTTAGAAACCCACAGATCATTATTTTCAACCGTGAAATTAGAAAAAAACTTTGATTACACAGCCGTGACACTTATTTATGCTCAGGCCTTTTTAATACGAGGGTCCCGGAGCCTCAACCGAAACAACAGCATGAAAGAGGAGATATGTCATCCTTTTGAATAAAAGATTACAGGAAAGGCATTGATTTTAGAAACCCACAGATCATTATTTGCAACCGTGAAATTAGAAAAAAACATTGATTAGACAGCCGTGACACTTATTTATGCTCAGGCCTTTTTAATACGAGGGTCCCGGAGCCTCAACCGAAACAACAGCATGAAAGAGGAGATATGTCATCCTTTTGAATAAAAGATTACAGTAAAGGCATTGATTTTAGAAACCCACAGATCATTATTTGCAACCGTGAATTTAGAAAAAAAAATTGATTACACAGCCGTGACACTTATTTATGCTCAGGCCTTTTTAATACGAGGGTCCCGGAGCCTCAACCGAAACAACAGCATGAAAGAGGAGATATGTCATCCTTTTGAATAAAAGATTACAGGAAAGGCATTGATTTTAGAAACCCACAGATCATTATTTGCAACCGTGAATTTAGAAAAAAAAAATGATTACACAGCCGTGACACTTATTTATGCTCAGGCCTTTTTAATACGAGGGTCTCGGAGCCTCAACCGAAACAACAGCATGAAAGAGGAGATATGTCATCCTTTTGAATAAAAGATTACAGGAAAGGCATTGATTTTAGAAACCCACAGATCATTATTTGCAACCGTGAAATTAGAAAAAAACATTGATTACGCAGCCGTGACACTTATTTATGCTCAGGCCTTTTTAATACGAGGGTCCCGGAGCCTCAACCGAAACAACAGCATGAAAGAGGAGATATGTCATCCTTTTGAATAAAAGATTACAGGAAAGGCATTGATTTTAGAAACCCACAGATCATTATTTGCAACCGTGAAATTAGAAAAAAACATTGATTACACAGCCATGACACTTATTTATGCTCAGGCCTTTTTAATACGAGGGTCCCGGAGCCTCAACCGAAACAACAGCATGAAAGAGGAGATATGTCATCCTTTTGAATAAAAGATTACAGGAAAGGCATTGATTTTAGAAACCCACAGATCATTTATATGACCCGTGTAATAGAAAAAAACATTCATTAGACACCGGTTACACTTATTTATCCTCAGGCCTTGTTAATACGAGGGTCCCGGAGCCGCAACTGAAACAACAGCATGAAAGAGGACATATGTCAATCTTTTTGAATTATAGATTACAGGAAAGGCATTGATTTTAGAAACACTGAGATAATTACTTGCAACCGGGAAATAAAAAAAAAAATTGAACAGACACCCAGTACACTTTATTATCCATATGCCTTTTCAGCAGAGGCTCCAGGACCCTCAACAAAAACAAGAGCAGGGAGCTGGGCATAGGAGTACAATGGAGTGTGACAATAATAATCTGAAGGTGAAGATTGCATATTTGTGGCATTTTAATTTTGTTATCGTGGGAACTTAGTACTTGCAATGACCTTGCTCTGGTGAATCCATATCGCAAATGTGTTATTTAAGGCACTATTTGTCTATTTTTTTGAATATCAGCATTTGGTAAATGAAGCTCAACTTAGGCTGGTGAGAAACGACCCTTCTTCTGGCTGTTTGCAAATGTTGTGGCTCTGGACAAACATGTGAATAAGGGGCCATCAGCCATATTCTGCACGCAACCCCTTTGATGATTGACGATAAACATGTGTCACCTGCAAGCAGAGCTCGTTACTTCTGTCTAAATCATCTTCCTGGTATGGACAGGCCACTGTTTCCCACAGCAAGTACGAATTTTGAAATACAAGATTGTCTTGAGTATGGTAGGAAACCAAAGTTTATTTAATTCAGTACTATCTATCACCACAAAAAATGAACTTCTTGAAGCAACAAAAATGCCAGCAATTTCATGTGCTTATGGATGACAAGGACGTCATGTCCTTTGGAGCACAGAGATGGAGACGATTTTTGCCCTCCCTGTACACTACCCAGATGTCTCAAACATCACCAGAAACACAATACAGCCACTCTTGTGAAGTTCCTGGTGTTCCGGTAGCCATCTCTTTGCGCTCCTAAAGGAATACTTTATCAGTGTTTTTGTATACATCCGACAACAGCTTCGGAGACTGTGGTGACGCACATGTTATTTACTGTTGTTCCAGCTGTGGCAATATCAATTGGCATGAAAAAGTTAAGATTTGTGGGTTGGGGAGCCTATAGCTGTTAAGGTAGGACGTGTGTTTGAGGAGCTCCAGGTCTTACAAGTTACTTTGGAGTTAGTTTTCAACCTTTATTTAATTTTCTTTTTGGGATTCATAGTCACACTTTCTGGGGCTATCCAAGAGGAGCCTGGTAAAAGCAGTAGTAGTCACCCCTTATATCAACGGGTACGGAGACCTGTTTTTTGCGTTTCCAATATTGCGCCGTACCCCAAACTAATCCTGAATGAAAAAAAAAAAAAATTAAAATTTGGACTAGTGACGCACATTTTATGCACGCTGTGGCAATTGCAATTTGCAATAAAAATAATCTGCTAACAACAACCACTACCTACGACCACACCTGACTCCTGAAGTCATGCTTCAGTTATTAAGTCAAGTTAAATTAATTTTTTTTCTTTATTATGCGCAGCAGAGGCTCCAGGACCCTCGACAAAACCAGCAGCAGGAAAGAGGACATATGGCATCCTTTTGAAAAAAATGATTATAGGAAAGGCATTGATTTTAGAAACACAGAGATCATTAGTTGCAACCGTGAAATCACAAAAAACTTTGATTATACACCAAGTACACTTATTTATCCTTAGGCCTTTTTAGCAGAGGCTCCAGGACCCTCCACAAAACCAGCAGCATGAAAGAGGACATATGGCATCCTTTAGAAAATTAGATTACAGGAAAGGCATTGATTTTAGAAACACAGAGATCATTAGTTGCAACCGTGAAATCACAAAAAACTTCGATTACACCCCAAGTACACTTATTTATCCTTAGGCCTTTTTAGAAGAGTGTCCCGGAGCCTCAACAGAAAGAACAGCATGAAATAGGACATATGGCATCCTTTTGAAAAATAGATTACAGGAAAGGCATTGATTTTTGAAAGACAGAAAAAATAAGTTACAACTGGGAAATCTAAAAAAACATTGAATAGACACCAAGTACACTTCTTTATCCTTCGGCCTTTTTAGCAGAGGCTCCAGGACACTCAACAAAACCAGCAGTAGGAAAGAGGACATATGGCATCCTTTGTGAAAAAAAGATTATAGGAAAGGCATTGATTTTAGAAACCCGGGGATAATTTGTTGCAACCGTGAATTTGAATAAAAAAAATGGTTGGATGGACACCCAGTACAATTCTTTCTCCCTAGGCCTTTTTATAAGAGGGTCCAGGACCCTCAAACAAAACACCAGCAGGAAAGGGGACATATGGCATACTTTTTAACAATAGAGTAAGAGTACAGGAAAGGCATTGATTTTAGAAACCCATAGATAATTTTTTGCAAATGTAAATTTGAATCCAAAAAATGATTCGATGGACACCCAGTACACCACTTTCTCCTTAGGCCTTTTTATAAGAGGGTCCTGGACCCTCAAAAAAAAAACACCAGCAGGAAAGAGGACATATGGCATACTTTTGAAAATTAGATTACAGGAAAGGCATTGATTTTAGAAACACAGAGATCAGTTATATGACCCGGGAAATAGAAAAAATAATAATAAATTAGACACCCAGTACACTTCTTTATCCTTAGGCCTTTTTAAAAGAGTGTCCCGGAGCCTCAACAGAAAGAACAGCATGAAATAGGACATATGGCATCCTTTTGAAAAATAGATTACAGGAAAGGCATTGATTTTTGAAAGACAGAAAAAATAAGTTACAACTGGGAAATCTAAAAAAACATTGAATAGACACCCAGTACACTTCTTTATCCTTCGGCCTTTTAAGCAGAGGCTCCAGGACACTCAACAAAACCAGCAGTAGGAAAGAGGACATATGGCATCCTTTGTGAAAAAAAGATTATAGGAAAGGCATTGATTTTAGAAACCCGGGGATAATTTGTTGCAACCGTGAATTTTAATTAAAAAAAATGATTGGATGGACACCAGGTACAATTCTTTATCCATAAGGCCTTTTTATAAGAGGGTCCTGGACCCTCAAAAAAAACACCAGCAGGAAAGAGGACGTATGGCATCCTTTTGAACAATAGAGTACAGGTACAGCATTGATTTTACAAACCCAGAGATCATTTTGGTCAAATGTTAAATAGAAAAATAAAAATGAGTGGCCAACCAGTACACCTCTTTCTCCTTATGCCTTTTTATAAGATGGTCCTGGACACTCCAAAAAAACACCAGCAGGAAAGAGGACGTATGGCATCCTTTTGAACAATAGAGTACAGGTACGGCATTGATTTTACAAAACCAGAGATAATTTTGGTCAAATGAGAAATAGAAAATAAAAATGAGTGGACACCCAGTACACCTCTTTCACCTTAGGCCTTTTTATAAGAGTGTCCAGGACCCTCAAACAAAATACCAGCAGGAAAGAGAACATATGGCATACTTTGGAACAATAGAGTACTGGTACGGCATTGATTTGTGAAACCCACAGATAATTGTTTGTAAAAGTGAAATAGCACCAAAAACCATGCTTGGACTCCCACTCCAGGTCGTTCTCCTTCAGCTTTTTTATAAGAGGGTCCAGCACCCTCAACAGAACCAACTGCAGGAAACACCACCACATATGCCATCCTTTTGCACAAGCGAGTACAGGTATGGCATCCATTTTAGAAACCCAAAGATAATTGAGAGGAACCAGGAACATTTTTATAAAAACTGGATGGGGCAACCATTACTACAGGTCGTTCTCCTTCAGCCTTTTTATATCATGGGCCATGACCCGCAACAGGCACAACAGCATGCAACAAAACATATGCCACCCTTTTGCACAATAGAGTACAGGTATGTCATAGATGGAACACGGAGATAATTTAGAGCAACCAAGAGACGGATAAAGATGCTTGGTCGGTCCTACTCTTTCAAATTTGTTGCATTTTGCGTTCAATTGAATGGTCCACCGGATATGAGTGGTGTGTAAAGTTGTACAATTCGTAACAGTTTAATCACTAGTGTTATGTGCCTTATTTTTTTTATTTGTGTTTTGTACCCACAGAGATGCAGCAGAGGCCAGAAAAATTAGGAATGTACAAATGACTGAAACATTGGGGTATTGTTGGAGCAACTGCTGTAGCAGCGGCCAGAAAAATCGATGTTTGTAAAACATTTATAAAGTGCCCTAAAAGCTTGTGGCTTGAACACTAGTTGTTGGCGAATAAGTCAAGCAAGTCCTCCGTCTTTATAACCAAAAAAAAAAAAAGGCCAGCCTGTGTACCAGTTGTAGCCCAAGGCAGCTCATATCATCATCAGTAGTTTTTTATTCAAATGTATCGCCCAATGTCAGTCCCTTCGGGATCCAGCCCTCATTCATTTTTATAAAAGTGAGATAGTCAAGGCTTTTTTGACCTAGGCGACTTCTCTTCTCAGTGACAAAACCTCCTGCTGCACTAAAAGTCCTTTCGGACAGGACACTTGAAGCGGGGCAGGCCAGAAGTTCCATTGCAAATTGGGATAGCTCAGGCCACAAGTCCAGCCTACACACCCAGTAGTCAAGGGGTCCATCGCTCCTGAGAGTGTCGAGATCTGCAGTTAAAGCTAGGTAGTCTGCTACCTGTCAGTTGAGTCTTTCTCTAAGGCTGGATCCCGAGAGGCTCTGATGGTGCATGGGAGTTAAAAAGGTACGCATGTCCTCCATCAACAAGATGTCAGGAAAGCGCCCGGTCCTTGCCGCCGTGGTCGTGGGAGGAGGAGGATTAATTTAATCTCTTCCCCTGTTACATTCCCGTGGTGCTGTGACATCACCCTTATACGCTGTGTAAAGCATAGTTTTTAATTTATTATGAAAATGCTCCATCCTTTCCGACTTGCGGGAATTTGGTAACATTTCAGGCACTTTATGCTTATACCGGGGGTCGAGGAGCGTGGACACCCAGTACAGGTCGTTCTCCTTCAGCTTTTTTATACGAGGGTCCCTCAACAGGCACGACAGCATGAAAGAACCCATTTGAACAAGGTTGGATGCTGAGCTAATCATGTCGCGTTCCTCCTCCTCACTGATCTCACTGATGGTATCTTCTTCCCCCCAGCCACGTACAACACCACGGGTACCAGAGAGGTGACAACAACGAGCACCCTGGGATGCCTGTTGTGCTCGGTCTTCCTCCTCCTCCTCCTCAAAGTCACATTCCTCCTCTGACTCCTCTTCCTCACAATCCTCTTCCTGCGTTGCCGCAGGTCCAGCAAGCGATGCTGATTCGGCTGTTTGTAGGGGTGATGGACACCACAACTCTTCCTCTTCACGCTCATCTACTGCCTGATCCAGCACTCTTCGCAGGGCACGCTCCAGGAAGAAAACAAATGGTATGATGTCGCTGATGGTGCCTTCGGTGTGACTGACAAGGTTTGTCACCTCCTCAAAAGGACGCATGAGCCTACAGGCATTGCGCATGAGCGTCCAGTAATTTGGCAAAAATATCCCCAGCTCCCCAGAGGCTGTCCTAGCACCCCGGTCATACAAATACTCATTAACAGCTTTTTCTTGTTGGAGCAGGCGGTCAAACATTAGGAGTGTTGAATTCCACCGTGTCGGGCTGTCGTAAATCAAGCGCCTCACTGGCAGGTTGTTTCGACGCTGGATATCAGACAAGTGCGCCATGGCCGTGTAGGAACGCCTGAAATGGCCACACACCTTCCTGGCCTGCTTCAGGACGTCCTGTAAGCCTGGGTTCTTATGGACAAATCGTTGTACAATCAGATTACACACATGTGCCATGCACGGCACATGTGTCAACTTGCCCAATTTCAAAGCCGCCACCAAATTACTTCCATTGTCAGAAACAACCTTGCCAATCTCCAGTTGGTGCGGAGTCAGCCACTGATCCACCTGTGCGTTCAGGGCGTTCAGGAGTGCTGGTGCGGTGTGACTCTCCGCTTTCAGGCAAGTCAACCCCAAGACGGCGTGACACTGCCGTACCCGGGATGTAGCATAGTACCTGGGGAGCTGGGGGGGTGCCATAGATGTGGAGCAAGATGCAGAAGTTGAAGAGGACTCAGCCGAGGAAGAGGTTATGGAAGAGGATGGAGTAGGAGGAGTAGAGGAGGTAGCAGCAGGCCTGCCTGCAAGTCGTGGCGGTGTCACCAACTCTTCTGCAGAGCCACGCATTCCATGCTTGTCAGAAGTCAGCAGGTTTACCCAATGCGCAGTGTAGGTGATATACCTGCCCTGACCATGCTTTGCAGACCAGCTATCCGTGGTCATATGGACCCTTGCCCCAACTCTGTGTGCCAGACATGCCATAACTTCCTTTCTCACAACAGAGTACAGGTTTGGGATTGCCTTTTGTGAAAAGAAATTTCTGCCAGGTACCTTCCACTGCGGTGTCCCAATAGATATAAATTTTTTGAAAGCATCAGACTCCACCAGCTTGTATGGTAAAAGCTGGTGGGCTAAGAGTTCAGACAAGCCAGCTGTCAGACGCCGGGCAAGGGGGTGACTTTGAGAAATTGGCTTCTTACGCTCAAACATGTCCTTGACAGACACCTGACTGTGGGCAGATTACCAGGAACTGCTACGTAAGAGAGACTGAGTGGAGGATGGTTGAGAGGGGGCAAGGAGGACAGCACTGGTTGACGTGGCTGAAGATGCTGGAGCAGGAGGAGGAGGGCGGCTTTCACTTTGTGTGCTGTTCTTCCCATCGGCCTTTGTGATGGGAGACCATGTGCCTTCGCAAAGCAGTTGTACCTAGGTGGCTGTTGGACTTCCCACGACTCAGTTTCTTTTGGCACAGGTTGAAAATGGCATCGCTGTTGTCAGAGGCAGACACACAAAAAAAAATGCCACACTGCTGAGCTCTGCGATGACGGCATTCTGGTGGTGGCAACAGCATGCGTTGATGGGCGTCGGCGGGCTGTCTGGCTGACCCCTGGTGACGATGCATGCTGTCTGACTGTGCCACTAGCTCCTTGAGACGACCTCCCCGTGCTTCCAACTCGTCTCCTCCTCCTCCTCCTCTCTGTCTCCCCATCTGAACTTTCCCCCTCTTCTTCTTCTCTTCTAGCAGGCACCCACATGACATCCACCGACACATCATCATCAACTGCTTCACTTGTATCTGAAACATCAAGAAAGGAAGCAGGAGCGGGTACAACATCACCATCATCATCACACCGTACCTCCATGTCGGTAATGCTGCCTGACTGAGACTGATCACTATTATCTACATCCTCTGTCAATGATGGTTGCGCATCACTCATTTCTTCAAAATGATGTGTCAATAACTCCTGTGACAGATCAAGTGAAGCGGCTGTGGTGCTAGTGTTGGTGGTGGCGACAGGCGGCGGAGTGTCACTGGTCACTTGAGACCTGCCCAAAGCACAGCTGGACTTAGATGGTGCGTCAAGGTTAGGAGGACTAGCAGCGGAAGCTGAAGAAGATTGGGTTTCCTGTGTTAGCCATTCAACTAGGTCCTCCTCAGAAGTTTTTGCATCCCCCCTGGCACCCGGCGTCTGAACAATGTGCATATTTGTAGGGTCTAAAGGAATCACAGCACCACGACCACGACCACGGAACCTGCGGGGTGGCCTGCCTCTGCCTGTCATTTTTTTTTAAATGGACACTAACAATACTATTACACCAATTGAGTGGTGGCACTGTGAAAGTGGGCACAGTATACGCTGTGAGACTGACAACAACAAAAAAGACAGATGCTTTAAAAATCACAAATTGTTAATTTTTTTAAATATTACTAGTACTGTGGCAACAAATATGATTGTTTGGCACTATTTGGCAAATGAGCCTGTCTGGCACACACGCTGGGAGAAAGGAAACTGCAATTCAATGGCACTAGGAGACTGAAGAATCACAGTCAAAACAGTTATGATTAACAAAAATTCCAATCCTGTTACAATAAATATGATTGGTGGCACTAATTGGCTAGTTGGGACTGGCACACAGGCAGGCAGACAGGAGGAAAATGCAATTCAAGGGCACTAGTAGACTGCAGATTGACAGTCAAAACAGTGTTGATTGACAAATTTTGCAATACTGTTAAAAGAAATATGATTTCTAGCACTAATTGGATAGTTGGGCCTGGCACACAGGCTGGCAGGCAGTAGAAAAGTGCAATTCAATGGCACAAGCAAAATGAGGATTAAGATCAACCATCAAGATTTTTTTTATTTTAATTAGTAACTATACTGTGACAACAATTAGGATTGGTGTAAATAGTTGACAAGACGGCCTGGCACAAAAGGATGGCAGGCAGCAGGGAGATGCAATTCAAGGACACTAGGAGACTGATTACTGACAGTCAAAACAGTGATGATTGACAATTTTTGCAATACTGTTAAAAGAAATATGATTGCTGACAACAATTGGCTAGGTGGGCCTGGCTCACAGCAGGCTGCAAGGCAGGAGGAAAGTGCTATTCAATGGCACCAGCAAACTGAGGTTTCAAATCACAGCAACTATTACCAAAAATTTTAATTTTTAATTATTAGAATACTGTCACAACAAATATGATTGGTGTAAATATTTTTTAAGTAGGCCTGGAACACAGGCTTGGAAGGCTGTAGAAAAGTGCTATTCTAGGGCACGAGCAAACTAAGGATTAAGATCATCAACAATAAAGATTTTTTTAATTGTAATTAGTAACTATACTGTGACAAAAAATTAGGATTGGTGTAAATAGTTGGCAAGACGGCCTGGCACAAAAGGATGGCAGGCAGGAGGGAGATGCAATTCAAGGACACTGATTACTTACAGTCTAAACAGTGATGATTGAAAATTTTTGCAATAATGTTAACAGAAAAATGATTGCTGACAACAATTGGCTAGGTGGGCCTGGCTCACAGCAGGCTGCAAGGCAGGAGGAAAGTGTTATTCAATGGCACCAGCAAACTGACGATTCAAATCACAGCAACAATTACCAAAAATTTTAATATTTAATTATTAGAATACTGTCACAACAAATATGATTGGTGTAAATATTTTTTAAGTAGGCCTGGCACACAGGCTTGGAAGGCTGTAGAAAAGTGCAATTCAAAGGCACGAGCAAACTGAGGGTTAAGATCATCAACAATAAAGATTTTTTTTTTTGTAATTAGTAACTATACTGTGACAAAATATTTGGATTGGTGTAAATAGTTGGCAAGACGGCCTGGCACAAACGGATGGCAGGCAGGAGGGAGATGCAATTCAAGGACACTGATTACTTACAGTCTAAACAGTGATGATTGAACATTTTTGCAATAATGTTAACAGAAAAATGATTGCTGACAACAATTGGCTAGGTGGGCCTGGCTCACAGCAGGCTGCAAGGCAGGAGGAAAGTGCTATTCAATGGCACCAGCAAACTGACAATTCAAATCACATCAACTATTACCAAAAATTTTAATTTTTAATTATTAGAATACTGTCACAACAAATATGATTGGTGTAAATATTTTTTAAGTAGGCCTGGCACACAGGCTTGGAAGGCTGTAGAAAAGTGCAATTCAAAGGCACAAGCAAACTGAGGGTTAAGATCATCAACAATAAAGATTTTTTTAATTGTAATTAGTAACTATACTGTGACAAAATATTTGGATTGGAGTAAATAGTTGGCAAGACGGCCTGGCACAAAAGGATGGCAGGCAGGAGGGAGATGCAATTCAAGGACACTAGGAGACTGATTACTGACAGTCTAAACAGTGATGATTGACAATTTTTGCAATACTGTTAACAGAAATATGATTGCTGACAACAATTGGCTAGGTGGGCCTGGCTCACAGCAGGCTGCAAGGCAGGAGGAAAGTGCTATTCAATGGCACCAGCAAACTGACGATTCAAATCACAGCAACTATTACAAGAAATTTTAATTTTTAATTATTAGAATACTGTCACAACAAATATGATTGGTGTAAATATTTTTTAAGTAGGCCTGGCACACAGGCTTGGAAGGCTGTAGAAAAGGGAAATTCAAAGGCACGAGCAAACTGAGGATTAAGATCATCAACAATAAATATTTTTTTAATTGTAATTAGTAACTATACTGTGACAAAAAATTTGGATTGGTGTAAATAGTTGGCAAGACGGCCTGGCACAAAAGGATGGCAGGCAGGAGGGAGATGCCATTCAAGGAAACTAGGAGACTGATTAATGACAGTCTAAACAGTGATGATTGACAATTTTTGCAATACTGTTAACAGAAATATGATTGCTGACAACAATTGGCTAGGTGGGCCTGGCTCACAGCAGGCTGCAAGGCAGGAGGAAAGTGCTATTCAATGGCACCAGCAAACTGACGATTCAAATCACAGCAACTATTACCAAAAATTTTAATTTTTAATTATTAGAATACTGTCACAACAAATATAATTGGTGTAAATATTTTTTAAGTAGGCCTGGCACACAGGCTTGGAAGGCTGTAGAAAAGTGCAATTCAAAGGCACGAGCAAACTGAGGGTTAAGATCATCAACAATAAAGATTTTTTTAATTGTAATTAGTAACTATACTGTGACAAAAAATTTGGATTGGTGTAAATAGTTGGCAAGACGGCCTGGCACAAAAGGATGGCAGGCAGGAGGGAGATGCAATTCAAGGACACTAGGAGACTGATTACTGACAGTCTAAACAGTGATGATTGACAATTTTTGAAGTACTGTTAACAGAAATATGATTGCTGACAACAATTGGCTAGGTGGGGGCCTGGCTCACAGCAGGCTGCAAGGCAGGAGGAAAGTGCTATTTAATGGCACCAGCAAACTGAGGATTCAAATCACAGCAACTATTACCAAAAATTTTAATTTTTAATTATTAGAATACTGTCCCAACAAATATGATTGGTGTAAATATTTTTTAAGTAGGCCTGGCACACAGGCTTGGAAGGCTGTAGAAAAGTGAAATTCAAAAGCACGAGCAAACAGAGTATTAAGATCATCAACAATAATGATTTTTTTAATTTTAATTAGTAACTATACTGTGACAAAAAAATTGGATTGGTGTAAATAGTTGGCAAGACGGCCTGGCACAAAAGGATGGCAGGCAGGAGGGAGATGCAATTCAAGGAAACTAGGAGACTGATTACTGACAGTCTAAACAGTGATGATTGACAATTTTTGCAATACTGTTAACAGAAATATGATTGCTGACAACAATTGGCTAGGTGGGGGCCTGGCTCACAGCAGGCTGCAAGGCAGGAGGAAAGTGCTATTCAATGGCACCAGCAAACTGACGATTCAAATCACAGCAACTATTACCAAAAATTTTAATTTTTAATTATTAGAATACTGTCACAACAAATGATTGGTGTAAATATTTTTTAAGTAGGCCTGGCACACAGGCTTGGAAGGCTGTAGAAAAGTGCAATTCAAAGGCACGAGCAAACTGAGGGTTAAGATCATCAACAATAAAGATTTTTTTAATTTTAATTAGTAACTATACTGTGACAAAAAATTAGGATTGGTGTAAATAGTTGGCAAGACGGCCTGGCACAAAAGAATGGCAGGCAGGAGGGAGATGCAATTCAAGGAAACTAGGAGACTGATTACTGACAGTCTAAACAGTGATGATTGACAATTTTTGCAATACTGTTAACAGAAATATGATTGCTGACAACAATTGGCTAGGTAGGCCTGGCTCAAAGCAGGCTGCAAGGCAGGAGGAAAGTGCTATTCAATGGCACCAGCAAACTGAGGATTCAAATCACAGCAACTATTACCAAAAATTTTAATTTTTAATTATTAGAATACTGTCCCAACAAATATGATTGGTGTAAATATTTTTTAAGTAGGCCTGGCACACAGGCTTGGAAGGCTGTAGAAAAGTGCAATTCAAAGGCACGAGCAAACTGAGGGTTAAGATCAACACTAAAAATTTTTTTTATTTAAATAATAACTATACTGTCTGACTGTGACAACAATTATGATTGGTGTAAATAGTTGGCTAGACGGCCTGGCACAAAAGGCTGGCAGTGGCAGGTAGGAGGTAAATGAAATTCAATGGCCCTAGGAGACTGAATATTTGCAGTCCAAAAAATTATGTTGTTTTTTTTTTTTATTACTGTTACAAGAATTGTGATTGGTGCCACTAATTGGCTACTTGGGCCTGGCAGACAGGCTGGCAGATATGAGTCGTGGATGGTAGGTAGGGCAGTAATTTAACACAGTATGCTGTGTAAGTGACAAAAACACAGGACTGATAGAAAATTAAGTTACATTACACTAGCAAAATATTTTAAAATTTTAGATTTTAATATTAAAATTATGTTAAGAAGTGCAATGCACATATGACTCTATGAGTGGTCGCACTGGCTGGCTGCTACGTAGGGCAGCAATTATAACAACAGTATGCTGTGTAAGTCAGATAGACAGTTAGACACAGGCCTGATAGAAAATACAATTAGATTACACTAGCATAATGATTTAAAAACCTTTTTTTGGAAATTTTAAGAAAAAGGTTAAGCACATACATATGAGTCGTGGCTGATAGCCTTGGAAGGGCAGCTATTAAAAACAGTAGGCTCTGTATGTCAGATGCACACACGCCTGATAGAAAATACTATTAGATTACACTAGAAAAATGATTGAAATTATTTATGGGGGGGGGGATTAAAAAAAGGTTAAACACATATGAGTCGTGGCTCATAGACTAGGGAGGGCAGCAAGTAAACACAGTAGGCTCTCTATGTCAGCAAAACACACAGGCTGGATAGAAAATTATATTAGATTACACTAGCAAACAAATTTAAACTTTTTTTTTTATATTAAAATTAAGGTGAAAGAAAAATAGATATGAGTGCTGGGTGGCTGCCTGGCACAGACCAATTAACCAAAAGACTGAAAAAAAAGAGGTATATTAATGCTGAGTGAGCCTGGCAGACACAGGCATGATAGTAAATGTAATTAGATTACACTAGAAAAATATTTTTTTGTGTTTTTTTTTAAATTAAAAATAATGTTATAAACGGATATTAACACTGCTGGCTGCTGGCTGGCACAGAGCAATGAACCAGAGTATATGCTGTGTGACACTGGCCTGATAGAAAATGAAAAAAAATGACACTAGAAAAATAATTATATTTTTGGGTTAGTTAAATTTAAACTAATGTTGTTAGGGAGATATCAGTGGTGGCAGTAGTCACAGCATATGCTGTGAGCCTTAAACACACAGCTGAAAGCCAGGCAAATGCTAATAAAAAAAAAATGACAAAAAAAAAAAACGGCACGAAATATAGCCCTAAAAAGAGCTTTTTGGGGGTGCTGTGCTTGCAGCAGAGATGAGTGGAGTCCTTCTGGACTGTAAAAACACTAGCCTAGCTATGTTTTTACTATTAATGTCAGGAGCAAAAACACAACACGTCCTCTCATTAAGAAAGCAAGGTCGGTATGAGTCTAAAATGGCGGATTCCGAGTAACTGGGAGTGTCTGTGAGGGAGTGTCTGATGTTGATTGGCTCTAATGTGTCAGGCGGCTGTGACATAAAGGGTCAAAGTTTCCACAATGATGACACATAGGGGCGGATCGAACATCGCCATGTGTTCGCCCACAAACGCGAACGCGAACAAGCTATGTTCGCTGTGAACCTGGTATGCCGATCTGGTTTAGATGGTCCAGTGTTCCACTGTGGCGTCTTCCAGATCGGTTATCTCAAGGTCCCTTCTTTTATAAAAAACTTCTTTCTTTCAAATTGGAGGTTGAACGGTTGGTCCTTGCTCAAAGGGATTTTTCTGATTCTGGGGTTAACATCTTGATTTAGGCTTATAAGCCAGTTACTAGGGAAAGTTATCATAAGGTTTGGAAGGTTTATATCTCTTGGTGTGTGGTGCAAGATTTACTTGGAATTCCATTAGAAATTCTCACATTCTTCAATTCCTCCAAGATGGCTTAGACAAGGGTTTTTTGGTTAGTACTTTAAAGGGTCACATTTCTGGGCTTTCTTTCCTATTCCACAGAAAGCTTGCTAAGCGTTCAGATATTCAAGCCTTTGAACAGACTCTGGTACTAATCAGATCAGTCATAAAACCGATTACTACTTCTTGGAATCTCAATTTAGTTTTAGAAGTTCTGCAATCTTCTCTGTTTGAACCTATGCACAATTTGTTGGGCATAGGTTGTCCTGGAAAGTTTTGTTTCTATTGTCCACTGTTTCACCTAGGAGGGTGTCTGAATTATCAGCTCTTTCCTGTGATTCTCCATATCTAGTATTTCATCAGGACAAGACTGTTTTATGTACTCATTCTAGTTTCTTGCCTATGGTAGTTTATTCTTAGAATATTAACCAGGAAATTGTGATATCTTCCTTATGTCCTAATCCAGAAAATATTCTAAAGAAAGGTTGTTGCACAATTTGGATGTGGTCAGGGCTTTGAAATTCTATCTGCAAGCTACTAAGGAATTTCATCAGTCCTCCAGCTTATTTGCTTTGTTTTATGGCAAATGGAAAGGTCAGAAAGCATCATCCGTTTTCTTAGCTTCCTGGTTGAAAAGTTTGATTGATAAGGCTTACTTAAAGGCTGGGTCTGTCTCTGCCTTTACGTATTACAGCTCATTCAACTCGCTCAGTGTCTACTTCCTTGGCCTTCAAAAATGAGACTTCAGTAGATAAAATTTGCAAGGCAGCAACTTGATCTACTTTGCATACCTTTACTAAATATTATAATTTTAATGTGCTTGCCTTGGATGAGGCAGTTTTTGGCAGAAAAGGTCTCTAGGCTTATGTTTAAGGTAAATAGGTGCCTGCAATTTTCATTTGTCCCACCCAATTTTTAGTGGACTCCACACCTTGAGTATTAGTGCCCAACATTTAGGAATCATGGATCTCACCAGCTAAAGAAAGAAAACATATTTTATTCTTACCTGATAAATTCATTTCTTTCTTGGTGGTGAAAGTCCACAAACCAACCAATTTTTTTCTTTTTACTGGCAGTTTTAGTTTGCTCCTACTGTCTTTATTATTTTTCTGTTTCTCCTGCTTCTTGGCTATAAGATAGACTAGTAGGTACAGGGAAGGGGGAGGGATATTAAAGTTCTTGGTGTAGGGTGTTTTTGCCACCTACTGGTTGTCAGGTGATGAATTCCCAATCATGGAATCATGGACTCTCACCACCAAGAAAGAAATTAATTTTAACATGTAAGAATAAATTATGTTTTTTCAATTCTTCTACAACCCTCAATTAAAGCAACATTAAACTGTAGCTGTACCTTTTAGAATACACATTGCTCCAGCTTGATTGAAAAAAAAACATTTTCAGGTCTTCATGCCTCAAAGTGTAAAAAAAAACAGCCTACATTTTCTGTTAGGAAACTTTCCTTTCTGGAACTGTCTAGATCTACTCAAGTAAAGAGGGAATAATTTCACAGTGTGATTATAGCCTTTTCCATGTGTTAGCATGTAGCTCCACACTTCTTTCCACACAGATTTTGTTGGGGGATCGGTCATCTCTTAAATTAAGTGTTGCTCCCCATAACAAGCAAAATCTTTATTAGCAAAAGCAGTAACGATACAAGCTGGTATGGTATGGATATTACTGTAGGACACTATGCCAGAAACTAGCAACATATTTTTTTACAATAATTTATAAGTAATTTGGTGCTTTTCAGCACCTATAGACTGTGAGCCTATACAAATTTGACTGTGTCATATAATTATAAACATATTCATGTGTGTCCCCAAGATGACTGCAAGTCTTCAAAAATAAACATTTTTGCAGCTTACATCTTAAGCCATCTGCATCTCCCTTGACAGTCAGGCTGTCCGGGAACTGTAGCAGACAGAGGAAACACTATGAGACCTATTTATCAAATGTCTGTCAGACCTGATCCAACAGTGCGGATTAGGTCTAACAGACATCGCTGAATGCAGAGAGCAATATGCTCTCCGTATTCAGCATTGCACCAGCAGATCTTGCGAGCTGCTGGTGCAATGCTACCCCCTGCAGATTCACTGCCAATCGGCCGCCAAACACGAGCCCTCAAGCTCAGTATGGAGCTTGATAGATAGGCCCCTATCTCTTCTACCACGGAAGGCATATTGAAAACTTACAGACTGATTTGTCTACCTCACCTAAAAGGTGCTTTGGTGATAACTCTACCCTATATCCACTAAAGATCAAAATAGATGCTCTGGTAACTGTACTGGTGAGCATTTTGATGTCATTGTTTGATTCTCTCTTGCAATAATTTGAAGCTTTCCAGTGTGAATTGAAACAATCAAACCAACTGACGATGAGAGAGCTTCCTGCCAAGTGTGAGCCTGCAGCTCCTCATGAAACGCTATTGTATGCAAATGACTGAGATCAACCTTATGGACGAGAAAAGTGTATACAACCCAGCACCATGGCTCACATACCAGACAAATTATGACTGCAATCCTTTCTCTCTGGACACTCTAGACTGCAATAGTGCTGCCTTGACCATTATGGACACCGTCGCTTACACAGCCAAATACTCCCAGAAAAAAAGGCTAAAATACCGATTGTAGGACATGTGATGCAACTCTGGTGAAATATAATGCAGAGACATTTACCTTGGCAAGAACTAACCCCACTTGAAATCACAGATCCTAGGCGATCCACAAAAACCACTGTGCAGCAATCTATAGAGGACATTACTCATTAGATCCTACAAGTTCTTCATATACCAGCATCCTTACACTACTCTGAATGCATGGGGGTTGGCTATGCTTTGAGTGGAACCCCAATTGAAGATGACATAGAGTGGAATGAAGGAGCTAAGTACATCTGACCACATTCTACTACAGGTACCCTTATATATAAAGCTGAATCCATACAGAAGAGACTAGCACTGGAAAAGCTGTATAACAGTATTCAAAACAGTAGTAAAGGACATTACTCTCATGGTTATCTTTTGTTGTTGTTTTTCTTGTTAGGATGATAGGTTTTCATCAGGTTCGCTGATCATGCATCATAATATTTTAATATCAGTTAGCAAGGTTCTGTGTATTTTACTATCTCGCTGCATTTAATATATGTATTTTATTCTAGGCCAATGCTTCACACCTAATTTAACTGCAATGGACCTCTAGTGTAATTCCCTCTAGAACAAGGTAGAATCGCACCACAGTAACCGATAAGAGTCCAGCCTGTATGAATACTGCAATATACTGTTAGTGTTTTGTATTGGTTCCCAACCATGGCCCAGTTTTTTTTGTTTTTTTTTGGAATAATATATATTTTTTTTTTAAAACATACCATAATCTCATTAGCCCTCTGTGAATGGTATAAATCTACATGGTACTGGAATCTCCGGACACTCCAATGTCAGCTTATAACACCTGTTGCTAAACAACTATTTAATAACTACCTAGCTAAAATAAGTACAAAATTACCTGTAAAATAAATCCTAACCTAAGTTACAATTACACCTAACACTACACTATCATTAAACTAATTACCTAAACTACCTACAATTAATTACAATTAAATTCAATAAACTAAATTACGAAAAAAACCCCCACTAAATTACAGAAAATAAAAAAAGAATTACACAAATTTTAAACTAATTACAAATAAATAAAGCCCTTAAAAACACGTCATTCAAGGAAATGCACATGTCCTGCCTTTGCCACACATAATGTCATGGCATGGTTATGTGCATTAAATCTATAGAAGAGATAGAGGCATGTGTCTGGAGTTGTATTTTAATATTAGAATGTCAGTCCATTCCTACACCTTTATGTTATACTTTATGAGGAAGATCCAACTCATTAGGAATGAGATTAAACAGCATATTAAAAAAAATGAAATTGAAATAATTGTATTTCATAATGGCAATGACCAATTTAATGGCAAGATAGTTAGCTATACAGAATTAGTGACTTTGGAACTTTAACAAAAAAAGGAAAACATTTTTTTTGTTAATTTCAAACTTTTATTTCAAGAAAGTCCAGGAACTGTAGTTAACTTATTTTTATGAGCAGCATATTTTATAAAATATGATTTAACAAAAAATATAATAAATAATTTAAGTGATATTTACATACAATTTCAAAGCCTTTTGTGACCTTTTCAGTGATATGGAAAAGCATAATAATTAAGATGACTTCCTGTAAATTTATAAAATGAAATGGCCAAAAATTAACATAAATGCCAGAGTTCAGATAACATTGTACATTATATAAAAATAAAACTTTAAAGATTTAATTACCTTAATATGTATAGCTTAATAGAGAATGGGGAAAAGTGATATGATAGTTACTTTCAAGCATATTCAGGGAATTTACCAGACAAAAGGGGTCACAATCACAAGTTGGAGGCTAAATTGGATCAGGACTAATTTGCAGAAGCATTTCTTTACAAAATATAGTTAATTTGTGGAAAATGTTTCCAATAATGGTAATTAGGGCATATTTTTTAAGAATTCAAGGGTGACTTAAATGTGAATACTATCCTAAAAAACATAATTTATGTAAGAATTTACCTGATAAATTCATTTCTTTCATATTGGCAATAGTCCATGAGCTAGTGATGTATGGGATATACAATCCTACCAGGAGGAGCAAAGTTTCCCAAACCTCAAAATGCCTATAAATACACCCCCCACCACACCCACAATTCAGTTTAACGAATAGCCAAGAAGTGGGGTGATAAGAAAGGAGCAAAAAGCATCAACAAGGAATTGGAATAATTGTGCTTTATACAAAAAAATCATAACCACCATAAAAAGAGTGGGTCTCATGGACTCTTACCAATATGAAAGAAATGAATTTATCAGGTAAATTCTTCCATAAATTATGTTTTCTTTCATGAAATTGGCAAGAGTCCATGAGCTAGTGACGTATGGGATAGCAAATACCCAAGATGTGGAACTCCACGCAAGAGTCACTAGAGAGGGAGGGATAAAAATAAAGATAGCCAATTACGCTGAAAAATTAATCCACAACCTAAATCAAAAGTTTTAATCTTTATAATGAAAAAAACTGAAATTATAAGCAGAAGAATCAAACTGAAACAGCTGCCTGAAGTACTTTTTTACCATAAAACTGCTTCTGAAGAAGAAAAAAAACATCAAAATGGTAGAATTTAGTAAAAATATGCAAAGAAGACCAAGTTGCTGCTTTGCAAACGTGATCAACAGAAGCTTCATTCTTAAAAGCCCAGGAAGTGGAAACCGACCTAGTAGAATGAGCCGTAATCCTCTGAGGCGGGGATTTACCCGACTCCAAATAAGTATGATGAATCAAAAGCTTTAACCAAGATGCCAAAGAAATGGCAGAAGCCTTCTGACCTTTCCTAGAACCAGAAAAGATAACAAATAAACTAGAAGTCTTTCTGAAATCTTTAGTAGCTTCAACATAATATTTCAAAAGCTCTCACCACATCCAAAGAATGTAAAGATCTATCCAGAGAATTCTTAGGATTAGGACACAAAGAAGGGACAACAATTTCTCTTCTAATGTTGTTGGAGTTCACAACTTAAGGTAAAAATTTAAACGAAGTCGGCAAAACACCTTATCCTGATGAAAAATCAGAAAAGGAGACTCACAAGAAAGAGCAGATAATTCAGAAACTCTTCTAGCAGAAGAGATGGCCAAAAGGAACAACACTTTCCAAGAAAGTCATTTAATGTCCAGAGAATGCATAGGCTCAAAAGGGAGAAGCCTGTAAAGCTTCAAAAACCAAATTAAGACTCAAAGGAGGAGAAATTGATTTAATGACATGCTTGATACGAACCAAAGCCTGTACAAAACAATCAATATCAGGAAGTTTAGCAATTTTTCTGTGGAACAGAACAGAAAGAGCAGAGATTTGTCCTTTCAAGGAACTTGCAGACAAACCCTTATCCAAACCATCCTGAAGAAACTGTAAAATTCTAGGAATTCTAAAAGAATGCCAAGAGAATTTATGAGAAGAGCACCATGAGATGTAAGTCTTACAAACTCGATAATAAATCTTTCTAGACACAGATTTACGAGCCTGCAACATAGTATTAATCACAGATTCAGAGAAACCTATATGACTAAGCACTAAGTGTTCAATTTCCATACCGTCAAATTTAATGATTTGAGATCCTGATGGAAAAAGGGCCTTGAGATAGAAGATCTGGCCTTAACGGAAGTGGCCAAGGTTGGCAACTGGACATCCGAATAAGATCTGCATACCAAAACTTGTGTGGCCATGCTGGAGCCACCAGCAGTACAAACCAACGCTCCATTATGATTTTGGAAATCACTCTTGGAAGAAGAACTAGAGGCGGAAAAATATAGGCAGGTTGATAACTCCAAGGAAGTGTCAATGCATCCACTGCTTCCGCCTGAGGATCCCTGGAACTGGACAGATACCTGGGAAGTTTCCTGTTTAGATGAGAAGCCATCAGATCTATTTCTGGAAGCCCCCACATCTGAACAATCTAAAAAAACACATCTGGGTGAAGAGACCACTCTCCCGGATGTAAAGTCTGGCGACTGAGATAGTTCGCTTCCCAATTGTCTATACCTGGGATATGGACTGCAGAAATTAGACAGGAGCTGGATTCCACCCAAGCAAGTATCCAAGATACTTCTTTCATAGCTTGAGGACTGTGAGTCCCACCCTGATGATTGACATACGCCACGGTTGTGACATTGTCTGTCTAAAAATAAATAAATGGTTCTCTCTTTAGTAGAGGCCAAAACTGAAGAGCTCTGAGAATCGCATGGAGTTCCAAAATATTGATTGGTAATCTCACCTCTTGATATTTCCAAACCTCCTGCACTGTCAGAGATCCCCAGAGAGCTCCCCAACCTGAAAGACTCACATCTGTTGTAATCACAGTCCAGGTTGGATGAACAAAAGAAGCCCCTTGATCTATACGATGGTGATCTAACCACCAAGTCAGAGATAGTCGAACATTGGGATTTAAGGATATTAATTGTGAAATCTTTGTATAATCCCTGCACCATTGGTTAAGCATACAAAACTGAAGGGGTCTCATGTGAAAACGAGCAAAGTGTATCGCGTCCGATGCTGCAGTCATGAGACCTAAAACCTCCATGCACATAGCTACTGAAGGGAATGATTGAAACTGAAGGTTCTGACAAGCTTCAACCAATTTCAGACGTCTCTTGTCTGTTAGAGACAAAGTCATGGATACTGAATCTATTTGGAAACCTAAAAAGGTTACCCTTGTCTGAGGAATCAAAGAACTCTTTGGTAAATTGATCCTCCAACCATGTCTTTGAAGAAACAACACTAGCTGATTTGTGTGAGATTCTGCAGAACGTAAAGACTGAGCAAGTACCAAGATATCGTCCAAATAAGGAAATACCACAATACCCCGCTCTCTGATTACAGAGAGTAGGGCACCAAGAACCTTTGAAAAGATCCTTGGAGCTGTCGCTAGGCCAAATGAAGAGCAACAAATTGGTAATGCGGGTATAAAACTACTCCTCCTCAGTAGTTTGGGTAAAGATAGATTGTACAAATAGAAATTACCACTGGCGCTTATAAAATAATAAGATAGGAATTACACTACCGTACCAGAGTGTGACTTATCTAAGTGTACTGGTATAAAGAATTTTCTTGCGTGAATCAAATAAGTCTTAAATAGGTTTAAAAAAATAAATAAATATATATATATATAGATAAAAATATCTGTGAAAGTGTATCAATGAATTCAATAGACAAGTCTGTGTATGCAGACAATATATCTAGTGTTCCAAAAATATTTTGGGAAATAAATGTGATAAATAAGTCTGTGTATACAGACAATGGAAAATGTCCGTTAATGGTGTCCGTTAAATAAGAAAACAGATTAGATAGATAAGTCTGTATATACAGATATTATAAATAGTGTCCGTGAATATAAACAATGTCCTTAAAATAAAGAGATAGATGTGATAGATAAGTCTGTATTTGCAGGCAATATAAATAGTGTCCGTTAATAAAGAAGATAGATATGATAGATAAAAATACCTTATTTAATAAACTTAAGACATAGACTCAAAGCATTAAAAATGTTAAAAGTGTTATCACATATGGATTAGAACATAGGGACGTCTCCCTATAAGCAAGTAGGTATATAATCAATTTGCTTTACAAAAAAATTGGCAATAAAAGTTTAGAACTTGATCAATATAGCTGCTTTGTGTGTCTGACAGCCAAATTATGCAAACCGTACCTTACAAATGTCCGTTGAGGATCGGAAACACTTCTGAGCTGATGTACCGCTTTTTTGGGCGTCCTTGTGTGTTGTACTCTTTCGCGGCTTAATACAAAAAACAAGCCTCCGATGCTGTTGGTTGTTGGAAATCACACCTCTCTTTTGATAGGCTGTGAGGGTGCACCCTGGATGTTATGTGTGTGAAAGTATAGATGATCTTTAACAAGATGTTATAATGCAGCTGTTAGGATTCTGCTTCGGAATGTTTGAGCAGAGAAACTTGCAATATTGGAAATCCGCTGTTGTAGTAATGAAGTTTAATATTCAATTTTTAGCTGATCAGATCCTTGGTCCTCCTTATGGCTTTTTCTCCCAAATCATAGAAATTAAAGAGTCCACTTGAGGGGCTGGATCGCAGCTTGTAAATGTGGAATAAATGTAGTACAGAGGTCCGGAGTAAATTCTATGCATTTCACCCTCAGAGGGCTTTATCAAGATATTCCAGACAGGTTAGGTGCACCCTTATAAAGGTGATTCTTGTATTTTGATTGGTTCAGTAATCAAGGTGGTTAGGTAAATTCCATAGAGGCACACCTTCTTCAGTTTAAGGTGGACTTTTGGGTTACAGTCTTTTGTATATAAAGGAAGTATTAAAAATTCTCTAGATAATTTTCTTGCTGTATAACACTTTTAGAATAACACTTTTAGCAATGGTTAATAACATTTCTAATAAAAAACAATTAATAAAAACGATTAAAATAAACAGACTTAAGTAGTTTGTATTAACTAAGTTGTGACTTGTATCAAATTGTGTATGATTTTTTGAAACTATATGTATATATATATTTCAAAAAATAGATAAATAAACCTAGACGTAATTTTTTTTTTCTTAATAAGATAATATAATCTACATGTAAATAAAATGCATATTAAAAGCTTATATTTAAACAATCTCTTAGTAGATACGGCTAAAAATAGAAATGTGAGTTTTAAGTATGTGTATATATATCTATACATGTTTACACCTATATATGTATATATATATCTGCAAATATATCTAGAAATAATGAACATTTAAATAATTGGGGGCAAACTTCACTAAAGGACAACTTACAATTGGACCTTTGTACATATTTACAATTGGAGTGCCCATGTTAAAGGGGACATACGTTTGATTTCACTCGTTATATATATGGCAGATTATAAAAATATGGAGATTTCTAATTCTGAATTTAATCCAAGGGGCTGTAGGGTCTGTAATGTATATATGGTCTCAGATTCCATTCTGAGGAGTTCTACTTCTAGATTCCCTCCCCTCCAATTAGGTGTAATCTTCTTATTCCCCCAAAATTTAAAATCTGATAGATTATTGTTATGTTTTTCTTTAAAATGCTGGTACAAATATGTGTCTTTTTTGCCTTTCTCAATTGTCCAGAGGTATTCTCGGATTCTTTCCCTAAGGGTTCTGGTTGTTTCTCCAATGTATTGTTTATTGCATGTGCATTGGATCATGTATATCACCCCTTTATCTTGGCATCTAATGGTGCAGTCTATTTCATATATTTTTCCAGTTTGTGTGGACATGTAATTTTTTGTTTTACAACTATATTGGCAGGACTTACATCCAAAGCAAGGAAAAAATCCCTTAATGTCATTACCTAATAAACTAATTTGTTTATTGTTGGGATGTTCAGTCTTAAACTCACTCGGAGATAGAATAGTTTTAAGGTTTTTTTGCTTTTCTATATAAAATATTAGGATAGGGAGAGACTTTATTACCTATTATTGGATCATTTTGTACCAAATGCCAATGTTTATTGACAATCTTTTTCAGGGTTTTAAAATCATCATTATAGTTAGTAATTAATGGTACATGGATAATGGTGTTGTCTCTGACATTTACTTTAGATCTTTCTTTATATTTAAGGAATTCATTCCTATCAGTTAATTCAACATCTTTTTTGGCTTTGGTTACTATCTCTTTATTATAGCCTTTCTCTAAAAATTTTCTTTCATTTCCATTGCTAAAAGTTTTATACTAAAAGTGTTATACAGCAAGAAAAATTATCTAGATCATTTTTAATACTTCCTTTATATACAAAAGACTGTAACCCAAAAGTCCACCTTAAACTGAAGAAGGTGTGCCTCTATGGAATTTACCTAACCACCTCGATTACTGAACCAATCAGAATACAAGAATCACCTTTATAAGGGTGCACCTAACCTGTCTGGAATATCTTGATAAAGCCCTGTGAGGGTGAAACACGTAGAATTTACTCCAGACCTCTGTACTACATTTATTCCACATTTACAAGCTGCGATCCAGCCCCTCAAGTGGACTCTTTAATTTCTATGATTTGGGAGAAAAAGCCATAAGGAGGACCAAGGATCTGATCAGCTGAAAATTGAAGATTAAACTTCATTACTACAACAGCAGATTTCCAATATTGCAAGTTTCTCTGCTTAAACCTACCAAAGCAGAATCCTAACAGCTGCATTATAACATCTTGTTAAAGATCATCTATACTTTCACACGCATAACATCCAGCGTGCACCCTCACAGCCTATCAAAAGAGAGGTGTGATTTCCAACAACCAATAGCATCGGAGGCTTGTTTTTTGTATTAAGCCGCGAAAGAGTACAACACACAAGGATGCCCAAAGAAGCGGTACATCGGCTCAGAAGTGTTTCCGATCCTCAACGGACATTTGTAAGGTACCTTACGGTTTGCATAATTTGGCTGTCAGACACACAAAGCGGCTATATTGATCAAGTTCTAAACTTTTATTGCCAATTTTTTTGTAAAGCAAATTGATTATATACCTAATTGCTTATAGGGAGACGTCCCTATGTTCTAATCCATATGTGATAACACTTTTAACATTTTTAATGCTTTGAGTCTATGTCTTAAGTTTATTAAATAAGGTATTTTTATCTATCATATCTATCTTCTTTATTAACGGACACTATTTATATTGCCTGCAAATACAGACTTATCTATCACATCTATCTCTTTATTTTAAGGACATCTTTTATATTCACGGACACTATTTATAATATCTGTATATACAGAATTATCTATCTAATCTGTTTTCTTATTTAACGGACACCATTAACGGACATTTTCCATTGTCTGTATACACAGACTTATTTATCACATTTATTTCCCAAACTATTTTTTGAACACTAGATATATTGTCTGCATACACAGACTTGTCTATTGAATTCATTGATACACTTTCACAGATATTTTTATCTATATATATATATATATTTTTTTTTTTTAAACCTATTTGAGACTTATTTGATTCACGCAAGAAAATTCTTTATACCAATACACTTAGATAAGTCACACTCTGGTACGGTAGTGTAATTCCTAGCTTATTATTTTATAAGCGCCAGTGGTAATTTCTATTTGTACATTGTATTCAATAGGTAATACTCCGTTCACATCCCTCTGTCATTCACTGCACTCTGAGAGGAACCGGGCTTCAAAAAGCTGAGAAGCACATATAATCGTAGAAATCTAGCACAAACTTACTTCACAACCTCCATAGGAAGCAAAGTTTGTAAAAACTGAATTGTGGGTATGGTGAGGGGTGTATTTATAGGCATAGGCATTTATAGGATTGTATATCTCATATGTCACTAGCTCATGGACTCTTGCCAATTACATGAAATAAAGACATAAATTAAGCTTATTTTATTGAAGGGTGTGGTTATCTATTAATTTAAAATATCTTTACTTTCTACTAAATATAATATACTAAATCTCTATGGTGGTACCACTAAAACCAACACAGATAAATTGTGAAATAAACTCTATGAGGGGTCCTCCATTATTTGTCAAACAGTTTATTTAGGAATCAATATATGTTAATAATAAGATAAATATTTACAGGTGTATATATATATATATAAATCTATTTTACAGATAAACAGTCCAAAATTTAATTAATACAGGGCAACTCTTCTACACTAACCCCAATTGTGCAATACTGCTACACAGAATATTATCCCAGAAATACTTAGCCAGATTCTCTGTGTCCAACATCATCCATCTTTTAGCAGGAGCAGGATAAAATAGAGAGACAGAGGCTCTGGTGTTACAGTATTTTATAACCCAATTCAAAAGGGAGTGGCTTATCAAATGTCACTCAAAAAGACCATTGGGTGTGTCTTTCTAGACTACACTAGACAAAAGAACTACTTGAATAAACCATCTGTGAATTGTCAGTTATAAAATCTGTGAGCTATATTCCAATATCCCTGTGATAAAAATGTCACCACATTCCCTCACTTTTTCTTCTCCTATGTTGCCCCATTTTCTAGTTATACCCACTAGTACAGAAGAACACAGTGGGATCGAAAACCTTACAGGAGAAATTCTCCCACCATCCCTTCGGAATCATTCCCTCAGCGATATGAGCTCTTCTGTACTTTCCTAGGACTGTCAATTCCTAATCTAACTTTATACAATTCATTAGAAAAATTAATTTAAAATTATACATAGAAACACAAAATCCTATGCTAAACCCCATTAGAAACATTTATACAATGGTCTTAAATATTGGGAAAAGTTCATGTATGAGTGTGTGAGTGTGGGTACACTAGATGGGTATGCGTGTAGTAAAATCTTTATTAAGAAAGTGTGAATTGTGCCTGTAAAACAAAAGTTATAATGATTCACTGAAGTTCTTTGTTGTCATCTTTTGGCATCTGGTCCTTGCTTTTGGCATCTGGTCCTTGCTTTTGCTTTACCAAATCTCTCTCTTTGAACCACTTTGTTTTTTCCAAGACCCTCAAAGGAATGAAAAAAAGATTAAAACCAGGCATATATTTACTTCACACTACAACACACCATCTGCAGTAGAAACCACATTCACAGTTATTAACTTCAAGTTGGAAAGTGCCTCTGTTATTGCATCATCCCACTCGCACCCTTACTTAACTTATGTTGCTTGATTTATATGATTATTTACCCCTTTATGCTATATATATATATATATATATATATATATATATATATATATATATATATATATAATTATTTTGGCCTAATGCACCATTTTACATCTCCATTGTGATACATTATACTTATTTAATTTGTCCAACGCCACCATCATAGCTTCATGGTAAGATCAGTCCTGAAGACACCTGAAAAACAACAATCTATAATATGTGTTATTGGGGAAAAACTGTAAGGAAAGGTGAGAAGCCTTCTATCTTCATTGGTTTTCTTCCTGCAAGATAAGACTTCAGACAGTTTACATAGAAATGGTATTGCATGTGGCCTCCCAAAACTAATCACAATGGAGGTATCTGTTATTGTTTTTTTAGAAAGAGAATGCATCAATTAACTATACATTCTAAATATTGGCATTTAAAACTTAATAATGAAAAACACTTAAAATTATTAATTGAACTTAAAACTAAAGTACACATTACACGATACAAATGTACTGCAAACAAATATGCTTATAAAAAAAATGAATGATTTAATTTGAGCTCTCCAGCTCTGTCAGTTGCTTCTTTAGAAACCCAATTTGATCTCTCATTCTCCTGTTTTTTTGTTTGAGTTCCCAATAACTTAAGTTGGCCTTATTGTTTATCTCATTTGACCTCAGCCTCCAATTTTCTCCTCTGTTAATATCGCCATTTAAATTCCTGTCTCTCCAGTTTTCTGTATTTGATGCTCTACTATTCTGATATCCACAAACATTCCTTCTATTACCCCTCTCTGATTCCTGCCTGTGAATATTCAGATTATTCTCCATTGACTGCTTCACTGCAGAATTTGCCTTAATGGTGTATGGGTGATAATTCCACCACTTCTCAGCTCTAGTGAGCACCATATGTAGGTTTGTGGAGTTTGGATCATACAGCTTTACAAACTCCTGACATTTTCTGGGGAGAGCTTCAAGTACCCTCTGTATGTGAGCTGGTGACCCCCAGACCATTTGGGTCTGTGGCTGGCGCAGCACACACCAAAATGAAACTCTTTTTGCTACTTCAAATGGCCCATCTAGTGTTCTCATGGTAATTTCACTAATCTCTTTCTCTAGACTAGTAAAATTGAAAAAGGTTTTAGCTATCCTGCCAGCCTGATCACATATACTTGAATTAAATCCTAATAACCTGTTGGCATAGGGGCCCATGGCATCTTGAAGCAATTCGGTCCATTCCGGCATGCTCATACCTAATTTTATGGCTTTTTCAGTTCCCTTGTGAAACCAATGTGAAAAGTTATTAAAGTTGTTTGTGGGGATTGTGCCCCACCATTTCTTAAAAATGTCTTATCTTATCATTGGCCTAGTCTGATTTGAAAAACCTGTAGGAGTTTTCAGGTTGTTAAAATTCTCAGAAATTATGACAGGGGCAATTGGAACAGAACTTGGGTTTTTAGTGGGGCCCATTTGCATTTTATCTTGTTTTACTAATTGTTTTGGCTCTTTCCTTTGTGGCAGTAAGTTATCACTATCTGCATTGTTCCCAGAAATATCACTAATTATTTTTTCTTTTTGTTCAATTTTCATCTGTAACTCAGTAATTTTGTTTGAGTATTCGTTACTGATGTGTTCTGTTAATTTTAATTTACGTTGTAATTTACTGATCTGTATGGTGTTAGTTAAAGCAGAAAGCTTAATACAATCTCTGTCAGTCTGTGTGTTATCTAACTTTAATTTAAGGTCTTTATTTTGCTCTGTAAGTTCTCCAATAATGTCCGTTAATCTCTTTATAGTTGAAATCACTGCCTGCGCTATCATACATTTTCTTTTATTATTATTCATCTTTTTAAGAGTTAATACCTGTGTTAGTATATCTAAAACACTTTCACACTTGTTGTTTTTAGCTTCTGGGATGAGGAATGGACCATTATATTTATGAATGTAATTGTTAAAGTAATCACAGATTTCCTGTGAAATATAGTTTTTTCCAGACATTTTTAACAGATAGCCGTTAGAACTAAAATAATAATAATAATAATAATAATAATATATATATATATATATATATATATATATTTATTTATATATATACTAGAATATTGTGTCTCTCACAGCATAGTAGTTTTTTTTTTTTAAATGTTAACACAGGATGTACAAGATACCATTGAGATGCTAATTTTACACAACAAAGGACATAGCAGTTAAGCCATGTAGAAAGGGTAGTAATTAGATCTGTTTATAAGCAGGTCAGCATTCCAGCAGAGGTGGTAATATAGTTTTTTCTAACCACTGCTCATTATTCTTTATTTTAAATCTGTGGAACAGACTTAGAATAGTGTGTCTCTCACAGCATAGTTTGCCAGACTATTTTAACTGCCCCAAATGCAAGGAATTATAATCTCTATAGGGCAATGAAACACCAGACTAAACAGAAATTAATCAGAACAAAATTAAAAAATTAAATATTGTTCTCTTTTAAAAGGTGTGAACCATCAATAATACTAACCTAAATAAAATAAATGAACAAAGCAAAGCAAGGAATCCTTTTTACTGATATTTTCCCAAATTGAGGAAAAATTATAAAAATATTTTAAGTACAGGAAGATTCTATAGAACTTCTAAATGCTAATTTCAACTGTAGTTTTGGTTCCAGGATCTGCTCCAAACACAGGAAATGCAAATTTTTAACTTTGTTACCCAAAACAAAGCTTAATTAAACTGTAATTTCTTAACTTTAAATTCTACACAATTTCCCATACTGTACACTTCAGAATTAAATTTATGTATAGGGCAAGCTACAGCTCTGGGTGTAACACATTCACAGAAATGAATCCTTTGTAAAAATAAATAAATAAAAAACCTTACTGTGGCAGCTATTACATAGTACTGTAAAACTTTTGTTTGTAAAAACATTTAGATGGGACCAACACAACACATGTCTCTAAAATTCATTAGAAAACTGATAGAAAACTGGCTCAACAATAAAAGTATCCAGTTTCCAAAAACAAGAAAAATACAAGAGTTAAAGGGACAGTCTAGTATAATCAACTTCCCAATTTACTTCCATCATCAAACTTTCTTTTTTTCTCTTGGTATTCTAAGTTGAAGCCAAACATAGGTAGGCTCATATGCTGATTTCTAAGCCTTTTAGGGCTGCCTCTTATCACATGCTTTTTTTTAAATCTCTTTTCAACACAAAGAGACAGAAAGTACACATGGGCCATATAGATAACACTGTGGGGGTTATTTAAGATTTAGTAAGCTACAAACAGCAGGCCTGCTGAAACCAACCATTATGTGCTTCCCCTATGCAAATGCAAATTTATACAGACCAGAAATACAGGTTTTTTAAAGCCATGCTTTTCTTGAGAAACATACAACAGGCCTTTGAAACCAACCACTATTTGTGCTTTTTAAATAAAGTACTACATACAAAAACTTTGCTATAAAACACAAAATCTACATTTACTGCAGTTAAATTTAAAATAAATCAACATTCATTTGATTCCTGCAAAACTAAATGGCATATGGATTCATCTACAACTTCATGGCCGCCAAAATGTGGTTATCTATTAATTTAAAATATCTTTACTTTCTACTAAATATAATATACTAAATCTCTATGGTGGTACCACTAAAACCAACACAGATAAATTGTGAAATAAACTCTATGAGGGGTCCTCCATTATTTGTCAAACAGTTTATTTAGGAATCAATATATGTTAATAATAAGATAAATATTTACAGATATATATATATCAATCTATTTTACAGATAAACAGTCCAAAATTTAATTAATACAGGGCAACTCTTCTACACTAACCCCAATTGTGCAATACTGCTACACAGAATATTATCCCAGAAATACTTAGCCAGATTCTCTGTGTCCAACATCATCCATCTTTTAGCAGGAGCAGGATAAAATAGAGAGACAGAGGCTCTGGTGTTACAGTATTTTATAACCCAATTCAAAAGGGACTGGCTTATCAAATGTCACTCAAAAAGACCATTGGGTGTGTCTTTCTAGACTACACTAGACAAAAGAACTACTTGAATAAACCAGCTATGTGAATTGTTAGTTATAAAATCTGTGAGCTATATTCCAATATCCCTGTGATAAAAATGTCACCACATTGGGGATATGGGCAGACTTGATGGGTCTTACTTTTTTTACGTTTGACTGCTGCTCTTTCATGTATATGATAGAAACACTGTCAGTAGTACCTTTAAATTCTAACTAATACAGCACTGTTATTTGTGTACTTCCTTCTAATATTTGTTGTCTTATAGGTACTTCCTCCTAATCTTCATTGGCTGATTTGGGCTTTCTTAACTCTCATTGGCTGATTGCTACTTTTAACTAAGTCAATGAGCATTAACAAGAAACACCAATCAGATACTTTCTACTAATTTTCACATGCTGTTAAGTATTTCCTTTTTATGCTCATTGGTTATCTTTTCTGTTAATAATGCATGTTATACTCCCGAATCAACAATGCTATCAAAGCATTTTTTACTAACATTGCATATTTTCCGTACACTGTGTTAAACAATTCTGCGCACTTTCTTACCTTAATGAAATGTTGCCTTACTACTGATCTGTAGTACAACTGCAGCTGAAATGCTATTCAGGGATAATTACAAATTCGCTAATCTAGTATTCAAACACTAACATTTATGTCTTCACTGCTCCAGTAAAAGCAAGAATGTGCCAAAACATTTGCTGTGCTGTAACAACACAAATTATAGGTATGAGGCCTAATCTAAATGGAAATTTTATTCCAGCAGTAGTGGGTTTGACATGTATTTAAAGCAGAAGATTCCTGTAGTCTGAGTATTGTTTAATTAAAGGGGTATAGAGGGGGTATACTAAGGTTAAAGGGACACGAAGGGACCAATAAGCTGTTAGTACCTTGTAGTGTATTGCTGCCCCTAAGCCTACCCAGGTATGTTTTTCACTAAAGTTACCAAGAGAAAAAAGCAAATTAGTATTTAAAGCAGAAGATTCCTGTAGTCTGAGTATTGTTTAATTAAAGGGGTATAGAGGGGGTATACTAAGGTTAAAGGGACATGAAGGGACCAATAAGCTGTTAGTACTTTGTAGTGTATTGCTGCCCCTAAGCCTACCCAGGTATGTTTTTCACTAAAGTTACCAAGAGAAAAAAGCAAATTAGAAAAAAGTAAATTGGAAAGTTGTTTAAACTGCATGTTCTATATGAATCATAATTAACTGTACCTTTAAAGAATAACTTCTAGTTTAATGCCAAACATCAAACTGCTTTTGCATTGATTTTGCAATAAATATATCTATATATCTATAGTCCCCACATTCAGGCCATTCTGCTCCTGATTCTGATTGTTTCAATATAAAAACAAAATAAAATAAACTAATATATAGATTATTGATTTTGTACTTCAGTAACAACATTAATTGAAATTGGTATTTTTAAAATACAACACTATATTATTCCAAATATTGTATTATTTGTTTTGCTGCAGTTTAGGGGAAAGAAGGTGTTTAAATATACATCATGGCATATAATTCTAACTCAGTTACCTAAATGCTATTTAATGGAGTAACCAGTCTATTTGAAATATAATTAGTTTATTATTAGTTAATCTGAATAAATATCAGTATACTCTTTTGAACTATGGCCCCCAAAACAAACATTTTAAGGGTTCACTCATTTACATTCAAGTTTGAAAATACATCTTTGATCTGGAGAACTAACAAGACAGGACTAGTGAAACATTTATTTTTTTAATAGCTTAAACATTGGAAACAAAAAAATACTTAAGAAACTATTGCTGTTTTTATTGTAACGTTATTTTGTTATAATAAAGATTGTCATACAAAATAAAAAGGTTACCAACATTGTAAATAGATAGAAAGAACACTGTATTTTATTTGTGGAGACAAGAATAGCTGTGTAAAAGCCTATTATAAAATAGGGTTGTGTTATATCCCAAAGATTGATAGATAATTGAATTTATTAAATTTTGATTGGAGATCTGTGGTGTTAAAAAAATGCTCTTTCAGGCAAAGACATTGCTGTCAGCATCTTCAGTAACTCAGGGAAAGCGTAGTGCTACTTAATAGTCATTTAATAGTGTGCAGAAGAGGAGCATGCAGGGTAATTGTCCAATGAATCAAATTTATGCCACTGGCCATAGGTCTCCATACTGACAACTGGCTACAAGCCTACTGTAGGCTTCAGAGAAATAATTTGATTCTCTTGTACTGCTCAGAGAATCAATTCAAATCATTGCACTTCTAATAACAAGAGAGCAAGACCCACTGCCTGCTTGTGTTTTGTTGGGAACCCATGGAGTGATAAGCACAATCTAATTTCAATGACTCTGGAACACTTATTACTGTTCCCCATAGGAGTTCTTTGATTAATATGCTGTGAAAGTTTTAGATCTCTCAAAAAATCTTGTCTTGTTTCATTCTTTTAAATTTATACATGCACAAGGCATATGGGGATACATTTTTAAAGATCTTGAACCTGGTAAATCAGATAGAAATGGTTGAGTTGTCAGGAATTTATTACTTGCTTAACATGAAACTGCTGTTACCAACAAAGATGTTGATTTCAGTAACAAAACAGTTGTGTTATGGGGCACATAGAGGATGATCACCTGCCTGTGTCTCTTGATCTTGAACAGAATTACAAAGTATTTTACTGCTTTTCAAACCTACATGACACCTTCTATAATAAAGAAACTGTTGTCTGTAAGTGTTGACTAAAGTAAAAAAAAATCCACTCTTATTAAAAAAAGAACTAGCCAATATAGCTATAACTCTATCTATCTATCTATCTATCTATCTATCTATCTATCTATCTCTCTCTCTCTCTCTCTCTCTCTCTCTCTCTCTCTCTCTCTCTCTCTCTCTCTCTCTCTCTCTCTCTCTCTCTCTTTCTCTCTCTCTCTCTTTCTCTCTCTCTCTCTCTCTCTCTCTCTCTCTCTCTATATCTCTCTATCTCTCTATCTCTCTATCTCTCTCTATCTCTCTCTCTCTCTCTCTCTCTCTCTCTCTCTCTCTCTGTCTGTGTCTATCTGTCTAAAGATGTATTACTATATTAGAATATTATAGTGATATTTTTTCACCCCAGTTTGTGTGTGTGTGTATATATATATATATATATATATATATATATATATATATATATATTTATATAAAATCTCCCTTTTAGATACCCCTTTGCCCTGTTTCTGGGTACGATTCTGGACTACTATTTTACTAGCCTGTCTGTGTTATTCCATTACCTGAGTGTCTCAACCAGCTGATGTCAACGATTGTGTCAGGCCTGTAGTTGTTGTCTGTCCATGAAAGGACCCAAGGGCTGAGAAGTGACTAGAAGCAACACTGTACCAACACACTGAGTTTAACCTGGAACTTGACATTCAGCAGAATAACAGGTAGTATTAACTCAAAGGATACTGTAGAATTGTAAGGCAGGCCGGGTCACAACGTCATGGGCAAAACTAGGCAAAGGTCCAAATCCTGTTGGGTGAATACGTTGTCAAATCACTAAGCGAGAGAGTAGTGAGGAACAGTTTAAAGGTTAGGGCAGGCTACAAGCAACAGTGGAATCTGAGAAAACAAGCAGAGATAGAAACAAATAATCCAAAACAAGATTTGTTTGCACTCCAAGGAACACAAGGATAAGGAAGCTAAGCCAAAGCATGTTATTTAAAGGGCGATAATACCCAAATGTTTAAACACTTGAAAGTGATGCAGCATAGCTGTAAAAAGCTGATTAGAAAATATCACCTGAACATCTCTATGTAAAAAAGAAAGATATTTTACCTCAAAAGTTCCTCAGTAGCCACCTCCCATTGTAAAGGATTTCTAAGCAGCATTTTAGTGTGTTTGTCCTGGGACATCTGAAGGGACTAGCATCGTGCACTCTCATATTATTTCACCAATCAGGTAAAGGAAGCTTACTATGAAATCTCATGAGAGTTAAGTCAAATCTCATGAGATCACAGTAAGAGTTCATGACCTCAGCACTGCTGATGCTGATTGGCTGCTGTTCATTTCTTCATTTTTTTTTTAATTTTTTTACCTGCAGCTGGCAGCAGCTGAGTATAACTTTTTACACAGAACTTACTCTGCTGAGCTGAGGAGATTGTGAGGTAAAATATCTTCCTTTTTTACATAGAGATGCTCAGGTGATATTTTCCTGTCAGCTTTTTACAGTTATACTGCATCAGTTTCAAGTGATTTAGCATATGAGTATTATGTCCCTTTAAACTGTTTAATGTTAGAGAGGATGGATGCACATTAATCCAACCCATTGCACAATAATAGCTCAGCCAAGGAATGTAAATAGTAACCAATGTGTTACCAAGGGTTGCGAGCCACTATAAGGTAACGCGCATCCTGAGATATTGGCCAGGAATGAGGGAAAGTACCTCTAGTAGTGGTTAGTCTGACACTATATAATGCATGTTAAAGTGGCCTGAAGCATGGAAAATGTTACATATTTTTGACACAATTCATATATTGAATAACTGGCTGTATATATACTATAAACTATCAAAAATGAAAATGTTACATAGTCATCCAAAGAAGTAAAGTAGGTGAGAAAATGAAAGCTATAGATGCAAATCATTTATTTGTGCTCTTTAAAGAGACAGTCTATTCAAAAATGTTTATTGTTTAAAAAAATAGATAATCCCTTTATTACCCATTCCCCAGTTTTGAAAAACACTGTTATATTAATATACTTTTCACCTCTATGGTTAACTTGTATCTAAGCCTCTGCAGGCTGCCCAATTATCTCAGTTATTTTGACGGACATGATTTTAAGCGAATTAGTGCTGACTCATAAATAACTCCACAGGGGTGAGCACAATGTTATCTATATGGCACACATGAACTAGCACCGTATACCTGTGAAAAACTGTCTAAATACACTGAGATAAGAGGTGGCCTTCAATGGCTTAGAAATTAGCATATAAGCCTACCTAAATTTAGCTTTCAACAAAGAATACTAAGAGTACAAAGCAAATTTGATGATAAAAGTCAATTGGAAAGTTGGTTAAAATTGCATGCCCTGAATAATAAAAGTTTAATTTTGACTTGACTGTCCTTTTAATGATATAGTTGATCCTGAGTTCATAGGTAGCTGTTCAGTCGGCCAGGAGAAAAGACCACCCAGTTTAAAGGGACACTGAACCCAAATTTTTTATTTGTGATTCAGATAGAGCATGCAATTCTAAGCAACTTTCTAATTGACTCCTATTATCAAATTGTCTTTATTCTCTTGATATCTTTATTTGAAATGCAAGAATGTAAGTTTAGATGACGGCCCATTTTTGGTGAACAAACTGGGTTCTTGCCGATTGGTGGATAAATTCACCCACCAATAAACAAGTGCTTTCCATGGTTCTGAACCAAAAAATAGTTTAGATGCTTTTTTTTTCAAATAAAGAAAGCAAGAGAATGAAGAAAAATTTATAATAGGTGTAAATTAGAAAGTTACTTAAAATTGCATGCTCTATCTGAATCACGAAAGAAAAAAATTTGGGTTCAGTGTCCCTTTAAGTCCAGTGTCCTGGAAACAATGAATACAGCCAATAGATCTATGAAGATGATTAAGTAAAATGTACTTTTTGGTGTGGCAGTAAGTATGTCATGTTTGTTCTATTGAGCATATTTTAAATACATTCATGAGAAATACTGTAATTGTACTGTTATAAATGGAAAAAAATATATAGTTCTAGGAATAGTTATTAAATTCTCTGCTACGCATTAATAGCATAATGCAGAGAATATAAATGAACAGTTAGGGCTAATGATAGCATGGGTCGCGACAAGCAATATCACTGGGCTGCCCTAACATTTACACACAACATGATATTACAAGTCCATGTTAAATCCCATTACCAAAGAAGTGTTAGTGTTGCCAATATCGCTCTAGCTCAACCTATATTTATTTAGTGAGACTTGATACCTGAAGTAAAGTATAAGGGGCCGATTTATCCTGTTAGGGCAGACATGATCCGCTGTAGCATACGCTGTCAGCATTTATCATTGCAGAAGCATTCCTTGTGAAATGCTTGTGCAATACCGCCCCCTGCGGATTTGCGGCCGCTAGCAGGGGGTGTCAATCAACCCGATCGTATCTAATTGGGCTGATTGCTGTACGCCGCCTCAGAGGTGGCGGACGAGTGAAGGAGCAGCTGTCTTAAGACTGCTGCTTCTTAACTCCTATTTCCGGCGAGCCTGAAGGCTCGCGCGGAAACAGCTAGTAAAGGCCGAACACAGGCCTTAAAAAATTGGTCCCTAAGGGTTAACAAAGAAGCTGCACATAACACATCAAAAACTTCTTAAAATAAACAATTACACTTATATATACACTTTTTAATAAAAAAAATATGATTTTAACAATATCACTTGACAACAGAAACTGCTGGAGCTTTCCTAAAGCTGCAATGTAAATCTATGTTATCTGGTTTGATGGGCTATGTACTGCATGATGAAGTCATTTAGGGCTTAAGGGGTTAAAGGGATATGAAACACAAACAATTTTTTGTGATTCAGACAGAGCATGCAGTTTTAAAATAGTTACTGTCATGAGATGCAAGACACAGCATAGAAGTGTCAACACAATTTTATTGCAGAGCATAGAAGTATCCAGACTGCACAACACAGACTTAATAATTGCTACATAGACTATAACGGCTATAGGGCACGCCCCCATCTGGTGACGTCACACTCCCGCTCTCATCACATCTTCCCCTTTTTCAAAGAAAAAAGTATACATTTTTTTTAGAATACAACAAATGACAAGGTATACAAGAAGCATACAAATATATGTATATATATATATATATATATATAAATATATATATATATATATATTTAGCGTTCAACAAATAACAAGGTATAAGAGGATATATATGAACAACAAGAAATACAATCCTGTCTTGGACATCGGGGTAGACTACCCTAGTCCACAGTGACCATGGGATTATTCTGCCCATTCTTCTGGTTACTGCTCTAAATACAGTGCTAATCCCGTGAGTGGACTGGAAGTTTCACCACTCTTCCACTTGACGTAATTTTACATGAACTATCCTCTGATACCGAAGAAGGTGATTGAGAGTCTGTTAGAAGCACTGTGGTCTTGCTCTAGGGAAGTCACTCCTTTTAAAACAGGAGATCCCACCGGCTGTGGCTCTGAAGCATCCAGTCCCAAACTCTCAGGTACTGGCTGAAGATGTCTTCTATTTTGACGTGTGACTGTCCCTCCATCAGTAAGGACTACATAAGACCTTTGGTTCTGGAGAGCGTCCTATTACTGTGGCTGGCGTCTTCCATTTCTTCTCATCATCCAGTTTAACTCTAACATTCTGGCCCACATTCAGCTCCTGCAAGGGCCTCACAGAGTGTTTTCTGTGGTAGAAGAATCTTTAGCCATTTTTCGCCTCTTCATCCCTCCTAAGGACCTCCTCCAGAGGAACAAGGGGTCTGGCTGGAAGACACCCACAGATGGTAGAGTGGGGCGGATCTGGCATCCTAACATCAACTGTGCCAGGCTAAAAGCTGTGGCTTGGTTGGGAGTTGCCCTATAGGACAAGAGAGTTAGGTACGGCTCAGATTGTTTCAAAATTAACTTGTTTGTTTGGAATGCCCTTTCAGCCATTCTATTAGCCTGTGGGTAATGAGGACTTGACATAGAATGGATGAAATCATATTCACTGCTGAAAGAACGGTACTCCATTGAAGCAAACTGCATTCCATTATCACTCATTAGCTCCATCGGTATGCCCACCGGCGAACAAGCTTTTGAGACAAGTGATGACGCCCAGACTGTTGGTTTCATTTAGGGGTACAATCTCCAAATACCTGGAATAATAGTCGATCACAACCAGGTACTCCTTCCCATGGAGTTCGCACAAATCTGTGGCTATCTTTTGCCATGGGCCTGCAGGCAGTGGGGTAGAAATTAAGGGCTCTATTTTCTGAGTAGGCCGGCGTTCCCGGCAAAATGCACATTTTGACACGTGGCTTGCAATGTCGGTACTGATCCCAGGCCACCATACCACCATAACTGCCCTTTCTCTGCACTTTGTGATGCCCAAGTGGCCAGCGTGAATCCTGCTTAACATCTCCTGCCGCATGCTAACAGGGATAACAATTTGGTCTTGGAACAGCACTAAATCGTCCAACTCTGTGAGCCATGACCTCTCAGACTAGTAAGAGCTCAAAGACATCCAGGCTACCCGGCTCTCAGGCCAACCTCGCTTTATATACTTGATAACTTCTTGAAGGTCTGTATCCAAACGTGTCTCCTTTCTCATTTGCTCTAGCTTTGTCATGATATGTTTAACTTTGCCTTTTTTTTGTGTTATTCTGATTACCATTCCTGTACCTTTAAATGATGTTTTCCAATTTGTCTCAGCTATATAAGCCTCCTCCCACATCATTACCTTGCTTGATATTGTTTCACACTTCCTAAATGTGTTTCAGCTTGCCTTAACAGGGGATCCTGTTGCTCCTAACAAGCTATCCTCTGCCTTCAGCAGATTCCCATTCTGCTGCAGCTAACCTCGCTTCTGCAATTACCTGCTGTTCAGTACAGCTCATCTCTTCCTACAGCTTCTGCCTGCGGTGACGTCACACGCCAACTTCGGCTAGCGCTGCCGCTCTGAACTGCCATCAAGGATTACCCTCTCTAAACCACTCTGTTTAACCGCTTTCAAAGTAAACAGTACCAGGTACCTATTGACTCTTATGCTGATTGTATATATTTATCCTGCTTGCTAGAAGTTTACCTAATCTTGACTTTCATTGATTTCTATTATGCTGCCTGTTTCACACATCACGCTGTGTTACTTTACACTGGTATATAGACAAGGGTTTTCTTGCTGCTTGTACCTCCCCAGTTGCCTTTTGCAGCTATAGAAACTTCCTTGCTCTTGTATTACCTGCCAGCAATTGCTGTGATTAAACCTGTGTAATCATTATACATCCCTGCAGTATTCATTGTTACTATCAGGTTCAATCCTTGCTACACATAAACCTTTTATATCTCAGCAGTTGTGGTTCAACAACCTATTACCTATCTTACAAGATTTAATCCGTTGTTACAGAATATCAAGCCATATATAAAGATGGACCCAGCTGAGATTTCGAGTACTATACAAACTCTCTCCCAGAAAGTGGACTTGTTAACTGAGGGGCTTAATACATTAAAACAAGAAAATGTGGGGTTAAAAGCTTACATCAAAGATTTTGTTGATAGCAGAACTAGGTTCCAAGAACCTCAAGTTAGTCTCCCAGAGTTGTTTTCCGGTGATAGAAAACAATTTAGAGATTTTAAGAATTCATGTCTCTTATTATTTGCACTAAAGCCTTTCACTTACCCTAATGACAGAGTTAAAGTTATGACCACCATCTTCTATTTAAGGGCAGACCCTAGGAGCTGGGCTAACTCCTTTCTAGAAAATAATGATGAAATTCTAAACTCCCTGGAATCTTTCTTTTCTGCACTTGGCCAGCTTTATGATGACCCATAGAAGCAATTAACCGCTGAAACATCTATGCGGTCATTAAAACAGAAAAAAGGGATGTAGAGGAATATATATCAGACTTTAAGAGGCTAGCCAAAGATACTCAGTGGAATAACTTATCACTAAAAAACCAATTCCGCTTGGGTTTGTCAGAATCTATTAAGGATGAGCTCTCACGTATAGAGATACCCCAGACCTTAGAGGAACTAATAAATGTATCTATTAGTATTGATAGAAGGTTGAGAGAGAGACAGCATGAGAGAGCACATCAAGATAGCACATACAAAAAACATACTCCCTCAACTATCTCCTCCACTCATCATAAGACCACTACTGAACCCATGGACATCGCCTTCCTGAAGGGTCCCTTGAGCAACCAGGAAAAACTACGCACCCTGAATTTGTGCATGTACTTGCATCTGATGAACACACGGTAAAGGCCTGTCCTATCTTACAGAAACAGAACAAGGGTGAGAGCTGCTATCCTTATTTTTCTATAAACACAGTCTCATATCCTAACACTTACTGTAACCTGCCTCTTTCCTTGCAGTGGGACCAACTCTGGCTGACCGTTACCGGGATAATTGACTCTGGTGCATCTGCCTCTTATATTGATGTGTTGTTTGCCACAAAAAATAAAATTCCACTAATAAAAAAAAAGACACCTGTTCCTTTAAGGGGAATAGATGGGGAGGTCTTATCTTCAGGTCCTGTAGTACATGAAACTATACCCTTATTACTTACTACTCATGACCACCATAGAGAGTATATCTCTTTTGATGTCATTACATCCCCTGTCTATCCTCTCATTCTAGGTCTCCAATGGTTGAAACAACATAATCCTTGCATTAATTGGTCCAACCTCACTGTACAGTTTAATTCTGAGTATTGTATAAATACCTGCTTCCCTGCTTTATTATTACAAACACCTGAAAAAATACAAGAAACTGTAATTCCTCCTGAGTATTCAGACTTTCTTGAGGTATTTAGCAAAAAGGAGTCCCAAAATTTACCACCACATCGTAAATATGACTGCCCCATTGAACTGTTACCAGGGGCAGTCATACCGTGTGGGCATATCTTTCCTCTGTCCAAACCAGAGTTAGACCACTTAAAATCTTACATAGATGAAAATATAGAGAAGGGTTTCATAAGACCATCTACCTCCCCTGCAGCTGCTGGGATGTTTTTTGTGAAAAATAAGGATGGCTCTCTTAGACCCATTGTGGACTATAGGCAACTAAACAAGGTGACACTAAAGAACTGTTACCCATTGCCCCTTATTCCACAACTAATTGAACAACTGGAAGGTGCCAAGGTTTTCACTAAGCTGGACTTACGAGGTGCATATAATCTCGTACGTATGAGAGCCGGGGACGAATGGCTGACGGCGTTTCGTACCCGCTACGGTCTATACGAATACACCGTCATGCCATTCGGTCTCTGCAATGCTCCGGCAACCTTCCAGCACTTTATTAATGATATTTTCAAGGATATCCTTGACACCTTCGTCGTGATCTACCTTGATGACATCTTGATATATTCCAAAACAGTTACAGACCATGTCATACATGTTAGACAAGTACTGTCACGACTTCGCTCACATTCTCTTTACGCTAAGGCTGAGAAGTGTATATTCCACACAAGCAATATCTCATTCTTTGGATATAGGATCTCAGAGTCGGGTATACAGATGGATGACTCTAAAATTACCTCCATACTGAATTGGCCTCAACCGACGAATAGGAAACAAGTACAGAGCTTTTTGGGCTTTGCGAATTTTTACAGAAAATTTATAAAAAAAATTGCTGTTATTGCCAAACCTCTTACTGACTTAACAAAGTCTCTCCATAAATTCCTGTGGACTACAGCTGCACAAAACGCTTTTGATTTGTTAAAAGAAAAATTTACCACGGCTCCTATCCTACGACACCCAAACAGTCAGCTCCAATTTGTATTGGAGGTTGATGCCTCAGATTGTGCCATCGGTGCTGTGCTTTCACAAAGAGAAGATCTGAATAAGCCATTACATCCAGTCGCCTATTATTCCAGATGTTTAACCACCCCAGAAACACACTATCCTATTGGAGATAAGGAACTACTCGCCATCAAGGTTGCCTTCGAACAGTGGCGCCACCTGCTGGAGGGTGTTACTCATCCTACCCTAGTCTTTACAGACCACCGCAATTTGCAGTACCTTAAATCCACGAAAACTCTTTCCGCTCGTCAAGTTCGATGGAACTTATACTTCTCTAGATTTGATTTCCTAATCACCTACAGACCTGCTGCAAAAAACGGAAAGGCAGACGCTCTTTCAAGGTTACCTGGACATACATCCTTTTCTTTTCCAAAACAGTCTATCATACCTGAAAATAAGTTCCTCCTCTTCTTCCTTGATTCAATCCCTTATTTTCGGGAAGAACAACATCAAGATACAACAAAACCACTACATCTTTTAAAACAAAAAGATGATTCTTTGTACTATCATGGTGAAAGGTTATATGTACCACCCTCTACTAGAAAGTTGTTACTTCATTCTGCACACGACTCTCCACTTGCAGGTCATACTGGCATACATAAAACCCAGGATCTTATTAACAGTTCGTATTGGTGGCCTGATATGAGCACTGACATAACGGACTATATCAACTCTTGTTCAATCTGCGCCACTTCCAAAAGATCAAAACATTGACCCTATGGGTTACTAATGCCTCTTCCTACTCCAACAAGACCATGGGCAGAGATTGCCCTATATTATATTGTGGATCTTCCAAGATCAAATCATAATATCACAATTCTAGTTGTGGTAGATTTGTTCAGCAAAATGTTACATCTGATACCTTTTCATAAGTTACCTTCTGCTGTGGAAACAATACAATTACTTTTACATAACGTTTTCAGACTACATGGCCTTCCACAATGGATAGTTTCTGACCGAGGTTCCCAGTTTACTAGTGGTTTGTGGTCAGAATTCTGCAAGGTCTTCAACATTGACAAACGGCTCTCAACTTCTTACCATCCTCAGACCAACGGGCAGACCGAGAGGTCTAACCAAAGCATAGAAGAATTCCTACGATGCTACTGTCAAGTCAACCAGGAAACCTGGTCCCAACATCTCCCTTACGCAGAATTTGCATTCAATAACAGTATTCATTCCACTACCAAACAGTCACCATTTTTCATAAATTATGGCTTCCATCCTACTTTCCAACTACTTACAGAAGGAACCTCTTCACCACATATCAGTGATCTCTCTAATGTAATCTCTTCGAATTTTACGATAGTTTCTCAGGCTATTGAAGAAGCAAAAAATAAACAAAAGAAATACTACGACCTAAGAAGGTGTACTCCACCCTGTTATTCACTTGGTGATTTGGTATGGTTGCCTACCAAGAACCTGAGGCTAAATACTCCTAGTAAAAAACTCACACCTTTATACATCGGTCCTTATCCCATAACCAAAATCATCAATGATAACGCTGTTCGCCTACAACTACCCAGCACTCTCAAGATACACCCAGCGTTCCATGTCTCCTTGATTAAACCCTATCGAACCGTTCGGGACCCAACTCCCAACCAGAGGATTTGTCCTGTGACCATCGATCCCAACGTTGAATATGAGGTCCACTCTATCTTGGATTCCAGGGTCTCTTGTGGACATCTACAATACTTGATATGATGGAAGGGTTATTCTGAGGAACATAACTCCTGGGAACCAGCTGTTAACATATCTGCCCCCAGACTTATTTCTCGCTTTCACCAGAGGAACCCTGACCGTCCACATCCATGAGCCTCTGAGCGGCTCATTTGGGTGGGGCATCCTGTCATGATATGTTTAACTTTGCCTTTTTTTTGTGTTATTCTGATTACCATTCCTGTACCTTTAAATCATGTTTTCCAATTTGTCTCAGCTATATAAGCCTCCTCCCACATCATTACCTTGCTTGATATTGTTTCACATTTCCTAAATGTGTTTCAGCTTGCCTTAACAGGGGATCCTATTGCTCCTAACAAGCTATCCTCTGCCTTCAGCAGATTCCCATTCTGCTGCAGCTAACCTCGCTTCTGCAATTACCTGCTGTTCAGTACAGCTCATCTCTTCCTACAGCTTCCGCCTGCGGTGACGTCACACGCCAACTTCGGCTAGCGCTGCCGCTCTGAACTGCCATCAAGGATTACCCTCTCTAAACCACTCTGTTTAACCGCTTTCAAAGTAAACAGTACCAGGTACCTATTGACTCTTATGCTGATTGTATATATTTATCCTGCTTGCTAGAAGTTTACCTAATCTTGACTTTCATTGATTTCTATTATGCTGCCTGTTTCACACATCACGCTGTGTTACTTTACACTGGTATATAGACAAGGGTTTTCTTGCTGCTTGTACCTCCCCAGTTGCCTTTTGCAGCTATAGAAACTTCCTTGCTCTTGCATTACCTGCCAGCAATTGCTGTGATTAAACCTGTGTAATTATTATACATCCCTGCAGTATTGATTGTTACTATCAGGTTCAATCCTTGCTACACATAAACCTTTTATATCTCAGCAGTTGTGGTTCAACAACCTATTACCTATCTTACAAGATTTAATCCGTTGTTACAAGCTTTCTTGACAAGATGGATTTTGATGCCAGAACTAAATCCATGTACACTTTCACATCTGATTCAGTTGAAGATCCTTCAGCAGCAGCAGCCAGCGGGAGCCTGGAAAGTGTATCTACCACTACCAGTTGTTTCCCCGGCACATGCACTGCCTGAACGTTGAACCTGAGTAGCCTCATCAGAAGTCTCTGACATCTTAGGGGTGTATTGTCAATATCATAGGAATTGATTATAGGGACTAGTGGTTTATGGTCAGTTTCAAGACTAAATTTCTCCAAACCCACAAGGTAACGCTGGAAGCGCTCATGAGCCCAAACTGCAGCCAGGCACTCTTTCTCAATTTGGGCGTATTTCAATTCTGCAGCAGTCAGTGTACGGGAACAGTAGGCAATGGGCTGTAGTTTGTTCTCATTCAGCTGCAGGAGAGTGGCCCCTAACCCATAACTGCTTGCATCAGCACTAACCACAGTCTTTTTTTAGAAGGGTCATAGAACCCCAACACTGGGGCAGACTCCGTTAGAAACTTGACCTGTATAAAAGTTTTTGCTTGTGGAGGTCCCCAGACCCAGGCAATATCTTTCTTCAACAACTCGGTGACAGGGTGCAGTACAGTGGATAAATCTGGTAGGAACCTACTCACATAATTCACAAGGCTTGTGTACATCAGAAGGACTTTTCAGCTGTTCAATAGCAAGGATTTTATCAGGGTCTGGCTTGATGCCATATCCATTGATGATGTGCCCAAAATAACATAACTCAGATTTTCTAAAATGGCATTTGTCTTTATTTAATTTCAGCCTGGACTCTCTAATGTTCTGCAGCACACAGCTCAATCGCTGATCATGTTCTTCCAGTGTAGACCCATAAACTAAAATGTCATCCATGACGACTGCCGTGCATCCAGTGTAGAAAAGAACTTTGCCCCAGCCAGATTCGGAGCTATGTCTTCAAGCATCGGTAGCATGTATCTCTCTCTTTTTACCGCCTCATTCAGCCATTTCAAGTCTACACAGATGCGTACCTTACCATTCTTCTTCGCAACAGACACAATGGGGGCACACCAGTCAGTTGCTTCGACAACCTCTTCAATAACTCCTATATTCTTCATGTGTCCTCTTATTACATGTACCCACATGGTGAATTTCCTCTGTTAGTACCTGCAGCTAGCATGAAATTTCCCTGCACAATCGATGCGGCCTCCAGGAATATAAACTTTCGTTGTAACTTTCGCCAGCTGCGGCTGTTGAGGCAGTTTTATGAATGCTGCAAGGGACATATCAGCGATGTCTGCTCCTGTGTTAATCTTGAAGGCAACTTTGGCTTCCATCACAGTAAGGGTAACCCGCCAATCTTAGTCTGAACCAGATCGTTTGACAACAGACCCTACAAAGGACACTTCTTGAGCCTCTTGGTCACCTGTATCTCCTTAATGGACTTAATGGTTTTACAAACCACTTCAAAATGACCCATTCATTACACTTTCTATATATGTTATCTTTAGCGGGGCATAAGACATCCTTATCATACAGTTTCAAAGCATGCAGCAAGCCTGCTGCACTCATCTGCTTCTGGGCCTATCTGCTGCCCTTGGTCTACTGCTCACACTTTGCTTTTCACCCTCAGCTCTCCTGAATCGCTGCACTTCATCCACAATACTCTCAGACCTCATGTCAGCACTTTGCTTTTTCACCAGTTCACTCTGGTGGGTCAGCCTAATAACCCAATCTTACGTCAATTCAGCCTCCAACTGTAGCTTCAGTGATACCTCAGCATCTGCAATTCATATAACTATTCTGTCTCTGATTTGCTCTTCTTTAGCAACTCCAAACTCACAGAATTCAGCTAGTTCATACAGGCTGTGCACAAATGACTCCACAGATTCTCCCACACGCTGGCCGCGTTTATGGAAACAGGCCCTCTCATGAATCACATTACGTTTGGGTACAAAGTGAGCACTTTGGAGCATTAAACACTGGCTCCACATCTTTCCCCATAGAGTACAAAGAGAATTAACTTGTAATTCACCACTCTCCTTGTCCAGCTTGGAAGCAATCCTGAAGCGTTGAAACCACTAATGCCATGTGGGCCAAGCTGCAGACTGAGAGAAACCAAAAGGCTCAGGTGGAGTAAATTTTGACATTGTCATTAATCATGAAACAGAAGCACAGGCAAATACTTCTGACACCATGTTATGAGATGCAGGACACAGCATAGAAGGTACAATGCTATTTTATTTCAGAGCATAGAAGTATACAGACTGCACAACACATCAGACTTAGTAACTGCGACATAGACTATAATGGCTATAGGCCACGCCCCCATCTGGTGACGTCACACTCCCACTCTCATCACAGTTACCAATTTACTTCTATTATCAAATTTGCTTAATTCCCATGGTATTCTTTGTTGAAGAGTTACCTAGGTAGGTGCCTGGAGCACTACATGGCAGGAAATTGTGCTGCCATCAAGCGCTCTCACAAATGTATAACATTCTTGCAAAACTGCTGTCATATAGTGCTCCAGTCATGGACAGGCTATTGAGAAAATGTGATAATAGAAGTAAATTAACATTGTGCTCACACCCGTGGAGTTATTTATGAGAGGTCGCTGATTGGCTAAAATGCAAGCTTGTCAAAAGAACTGAAATAAGGGGGCAGTCTTCAGAGGCTTAGATACACTGTAATCACAGAGATAAAAAGTATATTAATATAAACAAGTTGATTATGCAAAACTGGAGAATGGGTAATAAAAGGATTATCTATCTTTTTAAGCAATAACACTTCTGCAGTAGACTGTGCCTTTAATTCTATTATCAAATTGTCTTTGTATCTTTTGTTGATAAAGCAGGGACGTATGGTTAGGAGCTGGACCATTTCAGGAGCACTGTATTGCAGCAGTTTTGCAAGAATGTTATCCATTTGCAAGATCACTAAATGACAACACTATGTCCTGCCATTTATAGCTCCAGGTGCCTACCTATGTATCTCCTCAACACAGAATATCATGGGAATGAAGCAAATTTGATAACTAAAGTAAATTGAAAACCTTTTTTAAATGGTATGCTCTGAATCACAAAATACATTTTTTGGCTTTCATATCCCTTTAACCCCTTCACTGCTAAAATTTCAAAGACATTTTCCAGAGAATGTTTTTGCATTTTTGCTATCACTCCATTTAAACAGAAATAGAGCTTTTGATTTTTTGATTTACCTATAAAAAATATTTATATTATTGTCAGGGTACCTGTAAAGTAATCAAAACATAAACAGAGGCGCCACATGTATAGGTCAACGGATACCACAAAAACCAAACTAAACAAGATGCAGGGTACTCACAAACGTGAAGGCACTCTCTTGTGCCTATTAGAAGCGGGCTGGTATTCAATCAGCAAACCAGCTGGCTGTGTGAAGGAATCCCCGTCGTGATGTCTTGTAACAGTGGATCTCCTGAACGGCAACCCTTGCCTGGATGGCTTCCTGCGAATTGGAGCAGGGGAGAAAGGCTAAACAGCCCTTGGGTTACTTGAGGGGAGATTGATACACACACCAGTCTTGGTAAATAGTAAAACTAGCATTTATTGTACAAAATAAAATTGCCAGCAATGTAACACATTACAGCTGGATGTGTTAAAATCAAATCTCCTATAACATATAGAGATAGAAAGCGACGCGTTTCTCGGGGGTAACCCCGTTTCCTCAGGCTTGTATACTCTAACTGTGTCTTTGTACCCCTTAAATAGGGCTCAGTAACCACATGTTCACAATGAACACTCCCCTTCCTTCACATAAACCAATAGGACCCTTCCTTTCCCCCCACACCCACTTTTTGCAATAATTAATTGGTGTTATCGATTAAGTATACAATTGCGACTATGTTCCTATTTCCCTAAGGACAATATTCCATAAATAGGTGATCGTGCAATTTTCTAAATGTAACCTTTTTCCGATCGTGTAGAAGTTAGCACCTGTGCCTATATAAACAAACTATGTCACTCAAATCTTACTAGCCAATCGTAACCAAAAACTGGGAGGCTTGTGTCACATGCTGAATCCAATTGGTTAGAGTTCTAGTGGTAAATGGACTACATATCCCATCATTCCTGAATATTATTCGCTGCTCAGGCGGATGTGATGTGAGCTCATATCACATCCACCTGAGCAGACGGCGAATAATGCCATTACAATGCTTATCACACCCACAAACTTAATATTCAGGAATGATGGGATATGTAGTCCATTTACCACTAGAACTCAAACCAATTGGATTCAGCATGTGACACAAGCCTCCCAGTTTTTGGTTACGATTGGCTAGTAAGATTTGAGTGACGTAGTTTGTTTATATAGGCACAGGTGCTAACTTCTACACGATCGGAAAAAGGTTACATTTAGAAAATTGCACGATCACCTATTTATGGAATATTGTCCTTAGGGAAATAGGAACATAGTCGCAATTGTATACTTAATCGATAACACCAATTAATTATTGCAACAAGTGGGTGTGGGGGGAAAGGAAGGGTCCTATTGGTTTATGTGAAGGAAGGGGAGTGTTCATTGTGAACATGTGGTTACTGAGCCCTATTTAAATGGTACTAAGACACAGTTAGAGTATACAAGCCTGAGGAAATGGGGTTACCCCCGAGAAACGCGTCGCTTTCTATCTCTATATGTTATAGGAGATTTGATTTTAACACACCCAGCTGTAATGTGTTACATTGCTGGCAATTTTATTTTGTACAATAAATGCTAGTTTTACTATTTACCAAGACTGGTGTGTGTATCAATCTCCCCTCAAGTAACCCAAGGGCTGTTTAGCCTTTCTCCCCTGCTCCAATTCGCAGGAAGCCATCCAGGCAAGGGTTGCCATTCAGGAGATCCACTGTTACAAGACATCACGACGTGGATTCATTCACACAGCCAGCTGGTTTGCTGATTGAATACCAGCCCGCTTCTAATAGGCACAAGAGAGTGCCTTCACGTTTGTGAGTACCCTGCATCTTGTTTAGTTTGGTTTTTGTGGTATCCGTTGACCTACACATGTGGCGCCTCTGTTTATGTTTTGATTACAGTTTTCCATCTCAGAAGTTGCATCACTTGTGAAGTGAAGACCGAGAGCTGCCTTTTCCTCATACGGACTTTTGTGGGACTATCTCCATATACCTTTCACATTAGCCACTACTCAGTGCCACGTGTGTATATATATATATATATATATATATATATCCATTTGTATATCATTTTTTTTAATTATTTTTGTATTGTATATTTTGTTCTTCTATATACCTTTTTATTTATTTGGTGTTCCAAAATGCACATTTAACACTTGGGTAACTTTTACCACTGTTGCGTAGCGCCTCCTGTAGGTGTGGTATTACCAGTACAGATATTCCGTTTTTTTACCTGTAAAGTAACATTAACTAAACTACATATGTATCACACAATGTAATATTTAATGTCAGCTAATATCTCCCCTGACATGAGCTGAGTGGGCTATAGCCACAACAGACAACCACCCTTTTCCTAATTACAGAACATCAGAGAGCAAAGGAACAAACATTTGTGTAGATAAAAAGATAGGAATTTTTCAAAGGAATTTTATCACATGGCACCCTCATAACTGAACGCCCATATATAGAGTTTCCTGCCTACAAGCTTCATACCTAGATAACAACCCCCTGCAATGTCAGGGACAGTCTGAAAGGATGAATTCTTTGAAGTTGACAGAATCTCAGGAGAGTAAATAATTAGCACCTGTATGATATACAAATGAGAAGTTCCTTTGAAGGTCTAATACACATATACGTCTGGAAAAGTTGCTGGCTCAGATAACAGCACATGGGAAGCTAATTCTCAAATAAATGACTTGTGCCTAATGTTCATGTAGTTTAAGATACTCAAATGAATATATATTCAGACACATATTATATATAAACATATGAGTCTGGGAGATATGCCTAATCTTCATAATAATTTAAAATACTCAGATGGTATTAACAACATATATATGTTGATCTGAAAAATATACTATGTTAGATAAATGACTGTGAATTAAAAATAAATAGCTGCATTGAATTTGAAATGCTTGGCACATTCTAAAAATAATAACATCTTCTTTGTTTTTCAGACATGTAATAAACCAACAAGATGTCCAATGAATATTGGTCATAAACATCAGTCCATGCACTGAATATTAAAGTGATATCCACAAGTATACAATTTATAGTAAATGGAATAAGATCAGACACCAAAAATATCTATCTAATTAACTACAGAGTTCATTTCAAATTACATGTAAAAAAAGATCATACAGAGATGCTTCTGGGCCATGATGGTCATTTATTTTAGAGGCTGAAGAGTCTGGCATGTATTTTTGCTGCATATAGCCAGTCTATGGTACCATTTCTGATTGTATTTGAAATATCCTAAAACTACAGACTTTGCTGAACAATTTGATCTGCGTTGTGTCGCCAACTTCAGTCCTGAAGTACTGGAACGAGAAGGTACGCAAGTGCGGCCTAGAAACAGGTCAGAACTTCATCTAATCCCCCCCCCGGTAACCCTGGGTTCAACAGCTTATAAAGCTGTGTAATGAGAGAGATCAAAGAGAAGGGAACCATATCAAATATTTGTTGGCTCAGAGTTTTTGAAGCAGAGACGTCTGAGATTTGTTTAGCAAATGGAGGCCCTTGACAGGTGGTAGAATAAGATGGCCCAGTTTATACTGGATTCCTTTAGGGACTTGGAAGAAGAGATGTACAAATTTCTCTTTCTGCCACCACCTACCGAGGGAGTACTACCCACTACCACTGACAAGCCACTCTGGGATTATACTGTCTCCAGTAAGTACAAAGACAACCCATTCCTATAGCCAGATAGAATATGCTGGCAACACATCTGAAGGAGCCCTACTCCCCCCGGAACATAAGCGTAAGAAACCTGTGGTTACCGGAGCCCAGAATAGGGACCCGTAATCTCCCGATGTTGAAGAGCTGTTGGTATCCAAACCTATGGAGAGATTGGAGGCCTTTCCCAATTTAACGGATGAGAATGCTTACCTTTGTGGTTCCCGAGTAGTAGTATTGGTCGAACCCGAGAAACAAAGAGGGTCCTATGTGCAAATTATGACACTTAGGGAAGTCCAGACGTGGACTCGTTGCTCAGTGTGCCTAGAGGGATATGGCTGCACCTCACTGACGAGGCCCACAATAGGCCGAAACGTACGTCTGGGGTTTTGCTGTTTCTCTCTTTCAGAGAGGAATTGCCTGGTATTTCGGTACTGGACTGTACTGTGAAGTCAGGATCAGACTGATATGCTACAGGCTTGAAATTTTGTGAAATAATTTGCCTGTTTTACCTATCTTAAAACCTCAATAAAATATTTGAAGGGAAAAAAAGATGATTCTAGGAATGCTGAAAGTTTCAAAATATTTTAATGTACTTTCATAAAAATTTGACTTTTAAATGTATCTTCTAAAATATTATAGGTGGAATATTCATGTCTGGACTTATAATTATGTGCTCAGTCAGATTAAATGGGCCATGTATGGAACATATAGTTTATTAAAACTAGGAAATTATGAATGTATAAAAATAGACATTTGATAGAAATATATATTTTCTGTAGTTATATTTGGTAATGAAACTGTTTAACAATGTCTGCTGCCACCGATGGTTCAGAAATGGTATTGCAGCCAGGAGGGGTTGGCTGTTAAAAGACATACATTTCCCCTGGCCAATGAGATGTTCAGCTCTGATTAGCGCATATCCAAACTTTCATCAATGAGTAGAAAAAGATGTGGGCTTTATCACTTGATAAAGTCTCATGCACAGGAGAAAAAAGGGCTGGCTGATGCTGCTTAAACTGACTGCTGAATTAAGCTGCTACCTTGGAAATACTCAGAGTTTTGTAAAGCAAAAATTGGGCCTAAACATTTTACTTCCAGAATTCCACACTCTCTTTATATGACGGTAAAAAGGATTTATCTAAAAAAGCTGAATCTTTGTTTGGGTAATGTATGGTGATTTTTGTGATTTAATATTTTAAAGCAAAGGTATTCACTGTTGATGTAGTTTAATTGAAACTGGTGATTTAAAAGGGTTTTTTGTACTTTAAATGTATGTCCCATAGTCCTGTATAATTTAGAAATAATTATATAGGTGCTGAATAATTTTATTGCTAGGAAGAGGTTTTATATTTTTTATGTTTATAAGCCAGTCTTAGGTATTGTGAAATCTCTTAAGAACTGCACTTAAATTGGCTATTGTGTTGATAATATACAAATTTAACTGATTGTTATAAGTTCAGCATTACAACTTATAGGCTTATGTAGTGGCAGTAAATTAGAATTGTTGGCTAATTATAGACTGTTCTGGTATTCTCATTTGTGGTTTTTTAATAAGCAATTCATCATGAGTAAGGTTAATATTAAGAGATATATTTTATGATCTGTTTTGTATAGAAAATTGTAACAGAATAAGCATGTATGATTGAATCATAATCTAGTTTTTACATACATATAATTCAATGTGTCTATAAAGATAACTGATCAGAACAAAGGATTAAATATTAATTTTTAATAATAACATTGTTGTCAAATATTTAGATATCTCAGTAGTGATATTTTGAAATACATTACAGAGAATTAAGATCTTACTGAAGTATATTGACAAAGTTCTGCTATATTAATTGTAGATATTGCTGACTATAGTTTTATACTGCTATTAATGAATAATATTTATAATTACAATACGTAACATTATTAAAAGTAGACAACCCAAGGTATTGATCTAGGCCCATTTTGGTATACTTGATGCCACTATTTTAGGCCAATATGATCATATAAAAAAATTGTTAACTTTTTTTCACAAACTTTGGGTTTCTCATTGAAATTATTTACACAAAACTACTGCAGTCATATGATAAATGGTTGTAAAAGCTTCTATGGGATCCCCTTTTTTCAGAAATAGCAGACATGCATGGCTTTGCCATTGCTTTTTGCAATTAGAATGCCGCTAATTGCAGCTGCGAACCATACTTGAAATTCCTGGAAGTAAAGAGGTTAATCAGTTAGCTTGTAAGGTTAATTTTAATGCAGAGTAGAGATTACCCTCCCACCTGACACCTCCCACTCCCTGACCCTACCTGATCCCTCCTACACAGCTCTCTTCCTTCCCCATCATGTTCTAAGGTATTGGTAGAAGGTCTGCCAGTATGCAGGTTAGGGCTTTTTTAACTTTTTTTTTTAGTTATTTATTCTATAAATGTAGTGATCCCTCCCACTTCCTTGCCCCCCCATAGCTCTTTAACACTCCACCTCCTACTAGTGACTGCAAACTTAGGTACTGGCAGTTGTCTGTCAGTACCCAGTTTATATGTTTTTTTTTTTTATTTTATTTTTTTTTATTATTTAATTTATTGGGTTTTTTTTGGTAGTATAGTGAACATTGACACACAAGTTAGAAAACGTGTGATCATTGAAACAAAACAGAGTGCAGCTGTGACTTACAGTTAGCCATCTTGAATGAACATGGTTATAAAATGACCTGTGAATTAAACTTTCTAAATTTTGGACTGTGTTTATATGCATGTCTGCATCATGGCTCCACATGGAAAAAGATTGCCAGATGAATTAGAAAAATCTGCAGCAGTAATAAGGAGGTATAGAATGAGCCATGGTACCACTAAGTAGAGCCGCAGTTGCAATCCTCGTAAAAAAACACCTTGGACAGTGCCCTCCTTGCACAATATCTAGCTCTGAAAAACAGACAGGCAAATGCTTCAGTCTTGGCTCAGGGGTTATCAATAGAAATTGTAGATTCTGTGACAGCTCAGACAGTGCTAAGGACATTGCATAACTCTAGCCTTTATGGACAGTGCCCAAGAAAAAAAAACCTTGCTTGATCTTTGGCATAAAACTACAAGATTAAACGTTGCCAAAGATCAAGAAGAAAAGAAGCCTGATGAATATTTGGAGCACATTTTTGGTCAGTTGAGAAGAAAATAAATTTGTTCGGCTCAGATGGGGTTCAGCATCTTTAACATTAATCTGGCCAGAACTATCACAGTTAATACATAGGGGCCAATTTATCAAGAGCCGAATGGCCCCTGATGCCCCTGAAAAGAAAATTATGTTACAACCTAACCACCCTAACATAAACCCCTAGTTTATTGTTAGGTTAGGGGGTGTTTTTATTTGGGGAGTGCTTTTTTGTTTTAATAGGGCTATTAGATTAGGTGTAATTTTTATTATTTTGGATCATTTGTTTTTTTTTTCATTTTTTGTATTCTTAGTGGTTTTTTTATTTTTCGTAAAATGTTGCAGTTTTTTTTGTAATGTTAGATTTTTTTAATTTTAATTTTTCATAGTATTAGGTTTATTTAAATTTGTAATTGAGGTTTTTTATTTTTTTGTAGTGTTAGGTTTCTTATCATCTAATCATGGAATTTAGGATTTTTAATTGGTAGTTTATTTTATTTTATTAAAATAGTTATGTTAGGTTAATTTATAGTTTAATCTTAGTTTTTTTATTTATTTCACAGATAAGTTTTTTTTATTTTAGGGGTAATAGGTTTAGTTTATTAGTTACGATGTAGGGGGCTGGCAGTTTAGGGGTTAATAGGTTTATTTATTAGTTGCAATGTGGGGGCCCGACGGTTTAGGGGTTAATAGGTTTATTATAGCAGTAGCGATGTGGGGGCTGGCGATTTAGGGGTTAATAGGTTTATTTAGGGTCGGCTATGTCTGGGAGCGGCAGATTAGGGGTTAATAACTTTATTTAGTGTTTGCGATGTCAGGGAACAGCAGATTAGGGGGTAATAGGTTTATTATAGTATTTGCGATGCGGGAGGGTGGCGGTTTAGGGGTCAATAGGTAGTTTATGGGTGTTAGTGTACTTTGTAACATTTTAGTTATGAGTTTTGTGAGACATTTTTGTTTTGCAAAATCCATAACTACTGGTCTCAGATCGTGGAATGGCTCAGGGCGGTATAGGCTGTAACACAAGCATTTTATCCGGACCACACAACCTGTAATAAGGCGCTATGGAAAATCCCGCACTCAAACGTCATTTTTTGAGTGCGGAATGAAGATTGCATTACAGGCGAAAATGCTTGTGGTATAGCCGTGACTTGTAATATGTGTTAGCTGCCATTCCACGCGCAATAGCCAATTTTTCACCTGGTATTGCTGTACCGCACCATAATGCAAACTTGTAGTCTACGTGAAAGTTAATTAAAATTATGTAGTAAAATATCTTAAAATATTGAATAAAGGGTGCTCCAGTAACTACTGTAGTTTGACGTTTTTTTCTGCATAAAGTTTGTTGATTTAAAAGTCACCCTTATTTTTTTCCAAAAAAATCTGCTGTGACACTTTTGTGCCCTGTCATAAAGTCTCAGACATCCGGCACCTGACTCTTCTGTAACCTTTATGAGTGGGAGTTCTGGCGGTCTCTGTAGAATATTTTACTAATTCCCTGTGGTATTGCAGGATTTTTATACCAAGACTTGAGTTGATCCTTGCCTCCTTAATTCAGCCATGCATGTCCAGCTCCTGTTTAATTTTAATAACAAGGACAATGAGAAATAATTGATTTTACAAGTTAGTGACCTTTATCAATTTGATCCCTTCATCCTCAATAGTATTGACCTGATGTAGCTAAGAAATAGTTCAGCAATCACACAAGTAATTTAAAACCAACACCTAATCCAGGATCTATATTACAGTGTTTTGCTGTGTCTCATTTATTGACTATATATTAAGGTGTATGAAGCATGAATTTGGACATACACTAATTACACTGTTGTACTTATTTATAAAATATTTTATTTAGCTTTTGTTTGTTTAACATGTTTTCTCTAATTCAATGTAATCTTTTTAGTTGCTATCATTACCAAAACTGCCTTAACAAAATTGTTTATTTTGTTTCTGCTGTGCTACATTAAGTTAATAAACAACATTGAATTTACATTTTAATTTATATAGAATTATACAAGTATTGTTTGGGTAGTTGTATGGCTTAGAAGAAAGAGGTTATTGTCTCAAGTTGGAAGTTTCTAGGTTTAGGAGTAATTTTTAGAAGCACTTGGTTGATTCATGTCTTCCAATAGCAGTGATAACAACTGTATAAGAATTTCATCAATGGCTTGGATATTCTTTAGAGCTACTCCAATATTTAATTCATCTCTCACTTCAGAAAGAACTATGGGCAGACTCAAATGGACTTTTTTATATGCTGTTAAAACCTATACAGGTAGAAATATAATGTCACTTGACTAATATAAATATTTGTTTTTTGACCTCAGAATACAGTCTTGGTCCAAGCATAAAGCATTCAGAGTTGGTCAGGATTAAAGATAAAACGTTTTGTAGTTCTGCATGCTGAACAACCCTGATATTTTGGCTTCCTCATATAGCCCTCACATGGGAAGACGGTCCATTATCGAGGGATCAGAAGAAGAAAAACAGGACTTTAAAACTCTACCATCTCAGACTCCAGGTCAGAGGCCCCAACATTAATTTATGTAGCCTGCCTTTTGAATCAAATATGCAGCAAAATTCATAATGATCCCCAGTACGGTTACATATGGTAAAGATATAAATATATTATTTGTTTATATAAAAAAATGCAGCAATAAAAATGCAGTCTGTATGGATCTGTATTGTAGCTAGATACATGTGAACATCAGCAGAACAACAACCAGGTGCAGTGAGGGTTAAAACAACAGCCAGAAGCAGTGGGGGTTAAATCATTTGTGGAGACAGCTGGTGCTGAGGAGAGAAGAGACAGCTATGAGGAGCACTGCAGTGTGAAAAAATATCTGATTAACCTGCTCACACTGAATCTGAAGAACTATTATTCTTGAATATGTAAAATTATCATTATTTAAATGCTTTATATACTTTTATAAGAAACATCATTGTTAATAATCAGAAATTAATAACATTATTAATAGGCACTGCATATTTCTTTTTTGACAAACTGGAGGGAAAATATTAAAGGCCATATCTTCATGTTCCACTTGCCCTTTTTTTTACTAAGTGCTACTCTCATCACAAGCCCCTTATATCACCGGCGACAGCAACAGTTAAATCTCTGGATCACTTTCACTAGCCATTAGTGTACAATCTGTTTGCCACAGTTGCTGAAACTTTAACTAGCCCCGCACATCATTAGCCACACCCACACTTTATCACTACTCACAGGGGTATGGGCAGCATACAAGCTGCAAGCTAATTGTCTTCCAGCAATCCCCTAAGACAGAGGACCAAAGACTTTTGTCTGAGCTTGGGTAAAGAATGTACCTAATGCCTTTGAAGCACTCCCAAATCTGCAGTAAATGAAACACATTCCCCACTGAGCTCTGCTACAGCTGGAGAACATTTCTCCTATATAATGGCGCAAATGTGTATAAAGGATACATTTCTGCTGTTTTTTTAATAACACTACTAGACAATACAGACTGCAGAACTGGCTGTCTTATTGTCCACAATTCCCATGGTTTCCTCTTTTAATTAAACTGTTTGATCCAGGACCCTGCAATACATCCAGGTGTTCTTAAGCTACACCTGACGGCCTGGTGCAAGAGTGACAACATTTGAAAAATGAAGAATGATTTTTTTTTTCAATGCTAAGAATGTTTCTAAAAGCAAGAAATGTCCACCTTCTCTACTTAATATAAAATATGGAATTATTTCTAAAGTTCTACAAATATTCCCTCTTGGCAGCTGCTCTTTTGAAATGTTTGTATGTAGGGTTTTGTTCAGGTATGCATATTAGCTACAAAGTGTATCACAGATAGGGTCTTTCAGTAGGTATCTATGTATATACCAAAATCTGCCCAATGAACCATTAATGATTTTCTAGGTATTTGCTTATTACGTGTTCACAACAGTATAAATCTATGTGCAAGTTATATAACATTGTTTTACTAAATAATAACACTGCATAATTCACATGTAGCTCATTGCAAATTAATTTGATATTTAAGTCTATTCTCAGTTGATACATTCGCCTCATAAGGTTTCTAGTTATGATTATTTGTGAATAACCTGCTGAACTACACTAAGGGGCCCATTTATCAAGCTCTGTAAGGACCTGTGTTTCTGGCGAGTCTTCAGCTTCTTGGTATTTATCTAGTCTTATACACTATTAGAAGATGTTATTACAATTACATGATAGAACATGTGCCAAAAGTGCTTGCAAAATGTGACATGAAAGCATGATGCATCTACTACTACAGTTAAGCAAACAACAAAGCATTATGGGAAGTTTTAAAGATGTGATATACTGCTAGATGTATCAATGAATAATGTTTCAAGAGACATAAAACACCTTGTAATTGCAATATATTTTTGTAATCTTGCAATAAATGAACATACCAGGTAAGTCAAAAAAGTTTCTGAATATATTCACACATTGCTTGCTGCAATTATTTTTCAATGTTCCAACTCCCCTCATCATTTGCCTTATTTGGAGGAGACAATCTGGAATTGTTACTAGAGTGGACAAGGTTTGCCACTGTCATTTTGTTAGCAAAACATGCATTGTTTTGCAGTATCTTATCTAATCACTTATGCTAAAGCTTGTTATGTGCATTTTCAATTCCTGGAAGAAAATGGGTCAAAATAAATAATGCAATTATATTGCAAAGTATTTTTTACACACATACTTAAATATATTTTATTACAATCTTAAATAGTTTCATGATTAAATGATATCGCTCCTTGCCCTTTCCTTTTAGAGCCAAATGGCACAAATAAATGATTTGGTGACACAATTGTTCATTATTATCCATTTCATACAATAATATATTTGGCTGCTTGTTTATTGGATGAATAACCAATTTAGCATAAATTTGTACTAATTTGTATTCATCGAAAGCCCAATGTGCATCTCTAATATTTAAAATATTTCCAGCTCTATGCCGAAGTGAGACTTAAGACTAGATGCATGGTCCCAACAGTCCCCTTTATTACAGCAATATGCTGTAGTGAGACATTAGAATAGATGCATGACCCCTGCAGTTCCCTTAATGCCTGTACATACTCAAGTGAGCCTTAAAATATCCTTGGAACAAAGGAAAGTCAGAAAATTCTGTTTGCTACAGATGGAACTATTCTTATACACTGCACAAAGCATAAAATATACATAATGCTATTTATAATTTAGATGAATATCCATATAATCCATATCCTTTTTCAATATAATGAAAACGCACCTACCATATTTAGAAAAGAAAACCATAAGAAGGCTGCAGGAAAGTGCTAACTCTCCTGGTAAACTAAGCACAAACAATGAAGTATATTCCATTTGAAATTTCTGTACCTTTTCACAATCACATTAATAATAAAAAAAACTACACACTGTGAATTTGTTACGTAGTACCAAAAACAGAAATCAGCTTGAAACCAAACCAAGAGAACACATCATTTTTCTACTGTACACAAACCCTAGGGAACTTTCCAAGAATTCAGCAGCAATTTATTTTATCCTCTAGTGTCTGAACCTTCATATACATTCCATGTTTTAAAAACATATAGTATTAGAATATTTTTTCAATTATTCTTATATCAATAGATACAGTAAAAAAAATCATATAGGGCCAGATTACAAGTTGTGCATTAAATAACGCTCCCGCATAATTGTTAATTGTGCTAGAAGTAAGCTTTTTGTGCTCGTCAGGATGTGCTCATATTATGAGTTGAAAGCAAACAGTTTTTGCTCTTGCCCTACCTGATGAACGCAAAAGCCAAACTTATTATATTACGTGTGTGTTCACATATTACCCCATAGAAGTCAATGAAGAATTGGGTCAAGCCCAGGAACCAAGTCAAGGTTTCTCCCTTGACCCATTTGGCTAGATGCAGTAACTAACTCTAACATTTTTGCTTTTAATGTTATCTGTGTACTTGAAAGTGAGTGTCAGACTTCCTCTGGGTCTCTGGGGATTGAGCAGCTGCCTGAGAGTGCTATTGAGCACTCAGGGCTGTGCATTTTGCAGGGTCATAGAATGTGTACCTGGTCCAGTTTGCAAGTGCAGTCCATTTCCGTGTTTTATGTGTGTCTAGGGAGAGTGCATAAGGCCTGTGCACCCTTGGGTGGTTTCCAGTTTGTTTGATTGAGAGCATGCATTGTTTGGCTGTATTAGGGATCCAGGATGGGAAAGAGCTTGACGTGGTTCCTGGACTAGACTCATTTGGCCAGATGCGGTAACTAACTCTTCAATGTTTGAATCTTAGCTGTGTACTTGCAAGTGAGTGCCAGACTTCCTCTGTATGTTGATATATATATATATACACACTTTATAGATCTAGGAATTAGCTCTAAGTTTAAAAGACATAATGTTATTGTGACATGAGTCTTAATGAATTCTGTATGCTTAGATGAGCTTTTTAATATTATATTAATAAAATAATTATTTATTAGTTTTTTCAGTAATCCTTATATTTTTTTACTTTTGTTATATTATTTAACAACATTAAGTATTTTATTCATTGATGTATACCTATCAGTGTTACCGCAGAGTTAATACTATAAGCCTCAGTAACAAGCTGAAGACACAAGAGTCTATATTACAAAGGCTATACACTCACTGAAGCAACACTGATTGGTTTAGACCTCAGTCCCCTCAGGATTGGTGAAAACCAGGTTTAAAAGGCCCACATTGTCATACTCTATCAGCCTCCGATGAAGCGCATGTACGCATGCGCGAAACGCATCAGGCGTTCCTAACTGTGACCCTGTATACCTGTACCTGTACTTATTTGGTCTTCAAATAAATTTATGATTTCCAGCAATTCCACATTGAGCAAGCGTACCTCTCTCTTTGCTTGTTTGCATATTAGCGGTGGGGTTTACCGCTTTGATTCCGCTGCTCGAGCTGCAGTCCCGACTAGGAATCAGTCTACATTTCCTGCTTTTCTACTTCTCCAAGTGAGATCATCTACTTGAGCCGACCGACGCCAGGGGTGACGTAACAGGAAGACAAGCCGGATATCGCACACGCCAAGAAGGACACGCATACTGCACCCGCCCGGGAGGGCTTGCTTCGCCCATCTGAGAGGAAGTACAGCAGCGTGCCCAGGCATCCCACCGGACTAACGGAGGGTAAGACATCCATGGCATTCACATTCTGATCATCCCTGAACCCCAAGCACACACGGACAACCGTAGCAGGAAATCTTTCTGACACCTAAGACTGTGGACACTACTTAAAATTAACTGTTTGTTTCCCACACACCCTTTCATTGGGATTATTCATTCCCCAGTTTTGAGGATTCTTTTGTATACGTGTAAGAAGAAACCGAGGGGAATCCTTAATCGGAACACACACATCATTGTTGTTTTTCGTCACTCTTATCCCCAGTGTTCCGGCTTTCTTTCAGCTTTGTGGACTGTTGTGGACTATTATTGTCACTGGACATTTACACTGTATACGCCACTTTTTAAGACCATTTAAATTTAATTTAAATTTAATTTTAGCACTTAGCATTCTGTTTATAGTGCCAACAAATAATTTTCCTCCCTGCCATGGCTACCTCACTCATTCCCACAGGGGTAATAGATGATAATACAAGGAGGAAAAATATTATGACAACGGCACTCAGAGGTCACAGTGAAGGTTCTGATGTTATTAAGGAAGAGAATCTAGACACTGTTATTTCTAGTTTAGAGAAACTAAGATATAAAGAAACCAATTTGTGGTGGGATATCGAATTTTTAGATCTTTACATTTCAGAGAATAAAGTCCCCAGAGGACTACGTATGAAAAAATATCCCTCCTTTGCTATAGATAATCCCATTTTCATGGAGGAGTGGAATACTAATTTAACTAACTGCTCTATCATTTGCATGAAGCAACTTCTCAGACACAAAAGAGAAGAGAGGGATAATATTTTGTTAGAAATAAATACCACCTTTGACAAACTAAAACCTTTTGAAACAACACAAAAATACACTGATTATAAATCTCAATTAGATACCACCATAGATCAGCTAGACACCATTCTGTCAGATAGAAAAGTACAAAAATACAATAGGGACACGAAAGACTATGATTTAGACATAGTCTATTCCTGGCAGAAATCGAGACCACTTAATAGAAGAGCCACTCATAAGAATAGCCACAATAAAAAGGATAAAAACAAGTCTACACACAACAAAAACCAAACTTCTAGAAAAGTAACTTTTTCAAGCATAGATACTGATAATCTAGATGATGAAACCACTGACACTCATAATGATAAGCCAGAAGCAGTACCTACAACATCAGGCAATACATCTTCTGAGAGAAGAAACTTAAAATCTTTAGTTAAATCAACCCAGCAAACGAGTACTCCAAAGAAAGGGGAAAATACATTTAGATACCCCAGCAGGGTCAGGAAAAACAAGATGAAATAGCAACAATAAATCTCTCTGACTTTACATTAACGGTTCACCATATTAATGTACTTAATAAAGGCTTAACCTTTGCACCTGCAACAGATTTTGATTTATTCAGCACTCTTTTAGACACAAATAAATTTGTAAGAAAAGTAGTACTAAAAAAACATTTTTTTGGTATAGACACACAATCACACACCTCTACCACAACTGACACACACCCTAACACTATTGGTTTACTATTTTCTGATTTAACAGACCTTACCACTCTCACCACACTTCAACAACACTCACCCAGTTCATATACTCATTCCCCAAGTACCACTCAGCAATACACTTTTAAGGATAAATCACATTTTTACCCAGTTAATGCACGTGATCACATAATAGATTTATTTCAAAGGACCATAGAAAAGGAACTAACCGACCTTCACAAAACACTTCAGTCAACCACAATAAGTAAAGCCAGAGATAATTTAAGCCGCCATGAGAGAAAAGCACTTAAAGATCTACAAGATAACCCCAACATAGTCATCACTAAGGCGGACAAAGGAGGGGCTATTGTTGTCTTAAATACCACTGATTACTTAGATGAAGTACACAAACATCTAGAGGATAAAGATCAGTATATGAAACTCACATTTAACCCTACCATAAATTTCGTAAGCAAATTGAAGAGTCACTTAGACACAGGCATTGAACTGGGCTACCTAACGGAAGAATTAGCGTCATTTTTTCTGATAAAAGACCCTACCATACCAAGTTTTAGAACTGTCCCTAAAATTCATAAAAACCTCACTAGACCACCAGGTAGACCCATTGTGGCAAGCCAAGGATCCCTATGTGAAAGGCTTGGTGGGTGGCTTGACACATACTCCAACCAATTGTTCAATCATTACCAGGCTACATTAAAGATAGCGGCCATCTAATCCAGCAACTTAATACAGTCAACTGGAATTGTGAATACACTTGGCTCACAATTGATGTAGCTGCTCTCTATTCAAGCATTCCCCACACGACAGGCCTCACAGCGCTTCATGAGATGTTACTTAGACATACTGATTATGACATAGGTTTTATTACATTCATAGTAGAAACTGCAGAATTTCTACTAAAACATAACTATTTTGTACATGAAGGAATTTATTATTTACAGCAACGAGGCATGGCCATGGGGGCAAAATTTGCCCCGGCCTATGCCAATATTTATATGGGTTGGATGGAATTTTGTCTTATTTTTTCAACTGAATTCCAATTTAAAAACAATATCAAACTATACAGTCGCTTTATTGACGACCTCATAATCATTTGGGACAAGACAGATAATGAGCACACTATAGAACAATTTATGACCTACATTAACAACAATCAATTAAACCTTGTCTTCACACATAAAAGTGACACCCAATCCATTGACTTTCTAGACCTAAAACTTAGTGCAAATTTATCAAAATTAAAAATTTTCACTTCCACATATAGAAAACCCACCTCAAAAAATACAATTTTAAGGGCAGATTCATGCCATGTCCCACATCTCAAAAAAGGCATACCTAAAGGTAAATTTCTACGACTTCGTAGAAATTGCTCCAACTTAGATACCTATAGGCAAGAAGCTAAAAAATTAACCAACAGGCTAGTCAATAGGGGATACAATAGATCAAAACTTGATCTAATTAATAAAGAAGTAGAAAGCACACAGAGGAATACGTTATTCCAGAAAAAGGACAAAACACAAAATGAGGAAAATATAGTGTTCTCTACCCAATTTAGCAGGCAATACTATAAAATCTGTAAAGTAATTAAGGATAATTTAACAATACTAAAGAGTGATGACACATTGAAACAAGTAATATCTAAAGGCATTAAATTTGTTGCTAAAAAAGCCCCATCAATAGGAGACTTAACAAATAAAAAATTCTCAGAAAGACCACAAACACAAACTAACTGGCTGGGCCTCAGTCCTGGATCCTTTAAATGTGGCCATAGACCTTGCAAAAGTTGTGAGTTTACCAACATAACCCACACCTTCACCTCTAGTAACACTAAGGAAACATACACGATTAAGCAAAGGATAGACTGCACTTCGCAGTATGTAATATACCTTATTACAAGTCAACTCTGCTTTCAGCAATACATAGGTATCACTACACGTCCGTTAAAAGATCGCATTAGGGAGCATTTATTATCCCTCATTGAAAAAGAAGCTAGAACTCCAGTGGCCAAACACTTTCGGCAACATGGAATAGGTACTGACCACTTCTCATTCCAAGGAATAGAGAGGGTTGTCAAAGAGGCCAGAGGGGGCGATAGAACTGCCAAACTCCTAAAAAGAGAAGTCTTCTGGATAGTGAAATTAAATGCTAGATATCCCAACGGGATAAACAGAAGACTTGATGTGGATTTATATGTGTAATTCATTCCACTTGGACACATTCTAACCCCTCTAGAACTAATCAAATATGACTGAAGTTAAAAATCCTTTGAAACATTAGATCTAACTACACACTAGATACATCTTTAACACCAAGTTCAAAGACTTGAATACATATAATCAATACGACCCTATCTATTCAAGTTATTCAGTATACATACACAAAAACATAAATAATAACAACAATAAAACTGACTCTTCTATCTATTAGCCCTCCTTGTGGTCTCCCTAGCAATACATAACCATCATATATATATACATACTCTAGCTAAGACGTCTATATACATTCAACACACATATAAGAAATTAGCTGAATATAGTATAGTCTATGATACCTTTAGATCTTATAATCCATTATTCAATTATCAATTTGATAAATAGTTTCTTTAACATGATTGACCACTACAAGCATTGTGTAAATCTAGATTCTAGTCTTCCTTAGAAAAGAATTTTCTATTTTTTCAGCCTTTTTTAATACAACATGAATAATACATGTAGGTAAGAAAAATAAAAAATAAATATAAAGGATTAAGTTCCCCCTTCAAGATGAAGTGCACTTATATTCAATTAGTTAGCATAGACATTTAGAACTATATCTTCTATTCTGATGGTAGGAAATTAGTTTTTACCTATTCATTTATCTATTGATTATTTCTTTTTCAATTTTATTTACAAGTTACATTTTTATCTCCATTTTTCATTTTTTCACTCACATTCTCATCCTTATTTTTACTTTCACCTTTATTATTTTATACTTTTTAATCAATATTTTTACTCATTTATTTCTTATTTAGTTTTTATCCATTTATCAAGGTATTCATTATGAGAATTATTTATAATTATTTATTAGTTTTTTCAGTAATCCTTATATTTTTTTACTTTTGTTATATTATTTAACAACATTAAGTATTTTATTCATTGATGTATACCTATCAGTGTTACCGCAGAGTTAATACTATAAGCCTCAGTAACAAGCTGAAGACACAAGAGTCTATATTACAAAGGCTATACACTCACTGAAGCAACACTGATTGGTTTAGACCTCAGTCCCCTCAGGATTGGTGAAAACCAGGTTTAAAAGGCCCACATTGTCACACTCTATCAGCCTCCGATGAAGCGCATGTACGCATGCGCGAAACGCGTCAGGCGTTCCTAACTGTGACCCTGTATACCTGTACCTGTACTTATTTGGTCTTCAAATAAATTTATGATTTCCAGCAATTCCACATTGAGCAAGCGTACCTCTCTCTTTGCTTGTTTTTATTAATAAAATAATATTGCATCTTGGGCCCATGTTTTAAACACGGCTTAAACATGTATTAATAAATAACTATAATACTCATATATTTTAAGGCAGCTTTTAAAATATGGTAAATAAAATACTCCTGTTTCATATTAATCAGAAAAAAATGGCACTATATGGTCCCATCTATATTAAAATTGTAAGTGATTGATTTTGAAAGTATTTGATAGACATTTTAAAGGTTAGATAGTTAGGCTTTTAGCAATGATGGTGCATTTCTGGTTGTTTGCTGCCCCCTAGGGGATTAAGACTGGTATGACAGCCAAATGAATTGACTGTTTAAAACTTATGTTCCCAGTAGGCAAATCAAATGTTTCAGCTCGAAGGGCCAATCAATGCTCAGCTCTGTTAGGGCCAATCCAAAGACAAGCTCTGAGGGCCTATCAACATTCTGTGGGAGTGATTAAGGAAAAGGAGGGGCTTTCTTTATTTTTGGATAAAGATGCATACACACTCTAAGAAAAGGACACAAAGACTCAAGGAAGCATTAACTTTTGGGGAGAAAAATACATAGGCTTTGGTGCCAAGTATATTCTCTGCCATTTTGGGGACACTTTCTTGAACAAAGAAAGATTAACAATTTTGAGGCCTGTACCTTTGCGCATTGTGAGTAAACCCTCCATAGATGACTCACGAGAAATTCCGGAAACTGAAATATTGATTTGGTTATTTGGGTAAAGTATAAGAAACTATTAAGTATATATATAATATTTAAATCAAAGTCATTCTACGACTATAGTTAGATTACAGCTGGTAAATTAAAGAGCATACTTTCGGCTAGATTACGAGTTGTGCGTTAGGGTTAAAAAGCAGCGTTAAGAGGTCCTAATGCTGCTTTTTTACGCCCGCTGGTATTACGAGTCTTGCAGGTTTAGGGGCACCGCACACTTCTTTGGCCTTACCGCAAAACGACTTACATAAATTTCGTAAAGTCTTTTTTCTATGGGACTTCCATAGCGCCGGTATTACAAGTCTGTCCTGGGAGGCCAAAAAGTGAGCGGTACACCCTCTACCTCCAAGATCCCTAACGCATTCTAAAGTCAGTAGTTAAGAGTTTTATGGTACAACGCCGTAAAATAAAACTCATAACTAAAGTGCTAAAAAGTACACGAACACCCATAAACTACCTATTAACCCCTAAACCGAGGCCCTCCCACATCGCAAACACTATAATAACATTTTTAACCCTTAATCTGCCGCTCTGGACACCGCCGCTACCTACAATATATTTATTAACCCCTAATCTGCCACCCCCAATGTCGCCGCAACCTACCTACACTTTTAAACCCCTAATCTGCCGCTCCCAATGTTGCCGCCACTATAATAAACATATTAACCCCTAAACCATCGCACTCCCGCCTCACAAACATTAGTTAAATATTATTAATCCCTAATCTGCCGTCCCAAACATCGTCGCCACCAACCTACATTTATTAACCCCTAATCTGCTGCCCCCAACATCGCCACCACTATTTTAAAGTTATTAACCCCTAAACCTAAGTCTAACCCTAAACCTAACACTAACTTAAATATAATTTAAATAAATCTAAATAAATATTCATATAATTAACTAAATGATTCCTATTTAAAACTACATACTTACCTAAAAAATAAACCCTAAACTAGCTACAATATAACTAATAGTTACATTGTATCTAGCTTAGGGTTTATTTTTATTTTACAGGCAAGTTTGCATTTATTTTAACTAGGTAGAATAGTTATTAAAAAGTTATTAATTATTTAATAACTACCTAGTTAAAATAAAGACACATTTACCTGTAAAATAAAACCTAACCTAAGTTACACTAACACCTAACACTACAATATAATTAAATAAATAAACTAAATTAAATACAATTATCTAAATTAAATTAAACTAGCTAAAGTACAAACCACCCCCACTAAATTACAGAAAATAATAAATAAATTACAGATATTTAAACTAATTACACCTAATCTAATAGCCCTATTAAAATAAAAAGTCCCCCCCAAAATAAAAAAACCCTAGCCTAAACTAAACTACCAATAGCCCTTAAAAGGGCCTTTTGTGGGGCAATGCCCCAAAGTAATCAGCTCTTTTACCTGTAAAAAAAAAGTACAAACAACCCCCCCAACAGTAAAACCCACCACCCACACAACCAACCCCTCAAATAAAATACTATATAAAAAAAAACTAAGCTCCCCATTGCCCTGAAAAGGGCATTTGGATGGGCATTGCCCTTAAAAGGGCGGTTAGCTCTTTTGCCGCCCAAAACCTAACCTAAAAATAAAACCCACCAATACACCCTTAAAAAACCTAACACTAACCCCCTGAAGATCGACTTACCGGGAGACGTCTTCATCTAAGCCGGGCCAAAGTCCTCAACGAAGCCGGGAGAAGTCTTCATCCAAGCCGGGTGAAGTGGCCTTCCAGACGGGCAGAAGTCTTTATCCAGACGGCATCTTCTATCTTCATCCATCCACCTTGGAGCGGGTCCATCTTCAAGACATCCAACGTGGAGCATCCTCTTCATCCAGAGTCTTCTTACTGAATGAAGGTACCTTTAAGTGATGTCATCCAAGAATTCTATCAGCCAATCGGAATTAAGGTAGAAAAAATCCTATTGGTTGATGCAATCAGCCAATAGGATTGAAGTTCAAACATATTGGCTGATACAATCAGCCAATAGGATTGAGCTCACATTCTATTGGCTGATTGGAACAGCCAATAGAATGCAAGCTCAATCCTATTTGCTGATTGGATCAGCCAAAAGGATTTTTTCTACCTTAATTCCAATTGTCTGATTGAACTGAATTCTATCAGCCAATCGAAATCTAACTGACGTCATCTTGGATGACGTCACTTAAAGGTACCTTCATTCAGTAAGAAGACTCCGGATGAAGAGGATGCTCCGTGTCGGATGTTTTGAAGATGGACCCGCTCCATGCCGGATGGATGAAGATAGAAAATGCTGTCTGGTTGAAGACTTCTGCCTGTCTGGAGGACCACTTTGCCTGGCTTGGATGAAGACTCCTCCCGGCTTTGTTGAGGACTTCGGGCCGGCTTGGATGAAGACATCTCCTGGTAAGTCGATCTTCAGGGGGTTAGTGTTAGGTTTTTTTAAGGGTGTATTGCGTGGGTTTTATTTTTAGGTTAGGGTTTGGGCGGCAAAAGAGCTAACTGCCCTTTTAAGGGCAATGCTCATCCAAATGCCCTTTTCAGGGCAATGGGGAGCTTAGTTTTTTTTTAGATAGTATTTTATTTGGGGGGTTGGTTGTGTGGTTGGTAGGTTTTACTGTTGGGGCTTTGTTTGTATTTTTTTACAGGTAAAAGAGCTGATTACTTTGGGGCAATGCCCCGCAAAAGGTCCTTTTAAGGGCTATTGGTAGTTTAGTTTAGGCTACGTTTTTTTTATTTTAGGGGGGCTTTTTTATTTTAATAGGGCTATTAGATTAGGTGTAATTAGTTTAAATATCTGTAATTTGTTTATTATTTTCTGTAATTTGGTGTTTGTTTGTTTTTGTACTTTAGCTAATTTAATTAAATTTAGGTAATTGTATTTAATTTAGTTTATTTATTTAATTATATTGTAGTGTTAGGTGTTAGTGTAACTTAGGTTAGTATTTTATTTTACATGTAAATATGTATTTATTTTAACTTGGTAGTTATTAAATAGTTAATAACTATTTAATAACTATTCTACCTAGTTAAAATAAATACAAACTTGCCTGTAAAATAAAAATAAACCCTAAGCTAGCTACAAATGTAACTATTAGTTATATTGTAGCTAGCTTAGGGTTTATTTTATAGGTAAGTATTTAGTTTTAAATAGGAATAATTTAGTTAATGATAGGAATATTTATTTAGATTTATTTCAATTATATTTAAGTTAGTGGGTGTTATGTTTAGGGTTAGACTTAGGTTTAGGGGTTAATAACTTTAATATAGTGGTGGCGACGTTGGGGGCGGCAGATTAGGGTTAATAAATGTAGTTAGGTGGCGACAATGTTATGGCCGGCAGATTAGAGGTTAATAATATTTAACTAATGTTTGTGAGGTGGGAGTGCGGCGGTTTAGGGGTTAATATGTTTATTAAAGTGGCAACGAAGTTGGGGACAGCAGATTAGGGGTTAAAAAGTGTAGGTAAATTGCGGCGACATTAGGGGTGGCTGATTAGGGGTTAATAAATATAATGTAGATGTCAGTGATGTTGGGGGCAGAAGATTAAGGGTTCATAACTATAATGTAGGTGGTAGCGGTGTCCGGAGCGACAGATTAGGGGTTAATAATATAATGCAGGTGTTGGTGATGTCGGGGACAGCAGATTAGGGGTTAATAAGTGTAAGATTAGGGGTGTTTAGACTCGGGGTTCATGTTAGGGTGTTAGGTGTAGACATAACTTTTATTTCCCCATAGGAATCAATGGGGCTGCGTTACGGAGTTTTACGCTGCTTTTTTGCAGGTGTTAGACTTTTTTCAGCCGGCTCTCACTATTGATTCCTATGGGGAAATCGTGCACGAGCTCACCGCTGATTTTAACAGCGCTGGTATTGGAGTGCGGTAATGAGCAAAATTTTGCTCAATGCTCACTTCTTGTCTTTTAACGACGGGTTTCTGAAAACTCGTAATACCAGCGCTGCATGTAAGTGATTGGTGAGGGAAAACTGCTCGTTAGCACCGCATAGCCTCTAACGCAAAACTCGTAGTCTAGGTGTTTGTATTTTAATCTCATATTCATAGTCCTGTGTAGTTTAAAACTAGTCATATTTGGTGCTAAGTAATTGATATATGCAATTATATATAAGTATCACGAAGAGGGGAGGATTTAAAGAAAAAAACAAGCAAGAAAAAATAGATATTATCTACAATTTAAGTGATAGAGCTCTAAGTGTAGATGAGAAAAGTTTGCTGAATAAGGGCTTGTCTTTTGTCCCTACACCAGCTGTGGACAAATTTAAAATGAATATTGAAACTTATAAACTTCAAAGACAGCTTAAGATCAAAGATTTTTTTAAAAACAGTGAACAAACCAGAGTCAGTAAGTTTAAAAGTCAGAGTAAGTTTGACCCAATCAACTTAAACCCTTCTATCCGTAGTTTTTCACGCATGATTAATGATAAGTGTGAAGGGGCTAAAGTGGAAAATGTTTTTCCTAATCTCACAAAGGGAGAAAAATTGGCCCTTAACAGTTTAAAGAATGATAACACGATCATTATTCATGCGGCGGATAAGGGAGGTTCCATTGTAGTTCAAAATTATACTGACTATAGAGAGGAAGCCTATAGACAGCTGACTGATACTCGTATCTATTGTAAACTTAGAGGGAATCCAATGAATACATTTAAGAAGGAATTAGATCTTATACTGAAATGTGGGCTGGAATCAGGTATGATTGATGAAAATGAATTTGAATATATGACTACTACATTTCCGGTTATTCCGGTATTATATCTGTTGCCCAAAGTACACGACTCTGGTTAAACCACCTGGCAGACCCATTGTGTCTGCCCGAGATTCTTTGTGTTCTAATGTGGCCATTTTCATAGATCACTACCTGCAGCCAGTTGTAAAGGAATCATATTCCTTTATACTTGATTCTCCCTCACTCATTCGTAGGTTACTTGCTTGGAATGACCTTGGTCCAGATGATCTACTGGTTACAATGGATGTTGATAGCCTGTACACCATCATCCCACATGATGGTGGTGTACAGGCAGTCAGATCCATGTTACGTGAATCATTGGCGTATGCGGGACCACCCATTGAGTTCCTACTGGAACTACTGAAGTTTTGTTTGGAAAAAAACTTTTTCAAATTTGAAAAGGAGTTCTTCTTACAAGTGTCAGGAACTGCAATGGGTTCAAATATGGCTCCCGCATACGCCAATCTATATATGTCCTGGTATGAGACTATGGTTATGCGAATTCGTGCAACAGATAACATTAAATTGTATGCCAGATATATTGACGATGTGTTTATGGTATGGCGAGGGTCGGAGGAATCTTTAGAACAGTGGGTTGATAGCCTGAATCAGATTGAGTCGACTATTCGATTTAAGGTTGCCTATAACAGAGTGAGCATACCATTTTTAGACCTAAATGTATCTGTCTATACAGATGGGGATTACTATAAATTTTCTACCTCTCTATATTCAAAACCGACGTATAGAAATTCATTATTGCTATCCACAAGTTTTCACCCTGTACATCAGAAAAAGATTGTTGTCTCCTCTCAACTCATGCGGGTGGCCCGCAATAACACATTAAGAGAGACGAGAAGAACACAGGAGGATGAAATGATTATGAAATTGGAACAGCGAGGCTACTCAAAGAAATTGATAACACAGGTGCAAACCAACTTGGCACATGATGATCAAATGACTTTGTTACAACCACGTGGTCCGATTGACAAGGTGGAAAACAATGGTGATATCATTAATTTTATAACCACTTTCAACCCCGTATCCAAGACACTGTCTGAGTCTGTCAAGAAGAATTGGGACATTATTAGTACTGACAAAACACTACCATTCTTGCATATAACTGCCCCACGGATGGCTTATAAAAGAGCACCCAATCTGAAGGATCTCCTGGTCCATAATGATCCTGTAAAGTGCTACGAAAAAAGCACATGGCTGGACACCAGGAGGAAAGTTGGCTGCTACAGATGTGGGGATTGCACAACGTGCAATAGTATGCTAACAGGGATGTTTTTTCACCACCCACATACTGGGAGAAAGTACAAGATTTTGCACAGATTATCATGTATGAGTACCTACGTGGTTTACATACTAATGTGCCCATGCTCGCCAGTATACGTGGGTAAGACCTCCACTACATTTTGCGAGAGGATGGCTAATCATCGCCATGCGATTAGACAGGCGATAGATAAGAAATCAGCTGACCAACCAGTAGCCAGACATTTTCTCCAGCTCATTGACCATGTGCCCCCCTTATGGAGGGGAGGTGATAGGAATACGAAATTTCTACAGGTTGAGACCTCCTGGATCTACCGTCTGGATACAGTGGCTCCTAAGGGACTAAATATGCAATTGGACTTTAATGTCTTTCTCTGAATGAGATGTCCATGATTAATCGGTCTAGGTCATCAATATCTAAGAAGATGGACTTGTCCATACTACATACATATATTTATAAAGTCTCTGAATGAACTGTGTTCAGTATATTGCTGTGGCCTTAATGATTTTTTTTCTACTATACTCCATTAGACATGAAAGATTGATATGAGTTATTGATGATTATAACTTGATACATTTATTTAGAAAATTTGACACTAATGATATTATTGATTTAGCCTTTAATGGGTTATCTAGTAATATACCTGATAGTGTAAAGTGTCTGAATATTATTATAGCTTTGATGATATAGGTACAAGGTCTGTTTGAGAACTCAAGTAATGTGAGATTCTAACATTTTTAATATGTTTAAGGTATTTTGCTTTTTCACTTAGGTGATTATAATAGTTGTACTTGTAGTAGTTAGTCCGATGCTATCGGAACTTCCGCCACCCGGACATACGCAGTTGCTAGAGTGGTTATGCGCAGTTGAAGCGCAAACGTCATTACGTTGTTGAATAGGCAAATTAGCCATGTGGCTAGTGAGTGGCTGGACGCATGCACGTGGTGGGCGGCTTCCGATACACCGGAAGTGACAGAGACGCATTACAGGTACTTATAGGTGAGTGGTTTTGGGTTAGTTTTAGGAACCTTCTTTTGGGATAAATATGCTTTGATTGCCCATTGACAAAGATACCAACTGGTATCGAAACGTTTGGGGGATTTTCTGATTGATGTTGGATACCTAATAAAGGAACTTTGCTAAGACCGGAGAGTGAAGCGTTTTCTCTACCTTTTGGGGTTGATTGATATTACTATATATATATATATATATATATATATATATATATATATATATATATATATATATTTGAATTTGCCATATTGTAGCTAAATAAGATTTATTTCAGCTCAGACAAATTGGCTGTTTGCATTAATAATATATATAATTTCTGATGTTTTTAATTGGAGTTATATAGAATCATTTGTGGGCTAAGGAGCTTAATTATACATTCAGAAATATGGCAATCAGGGATTCACAAATTAACATGTAAAAGTAAAAATAACACATATAGAAACCCGATTCATATAAGTGTATAAATCGTGCGATTTATATATTGGTCTTGGTACTTCATATAAGTAATCCTATTTGGTGTCGTTTCCAACACAATATAATACTTTTTGACATTGTTTACATCTAATATATTTTTATAAAATCCAAATTCGCTCAGAATTAAGCTTTCATATGTACAAACAGATCAGCTGTAATAAACATTCTAGCGCCGATCAGACACATAATTAATTCCTGATTGGCTGCTCTACAACACACATGGTGTAAACAAACCAAGTGATGTAAATACACACAGAAAATCCGGGACCAAATTACTGAGCCAATAGTATAAACTTCTTGGCTGTTCTACAACGCACATGGTATAAAAAAACCATGTGACGTAAGCATACACGGAAAACCCGGAACCAAAGTAACAGAGCAAATACAGTACAGGGTTACAGCCAGCCAATTTATCTAACAAAACAATTTAATAAAACAAACATAAGATTATATAACATAGGAATAGAGTTTGAATAAGTTACAGTAGATACGGTAAACATCTAACAGACTGTTATTTCTAATTCACTTGTACTTCCGGTTTCACATATCCGGTTTTGATTAAGGTCAAGTTACACGCCTATCACCAAAAAGTATTTAAAGGGACTATTAACATTACAAAGACCAGTCTTGATAAAGGCCTGAGTGAAGGGCCAAAACGTGTTGACCTACTGGTAAGCACCACTCCTTTTATCTTTTATTACTGGACATACTACACTATTTTATTATTCTTTACAGGGACATTCAAGGACAATGCAAACAATTGGATAATGGAACTCTAAGGAAACACTTTTGATCCCCTGAGGATTATCCTTATCAAGCATTCAAGGTTTTTCATTTTGGTTTTTGGTTTTTACTAACATTGGATTACAAATTATTTTATACATATTGGATTTCCTTCACTATACCTGTTTTTGAGGGTCTGACTTGCTGAAAATTGTTATACTTTTTGTCACATTTTATCACATTTATATTTTTCATTTTTCATTGTCATTTTCATTTTTTCTTCAATTTTTCCATCACCATTTTTTCACTACCTCTTGTTCTACACATTCATTTTTTTCATTTTTTTCATTATATATCATTCCACCAATTTTTCATTTTCATTTTTCATCATGTATGCACACTTTTGCAATTTATTTGCAGATATTGTTGATTGTATATTAACTTTGACCACTGGATTGATTATGAATATTCATTTGACTTTGACTGGATACTCTTGTGATCACCACATTGATAACTATTTTTTACACATGTGATTCATTTATCCAAACATTCATCCAAAGGTTTCCTTGAAGTAGGTCACATTAGGATTACTTCTCCACTTTGCAGTATTTTATTATATAAGTATTTTATTATATAAGTATATAAATGTTTTTATACCCTGTTTTTAAATACACATCATTTCATGGATCCATGAATAGCTTTTATTGTTATTAAAATCTATGTGCAATATCAGAACATTTACACATTAATCATGTGCAATATCTATGTGCAATATTGGTTATGTGTAAAAACATAATTGTGTTAATAAATATTTACTGACATAACAGTCAGCCACTCTTATCTGATATTTATATCCTCGGCTATAGGCACTGTACACACCCCATATCCATTTCGGTTTTCCCTTGGGCTAGTTTGGAAGCCTTTTGTGCACAGCTAGAGGAATACACCTGAGCGCTTGGTTACTACAACCTCTTTATTACATATAAATATAGCTCCTCGTATATAAAAACTAAAGTTAGCAGGAGGAGTAGATGGATAAAAAATCTCTATATAGTATTTATATTAATATACTCCATCAATAAATGGTCTCTATATAGTCTATGTATTTGTGCACTCCACAAAGTTATATGCCCATTGTCATATGGTCAAAGATGCACATATTCACACATTACATATATACAGGGAGTGCAGAATTATTAGGCAAGTTGTATTTTTGAGGATTAATTTTATTATTGAACAACAACCATGTTCTCAATGAACCCAAAAAACTCATTAATATCAAAGCTGAATAGTTTTGGAAGCAGTTTTTAGTTTGTTTTTAGTTATAGCTATTTTAGGGGGATATCTGTGTGTGCAGGTCACTATTACTGTGCATAATTATTAGGCAACTTAACAAAAAACAAATATATACCCATTTCAATTATTTATTTTTACCAGTGAAACCAATATAACATCTCAACATTCACAAATATACATTTCTGACATTCAAAAACAAAACAAAAACAAATCAGTGACCAATATAGCCACCTTTCTTTGCAAGGACACTCAAAAGCCTGCCATCCATGGATTCTGTCAGTGTTTTGATCTGTTCACCATCAACACTGCGTGCAGCAGCAACCACAGCCTCCCAGACACTGTTCAGAGAGGTGTACTGTTTTCCCTCCTTGTAAATCTCACATTTGATGATGGACCACAGGTTCTCAATGGGGTTCAGATCAGGTGAACAAGGAGGCCATGTCATTAGATTTTCTTCTTTTATACCCTTCCTTGCCAGCCACGCTGTGGAGTACTTGGACGCGTGTGATGGAGCATTGTCCTGCATGAAAATCATGTTTTTCTTGAAGGATGCAGACTTCTTCCTGTACCACTGCTTGAAGAAGGTGTCTTCCAGAAACTGGCAGTAGGACTGGGAGTTGAGCTTGACTCCATCCTCAACCCAAAAAGGCCCCACAAGCTCATCTTTGATGATACCAGCCCAAACCAGTACTCCACCTCCACCTTGCTGGCGTCTGAGTCCGACTGGAGCTCTCTGCCCTTTACCAATCCAGCCACGGGCCCATCCATCTGGCCCATCAAGACTCACTCTCATTTCATCAGTCCATAAAACCTTAGAAAAATCAGTCTTGAGATATTTCTTGGACCAGTCTTGACGTTTCAGCTTGTGTGTCTTGTTCAGTGGTGATCGTCTTTCAGCCTTTCTTACCTTGGCCATGTCTCTGAGTATTGCACACCTTGTGCTTTTGGGCACTCCAGTGATGTTGCAGCTCTGAAATATGGCCAAACTGGTGGCAAGTGGCATCTTGGCAGCTGCACGCTTGACTTTTCTCAGTTCATGGGCAGTTATTTTGCGCCTTGGTTTTTCCACACGCTTCTTGCGACCCTGTTGACTATTTTGAATGAAACGCTTGATTGTTCGATGATCACGCTTCAGAAGCTTTGCAATTTTAAGAGTGCTGCATCCCTCTGCAAGATATCTCACTATTTTTGACTTTTCTGAGCCTGTCAAGTCCTTCTTTTGACCCATTTTGCCAAAGGAAAGGAAGTTGCCTAATAATTATGCACACCTGATATAGGGTGTTGATGTCATTAGACCACACCCCTTCTCATTACAGAGATGCACATCACCTAATATGCTTAATTGGTAGTAGGCTTTCGAGCCTATACAGCTTAGAGTAAGACAACATACATAAAGAGGATGATGTGGTCAAAATACTCATTAATGTGCACTCCCTGTACATATATGTGCGCGCATACACAAATATATACACATACACATATATATATCTCTCTTAAATGGGGATTTATGTTATAATTTATAAGAACTAATATGATAAATACTTTTTTATAATATTGGCAACCTGATGGAGAAAGGACAAACTAATGTGACAACATATGTAAGACTACACTTCTGGTTGCTTCACAAGAGTTAGGATTAACTTGCTAAGGAATACATATACATACACGTATAAGCATTCAATTATCCATCAAAAAAGCCGCTAGGTTTATTTCTCTGTTCATTCCCATAGGTTCTAAACTACCTAGAGTCCATATCCAGTATGTCTCTCTGCCCGTTAGTAAGGCAGAAATGCTTAAAACAGAAGCCATTACTCACCTTAAAAATAGATTAAGTATTAAGGGAGAATTAGGCACTTACTTTAAGATGCTGAAGACTAAAGAAAATAATATATTGCAAATAATATATGGTGTGGCGAAAGCAAAATATTTCAAGGGCTGTTAAAATTGGGCCAACCTCAAAAGCGTGGGGGGGGGGAAACGTGACAATATAATTTTCAAAACTTGGGGTCCGCGACTCTATGTGAATGATGAAATGTACAATAAAATTGAAGTACAAAATTCACAATTGGAGCAACTGAGGGGTGAAAATTATTCCTTAAGGTTCGATGAGGAAGAGGCAGAACAAGTCCAAAATAAAATTGATGAGTTTGCCCAAAACATGGTGACCTTACAAAAATACAACCAGAGTTTAGTAGCTCAGATAGAAGATTTGCATAAACAACTCGCACAAAGCCAAAGAGAGTTAAGTAGTTTAAAAAGACCGTATCATCATAATGAAAACCCCTCTATTAGCAATTAGGATAATGCAGATAGTTTTAAATCTCTTAAAGAATTGATGAGAAATGAACTGCAGAACTTTTGGAAAGAATTTAAAAAAAAAGGCCCCTATTGGGTCAGAAATACACTTCCCAAATGGGCAGTCACCTCATGTTATTAATTCAGGGAACTGCTATACCTTAAAGGAGGGGGCGGGAAGCTCTAGTAGTGAGTCAGAGGACGGAGCCAGCTACCCAAATACCCCACGTAGTACTAATGTACGTAGGGGTTCTCCCCATAGTAAAAGGGCAGATAAGGAACACTCCAGTTCCAAAAATAAGGTCCCTAGGAAAGCCCAAGATACATCTAATAAGATATATGACACCCCTAAAATAATTACATTTTTAAGTGGTGCAGTATCTAAGTTTTCCCACAAGGGAACAAATTCTATAATGGACCACTTAGTGACTTAGGACAATGCTTTATCCATAATGAATGTTACTAGTGAGCAGTCAAAAATTTAATTTCTGCCCTGGGTATTTGAAGGTAAACAACACAAATTCTTTGCTTCACTAAAGGATATGAATATTCATTCCTGGAGTGAAACAAAAAATCAGTGCAGAAAAGAATTTGAGCAATATCGCACTAAAACCGCTGCGAAAATAGCTGTATACGATTTGAAATGTGGCGCGAATCAAACCCCCAATTAAATTCCTTTCTGTACTAAAAAGTGCATACAGTATGGCCGAAGATTACCCCATGTTTGAAAGCTCAGAGTTTGTGAATTTATTTTACGAAGCATGGCCCGCACACATCAAACTTAACTTAGCTAGAGATTTTGATATGCACTGTTCATTGGACTGGCTGATCAAAGAGAGTACAACGTTATACTCTATTCAGCAGTCCGGTGAACAGAGGTTAAAAAGGAACCACGGTCCAGCCCCAAAATTGTGGCAGAAGCTAGGGTGTCACCAAGCCCCCTTAATTTGGAGTCTAACAAGCCTAACAAGAAAACTTATGCGGAAGTGGCCAAGAAAACAGGCTTTCCACACAAAGTTTTAACTCTATCTCTCTGCCATCATGGGCAGAGGTGCAGAGATAATATACTCAAAATGGGGGGCATACCCAAACAAATAGTTACTCCCAAAGAGATGAAAACCCACAATGTTATCTGTATCCCTGTAAAAGTAAATATCAAAAGTGGTGAAAGTACTCTCAAGGTAACCAGATACCCCAAGTAAATAGTGCTCCCCAAAATATTAACGCTGAACAAGTTGAACCCCAAAGACAACCACGTCAAAATAGGAACAATAGCTATGATTCTGAGGATTCCCAAGGATCCAGGAATCAATACCCTGGGACATAAAAAAAATCAGTCCACGGGTAAAGAAAGCTTGTCCATTCAAGTGGGCCAATTCAGTACACAAGTAAGTCAATTATGTTCACTATTTACTAATATGAGCTAAGCTTTTACAGCTCAGCACCCTAATAATCCTTTTTTAGGGGTACAGCCAGTGGCCAGCAGTGGGCCACAGACAGTCATAAATACTGCAGTATTACCTGAAAGAGAGGGGAGAGATATACCAAATAAATTGATAAATGTAAATAATGGTACTAATCATGTTTTCTCCCTACAGATCAGAAACAGACGATTTAGCTTTGATGACGAGCAACCTCAGCCGGAAGCTCTAACAAATCTCTTCCTTTGCAGTATTCTCTTAACCTTATTTCCACAGATGCAGTACACAGGAATCCTGTCGACCCTATTACAGAGGGGAGGACTGGTAAGAAAGAAGTTTCTTCTGTATCAGGTAACGTAGCGAATACAGGTAAAACGTGGCGAAGCCCACAGATGTGTAATCATGACAATTTTATGTGTGAAATGGTAGAAACTGCAGGGAGATATTATGTATTAGCTGAGCTCCAGGATTCAGTCTCCAACCCTATCATGGGATTAATTGATACTGGATCTCAGGCAACTATTTTATCCCACAGGTACTACACACAGCTAAATGAGCTAACACCCCACAAACCTAAGATGAAAGAATTTGATGGTTCACTAATAGGTGTTGGGGCTGACTCTCTAAAAGTCTACGGTACTGCATGGTTAAAATTGAAACTGGGGAACAGGGTAATAAGACACCCTGTCATTATAGTGGATCTGCCAACTGATCGTTTAATTATTGGTAGTGATCTCCTAAAGCGATTAAGCACCCTTATTGATTGCATAAATAATGTAATTTGGTCACAAGTAAAAAGGCCTATCAATTATGAGCGGTCCGGTATATCTCGCACCCGACATAACTGTCACGTGGTGGAAGAGAAGCCAGATGCTGTGGAGATTCATTTCAGGAATAAATCTATACCTGAAATCACTATCCTACAAATAGGTGATCAGACTCTTTTAAGTGGTTCTGATGGTAATATTTTTAAAATTTTGCCTGGAAAGATAGCAAATATTTCCTTAGACGTTGATGAATTAACCATATCTCTCCACAAGGGGGATCATAAAATCCCTAAAGGGGGAGGCCACACTCAATACCTCACAGGAATTGAGAGATTTAAGGATGATTTATTTATCCCTATTCAAGTGCATGATCTTAGTAAAATCAAGTATGCCAAATTGAGCTTAAAACAGGAAGCTAGCTATATAAGCGAAGGCTTATTAGCGCAGATAGCTGAACCTAAAGTGATTAAATATCTTTCTCCCCAAGATCTCTTGCTCCATGATCTGGATGACAAGTGTGAAAGCTATAACATCACAGGTAAATGTTTATTATTTATCATTAGGTATTAAATCAGCAAAGCACCTGTTTTTAGTTTTAAATACTCCCCATAATCAAATATATATTGGCAATGATCTCTTACAGATATGCCATACAAATAGATTTAATTAACTTTTGCCTCTGGAGCAGGTTGAAGTATTTCAGGATGAAAGTGCCGCCCTAAAATCAAACCAGCAATTGCCATATGCTGTAAATATGCAGGTGTCTACTGATGTTGTAATCCCTGCTGGGGCTGATAAATTCCTCTTATCCTTACAGGTAAAGAGAGGTCAGAAATTAAAAATTTCTGAAACACTAATGTGCCTCTCCCATGGAATGCAAAATCTGGGTATAACAATGACCCATATTCCTATGGTAAATATTGGAACTACTCCAATACATGTTATTGTGCATAACATGACCCCACCGGATATCACCTTATCCAAGGGAAATACCATAGGATATGCACTGGAATCAAGTTATTACACTTTTGTATTCCATAATAATGTAATTGGGCTAATACCTGAAGAATACTTAACTGATGAACAATTAATAGAACAATCCTTTGCATCTATGCCAGAGGGACTTTTTACCATTCAGTCTATTTATCCCTTCAGCTAAGAAGAAGGCATCTGTAAAACTGAAGAAGCCTCTCTAGTATTTGATCAGCCGATCAAAGATCAAGAATACCCCAATACCCAGAGTCATGGGAGCAATGTAAATTATAATCAAGAGGATCTCACCTCTAGGTTGGAAGAAGCCTATGAGACAGAATACCCCAATACCCAGAGTCATGGGAGCAATGTAAATTATAATCAAGAGGATCTCACCTCTAGGTTGGAAGAAGCCTATGAGACAGGATTTCAGCATATAGTCAAAGAGCAAATCTCCTCAGCTAAGTGATGATGAACGCAGACAGCTAAGAGATCTCCTGATGGAGTACAAGGATATTTTTGCTAGGAATTCTTATGACTGTGGGACTACAGACTTGCACATCGCAAAAATCCAAACAGATCCCAATGCACCACCTGTCTTTGTTAAACAATACAGACTTCCTTTAGCCTCATATGATTCTCTTGCAGAAATCATAAGGAACCTGGAAGAAAGAGGTATTATCAGACAGGTGCATAGCTCTTATAACAATCCTATTCTAGGTGTTCTTAAGCCCAATGGACAATGGCATTTGTGTGCTGACTTAAGACAGCTAAACAAATGAGTGTACATGTCTGGCTGGCATGTTCCATATATCAACCAATGCCTAGCACAGATGCAGGGATCTAAAATATTCACTGCCATTGATTGTGCACAGTTATATTGGACCATAAAGGTATATGAAGAGGACCAGTATAAGCTTGCATTCTCGTTCCAAAAGGTCCAGTATGCATTCCAAAAACTCCCGTTTGGATACATAAATTCAGGACATGAATTTGCTGTATTTATGCATAAGGCTATGCCTGATGCACTGGAAAGGGGGACCTTATCTTATGTTGATGATGTTTTAATCAAAGCACAGACTTTGAAAAACCCATCACAGAGCTTAAACACATCCTCAGCCAACTTAAAAGGGCAGGTGTCAAATTATCCCTACAAAAAGCTCATTGGTGCCGCTCTCGTGTAAACTTCTTGGGACATGAAGTTACTTCTGAAGGGTTAAATCCTCAGAAGAAAAAGGTGGAAGCTATAATAAATTCTAAAAACCCAACTAACTTAAAGGAATTGAGATCATTCCTGGGTATGACAAATTATTCTCGCAAATTTATTGCTAATTATTCAGAATTAGCTAAACCACTGCTACTTCTTCTAAAGAAGGATGTGAAATGGCACTGGAGCTGAAGAGAAAACTCACTCAGGCACCTTGCTTAGCATACCCTGAAGGTGGTAAACCTTTCTACTTAGAAACAGGTTATAAGCATGAGTGCTGTTTTTTTTACCAAAAGCATGATAATTTAAGCAAAGTCATTGCTTATGCGAGCAAAACTGGGCAAATGGATTCCAAAATATTTCTGTAGGTTTCAACATTGGAACAAGATCCAGTCAAGTTGCAGAACTAACTTCTGTTCTGAAAACCATCAAAATGGCTATTGAACAAGATATTCATGAATTTGTGATCATTACTGACTCAAATTATGTGCGTGACAGTTATGTTGAATACCTGCCAACTTGGAAAAAGAAATGGCATGCAGAAAAGTAACAACAAACCAGTCAAACATGGCAAGTTGTTCTGTGAGATTGATAATTTAGAGGTGTCCAATGATTTAACCATACACTGGAAAAAGACCAATGGTCATTCCAGTGTTCATGGTCCTGATAAGGAAGGCAATGATCTTGTGGATTCATTAGCCAAACAAGGAGCCATAACTGGAGAACTCCTTAATATAGACCACTTAATGGGTGCAATTCAGGTAGAAGCCTTTACCAGAAACCAAGCTAAACAACAGAATGAGCCTAACCTGGTACAATGGAGGTCTAATTCTTCAACATGCCCATGATGCCCCCACATGTGGTCATTGTGGTGCCAAATTAACATATGAAATATTGCGTGATTACACCTTTTGGCCACATATGTTGAAGGATGTTCAAACCTACTGTCAAGGTTGTTTAATCTGTCCACAGTTCCAACCCAATGCGCCAATTCATAGAGCGCCATTGCAGAAAAGGGGGATGGTAATGCCATGGTTAGATATACAAATTGATTTTATTGGTCCAGTAACAAGGTCATCAAGAGGTAACAAATACATGTTGTCAGTGACATGCCTGTTCACTAAATGGGTAGAGTGCATCAGTGCACCTAACAATAGCGCTGAAACATGCGCAGCATTGCTCATCAACCACGTGTTTTCCAGATTTGGTTTGCCCCAAAGAATCAAATCTGATAGGGGAACCCACTTCACTAGCGAAGTGATGACCAAAATGTGGAAAATAATAGGGGTCAAAAGAAAGCTCCATATTGCATATAAAACTGCCTCAAGTGGTGGTGTAGTGCGTTACAACCAATCCATTGTGAAAATTCTCAAAAACGTTGTAAATTAAATGGGTAAAGACTGGGATGTAAAATTACCTCTAGTCCTAATGGAATTAAGAGCAACTCTAAGTGGTGCTACTAAGATGTCACCTTTTGAGTTGATGTCTGGTAGAAGAATGGTTCTACCTCAACATCTACCATACATCAGACCAAAACTTGATAAACGCTGCCAATACACATCAATATGTGGAGAACCTAAGGAAGCATGCCTTTGCATTTGCTCAAAGGAACTTAGAGAAAACTGCAACTGCCACTAAAACCTATTATGATTGCTAAACTTACAAAAAGGAATATGAAATAAATGATAAAGTTTATCTTTAGAACTTTGGAATAGATCAGGTTAAGGAGAAGAAAATTCTTCCATCATGGAAGGGTCTTTTGTCGTTACTGACAAAATATCTCCAGTCGCCTATAAAATTAGGATACCTAAAATGATACTTTTATGGATAAATGGATCCATATTAATCAGTTGTGAGTGTGCCATCCTAGATTCCAACTACAAGTCATAAAGTGAGAATGAAGTGTCATATCCCCAGATGCACTAAAGAAATATTGTAGTTTAAAGATGCCTAGCTAATGAGCATAAGGGCTCAAAAATAACGGACTCTCTTCAATGAAGGCTGTCTATAATGCATACTGTCAATACACTCACCAAGTACTACTGAGTTTAAGCCAATTCAAATACATGTGTCCTACATCTATTTGAAATTGGAAGGGGGATTTATGTCAGGATATCTGTGAGTGTTATTAAATTATATATATTATTTAATATATATATATATATATATATATATATATATATATATTTGTCTACACCAAATGATCCATTTATTTGTGAGACTGTAACTACAGCAGACCCCCCTCTCTACCTTATACATCTAAAGGATTCAAAAGAGAGCATTGGTCTCATTAGTTCAGCACAAACACCTGGGGTGATGAAGCCAAATATTCTGTTTTTTGGTGGAAAATATGCTCAGAAACCCCTTGAAGAATCTCAATATACAGCCTGATCTGGGAGAAGCATATGCCAACCTTCACTAACAGACACATGATAATTTAACACAATGGCTCACTGTATTTCCTTTGAGGCTTAATATATGCTAACTTTTATTACCCCTGCTGTGTTTGAATACACGAAGCTCAGACATACGTCTCAAATGGAAAAAAACAAGAGTTGATTACCCCTGCTGTGTTAGATACACATCTGTACTGAGCCAAGCAGAAACACATGTTGCATTGTAGCTGTGAAATTCATTTTAAAGTACAACTTGTATAATTATCAATACTGTATAAAAATGTATAATTCCATGGATCTGAGAAATGCATTTCAGATTTGTAATAAATTAAATGAATAACTACATTAGTATATATAAATGCTTAAGTTATTTCAAAATAAATACATTTTCTTTCTTTTCAGAAATCTAGTGAAAATTACAAGGAAGAACTGATGTGAAGATGAGATTTCTAAATAAGATGCTATAAGTTGACATATAGATGCAGCATAGATCTTGGGCCCATGTTTTAAACACGGTTGAGACATGTATTAATAAATAACTATAATACTCATATATTTCATTGATTGATGCTACTAGTCCCTAAAATGCAACTTTTAAGGCAGCTTATAAAATATGATAAATAAAATACTCATGTTTCATTTTAAAATAATTAGAAAAAATGGCACTATATGGTCCCATCTATATTAATATTGTAAGTGATTGATACTGGAAATTATAAGTATTTCATAGACATTTTAAAGGTTAGATAGTTAGGCTGTTAGCAATGTTGATGGTGAGACTGCTTTTCTGGTTGTTTGCTGCCCCCTAGGGGATTAAGACTGGTATGACAGCCAAACGAATTGACTGTTTAAAACATATGTTCCCAGTAGGCAAATCAAATATTTCAGCTCGAAGGGCCAATCAATGCTCAGCCCTGTTAGGGCCAATCCAAAGACAAGCTCCGAGGGTTTATCAAAATTCTGTGGTAGTAATTAAGGAAAAGGAGGAGGCTTTCTTTATTTTTGGATAAAGATGTATACACACTCTAAGAAAATGACACACAGACTCAAGGAAGCATTAACTTTTGGGGAGAAAAATACATAGGCTTTGGTGCCAAGTATATTCTCTGCCATTTGTTTCCGAATAAAAACCTTTTTTTTTCAGTCATGGGACTGCTATGGAAATGCATTGAAAAGCAGTGCACTAATTAAAATAGCCAGTAGGTGGAGCTGTCCGCTTGTGTTTCAGTAAAGTTAAGCAAATTTAATAGGCTGAAATTGATCTGTCTACACAAATCAGACCAGATCTATCAAGCAAGATTTAGCAGCCACTTCCCTATTATCTTCCTTTCCAGCTGCTTAAGGTGAGGGTGCCTAACTGCCTATTAATCACTGCAGATTGAAATTTGTAGAATAGGTGCAGACCCAATATTATCTAACATGCTAACAATGCAGAGAACTGATTGCAGAAAAATGCAAGTAAAAAACGTTTTTGTTCATTAAACAGTTTGATGATGATGCAATCTGTTGTGTAATTATTTTATTAGGTGATGTTTAGCAAATGTTTGTGTTCATTAAACTTAGTTTGATGATGATACAATCTATATTATTAGGTTTATAATGCTGTTTAGCATTTAAAGTCTTCATTTCAAACCTTTAAAAATAATGTATTAGGTGTTACTTATGACAATTTTGAGAGGGGCCTGGAACCTAACTCCCTCACTTCCCATTGACTTACATTATAAACTGGGTTTCAATTTACAACAGTTTTTATTTACAACCATTCCTCCTGGAATTTCTTTTATTTTGTGGGTTTGGGGGGTTGGGGTTTGTAATGTTAGGGAGTGTTTTTTTTTTTTTTAGCAAAATAGCTGATTTCTTTAGGGCAATGCCCTACAAAAGGCCCTTTTAAGGGCCCTTGGTAGTTTATTATAGATTAGGTTTTTTTATTTTGGGGTGTTTTCTTTTAAAATGGGGTTTTAGAATAGGAATAGTTTTTATTGTTTTGGATAATTATATTTGTTATTTTTTGTAATGGTAGTATTTTTTTTTAAATTTTAGTTTTTATTATTTTTGTAATGGTAGGTTTTTTTTGTTTTTGTAATGTTAGGTTTTAGTGTAAGGCAGCTTAGGTTTTACTTTTATTTCACAGGTAAGTTTGTATTTATTTTAACTAGGTAGTTAATAAAAAGTTAATAACTATTTACTAACTATTCTATCTAGTTAAAATAAATACAAACTTACCTGAGAAATAAAAATAAAAACTTAGCTGGCTACAATATAACTATTAACAAAAAAAGTGTCACAAAACACCTAAAAAATACAATACAAAGTACACTTATTCTCATAATAAGTTACACCGCCTAATAAAAGAATATTTAAAAAAGGGCTCAAAGTTATAAGATCTCAGATGTTAGGGAAAAAAAAAGCAGGCAAAGGGCTTTAACATTGACATACATACATATACATCTCTAAAGGTGTATGTGTATTTTTATGTCTATATATATGTACATATTTATATGTGTATATATGTATTTGCAGAAATATATACACATATAAACACATAAATACATATACACACATACACATACATATATATACTGTATATATATATATATATATATATATTCCTCGTCTCTGTTTGCTGATATATATATATATATATATATATATATATATATATATATAAGTAAGTAAAATGTGTCTCCTCAGCGAACTGAGTTGATACAAGTGATACTCTGTAGTAGGCGCTAGTCAAAAAATGAATAGGAAATAGTGGCAGCTATATAGGACAAGTACTGGGAGGGATGTGAAGCCCTAGACAGTAAGAGTAAATGTATATTCAAGGATTGATACAGCGCCTATATGTCCAATAAACTGTTGGGGTATGTAAGGAATATAAAATGAATAAAATAAATTAAAATAAATGAAAGTCCAGCTAAAAATTACATATAAAATATATGAACTATGAAACAATGTTCATATGAGTCCTAAAAATGTATATAGTTCGTAGTGAATCTCCAGATGTAGTTGATATACAGTTATAGATGGTATATAATACCCTTACCAGATATTACCTCAATCGAATGAGGTAAGTATGCCGCACTGGGGGTATATATAGATGATTGGATTTCCTCCTTGTATCCAGCTGCAGTGCCTCTTTTAGTATTCGTTAGCCTCCTGGAGTATGCAGGGATGTGTTTCTGATGGTGAATAGATCCCTTACACTTCCTGTGGGTTGGTGGTTGGCCTCTTGGAGTGCTTTTTCTGTCTTGGTATTAACTTTCTCCAGCGTAAGGATACAGTTACTGTAATTTGAAGCGCGTCCTCCAGAGCAGTGGCACTAGGCACTGGGGCAGGTCAGCAGGTATTTTTACTCTCTGACTGAGTCCTAGGCAGCTTGGCAGAGTCAATACTCAGCAGTGGCAACGCAACTGGCAATGGCATCCACTCCGTCTCCTGAATCCGGATACAAGAAGCTGGATGAGAGAGCAAAGGCGGTAGCGCTACCAGATAGATGATCACAGGCAGAGACAATCCAGAAAGGAAATGCAGCAGGAATTCCAAATTAAAACAGCATGAGGATTAGCAACAGGCTTCTGGAAAAACAAACACACACAAGCTTGAATAATAATATTATTCAAGCTTGTGTGTGTTTGTTTTTCCAGAAGCCTGTTGCTAATCCTCATGCTGTTTTAATTTGGAATTCCTGCTGCATTTCCTTTCTGGATTGTCTCTGCCTGTGATCATCTATCTGGTAGCGCTACCGCCTTTGCTCTCTCATCCAGCTTCTTGTATCCGGATTCAGGAGACGGAGTGGGTGCCATTGCCAGTTGCGTTGCCACTGCTGAGTCTTGACTCTGCCAAGCTGCCTAGGACTCAGTCAGAGAGTAAAAATACCTGCTGACCTGCCCCAGTGCCTAGTGCCACTGCTCTGGAGGACGCGCTTCAAATTACAGTAACTGTATCCTTACGCTGGAGAAAGTTAATACCAAGACAGAAAAAGCACTCCAAGAGGCCAACCACCAACCCACAGGAAGTGTAAGGGATCTATTCACCATCAGAAACACATCCCTGCATACTCCAGGAGGCTAACGAATACTAAAAGAGGCACTGCAACTGGATACAAGGAGGAAATCCAATCATCTATATATACCCCCAGTGCGGCATACTTACCTCATTCGATTGAGGTAATATCTGGTAAGGGTATTATATACCATCTATAACTGTATATCAACTACATCTGGAGATTCACTACGAACTATATACATTTTTAGGACTCATATGAACATTGTTTCATAGTTCATATATTTTATATGTAATTTTTAGCTGGACTTTCATTTATTTTAATTTATTTTATTCATTTTATATTCCTTACATACCCCAACAGTTTATTGGACATATAGGCGCTGTATCAATCCTTGAATATATATATATATATATATATATATATATATATATATATATATATATGTGCATTAGAGCCCTTAGCAGTACATGAAAACATGAAAAAACATATGGCCAGATTACGAGTTTTGCATTATGGCTGCTCGTTAATTACTTGTACGTCATTTCTTTTGCATATCTTTTTATAACATAGGTATTACAACTCTGAAAACAACCTCGTAATGCGTCGAAGTAAAACGACTACTGTGTTTATTTAATAAGTGTAATTACGGGTGCGTTAAACATTCTCCCATAAAGTTCAATGCTAAATGAACTAAGCACAGATTTTTAAGCTAACACTCAATCTTGCGAGAAATACACACTGCTCTGTCATATTACGTATACCACATAATGCACAACAAAAACACACATCAAATGTACAAACAACAATCGCTCACGCAACATAGCACATACGCATTACACATTCACAATCGGAAACAAAACATAATGCACAACATTTACACTATAGGAGGAATCGCTAAATACGTTCAGATCTTGCAACATGGAACAAAACAACATGAAAAAAGAATTGCACACTTATACACAAACAAAACATTCGCATTAAAGATTAAGTAACATTAGTACAAATAAACATTTACACCACTTGGCAAATACGAGACCACCACAAATCAGCATTTACATTTACAGATACTACTTTTGGAGAATGTTATGCAAAAGATCACTATGACATCATCGCATTATACACATTACACAAATACTAAATCAATATGAGCATGCACAAATTCAAGCAACTAATACACATTGGACACATTCTAATTACTAAGGCCTAGATTTGGAGTTCGGCGTTAGCCGTGAAAACCAGCGTTAGAGGGTCCTAACGCGGGTTTCTTACGGACTCCGGTATTTAGAGTTCAGTTACCGACACTCAAAAAAAACCTAACGCTCACATTTCTACCGACACCTCAGACCCAGTAGTAAACATATACCGACAAAAAAAAGATCCATGAATCAAATAAAAAATATTACACAAACTACACTTACAGTCATACAAACACTACACTATGTTTATTTTTCATATTTAATAATTTTTCATCAAAATACAAAGGATTAAAGTTGCGAGATCTCGGGTGTTAGAAAAAAAACAACACAAATCCATTTTCCCATTGACTTACATTGACACACGGGAAAAGACCCTCATATACCTACATCTAACTAATAACATTATCACAAACATACACTCATCGATGCATACAAACAATATACACCACATGACATACACAAAATATTTATTTATTACAAAAAGAACATGATTTAGTTACTTTTTCACAAAAGCTCATGACGTCATTCACTTTACGAGGAAAACCAGTCTTACAAAAAAAAACAAGAACAAATTTTAGAGCCTCCATTGACTTCTATTGGGAAGACGTGCTCGTGCACGCGAAACCCTCATTTCCCTAACGCACGCAAATAGCGTAGACAGAAAAACTCCAAATACCAGCGCTAGAAAAGACATGATTTCATGCGTTAGACCCAGCTATGATAAATAGATCAAGAAATGACTATTTCCCTATGGTGGATTTATGGATTTTACTGTTTGAATATTCACAACACCATTAAATTCTTTCAGACTTTTATATTACATCAACTACAAATCAACATCACTAGTAACAACATTTTTGTTTTAAAAATATTACATTTAAACGGACACAAAAATAATGTCAACTTTTCAGGATTCACAAACACTACACAATGGGAAACAATTCTCATTTACCTTTATTATTGCATTTCAGTTATTCAACTCATATGCTTGCAGCAACAGCATATCTACATAGGCTTAACACATGATCACTCATGGATGCACATACATTACTTTTAACATTCACTCATACATGTGCATTCAAATGATGGGGGAAAAACACATTACATTCTCTAGAGGAATCACAAAACACAACATATGGATTTTACTGTACTTTTAACATCATGATTCCATCACCAGAAACCATTAGGAATTACGTACAACAAGAACATCTGTACACCAGATTACAGATGTCACTTTATGGGAAGGAACAACAATGCCAGACCGCTATATAGAAGTCAGCATATGTGGGACACAATCACAATATATACGTACATGTACATAACACGCATCACCCATCACGCAACCACAAAGCACACATTTAGATTTTATTCAGCACACAATAACAATGTAGCACAATACAACAACACAATGAGGATTTCAGAACTACATAGGCAGGTTAATAATATCATGACGTCATTAGAAGATTCAACCATACACATCACAGATTCACGACTGTACCGCCCCTTTCGGAACTTTAACACTCAATACTACAATACAACATATACGTAAACAACAGTTTGGAACAGCATTATTAAGGCGATTTCAATGGGACAATTAATAAATATTGTCAGATCGCAAATCACTTATATATATAATACTACAGATGATAGCCGGAAGTTCTTCAGTATTAGTGCCATTTGAATGGGACGCATATAATATTGACATCTCGGCAATCACTTATATATACAATACTACAGATGACAGCCGGAAGTTATTCAGTATTAGTGCAATTTCAAAGGGACGCATACAATATTGACATCTCGGCAATCACTTATATATACAATACTACAGATGACAGCCGGAAGTTATTCAGTATTAGTGCGATTTGAAAGGGACGCATACAATATTGACATCTCGGCAATCACTTATATATACAATACTACAGATGACAGCCGGAAGTTATTCAGTATTAGTGCGATTTGAAAGGGACGCATGCAATATTGACATCTCGGCAATCACTTATATATACAATACTACAGATGGCAGACGGGAATTTCGTAATTATTATTGCGATTTTAAAGGGACGCGTACAATATTCACATCTCGGCAATCACTTATATATACAATACTACAGATGGCAGCCGGAAGTTATTCAGCATTAGTGCGATTTTAAAGGGACGCATACAATATTGACAGCTCAGCAATCACTTATATATACAATACTACAGATGGCAGACGGGAAGTTCGGAATTATTATTGCGATTTTAAAGGGACGCATACAATATTGACTGCTCGGCAATCACTCATATATATACAATACTACAGATGGCAGACGGGAAGTTCGGAATTATTATTGCAATTTTAAAGGGACGCATACAATATTGACAGCTCGGCAATCACTTATATATACAATACTACAGATGGCAGGCGGGAAGTTCAGAATTATTATTGCGATTTTAAAGGGACGCATACAATATTGACAGCTCGGCAATCACTTATATATACAATCCTACAAATGGCAGCTGTTACTTTATCGTTTACAAACAATATTGCAGCAACATTGATCAATCACATTCGATGCACATTATACACAACTATGCACTTTCATTCATGTTAGCCTGGACGTGTGCTTGTTACTATAAGATCGCGTTTAAGAAATATTGATTACGCATATGAACAAACATTACAAACATGCACTGTATGTGTGATCTTTGACACTTTCACATTGAGAATCATTGTTTGAAAATAACATTTCAGCAAACAACAAATAAATGCCCACTGTGAAAGCATTCGCGCCGCTCACATACAAACAGGTGAATACAATCAGCAATCATTACAAACTCACTACCATTGGACTAATTGTACTATAAATCCCCCAAACAACATGGCCAATGCATCACTTGTGATCCACATTAGATCAAGTGCTTACCTTGTTACGCTGTTTTGAAAGATGGATGACGATGACATGGTAGACGCTGCTGGTGCTGCTATTGGCGAACTAGCTGTTGGTCAAATCAGGCAGCCTCGGCGGCTCAGACTGAGACAAAGGGGTCATCTGGTTCGAGGTCCTCGTGTCTACAGGGTGAGACCCACCTTGGAAAACATGAGCGACTTTGAGGTTTTTGATAAGAATCGGCTCGATCGCGAACAGCTCATTGGCCTTTACGATCTTCTTAAACCTCATTTGGAGCCACGTATAAGAATAAGGACTGCTGTTCCCGCCATGAGTAGGATGCTAAGCTGTCTATACGTCCTGGCCTCCGGGAGTTTTCAATCCGGAGAACTGTACATGCATGGCCTGGCTCAAGGTACATTCTCTGGGGTGTTTGATAACTTTCTGGACGCCATGGTATGTATCAGTAAGCAATACATAGGATTCCCACAGAATGATGGTGATTTGAGGCGCCTGAAGCGGGAATTCTTTGATATTGCTCAAATGCCCAATGTCTTGGGAGCCATAGATTGTACCCACATTGCGCTGCATGCTCCAATTGATGACTCGCCCTTCAGAAATCGCAAACATTTTCATAGCCTCAACGTGCAGTATGTTTGTGACGCACAGATGAGGATTATGCATGTGTGTGCGAATTTTGGAGGAGCTTGTCATGATGCCCGCATCCTCTCTCTGTCGTCCCTGTGGAGACAGTTTGAGGAAAGACAAATGCCCCCTGGTTATCTCGTTGGTGAGTATTTGTGCACAACATGGTTAATTATTTTGACAATTGCCACTGTAGTTTTAAAATGTTAGCGTAATGTTCAGCTATAGGATGCAATTTAACCATATATTTTCCCCCCGCTAATGTCTACTTTTAGTTCAATGCAGATATGTAGCATGTCTTACCTTAAATGCTCAGATAGAGAATGTAATGTAACCATGTAGTTAGCATTTTACACAAGGCTTGATTTAGGAGAAATACGCATATGTAGCATGTCTTAGCTGAAATGTGAAGATATTAGCTAATGCAATTTAACCATGTCATTGTCTCTTTCCGCAAATGTCTTTTAGTTCAATGCAGATATGTAGCATGTCTTACCTTAAATGCTCAGATAGAGAATGTAATGTAACCATGTAGTTAGCATTTTACACAAGGCTTGATTTAGGAGAAATACGCATATGTAGCATGTCTTAGCTGAAATGTGAAGATATTAGCTAATGCAATTTAACCATGTCATTGTCTCTTTCCGCAAATGTCTTTTAGTTCAATGCAGATATGTAGCATGTCTTACCTTAAATGCTCAGATAGAGAATGTAATGTAACCATGTAGTTAGCATTTTACACAAGGCTTGATTTAGGAGAAATACGCATATGTAGCATGTCTTAGCTGAAATGTGAAGATATTAGCTAATGCAATTTAACCATGTCATTGTCTCTTTCCGCAAATGTCTTTTAGTTCAATGCAGATATGTAGCATGTCTTACCTTAAATGCTCAGATAGAGAATGTAATGTAACCATGTAGTTAGCATTTTACACAAGGCTTAATTTAGGAGAAATACGCATATGTAGCATGTCTTAGATGAAATGTGAAGATATTGGCTAATGCAATTTAACCATGTCATTGTCTCTTTCCGCAAATGTCTTTTAGTTCAATGCAGATATGTAGCATGTCTTACCTTAAATGCTCAGATAGAGAATGTAATGTAACCATGTAGTTAGCATTTTACACAAGCCTTGATTTAGGAGAAATACGCATATGTAGCATGTCTTAGCTGAAATGGGAAGATAGAGAATAATATTGAACTAGATAATTTAAAGTTAAAATAAACATTTGTTAATCGATTATCGTGTACAAAACTTTTTATTGTACTACAAATACTATTTTGAGGATTCTGTTGGAATTATGTTCTGTTCATAATTTATAGGTGATTCTGGGTACATGAGCCGGCCTTGGCTCATTACCCCCTTGCGTAGCCCGACTGATGTGTCTGAGGAGCGCTACAATAGGGCTCATAAGAGAACCAGGGCGGTGGTTGAACGGATGTTCGGGCTCCTGAAGATGAGGTTCAGGTGCCTGGACAGGTCGGGAGGAGCCCTCCAGTACAACCCAAAGAAGGTGGCTAAGATCGTTGTAGCCTGTGGCGTCCTGCATAATATTGCACAGCGGGCTGGGATGCTGCAGGCCGTCCGGCCGGACAGAGACCTCCTCAGAGATGAGGAGGATGATCCTGTTCTAGAGGGGCCATTCCGGGACGAGGGGCTCAATGTCAGAGCAGACATCATCAACCGCAACTTTAGACGGTAAAGAATAGAAGTTAGACTGGAGTATTATCAATAGATGTGAACTGTAGGGAAATGACAAGTAGAGAATTGTGCAAACATGTTAGGATTGTTCATCAAATGCTAAAAATGTGTTTCATTTATTAATATAGGTGATGCTCTGGCCATTGGGTCCTGTAGCGAGTCTTTGCCACCTGGTTTTTAAAGAGGACATCAGCTGGTAAGTATAAATGTCTGGACTATTGCTGGCATGAATTGTACACAAATACATCATATGGCATACATTTTCTAAACTAGTATTTAGTTTACACATTACTTAAAATGAAAATACTCAGAAAGGGATCCTCTAGCATGACTGTGGTTCAATGTCACACATTAGAGGTTTGTTCTGGTCAATATGACTCATCTTCACACTTGATAGAACATAACACAAGATGCTACACAGTAAGCTAGTGACAGAAATTTCTTATGAAATGGTGGGTGAGAGAGGGCTAGAGAAATGATTCACACACTTGTAGTAATTTTGAATAAACATTTTATGCCATTAGGGAGCTGACTTAATCTAAAGACTGAAAGGGAAGAATTAGAAGCCTGACAGTGAAGATTGCCCAGACTGACAGTGGAAAAAGCCAAGATTGAAATTGAAGTATACCAATGGGATCATGTCTGGCATTATCTTTCAAATCTGCTGACCTTGAAAAGCATACAAAGACATGTTCACATGGTAAGTGCCAACTATTTAATAGAATAAGGCTGTTGAGGCATCCTATTGGAGACACTTAGATGATTTTCAAATTTTTAGATGGTATTTCACAGTCCTCTATTTTTTAAATGATGAATAAGACACATATTGAAGGTCAACTTTTTACCCCTGAATTGACTTTCAAAGACCATGCATTATCCAGGTTGGTGTACCAATGCATGCTAGTTAAGAATCACAGGAAGAATGTTGAATATTAGTAGCTTCCATACATTAGTCATATTTAGTTCTTAATTAGATATTTAGGGATCACAATCAGACACTTAGATGAATTTCTAATTTTTAGATGGGATTTCAGTCCTCTATTTTTGAAATGATGAATAAGACACCTATTGAAGATCAACTGTTTACCCCTGAATTGACTTTCAAAGACCATGCATTATCCAGGTTGGTGTACCAATGCATGCTAGTTAAGAATCACAGGAAGAATGTTGATTATTGGTAGCTTACATACATTAGTCATATTTAGTTCTTAATTAGATATTTAGGGATCACAATCAGACACTTAGATGAATTTCTAATTTTTAGATGGGATTTCAGTCCTCTATTTTTGAAATGATGAATAAGACACCTATTAAAGATCAACTGTTTACCCCTGAATTGACTTTCAAAGACCATGCATTATCCAGGTTGGTGTACCCATATTTCATCATTAGATATTTAGGGATCACAATCATAAAAAGGAATACATATTATAGTTGATATAGAGGTATTTGAATGGACATGAAATATGACATTTATGTTCAACATATATATTATTGAAATGTGATATACATTTTTATGTATAATTCGAAAATCAGATTTTTTTATTTTTTTATTTTATTACACAATATTATTTATTTGTTTTTTTTTAAATATAATTAATAAATATCTTTAAAAAATGTTGAACAAAGTTAGAGCATAGACACAAGATGATTGTAAATGTATTTTATGAATCTTTGACTACGTGTGTATTAACTTTTGTAAAAAAAAATTTTACATTTCAGATTGGCATCTGATGACTTCCAGGAATATTTTTTTATTTTTGGTTCAGAAACTATTAAATTTTAAAATGGTAATAATAAACATTTTAGTATTAAATACACTCTTTGGAACAGATTATAATAAATATCCATATAATCTGTCAATAAAAATCAATTTGACTCCCATGACTGGTAGTTGTCTATTTGACAAGCACATGCATAAGATCAAATAATGCATTAATTGTGGAAAATCCACTGATTCAGAGAATATTACATTAAACTATCTTTTTTAACATTCATTGGGGAGTGAGATCCATCGATGCTTTCATTTTGAAATTATTAGATGTTAAAATAATTTCGGATATGTAGTCAATTTCACAAAAATTAATTTTTTTCACTTTTAAGAAGGGGAAGTGGTTCAATTACATTAAAGTGACAGTGTTGTTGAATGTAAAATTAATTTTATAAGATCTTGTATCTTCCTTAGGTATCTCAAAACATTATTTGCTAAATTATTTTAATTTTTACATTTATAAATGGTAGGTCATTTAACTTTATATTTTTCACAAGCTAGTTATTGGATGGCAGGTGAATCGATTTGATTTTCTAGTGGAGTCATTTAACTATAGTTAATAATATTATGTAGTTTTTAAAATCTTACCTCTTGGGTTAGACATCACATATCTATATATAATTTTCATTCCCCTTTAGTTTATTTTGACAATGTTAAATCAACATTACAAATGTTTTGGTCCTTAAAGGGACATTCACAAAGTATATTGTGTATTGATTTTTAAATAATTCATAAAAGAATTTAAACATATTTAGAAAGTACTATAGAATTACATTCAGTCTTTAAATATACTTTGTAAAAAAAAATCAATGCACATATCTTAGTCAATTACATAAGGTATCTATGTGCAACCAACAATCAGCATCAAAATAGCCTATGTAGATATGTATTTAATCCAAAAATATATATAATTACAATCTAATTATTGAATACCAAAACATATTAAGTTGTTCAAATATTATAATCTTATCCAAAATGCATACATAACATATAGCTTAATGTCCCTCTAAGCTGAAGACTCCGAAATACCTCCTTTACAATATATATTTCAGTCAGTGTGTAAAACAATCCAGAAGTTAATCTAAATTTTATATACTCATATGTTATACTAATTTATCAAAATGAAGGTGCCTAGGTTTCTGATATTTCAAGCATTATTGTGAAATGTTTATTTAAAGGGACATGAACTAAAAATATACTTAAAGGGAGACAGTTAAAAAATTAATGATTTATACATCTGAATGAGTATTCTATTTTAAGCAACTTTAAAAATTGTCTCATATTATGAATGCTCCTTGTGATGTTGCTATCATTACTTTAAAAATAAGGCATTAAATAGATAATTTATTAGCTTCAGTACTCTGGACTGAACTTGGTTTTTTGTGGTGGATTAATTTATCCAACAATCATCAAGGACAACCCAGGTTTTTTGAAACAATTGTCCGTAATCTCAAATATCATTATTGATTTGCAAAGAAAGATAACAAGATAATTGTTAACATTTGAGAATCGGATTCAATTATAACGTTGATTAACATTTCATGCTCAATCTGAATCACCAACGCTAAATTTGTTTGGACAGTGTCCCTTTAAGAGATTTAAAGAGTGTATTTACTTCTCTTCCTATCTTGACATACTTTGCTTGAAAAGCATATCGAGATAGGCTCAGTAGATGAAGATTGTTGGATGCACATAGATGCCTTATGTGATTGTCTCAACCATGTGCATTTAAATTTCTTCTGTTGAGGATATCTAAATACTAAGATAAATTGATTTACATTTTAAAGTCTAAACAATCTTCTATCTCTACAGATCATTTGATACAATTGTTTGTTTGTAATTTCTATTTAAAAATAAAGACGCCATTGCACAATAACATATACGAGCACTTCAGACAAATACAAGCTCGAGGTTTATTTACTAATAACAAACAAACCTGTAGTTTAACATTTATAAACAGATTATCCAAGTTACTGACCTTATAACCTGAATTTGAACATTCAGAAATATTGCGTGGGAAACGCATCTTGAAACACCAGATTAGCATCTTTAAACATTAAAGTCTAATGTCACGCAATAGCACACAATCAATGTGCATTATGAAATACATTTAATAAAGCAATATCAATACTTCACAATAAGTCAATAAATGGATTTTATGAACAATAAAGACATACAATATTAAATGTGTATTTGTATTAAAGAAACAGACCGTTATTAAACCGAGAAATGTCTACAACATTAATAATGTGACAGTATTAGATGTTAAATAGAATTTAATCATTAATATTTAACGGATCACGGATATTAAATCTGCATCACACATATCCGCATGACAGGCCCATGAGTTACAAATAAGTCTACATGAAAAATGAAGTTACAGCACCACCATGAGGTATGTGTAAGGAAGTTACTAAGATATGAAACATTAAGGAACGGCCAATCAGAGTTCATCACACAAACACAACTTGAGTCAGGATGGTCTCACAGACATTCTAACAATATTTCAAACTTTTATCCAATCAGATGTACAGATAACTTGTCCCATGGTGCATCTCATGTTTACTTCACCATATAAAAGTTCATTACACGTTGCCATCTTTGTCAGTTCTCTAATGCCTGCAGGCAGTTTATATTATTATTATAATATATTTATTGGACAACCCAGCAGGCATGTCAGCTCCCAGGTTCACCAAGGAGGAGAGCGCTGCACTGGTCCACGCCGTCAAGGACTTTTATCCCCAGCTGTTTGGGAACAAGAGGAGGTTGACAGATGCGCCTGTTAAGAAGGCCCTCTGGGAGTCTATCACCAATGCGGTTAGATTGGTGTGTGACGTCCAGAGGACCCAGGATCAGATCATGAGGAGATTCAGAGATATGAGGTTGCGGTTAACCAAAAAAGTCAACCTCATAAGGGACTGGGTACAAGCCCGTAAAAGAGGTGGCAAAAGAGAGGCCCCGCGGAAACTGTACCTACTCCCTTATGAGGTGACTTTATGCGAGCTCCTCAATCTCCGGGTCCCCAAAAGATTCAGATCCTCGCCATCCTCGGCCTCCTCTTCTTCCCTCCCAGCTGCGGGATCTGAAAGTCCTGACGCGGGGGCCAGGGCAGCTGCTTCTCCGTCCGGTGGCCTGGGAGGAGATGGAGAATCTGAACCAGGTAATTATCCAACTTCATATAATATCTAATTTTTTTTTTTAATCAATAAATGTGTATATAGTCAGATACTAAACCTATACAGATCTCACAACATACACTACATATGATGTTTAGATATCTGATTTTAGATTAGTGACACATGAAATAGGAATGATGTGTCTTGCGCTCTACAGAATATGCGTCACAGAGCGAAAATGGAATTGCACATACACGTTAACATGGCTTTGCTGTAAGTGGCATTGCTTTATACATGTTGGTCAAATGACGGATGCGTAATTCCGCTTTGAATCATTGCGCAATGATCGCGAAAATGGAATTGCGCATACACGTTAACATGGCTTTGCTGTAAGTGGCATTGCTTTATACATGTTGGTCAAATGACGGATGCGTAATTCCGCTTTGAATCATTGCGCAATGATCGCGAAAATGGAATTGCGCATACACGTTAACATGGCTTTGCTGTAAGTGGCATCGCTTTATACATGTTGGTCAAATGACGGATGCGTAATTCCGCTTTGAATCATTGCGCAATGATCGCGAAAATGGAATTGCGCATACACGTTAACATGGCTTTGCTGTAAGTGGCATTGCTTTATACATGTTGGTCAAATGACGGATGCGTAATTCCGCTTTGAATCATTGTGCAATGATCGCGAAAATGGAATTGCGCATACACGTTAACATGGCTTTGCTGTAAGTGGCATTGCTTTATACATGTTGGTCAAATGACGGATGCGTAATTCCGCTTTGAATCATTGCGCAATGATCGCGAAAATGGAATTGCGCATACACGTTAACATGGCTTTGCTGTAAGTGGCATTGCTTTATACATGTTGTTCAAAATGAAATGTGAATTATTATATATGTGAAGAATACAGTATTCTTATTTTCAATATTATACATAATAAAAAAAGAAGAATCCAAATAAATTATAACATATGCACATCAATTGATGAGAATGAAATAACACCAAAAAATAATTAAAGCTACAGTAAACAACACAACTGATTGAAAATAAGAGTACAGGATATATTTATCATGAATTGAATTGAGGAAACAATTAACTCATGGGACTACCAAAGGATTAATAGTTTTAAATTGATTTGCTAATAATGTAAAGATTTTAAACATGGCATGATTTGTATTAATGATATGCAATCCTCATTTAATATATTACAGACATGGATGTTGCTGCTGGATCCTTAAGGCAGGGCTTGTCACAGTATGGTATGTCTCATTTTAATTGACATTTGTCTTAGAAACATGGACAGAACATTACATACTAAATCCACATTGTTCAATATTTATATATAATGTCCCTTTAATAGATGAAAATTAAATAATTCTTCGGATATCCTTAAATAACATATTAGATTTGAATTGCATGCTCAATCCCATTCATTACATCAACATATGGAGTAGAGAATTCATTAACACCAACATTGTCAAATCAATATAATTTTATATTAAAGGGATACTGATCTACAATTATTAATGTTGTCATTCAGATAGAGTATGCAATATTAATAAACATTTAAATATAATACTATCATCATATGTGAAATATTCTATTGCTAAATGTATTTTAAAATCAAGAATGTACGTTTATCTGCATCTCAATTTTGGTTGAACAACCTGGGTTTTTATTGATGATTGGTGGATACCTTCAACAAACAATATTTATTGAATACAATATTGCTTATCTGCCTTTAAGATTAAAATGTAGCAACATTCAAATTATAATAGGAGTCAATGTTAAATCATTTTGAACAGTTTGAACAGAGAAATCAATGATTTAAATTAATCATGTCAGTGTCCCTTTAATAAACAATAGATTCATTCATCTTTACATTCTTTGGATTAAACAATATTGATATATAATTCACATATTCACTGTTGGAGTTACTTTATAGATATCAGCATACTCTAACAGCACCATGATTACATATTTGTACTAATCAATTTGGTTTTGTATTGTGATAAATATGTGTTGTGTCCTAAACAAGATTACTGTACATTGCACAAATGGCTCGATGTGCCACATGTGTTTGTTTAGATTTGTCAACAGCTGCTCTTCAAAATGTGGTTTGTGTGTATTCTTTTAAGAACATTGATCAATGGGTATATTTAGATATGCAATAGCATCGTATGAGATGAGTTTGATGTCTAATATAGTCTGAAACTAAACATATGTTCAATACATAATTTTTAACAGAATCCCCTTGATTCAATCAAGCATTTTCTGGTTTAATGACTGCTCTATTCTTCACATTTTCAAGTTGATTAATCTTAAAATTCGATACAGATGTGATTTAGTGATATCCCAAATGTGTTTCCTAATATATATCTATACCATTCATAGAGAGAGTTGGTGTGGTGAGCCAACAGGAATCCAGCAGTGACATAGAGCCGCCTTTGCGGTCTCCTGGTAAGTCCATTGACTCATTTATATGTCATTGAAGGTGTATTGGTAATCAATATTATGAGCATGATTCTGATGAAGCATAACATTTGAAACAAACATATAATTTTCTCTTCTGATTATATATTAATTTTCTTTTAATATTGAAAGATTAATAATTAAAACTTTATTAGTCTACACATTTGTTATTCAGAAGATGTATAGCATATGTTTGTTTCCATGTTCATTTTTGACAACAGTCATCAAGTGATACACACATGAGAAATCTTAAATGTTCTATGTACTATGCTTTTATGATTTTTAAATTAATACAAATAATACATCGAAAATATGAATCATTGAGAATAACAAATCTAATGTAATTTGTATGCTCCATCAAAATGATGTAAATCATAACTTTGGGTGTGTATATCTTTAATGCAACATTGATGTGTGTCTTTGAACAACAGTAACATATGTTATAATATCTGTTCTTAACGTGTACACAACATGTTATGTTTTACAGAGATTGATTTAACATATGTGACGGAGGAGGAAGAGGCTGCCTTGGAGTCTAATGGTATGTGAAATATATCTATCATGTTTCCAACATGTTGCTTTATTTGAAATCATTTCATTGAAGACATTCAAAGTCTACAGCTTTTGCACTTTAAAAAGGAATATTATTTGTCTGTTCAAATACACTACTGCCCCCTTTCTATATCAGGCAGCATGATTTTTTTTATTTTTTTTTAAATGTATAATTCATGCCATCATTATGTCACATGCATATTCCAGGCCAAAACACAATAATAATGTTATAATTGTACAGACAGTAATTGATATTCATCTGAGTGCCTATATGCATACCATATCCTCATTTCATAATTGTTTACAAATTCAAACACACTTCTAAGTATATTGAAAACATAATCAATTTGAAATACGTTGATTTGATTTCATGATGTATGAGATGTTAATATATATTTATTAAATTTTCAGATGGATCCACCACTTCTGGTCATCTGGTTTCTGCCCCTGCCCAGTCCCCTGACCAGTCACAGACCCCTGCCCATGCCCAGACCCCTGCCCATGCCCAGACCCCTGCCCATGCCCAGACCCAGACCCCTGCCCATGCCCAGACCACTGCCCATGCCCAGACTCCTGCCCATGCCCAGACTCCTGCCGGCCCTTCCCATTTATCATTTCCTGCCCCTCCCAAAAAACGCCCCTACAACCCACTTCGCCGCTCTCCCCGTATTATGGCCCGTACAGCTGCCCAGACCCCAACTCCCCACTCCCCAGCTGTACGGCCTACCCCGGAGCATCAGCTCATCCCTCCCCAAGCCAATCCCATCCCTCCCCCCTGTCTCAACCTTCATTGTCCTGAGTGTCGGATTGTCCTTCCCAGGCACAGCTGTAAGTATCATTCAAAATCAACATTATAAGATACTTAAAGGTACACTGAAGGAAAATATTTTCTATTGTGATTCAAATAGAGCATGCAATGTTAATCAAATTTATAATTTACTACTCTTATGAATTATTCTTCATTCTCTTGATATCTTTAATGAAACAAAGAAATGCCTATAATTATTTAAAAAAATAAAATAATTGTGGACATCATTTCTTTATTGTTGGATGAATGTATCCATCAACCAGCAGGGACAAACAAAGTTGATAAACAAATATGGCCTGCCCTAAAAACCGACATTCTTGCATTCAAAATCTAGCTATAGAATTCAAACATTTAAAGAATATGTGTAATTTTTAAATATTTGTAATGTCATGCTCTATCTGAATCAGTCAATTAAATATTTAGGTTCAGTGTCCCTTTAATTGGATATCACTACCTATACCAATCACCACTACTTGGATCCAACAATTAATGTACAAATGTTTATACATTATCTCTTGTCTAACCCAGTGGGAATGTAATTTCTTCAGGTTGCTATGTTTACACAGCTTGTCCTCAATGCCAAAATGTTTAAGGATAGGTGTGCCTACCACAGTATAATTAAAATATTTAAATTGATAATGTAAGTACAATGTAAATCCTTTAACAAGATTTTATACACTCAAGCTGTATAAGTGGATCATCTAAAACCAATTAAAGGGGACAACATGTTTGAGTAAACTGTCCCTTTAATGATTTCGGTCTGTCTGAATAACATAATTCATGTGTAAAGAATAAATTTAAACTAATTGATGTAAAGAATGATTTGTCTTTATGATGACAATGTATCTTTTCTATTTTTTTCGTCTGTTGTGTAATTATCATTAATATTTAATTTATTATTTATTTTAGGCTGTGACTCAGCATGGCTCATGCTAGAAGGTATAGCAAGAGTAGAGCAGGCCATGTTGAGGAACGCAGCTGTCCTGAGAGGGATGAACGACACCATGCAGGCCCAGCTCCGGGTTCAGGACTTGACTCTGCGTGAAATTATGCGATTAAGTTCAAGGCCTGAATCTGGAGCTGGACATGCACAGGACGATGAAGAGGATGACCAGTAAGTGGAGGATCTGGAGATGCTCCAAGGTGGCAGATAAGAATCCTCCGTCCACATGTTGATGGTTTTTTTTATTGTTGCCATTTGGCCTTTTTAAAAGTTTATTGTTGTGCATGTTGAACTCTTTTACCTTGTCATATGTCTCCAATGGGGCTATGGTGGCCCTTGGCAACTCTCTTCATGGACTGTGATGCACTGTGTTACCTTGTCATATGTCTCCAATGGGGCTATGGTGGCCCTTGGCAACTCTCTTCATGGACTGTGATGCACTCTTTTACCTTGTCATATGTCTCCAATGGGGCTATGGTGGCCCTTGGCAACTCTCTTCATGGACTGTGATGCACTGTGTTACCTTGTCATATGTCTCCAATGGGGCTATGGTGGCCCTTGGCAACTCTCTTCATGGACTGTGATGCACTCTTTTACCTTGTCATATGTCTCCAATGGGCTATGGTGGCCCTTGGCAACTCTCTTCATGGACTGTGATGCACTGTATTACCTTGTCATATGTCTCCAATGGGGCTATGGTGGCCCTTGGCAACTCTCTTCATGGACTGTGATGCACTGTGTTACCTTGTCATATGTCTCCAATGGGGCTATGGTGGCCCTTGGCAACTCTCTTCATGGACTGTGATGCACTCTTTTACCTTGTCATATGTCTCCAATGGGGCTATGGTGGCCCTTGGCAACTCTCTTCATGGACTGTGATGCTCTGTGTTACCTTGTCATATGTCTCCAATGGGGCTATGGTGGCCCTTGGCAACTCTCTTCATGGACTGTGATGCACTGTGTTACCTTGTCATATGTCTCCAATGGGGCTATGGTGGCCCTTGTCAACTCTCTTCATGGACTGCGATGCACTCTTTTACCTTGTCATATGTCTCCAATGGGGCTATGGTGGCCCTTGGCAACTCTCTTCATGGACTGTGATGCACTGTGTTACCTTGTCATATGTCTCCAATGGGGCTATGGTGGCCCTTGGCAACTCTCTTCATGGACTGTGATGCACTGTGTTACCTTGTCATATGTCTCCAATGGGGCTATGGTGGCCCTTGGCAACTCTTTTCATGGACTGTGATGCACTGTGTTACCTTGTCATATGTCTCCAATGGGGCTATGGTGGCCCTTGGCAACTCTCTTCATGGACTGTGATGCACTGTGTTACCTTGTCATATGTCTCCAATGGGGCTATGGTGGCCCTTGGCAACTCTCTTCATGGACTGTGATGCACTGTGTTACCTTGTCATATGTCTCCAATGGGGCTATGGTGGCCCTTGGCAACTCTCTTCATGGACTGTGATGCACTCTTTTACCTTGTCATATGTCTCCAATGGGGCTATGGTGGGCCTTGGTAACTCTCTTCATGGACTGTGATGCACTCTTTTACCTTGTCATATGTCTCCAATGGGGCTATGGTGGCCCTTGGCAACTCTCTTCATGGACTGTGATGCACTGTGTTACCTTGTCATATGTCTCCAATGGGGCTATGGTGGGCCTTGGTAACTCTCTTCATGGACTGTGATGCACTCTGTTACCTTGTCATATGGCTCAAATATTCCTTATTTTTACAAGATTATTTCTAAACGTTGTTGATGTTTTCTTACTTACTAATAAAAGACATGTAATTGCACGATTCTTTGTCCTCATTCTTCATGTTATTTTTTTAAAGCTCTAGTTTATCTTGTTAATCCTTAAAGGGACCTACCAAAAATATTTTTTTATAAAAAATCATATATGTAAGACAATTGTAAATGACTTTAATATTAACATCTCCAATGTAATCTTATTATTTGTCTTTATATATTTTTCTCTTAGCTTTATCATTGCATGATTATGATTAGCATAGTAATTGTTTTATATATGTATATATAGATTGTTATTTGTGTATATATGTATATTTCAATTTTCACATCCATGTGTGTATTTAGAAACTCTGCATGAATTGATGCACCTTTAAAAAATGATCTGAGGATTGATACTATGATATAATCCCTGTAAAGTGTTCATTTTATTGAAATAGTATTGTCTATGTGTATCCTCTTTTTAAAAACAAAATAATGTCCCTTTAAGGGATGGTGAGCACAATTGTTAATGAATGTATTTCCATTTCTAAAGCGTTTTTGTCCTTCTTACATGAACAAGGACATATAATCTTATTAATAAACAATCTTATTGTAATGTTGACAGCACATGTATTTCATTTTCTATTCTATCTTATTGTAAAAGTGTAACCAAATAAATCTCTGTGTGTTATGCAAATATTTTAGATGATGAATATGTTTTAAAAAATATGTTAACAAAATAATTCTACTCCCATATATGGCTATAGGTAGGCTGACCATATTTAAACTTGAATAAATGACACGTTTAATCAATCCATGTATCATTATTGTTATTCCAAAACAATCAAAACATATCTTAAAACATCAATGGCATATGTATTTCTCATGTGTATCTTTTAAATGTTAAAGATATACACCATAGCTATAGTTCAAGGGACAGTCAAGTCCGAAAAGATGATTCATGATTTGGTGACATTCCTAGATAGCAATCTAGACACATACTAGTTCCTAAAATATAAATATGTTTTTTAGTGATATGCCAAGCTGTCAACTGAGTCCTTGTATTGGCTGCGGTTTTTCAGCTATCTCGGATGCGCCATGTTGCTTAAAACGTCACCTGCCAGGCTGTCCAATGATTCCTTGTATTGACTGACGTTCTTACGTGATCAAGAATGTGCCTTTTATTGGATGGCGTTTTGACGCGATCAAGGATGCGCCTTTTTTTTTGGGCGTTCTTACGTGATCAAGAATGTGCCTTTTATTGGATGGCGTTCTTACGTGATCAAGGAAGCGCCATGTTAAGACGTCACATGCAAAGGTAAAAAAAACGTATGATTGGATTACGTAGTCCCGCAATATTTGTTTGTGCACGTTAAACACGTTTGTGACTGCAGCCAATTTTAAAAACCTTGCGAATATGTATTATTTGCATCATGTTACATTGTTGACCCGTAGCTGATAAAGACCACCACATTCTCTTTTGCTGGATGTCTGGTTGAATAAACGAACGAAAGCAAAATGTTTTCATGCATATGATATTTCGAGGCAAGTGCAAATCTCTATAGTCCATGTTGTTTAATATGTTTGTCAACAATATGTTCCTTTTTCATAAAAATGACTGTTGTTTTTAATGTTAAAGATATCTAATTAATAAATATGCGCTATTGTGTTAGAATAAAGTAATCAATATGCATTTAGCTTTATCATATGCTAAATATATGATGCCGACTTCTTCTAAATGTAATTTTATTAAAGGTTCATTAGACACTCACATTATAAATCAAAACTTTTTATTTTGTCTCTAGTTAGATAGTCCATTGTTTAACAAATACACGTTTCATTTTGCTTCTGTTCAAAGAAAATGTAATTAATTTTCAGACTCCTCGCCCAGCCTCTGAGTTTCATGTGGGTACCATCTCCAGCTTTCTCCTGTTTGTGTAAAGGGTCTTTTCATATGTTAATGATGGGGTATTGTCTTGTTTTACGGTTGTAATGGGGGTTCATCTATATTTTCAATAGAGCTAACCCGATTTTCTTTGAAAGTGTTTGAAGCTTTGTAATATTGATATCAGTATATGTTAATCTTGTTGTTTGTAGTAGTGTCTATTACATACAGTTCTGTTAAAAATATAGTATACTGTCCCTTTAATGCAAATGTTGATTTTTGTATCATGTATGAGTTCCACATTGTTTAATCTTCAAATATATTATTGTTAGCATATTTTCACCCCCCACTCCTAAAAGGACTTTAAACCATATTCATTGTTCAAACAAATGTCTTTCTAAAAAAAAATTAACACAATAATGTCTCTTTAAGAAAATATACTTTATTTAACACGTCAATATAAATCTGATTTCAATATTTAATTTTTTACCAAGTACATGTAGATATACCAACAAGCTTCAAATATGTGTTAGCATATGTAATTTTGTTAAAGGGACAGTTTAGAAAACTAATAATGTTCTGCATTATTCTAAAAGTCAATTTTGTAATATCAATGATATCAAAGGTTTCTCACCAATTAATCATTTGTCTTTGTTTATTTAAATTTGCTAGCTAAACCTATGAGGTTCGTGTGCTCATTTCTTCGAGCTTGAAGAGTGCATGTAATCATTATACAATTTGACCACTAGAGGGCATTTGGATAGCATTTGTATATGTAAAACCTTGTGCTCATACAGCATATTATTTACCATGTATTGATCATTGATATCTAAAAGGTTGTTATGTCAGAACAACAAATAAGTGGTCATTTTTCCTAGTCATAGATACAAGGTTAAGCACATAAGTCACACGTATTTCTCCATGTTTTGTTGTTTCCAACTTGATAATGCGTAATACAGTGTTTTCTTTGTAATCAATAATTTTCTGACTGTCCCTTTAAGCTGTGTTATTGGCATTCAAACAGTAATATGCCATCATGGATAATTGTAATGGTAATTTTGTTTGCGATTCGGGAAACAGTTTGGACATCACATCACAGAAACCAATCAATATCATGAACAAGGATAGGTATGTGATGATGTGGTTTTCACACACTTATAACCCACACTCTGCAAACAATCTTCCTCCATGGACCCGGTCCCATAGAAGTAGATTATATACAGAGTGTGGTCCACAAGTGTATGAAAACCACATCATCACATACCTATCCATTACACATTAAATAAAAAAAAACATTAAAGATGAAAATTAATACTTACTTCCTCTTCCTTCCCCTCTTCCCACGGGGCTGAGGCTCTGGGAGGGGCAACTGCCGACTCCGAAGAGTTCTCCTTGGAGATGTTGTGGGAAGAGTGGAAGGAAGAGTACTGGGACGACCAAGGTGAGGAGGAGAAGATGGCTGAGGAGGAGAAGATGGCTGAGGAGGAGAAGATGGCTGAGGAGGAGAAGCTGGCTGAAGAGGAGGAGATGGCTGAAGAGGATGAGATGGCTGAAGAGGAGTAGATGGCCCGGCAGGAGTAGATGGCCCGGCAGGAGTAGATGGGCCGGCAGGAGTAGATGGGCCAGCAGGAGGAGATGGCCCAGCAGCAGGAGGCCCAGCAGCAAGAGGCCCAGCAGCAGGAGGCCCAGCAGCAGGAGGCGGACCAGGAGGTAGACCAGCATGCGCCTCCCGGAAAAAATTGAACATCTCTTGGTGCAGATTAAAGATTCTGTTTTGGACTTGTTCGATTCTATTGATTTTGTCCATCAAGAATTCGAGTGCGGCCTTCGATATTTTGTATCCTGGAGTTACGCATCTGGTCTATGTAGTCCAGTAGAACCCGCACCTCCGCTATTTCCTTTTGTTGTGCTTGGCGGGGTACCCGTGCACGGCGGGGTGCCCGTGCACGGCGGTGTGCGGGTCCTTGAGGGTCCTCTGGTTCCGCAGGCTCCTCCTCTGCTTCCGGGGCCTCTTCATCAGCTTCCGTGCGCTCTTCGTCACGGGGGGCCTCTTCCCTCCGAAGTGGAAATTCCTCCCCACCACTCTCATCCCGGGGAGATAGATGAGGCTGTGTTTCTTGTGCTGCCTCCTCCCCAGACTCTGTATATTAAAAAAAAAAAAAAAAATGTATATATTAGCATATTTGCAAATCAAGCTTTAAATGACTTAGCTTACGATACAATTACAAATGCAGAATCATTAATCCACTTTGAAATCTAACAAACAATCAATACGATTTCCGCTTTTTCAAAACCGTGTTTGTGATATCTCTGGTCAATCTGAATGTTTTCGCGTTTGTTTTCAGTCTGTTTAAATGCACACCTAACCTATAGCCTAGATAGTGATGTAACCGCAAAGTAATTGAATGCGTGTAAACAACGTTATAGCATTAATCTGATCCTTAAAGAGACATGAAACCCAATGTTTTATCTTTCATGATTTAGAAGCATACATTTATTATCAACTTTCTAATGTACTTTTCTTATCTAATTAGCTTCATTCTCTGGATATTCTTTGCTGAAAAGCATATCTAAATATGCTTATAAGATGCTGATTGTTAGCTGAATATAGTTGCCTCCTGTGATTGTTTCACATTGTGCATGGCTATTTCTTAATTAAAATATATCTCAAGAATGATTCAAATTAGGTAATATAAGTACATTTGAATGTTTTGTCAAATTGTATTCGCTACCTCAATCATGAAAGTAAAGGTTTGCGTATAGTGTCCCTTGAAATACATTCGTATGTGAAATTATTGTTCAATGAGCTTACCGTCAGATGAGAGTGGCAGGTTCCCGGTATCAATTCCTCCGATACCGACTATTTCCACCTCGGAGATGCTGGGCCGCAACATTTCCTCCCATCGGCAGTACTCTATTTCCAGGGCAGGTCCGCCACCGGTTCCTGCGGCATGTCGGGCCTCCAGGCTTAACTTTTTCTTGAGATCCATCTTACAGTCCCGGTAGCGATGTTTTATCGAATCAAGATCTCTGTTCCGGCCACCCACTGCATTGACTGCATTTCTTATATCATTCCAGAGCCTCCTCTTGTCAGTCGGGGTAGTCTTCTGGTGCTGCAGCCTCCTATACCTGGCCATATAGGCCTCTACGAGGGCCTCCTTCTCCTCCATCGAAAACCTCGCCTCCCTAGTCGCCTTGGCCTTCCCCTGTGACGATGCCCTCTGTTTCCCGGACTGTGAAGCCCTACTCTGTCCGCCACTGGGCCCAGCCACTTGTTCATCTTGAACCAAGTGGCTGGGTCCACCCACCGCTTCCACCCCCGCTTCCTGCCCCCCTTCCTGCCCCCCTTCCTGCCCTGTTCCTCTCCCCCTCCCTCTCCTCCCCCCTCTACCTCTCCCCTGCCTGGCCTCCATCTGTTCCCTAAACTAAACCCCAAATAATCAAACAAAAAGTGAGTGTGATGAAATGAAAGGGGGTCAAAATAAAGAACTAAAAAGACAAAAAAAAGTGCTGAAAGTGTGAGAGGGATGTAAAAAAACAAAGAGGGTAAGGAGTATTTAAATAAACCAAAAGAAGAAGAAGACTAAAAGGAGGATATGTAAACTAAATGTAACTAGGGGATGGGTATGGGATGGGTATGGGGTATGGGAATCAGAGTAAATGGGATGAAAGGGAATGGGACTACAGGGAATGGGGTATGGAGTGTAGTATGAGGGGGTAGGGGGTATGGAGTGTATGTAGTGTTATTGATAAGTGTATGTATGTATTGAATGTGTTTGCGTGTAAATGTGTTACGTGTACAGAAAAATCACTCGCTCGCTAACTTACACTACTACTAATTCTCACTAACACACTACCACTAATTCTCATTAACAAACACTCCCACTAACTCTCACTAACTACCACTAACTCACGCTCCCACTAACAACTCTCACTAACAACTCCCACTAACTCACTCACGCTCCCACTAACAGACTCTCTCCCACTCCCACTAACTCCCACTAACTCACTCACGATAACACTAACAACTGACTCTCTCACGCTAACACTAACTCACTCACAATAATGCACCAACTCTCTAATCTTAAACCTCCAATCTCCAAAGACCCACCAGCAACACAGTTAAAGAAGCCCTGCTTGTGTGGTGCTTATATACCCTGTGTAAATGTTTAATGATGTACCAATTTCCGTTGTAAATTGTGTTCAGGTGTGCTTTATTAGCAATTAATATTTGTGCAATGTGTATTAGTTGTGTGAATTTGCGCATGCTCATTTTGAGTTAGTATTTGTGGAATGTGTAGAATGCGATGATGTCATAGTGGTCGTTTTCTCTAACATTGTCCAATACTATTCTTTTTAAATGTGAATTTGCGATGGTGTGTTATTAGTGAAGTGTTGTATATGTATGTTTGTCCTAATATATAGTGATATTGAATGCGATTATTTTTCTAGTGTATGTATATATTTTTTATTCCTTGTTGTTATTTTGCGAATTTCCGCATTTTAAAGTATATGCGTATTCCCCGTATTAAATTTTATTAAAAATCCCCCCGCTTGTGAATGTGTAATGCTTGTGTGCTTTGTTGATTGATTGTTGTTGTGACATTTGCGGCGTGTTATTGTTGTGCATGATGTGGTATGCGTCATATGACCGAGCTGTGCGTATTCTCGCGAGATCGAGTGTTAGTTGAAAAAAGCTATTTTTTTGCTTTCCCATTGATCTCTATGGGAGACTGTCTTACGCGGGCAGTATTACGCGTGTGACATACACGCGTTAGGAGCATCGTTAGATGGTCTGTTTTGAACTCTAAATACCGGAGTAAAACAATGACGTGCGTTAGACATAAAACACGCGTGGCGTTAGCAACCCATCTACCGCCGAACTCCAAATCTAGCCGTAAGAAAGCACACCTGAACTTCCTTTACTTTGCAAACCGGTACATCATTAAACATTTTACTTAGGGTATATAAGCATGCTATAAGCATGGCTTCTTTGACTGTATTGCTTTTTCGAGTTAGGTGCAGGTCTAGTCGTTGGAGGGTTTGGTGAGAGTAGAGAGATTTGAGAGTAGAGAGATTTAGTGTGTTAGTTAGTGTGAGTTAGTGAGAGTTAGTGAGAGTTAGTGAAAGTTAGTGAGAGTTAGTGAGAGTTAGTGAGCAAAAGTTTGTGAACGAGAGTTTGCTTGGGTGAGTGTGCGAGTGCTTTGTTCATACATTTATTATATAAACACATTTACACGCAAACACATTCAATACATACATACACTTATCACTAACACTACATACACTCCATAACCCATTCCCTCTCATACTACACTCCATACCCCATTCCCTTTAAACCCATACCCCATTCGCTTTAAGCCCATAGCTTTTTGGTTTGTCAAACTTATTGTTTGCATATCCTCAATTTAGTCTTTTTACACATGTACGTTTGTCTGTTTAATACCCCATTCACAGTTTCAGCACTTGTTTTACTTTTTGTTCATTATTTTGACCCCCTTTCATTTGGGCACATTCACATTTTGTTTGATTATGTCGGGAGGGGGGGATAGGGGGCAGATTAGCCTGGAGCTATTTGAGCTCATTAGGCAGTAGGCTAGGGCTTCAGGGATGAGCTCGTAGAGGAGGCTAGGCAGGAGGTTAGTCAGGAGAGAGGGAGGGGAAGGGGAAGAGGAAGGGGGAGAGGAAAGGGACAGGAAGGGGGAGAGGAAGGGGTGGCTGGACCCAGCCACATTGTTGAAGATGAACATGTGGCTGGGACCACTGGTGTGCAGCATAGACAGGGAGCTTCACAGTCCGGGGAACAGAGGCTCACATTGCATGGGAAGCACAGGCAGAGGGAGGAGAGATATACCATGGATGAGAAGAAGGCCCTCATCGAGTCTTATATGCAGAGGGCTAGGAGGCTGCAGGCCCAGAAGGCCACCCCTAAGGATAAGAGGAAGATATAGCTTGAGATCAGGGATGCCTTTAACCCCTTAATGACCGCAGCACTTTTCCATTTTCTGTCCGTTTGGGACCAAGGCTATTTTTACATTTTTGCGGTGTTTGTGTTTAGCTGTAATTTTCCTCTTACTCATTTACTGTACCCACACATATTATATACCGTTTTTCTCGCCATTAAATGGAATTTCAAAAGATACCATTATTTTCATCATATCTTATAATTTACTATAAAAAACATTATAAAATATGAAGAAAAAATGGAAAAAAACACATTTTTTCTAACTTTGACCCCCAAAATCTGTTACACATCTACAACCACCAATAAACACCCATGCTAAATAGTTTCTAAATTTTGTCCTGAGTTTAGAAATACCAATGTTTACATCTTCTTTGCTTTTTTTGCAAGTTATAGGGCCATAAATACAAGTAGCACATTGCTATTTCCAAACCACTTTTTTTCAAAATTAGCGCTAGTTACATTGGGACACTAATATCTTTCAGGAATCCCTGAATATCTATTGACATGTATATATATTTTTTTTAGAAGACATCCCAAAGTATTGATCTAGGCCCATTTTGGTATATTTCATGCCACTATTTCACCGCCAAATGCGATCAAATAAAAAAAATTGTTCACTTTTTCACAAATTTTTTCACAAACTTTAGGTTTCTCACTGAAATTATTTACAAACAACTTATGCAATTATAGAATAAATGGTTGTAAATGCTTCTCTGGGATCCCCTTTATTCAGAAATAGCAGACATATATGGCTTTGGCTTTGCTTTTTGGTAATTAGAAGGCTGCTAAATGCCACTGCGCACAATACATGTATTATGCCCAGCATTGAAGGGGTTAATTAGGGAGCATGTAGGGAGCTTCTAGGGTTAATTTTAGCTTTAGTGTAGTGTAGTAGACAACCCCAAGTATTGATCTAGGCCAATTTTGGTATATTTCATGCCACCATTTCACCGCCAAATGCGATCAAAGTAAAAAAAAACGTTAATTTTTTCACAATTTTAGGTTTCTCACTGAAATTATTTACAAACAGCTTGTGCAATTATGGCACAAATGGTTGTAAATGCTTCTCTGGGATGCCCTTTGTTCAGAAATAGCAGACATATATGACTTTGGCGTTGCTTTATGGTAATTAGAAAGTCGCTAAATGCTGCTGCGCATCACACGTGTATTATGGCTAGCAGTGAAGGGGTTAATTAGGTAGTTTGTAGGGAGCTTGCAGGGTTAATTTTAGCTTTAGTGTAGAGATCAGCCTCCCACCTGACACATCCCACCCCCTGATCCCTCCCAAACAGCTCCCTTCTCTCCCCCACCCCACAATTGTCCCCGCCATCTTAAGTACTGGCAGAAAGTCTGCCAGTACTAAAATAAAAGTTTTTTTTTTTTTTAAGAAAAAAAAAAGCATATTTACATATGCTGTGTTTAGGATCCCCCCTTAACCCCCAACCTCCCTGATCCCCCCCAAAACAGCTCTCTAAGCCTCCCTCTCAGCCTTATTGGGGGCCATCTTGGGTACTGGCAGCTGTCTGCCAGTACCCATTTTGAACAATCAAATGTTTATTTTTTATTTATTTTTTTCTGTAGTGTAGCTCAATCCCCCCCCCCCCCACGGACCAACCCCCACCACCTAAATCACACCTAAGGGCTTTTTTATTGATTTAAATTTTGTCCCACTTTTATTGTTTTGGGACACATTTTTTCCGTAGTGTAGCGGTTCCCACCCGCTCCCTCCCCGTGCACGCGCCCACCCCTGCACCCTCGTGCACGTGCGCACGCCCGCGCGTGCCCCCGGACTTACCCGCCCACGATCCCGCCTTCCTCCACATGACCAGGGCCATCGATGGCCGCCACCCACCTCCCACACCGGCTCCCACCCACCAACGATACCGGCCATCGATGTCCGGTGCAGAGAGGGCCACAGAGTGGCTCTCTCTGCATCGGATGGCCGTAAAAGGTTATTGCAGGATGCCTCCATATCGAGGCATCACTGCAATAACCGGAAAACAGCTGGAAGCGAGCAGGATCGCTTCCAGCTGCTTTCCACACCGAGGACGTGCAGGGTACGTTCTCAGGCGTTAACTGCCTTTTTTCTGAGGACGTACCCTGCACGTCCTCGGTCGTTAAGGGGTTAATGCAGTGGGGGCTTTCCAACATGGATGTGAAGTCTATCCAGCATTGCTACCGGGACTGCAGAGCAGAACTTGAAAGAAAGCTCACAAGAGAGAGGGAATACATAGCCGGGACCAGTGGAGGTCCTGAAATCATCTTTGAGTTTTCCCTCTGGGAAGAAATGCTGCATTCCATTATCTCCGAGGTGGCCATAGTCGGTATCGGAGGAGTTGATACCGGAAACCTGCCTCTCTCATCTGCCGGTAAGCTCATTTACTAATCTCTTTACATCCACCTCACAACCCATTCACACAAAAAAATTATATAAGGATATGACTAACGCAATTACGCTTTTTTTTATACATTACGTAAACGCATTCACAATTACCTTGCGAAAGTTTGCATTTCCAGAAAAGACATCACATTAGTATCTAGTCTACAGATTAGGTGTGCATTTAAACTAATTTAAGACAAACGCAAAAAGACATTCAGATTGACCATATAGATATCAGAAACACGGGTTTGCAAATGCTGACATTGTATTGATTGCTTTTGATTACAATAGAATTACGAAGGCAGCCTCATTAGTACAATTTAAAATGCAACATTTACATCTTTATTTGGAACTCTGCTAATATCTCGATTTCTTTCTTTTTATAATATGCAGAGTCTGAGCCCGGGGAGGAGGCAGCACAGCACCTACAAGCTTCTCCTTCACCCAGGCATGAGAGTGGTGCAGATGACTCACCACCTTGGGGAGACATGGAAGACATCCCTGTACCCTCATCCCCTGAAGAAGCCCCCACTGCAGAAGAGATCCCTGCAGCAGCCCCTCATCCACCAGCAGCCCCTCGTGCACCAGCAGTCCACCGTGCACCAGCAGCCCGCCATGCAGCAGATCCTCAGGAGAATATACCCCCAGAGATAGCAGAGGTGCAGATCTTGACTGATTACCTCAAGGAGATGCGTGCCTTCTGGAGGGAACAGGTGGTAAGCAGAGTCTACCTGATGGGAGAACTAAATGATATTCGCGAAGACCAAAGAGAGATGTTGAATACTCTTAAAGGGATAGTTTACTCAAAAATGTTCTCCCCTTTAATTTGTTCCCAATGATCCACTTTACCTGCTGGAGTGTATTAAATTGTTTACAAGTAGCTCCTTTAACCTTATATTGGCATTTGAAATTGTTGATTTAGCATGTGGTATCCCCACCTATTCTGAAAGTTTGTGGCCGCGCGTACCAGCTATAGATAAGCTTCAAAAACACAGCCAGCAGAAGAAATTACAATCCCAGTGGGATATAGCAGAGATAAGGTAATAAAATGTTGATTTTCCATTGTTCTCTCAAAGTACTGGTGATTGTTTTAAGGACAGATTTAAGATAAAGAAGCAGGTATATGTGCACAATGTGATACAGTAATGAGATCTAATTATATCTACAAGCTCAACCCATTTTATTAGCTTGTGGCTTCAAAACACAAAATCAGAGCTTTAATATACACAAATAAGCCTTAAAAAGCAAATCTCATACATTTTATACTCTGCAGCTGGTAAAAAAAGCAATTGTAAACATATTAAGGGAAAAACTATTTTATAGTATACTGCCCCTTTAAGGATATATTGCAGGTCCTTCGGGAGGCGTATAATGTGCCATTTGCTCCTGGGCCATCTGCTCCTGGGCCATCTGCTCCTGGGCCTCCTCCATCTTATCCTCTGCCTCAATCTCCTCCTCAGCCTGTTGATCCCTTAACCATTCACAGTACTCCTCCTCCCCCTCTTCCACAAACATCTCCTATGAGAACTTGTCAGAGGTGGCAGTTGCCCCCCCAAAGCCTCAGTCTTGTGGGAAGAGGGGAAGGAAGAGGAAGTCATATTTTATATATTTTTTTTTATTTAATGTGTAATGGATAGGTATGTAATGATGTGGTCTTCTTACACTTGTGGAGCACACTCTGTATATAACAGGCTTCTATGGGACCGGGTCCATGGAGGCAGATTGTTTGCAGAGTGTGTTTTACAAGTGTGTGGAGACCACATCATCACATGCTGTCCTTGTGGATTACATTGGTTGGTTTTTGCAATGTGATGTCCAAACTGTTCTCCTAATCTCTAACAAAATGACCATTACAATTATACATGATGGCATATCACTGTTTTGATGCCAACAACACAGCTTAAAGGGACAGTCATAACATGAATTATTGTTGGTTGCAAAGAAAACACTTTATTATGCATTATCAAGTTTTGAATAACAAGACTTATAGAAATACACGTTTTACTTCTGTGATTAACCTTGTATATATGCCTCAGCAAAATTACCCCTTATTTCTGTTCTTTTGACAGACCTGCATTTCAGCCAATCAGGGATCAATCCAGGGTAACTATACTGCATGAGCTCAATGTTTTCTATATGAAACTCAATAACTAATGTCCTCTAGTGGTAAAAATGCATTCAGATTACATGCACTCTTTAAGGTCTAAGAAATGAGCAGATGAACCTCCTAGGTTTAGCTCTCAACTAAGAACACCAAGAGAACAAAGATAAATTTGGGATAAGAGTTTAAGAGAATTTTGAATTTTTTTTTTTTTTTTAATATTTAAATCATTAATGTTTTGCTAAACTTGACTGTCCCTTTAAACAATTACATGCTAACATATACTAATCCTTGGGGCTTGTTGGTATATCTACACGTACTTGTTAAAACAAGAAAATATTTGAATAGGATACTATGCCATATTTCTATTGACGTGTTAAATAAAGTCTATTTTATTAAAGATACATTATAGTGTTTGAATTATTTAAGAAAGACATTTCATTTAGAAGGTATCTGGTTTAATGTCCTTTTTAATAGTTACATTACAAATATATGATCACAATACTATATTTTGAGATCAACAATGTGGAAGCCATACATCACACGATACTGAGCATTTACATTATGAATAAATATCAGGATATAAGATCTAGAATAAGTAGACATCTCAGATATTTAGCATATGATAAAGGTCAATGCATATTTATTATTTTATTCAAATACAAAAGCGCATCTTCAGGAATTATATATGGAGAAAATCCAACCCAACACAGTAATTATTTAGGAAAGTGACAATATTGTTGACAAGATGGAGTATATTCATGGATTTGCACTTGCCTCAAAATATATTATGCATGAAAAACATATTTCCTTCATTCGCTTTTTCAATGAGACAGCCATCCAAAGATAATTTTGTGTACTTTAACAGCTATGGTTCAACAATGTACATGAATGACACAATCCATAATCCAAGAAAGTCCTCATTTTAAACGTGTGTTCTCATGCGCAAATGTGGGTTACGTGGAAAATTAAATATTGCGGGACAACGTAATCCAATCAGACAGATTTAACACCTTGGCATGTGACGTCTCAAGCAACATGGCACATCCGAGATCACGTAAAAACGGCATCCAATCAAAGGCACATCTGAGATCACGTAAAAACGGCATCCAATCAAAGGACTCATTTTACAGCTTTGCAGGTGACGTCTTAAGCAACATGGAGCACTTGAGATCTCGTAAAAACAGCATCCAATCAAAGGCGCATCCAAGATTGCGTAAAAACAGCATCCAATCGCAGGAGAAATTTTACAGCTTTGCATGTCAATAAGAAACGTATTTATATTTAAAAAAAATAGTATGTACTATATTGTTATCTATGAATGTCACACTAGATAATGTAATACTGTGATATATGAACTATAACCCATTGTTTGTAATAGGGATATATTTCATTAAAATCTGAGGATTCTGAACTATTTAGGAAGCAGCAGGGTTTAAATGGACACGAAACCAACATTTTATGTTACACGATTATGTACGAAACTGCAATTTGAACTACCTTTCAAATGTAATGATATTATTTAAATTTGATTCTTTATATTGTTATCTTTTGATGAAATGTGTTTCGAGGTAATCTCCAGAGCAGAAAAAAACTATGTTCTAAATGCTGATTGGTGGCTACATATATATACCGATTGTCCTTGGTTCACCTATGTGTTCATTTAGAAACCATTAGTGCACTGCTGCTCCTTAAAATAATGATACAAAGAAACTTAAAGAATTTAAGAAAATTACAATTTGGTTTAAAATAGTATGTTATACATAAATGATAAAATATATTATTGTGTTTCATGTCCCTTTAAATGAGAAATAATGCTACAAGATACATTCTGAAAATGTGAATTGGTTATACATTATATGTTACCTATAGCTCTGGTGTCCATCTTTCCGCTTTAAAAAGGGACACATGAGAAATACATATGTCAGGGATTTTTTTTGAGCTATTTAAAGAATTGTTTGGAATAAGAATAATGACACATGTATTTATCATATGTGTCACTAATTAAAGCGGAAATATGATGGTCAGCCTACCTATAGCAATATATTGTTGGATAATTAAAGAGAAGCAATAATAATAGAAAGATATTAATCAGCTAAAATATGTGCATTACACACAGTGATTTTTTGTTAGACTACTACAATAATATATAAGTGAAATTGGAATACATGTGCTGTCAAAATTAAACTAATAGTCTGTTTAAAAAATATTATATGTCTATGTTGATGTAAAAAGGAAATAAATACATTAGAAATGTATATCCATTAATTAAGAATTGTGGTCAGCATCGCTTAAAGGGACATGAAATACAAACAATTAAGTTCATGATTCACAGAGAGGATACAATTTCCATCAACTTCATAATTTACATCAATTATCTCAGTTTAATAATCTTGTGATCATTTGTTAAAGGTACATTAATTCACTAATGGTTTATAAATGAACACATGGATGAGCCAACAACAACCAATATATATATATATATATATATATATATATATATATATATATATATATATATATATATATATATGCAACAAACAATCAACATCTAGAACCTAGGTTCTATGCTACTCATGATCTTGCAAAGATAAAGCTTTCAGGAAATTATCTCAAGAAAATTAAGCAAATTAAATAATAGATGTGAATATGATATTTATTTAAAATTGTATTATATATCTGAATAATAAAAGACCATTTTTTTGTTTCCTGTCCCTTTAAGGATTAACCAGATAAAATATAGATTGCAATAAATGGCATGAATAAATAAAAAAAATAATATATTAATTACTTTATTTTTATTATGATGTCATAAAAAAAAGAAATAAGATAAATTTAAAAAAAGTCATATTGATAAATCAGAGCCATTGGAGCCATCTGACAAGGTACTATAGTGAATCACAGTCCTTGAGGGAGTTGACAAGGACAACCATAGGCCAACACAGCCCCATTGGAGCCATCTGACAAGGTGAAATAGTGCATCACAGTCCTTGGAGGGAGTTGACAGGGCAAACACAGCCCCATTGGAGCCATCTGACAAGGTGCCATTGTGCATCACAGTCCATGGAGGGAGTTGACAGAGCAAACACAGCTCCATTGGAGCCATCTGACAAGGTGCCATAGTGCATCACAGTCCATGGAGGGAGTTGACAGGGCAAACACAGCCCCATTGGAGCCATCTGACAAGATGCCATAGTGCATCACAGTCCTTGGAGGGAGTTGACAGGGCAAACACAGCCCCATTGGAGCCATCTGACAAGATGCCATAGTGCATTACAGTCCATGGAGGGAGTTGACAGGGCAAACACAGCTCCATTGGAGCCATCTGACAAGGTGCCATAGTGCCGAACAGTCCATGGAGGGAGTTGACAGGGCAAACACAGCCCCTTTGGAGCCATCTGACAAGGTGCTATAGTGCATCACAGTCCTTGGAGGGAGTTGACAGGGCAAACACAGCCCCATTGGAGCCATGTGACAAGGTGTCATAGTGCATCACAATCCTTGCAGGGAGTTGACAGGGCAAACACAGCCCCATTGGAGCCATCTGACAAGATGCCATAGTGCATCACAGTCCTTGGAGGGAGTTGACAGGGCAAACATAGCCCCATTGGAGCCATCTGACAAAGTGCCATAATGCATTACAGTCCTTGGAGGGAGTTGACAAGGGCAAAAATAGGCCAACACAGTCCCATTGGAGCCATCTGACAAGGTGAAATAGTGCATCACAGTCCTTGGAGGGAGTTGACAAGGGCAAACATAGGCCAACACAGCCCCATTGGAGCCATCTGCCAAGGTGCCATAGTGCATCACAGTCCTTGGAGGGAGTTTACAGGGCAAACACAGCCCAATTAGAGCCATCTGACAAGGTGCCATAGTGCATCACAGTCCTTGGAGGGAGTTGACAGGGCAAACACAGCCCCATTGGAGCCATCTGACAAGGTGCCATAGTGCATCACAGTCCTTGGAGGGAGTTGACAAGGGCAAACATAGGCCAACACAGCCCAACTGGAGCCATCTGACAAGGTGAAATAGTGCATCACTGTCCTTGGAGGGAGTTGACAAGGGCAAACATAGGCCAACACAGCTAGTTGACAGGGCAAACACAGCCCCATTGGAGCCATCTGACAAAGTGCCATAGTGCATCACAGTCCTTGGAGGGAGTTGACAAGGGCAAACACAGCCCCATTGGAGCCATCTGACAAGGTGCCATTGCGCATCACAGTCCTTGGAGGGAGTTGACAAGGGCAAACATAGGCCAACACAGCCCCATTGGAGACATCTTACAAGGTGAAATAGTGCAACAGGTACAACACGGAAACAAACAAAGGCCAAATGGCAACCAAAACAATCAAACAACTAAATAGCAACATGTGAATGGAGGAGTTATTAGTTCTCCCTCAGGCCATCTCCGGATCCTTCACTTATGGGGCATCAGCATTACCCTCATCATCCTGTGCATTTCCAGCTGTGGCTTCATGCATTGACTCTAACCACATTATGCGTTCTAGAATCAAGCGATCAAGCGGCAGCTGGACATGCATGGTGTCATGCATCCTTCCCAGCAACTGACTGTTACTCAGCATGGTCTGCTCTATACGTGCTAGAGCCTCTAGCGTTAACCATGCTGAGTCACAACCTAAGCAAAAAAAATAATACAAATTAATAATAATTACAGAACATAAGAAAAAGAGAGCAAAGAGACATTGTAATACAAATCATTCTTATAATTAAAGATGCTATATATAAGATATACACATTAAATATGTTCTTCAGAGATAAACCATTAAGATATTAAGAGAAATCAAAACACTATCAATCTTGAAAAATATATTTCTTTGGTTTATGACACACTGTGAAAAAGAGCAGAGATACCAAATACAAAATATTGACATATATACATAATAGATATCCAACATCTAGGCAATATCATTTAGATATTAGAAAATGTGGATGTTGATTTTACCAAAATGAAGATCAGAAGCCTTTACATTAATCAAATAAAGAAAAGGTTTATCAAATTTTTTTTAAAATCAAATTCAATTTATGTATAATTCGATCAGTTTAATGTCCCTTTAAGGTAAAAGTCTTGATGGGGAGGGATGGGGCAAGGTGGGGGATTGGGCTGCCACTCCAAGGGAGCCTGCACAGCTGGGGAGTCAGGGGCCTTTGGAGTTGGTGGCTGTGTAGGTGGGGGAGCAATTAATCTTTTTTTGGAGGGACAGGAGTAATTATGGGAAGGGCCGGGACTGGGTTCTGGCTGGGGAGGGGCAGGAGGGGCTTCTGGCTGGGGAGGGGCATTTGGCTGGGGAGAGGCTTCTGGATGGGGGGGGGCAGGTGGCTGATTCCCAGAAGTGGAAGGTCCATCTAAAATATATAACAATAATATATATAGATATATGATATGAAAATATATTATTATCATGAAAGAAATCAAGATTCAACATTATTTAAAGTCTGGATTCTTGTTCTACTAAAATATTTAGACAAAGTCACAATAATGACTATGTTTTAAGTTATTGATTGATTTGAATCAAATATAATTAATAAGAAGATTTAATTGATCCTTTAAACTCTGAATGTTCACTGTTATTTTTCATGTAACATTTCATAAATGCATTACAAATCATATTTTTCAAAGTCAACAGTAAGTGCTAATATTTATGATTTGATAATATATTTATCTTTTGAATAATATTTTGGTATGCATGTACAGTATGCATTTGAGATTGAAATCTAATAGAGTTCTTTTAGACACATGCCCATGGATTGATAATTGAAAAAACAACAATTGAATAATATGGGAGTGTGTAATATGATCAAATTTAAATGGCCACTCCATCTAGCCTTTGAAACCAGGTAAACACTGATTTACATATATATTTCAGTGATTGCCTTTGTAATCTTAAATGGACTAATTTAAAGCTTGATGCTTCAATCAATTACTATTCATAATATATGCACAGTAGATACTACGTTCATATTAAATATAAATAATATAATCTTCTCTATCTGATTACATTTTGTTTGTATTTTTTGTGAATCTCTCTTTTACATTAGGATTAAATGTATTTCATCCCAATATTAATAGCCACATTCCAAAATGCATGCTTTATTTTTAAGGAATATTAATGTTTGTTTGATTGAAATGGACAGTCTACACATAAATATTTATAAAATCAATTTACATATCATACATCATGAAATTAAATCAAGGAATTTCAACATGATTATGTTTTATGTGTACTTAGAAGTGGTTTAGAAGTTCTAAACAATGATGACATAATGATATGGTCTGCATCTAGGCACTCAGATGAATAGCAATGACTGTCTTTACAATCAGAAGATGATTATTGGGGTTTTGCCTGGAATATGCATGTGACATCATGATGTCATTAATGACAAATCAAACTTAAATTTAATAAAACTTAAAAACATATGTTCATGATGCATGATATAGAAAGGGGGCAGTAGTGTATTTCCCAAATAATTGAATAATATATTTTAAAGGGACAAAGCTGTAGACTTTATTTTTATTTGAGTATGATTTGTAAACAATAATACATGTTAGATACATATATTTGACATACCATCAGACTCCGAGGGAACCACTTCCTCATCCATTGCACATGTTGTTACAGCAATCTCTGAAAAACATAATATGTTGTGAACACGTTTAAAACAAATATTACAACATGTGTTACTGGTGCTCAAGGACACACATCAATGTTGCGTTAAAGAGATAATGAACCAAAGTTAGGAATTTTATCATTTTGATGGAGCATGCAAATAAAATAAGATTTGTAATAATCAATGAGTAATAATTACATTTTAGTGTCTGCATTTTTAAAATATTCACAAAAGCTGAGTAAATGGAACATTTAAGAGTTCTCATGTGTCTATCACTTGATGATTGTTGTATAAATTTATACTAAATATAAACATGTGCTAGCCATGTTCTGAAGCACAAAGGTGTAGACTAAGAAGCTTTCATATCTTAATCACTTAATAATAATATAAATATATATATATCATCAGAGGAGTACATTATGTTTTATTCAAATGGAATGCTTCATCAGAATCATGATCATAATATTTATTAAAAATACACCTTCAGTGACATATGAATGAGTCAAGGGACTTGCCAGAAGCCTGCAAAAGAAGGTCACCATTGGTGCTGGATCCCTCTGTGCGTGCCACAATAACTAGTTCTATTAATGATATTAAAATCTATTAGTGAACACAGTTTGGACATCACTAAATCACATTAGTATAATATATTCAAAATTATATACTTAGAAATGTGAAGATTAGAGCACTAATATGAACAATACAATTATGGGTTCATCAAGGTGATTGTAAAGAAAATGATGTCTATCATATATGTTGGATTTTGTACTATATTAGACAGCCAATTCTTCTCATATGAATTGATGGCATATCTAAATATAACTTTTGATCCCTGTTTTTAAAATAATACAGACACACACACACAACACTTTGAATAACAACTAGTGACAACTAGAACCTAATCTATGTGGCACATAGATCCATTTGTGCAATGTACAGTAATCTGTTTTAGGACACAACACATATTGATCACAATGCAAAACATAAGATATTTTTAAAACTATGTCATCATGGTGCTGTTAGAATATGCTTATATATATAAAGGTAATCTAAGAGTGAGAGATGTGATTTAGATATCAATATAGTTTCATCAAAACAGTGTAAGGATTAATGAAGATATTTTTTATTAAAGGGACACTGAACCAAAATATTTTCTTTCGTGATTCAGATAGAGCATTTAATTTTAAGCAACTTTCTAATTTACTCCTATTATCAATTTTTCTTCGTTCACTTGCTTTCTTTCGGCTAGATTTAGAGTTTGGCGGCCAAAGGGGTGCGTTAGCTACGCATGCTTTTTTTGCCCCGCACCTTTTAAATACCGCTGGTATTTAGAGTTCACAGAATGGCTGGGTTTTCAGTGCGTTAGGCTCCAAAAAGGGAGCGTAGAGCATAATTTAACGCCACTGCAACTCTAGATACCAGCGGTGCTTATGGACGCGGCCAGCTTCAAAAACGTGCTCGTGCACGATTCCCCCTTAGAAAACAATGGGGCCATTTGAGCTGAAAAAAAACCTAACACCTGCAAAAAAGCAGCGTTCAGCTCCTAACGCAGCCCCATTGTTTTCTATGGGGAAACACTTCCTACGTCTGCACCTAACACCCTAACATGAACCCCGAGTCTAAACACCCCTAACCTTACACTTATTAACCCCTAATCTGCCGCCCCCGCTATCGCTGACAACTGCATATTTTTTAACCCCTAATCTGCCGCTCCGTAAACCGCCGCTACCTACATTATCCCTATGTACCCCTAATCTGCTGCCCCTAACACCGCCGACCCCTATATTATATTTATTAACCCCTAATCTGCCCCCCTCAACGTCGCCTCCACCTGCCTACACTTATTAACCCCTAATCTGCCGAGCGGACCGCACCGCTACTATGATAAAGTTATTAACCCCTAATCCGCCTCACTCCCGCCTCAATAACCCTATAATAAATAGTATTAACCCCTAATCTGCCCTCCCTAACATCACCGACACCTAACTTCAATTATTAACCCCTAATCTGCCGAGCGAATCTCGCCGCTACTGTAATAAATGGATTAACCCCTAAAGCTAAGTCTAACCCTAACCCTAACACCCCCCTAAGTTAAATAAAATTTAAATCAAACTAAATAAATTAACTCTTATTAAATAAATTATTCCTATTTAAAGCTAAATACTTACCTGTAAAATAAACCCTAATATAGCTACAATATAAATTATAATTATATTGTAGCTATTTTAGGATTTATATTTATTTTACAGATAACTTTGTATTTATTTTAACCAGGTACAATAGCTATTAAATAGTTAAGAACTATTTAATAGCTAAAATAGTTAAAATAATTACAAAATTACCTGTAAAATAAATCCTAACCTAAGTTACAATTAAACCTAACACTACACTATCAATAAATTAATTAAATAAAATACCTACAATTATCTACAATTAAACCTAACACTACACTATCAATAAATTAATTAAATACAATATCTACAAATAAATACAATTAAATAAACTAACTAAAGTACAAAAAATAAAAAAGAACTAAGTTACAAAAAATAAAAAAATATTTACAAACATACGAAAAATATTACAACAATTTTAAACTAATTACACCTACTCTAAGCCCCCTAATAAAATAACAAAGACTCCCAAAATAAAAAAAATGCCCTACCCTATTCTAAATTACAAAAGTTCAAAGCTCTTTTACCTTACCAGCCCTGAAAAGGGCCATTTGCGGGGCATGCCCCAAAGAATTCAGCTCTTTTGACTGTAAAAAAAAACATACAATACCCCCCACCAACATTACAACCCACCACCCACATACCCCTAATCTAACCCAAACCCCCCTTAAATAAACTTAACACTAAGCCCCTGAATATCTTCCTACCTTGTCTTCACCATGCCAGGTATCACCGATCGTTCCTCTGAAATCTTCATCCAAGCCCAAGCGGGGGCTAGACATCCATCATCCGACGGCTGAAGAAGTCCAGAAGAGGGTCCAAAGTCTTCCCGGGTCCAAAGTCTTCGACGTTGTGGGGGTCGGCGGTGTTAGGGGCAGCAGATTAGGGGTACATAGGGATAACGTAGTTGGCGGCGGTATACGGAGCGGCAGATTAGGGGTTAAAAAATTTAAATATAGTGGCGGCGATGTGGGGGGACCTCGGTTTAGGGGTACATAGGTAGTTAATGGGTGTTAGTGTACTTTAGAGCACAGTAGTTAAGAACTTTATGAACCGGCGTTAGCCCAGAAAGCTCTTAACTACTGACTTTTTTCTGTGGCTGGAGTTTTGTCGTTAGAGTTCTAAAGCTCACTTCAGACACGACTCTAAATACCAGCGTTAGAAAGATCCCATTGAAAAGATAGGATATGCAATTGACGTAAGGGGATCTGCGGTATGGAAAAGTCGCGGCTGAAAAGTGAGCGTTAGACCCTTTAATGACTGGCTCCAAATACCAGAGGGCGGTAAAAATCAGCGTTAGGAGCCTCTACCGCTGGTTTTGACGGCTACCGCCCAACTCTAAATCTAGGCCTTTATTTGAAAAATAAGGCATTTAAGCTAAAACAAAATTCTTGAACCATGGAAAGCACTTGTTTTTTGGTGGGTGAATTTATCCACCAATGAGCAACAACAACATAGGTTGTTCACCAAAAATGGGCCGGCATCTAAACATTCTTGCATTTCATATAAAGATACCAAGAGAATGAAGTCAATTTGATTATAGGAGTAAATTATACATTTGATTAAATTTGCACGCTCTATCTGAATCACAAAATAAATATTTTGTGTTCAGTGTCCCTTTAATATTAAATATTAAAATATCTTTATTTGACAATGTCAATGTTAATGAATTGTCTAGTCAATATATTGATGTAATGAATGGTATAGAGCATGCAATTCCAATCAACTATATAATTTTATGCTACCATCAAGAATCTTTAATTATCCTTCTCTCTTCAAGGGACATTAAACTACAAATGTGTAATTGTATTATTCTTCATGATTCAAATCCAGCCTGGGATTTAAAAAACGCTTGCAAATATACTTATTATTGCTAATTTGCATCATTGTCTTAGAATCTTTTTTTAAAGGAGCAACTATGCACTACAGCGAGTTATCTGTAGACATCCATTGAACCAATGAAAATAGTCAATTTTGCGCATCAACCAATCAGCAGGTTACTCCCAGTAATGCATTTCTGCTCCTGAGCCTACCTAGATATGCTTTTCAACTAAGGATACCAATAGACTGAAGCAATTTAGATAATAGAAGCAAGTTGGAGAGTTGTTTAAAATCACATGTTGTGTCTAAATCATAAAAGAAAAATGTTGTGTTTCATGTCCCTTTAATGATAAGAATCAAATATCAAAGCATATGAGATGTATATTTATATAATCTGCACATATGTAAAAATGTGTTAGTGTTGTCTAATTGTAGGCAAAAACTGTCAAGCACTACCCAGGGGCAGAATACAAAATGGCCATGACCCTAAGATTACATTAAAGGTACACTAAAACCAATCTTTTCTTTCATGATTCAGAAAGAGCATGCAATTTTAAGCAACTTTCTAATTTTGTCCTACTATCAATTTTTCTTTGTTCTCATGCTATCTTTATTTTAAAAGCAGGAATGTAAATTTTAGCAGACAGCCAATTTTATGTTCATCACCATGGATAGCGCTTGCTTATTGGAGGCTTACATTTACCCGCCAATAAGCAAGCATAAACCAGGTTCAAAAAACCTGCATCACATTCCTGCTTTTTAAATAAAGATAGCAATAGAACTATGAAAAATTGCTAATAGGAAAGTTGCTTAGAATTGCTTGCTCTATCTGAATCATGAAAGCAAGAAATTGGGTTTAGTCTCCCTTTAAAATGAAGATATCAATATTCAAGCCAGTAGAGCTATCACCAGACTTAAAGGCCAATACTTTATATATGCCAATAAACCAGATAAATTCCTGGCACATAAGATCAGGGAACGCCAAAATGCAGCTGCGATACCAACCATAGAAAAACCAGACAAAACATATACTTCTCACCCGCAGATGATAGTAGACACCTTTGCGGAATACTATAGGAAATTATATAATGGGTGTAAAGTTAAACATACCCCTAAGGTGAGAAACATTACCAAAGAGTTCCTAAATACTACCTCTCTGCCTATTATTTCAGAGGTAGACAGGGAATCATTGAACGCCCCCATAACAAAATTGGAGGTGATATTAGCAATTAAGAACCTTAAACCAAGAAAGGCTGCGGGCCCAGATGGTGTCCCAGGTGAATATTATAAATTATTTAAAACTATCCTGGTGCCGCATCTAAACAAATTTTGCAACCATATCCTATCCCCCCAAAAATGTTACAAGCCAAAATTGTAGTCATCCCCAAACTTGGTAGGGATCCCAAGAAATGCTCTAACTATAGACCAATATCCCTAATAAATCAAGATCTAAAAATATTTACCAAAATTCTGGCCAATAGGCTTAAACACATCCTTCCCAATATGATACACATGGGCCAAGTGGGATTTATTAAAGACAGGGAAGCCCCAGATAATATTAGACGTCTAGTAAACATCCAGTTTCTGAATGAGACCCGGACGCCTTCTCTGCTTCTAGCGCTGGATGCGGAGAAGGCGTTCGATAGAGTTGATTGGCAATATAAGCAGATATCCCTTTCACATATGGGATTTGAGGATTTGTTTTTGATGGCCCTGAAAACAATATATGACTCTCCTACTGCCCAAGTTTCCTCTGTGGGATACAAATCACAGCCATTCCCCATCCTAAGCAGTACAAGACAGGGATGCCCTTTATCCCCTCTGTTATTTGCGCTCTGTGTTGAGCTGCTGGAGGCCAGACTCAGAGAACACCCGGATATCTCGGGAGTTAAGATAAAAAATTCTGAATATAAACTGACCATTTTTTGCAGATGATATCTTACTCATGATCACTTATTTCCCTCACTAACCTATTTGAAGTGCTGACCAAATTTGCGGATATATCTGGTTTTCGCGTTAATATAGACAAATGTGAAATGCTACCTATAGAAATACCTACTCACATCCAAAACCTACTAGAGGTAAACTTTGAAATCAGAACAGCTAAACAATCCCTAAAATATTTGGGTTTCCACCTAACAACTAAAACTCAGCAAATACATAAGTTGAACTATACCCCTCTATATAAGTCAATTAGAAAAGATATACTAAATTGGAAGAAATATGGTTTCTCCTGGTTAGGGAGAATTTCTGCGATAAAGATGAATGTCCTACCACGCCTTCTATACCTTTTTAGGGCCCTTCCGATTAAAATCATACATCCAGAACTGGCAAGCATACAATCTGACATATAAACATTTATTAAAGGGAAGAAATCAGCCAGGCTGTCACATAAATTAAAGACGACCCATAGATCTTTAGGAGGCCTAGGAATCCCTAACCTACTTGACTACTATAGAACAGCTAGACTGGCCCAGGATGTCCTGGTAGCAAGGTCAAAACGGGAAGCTAAATGAATTCAATTAGAAGCGGAGTTGGAGTGAAGAGAATCCAATGATGCTAGATTATGGGATAAGATAACCCTAGTGAATAAAACAACAACAATTAGATCTTTAGTGACAGATAATTCTACCCACATATGGTCTGAATGGGCTATGAGAATGGGAATGTGGCCGCCTAGATCCACCCTGATACCCATTAGATATCTATTGCCGAAGGAGTTCCGTAAAGATATAGAAAAATCGTAAAATAAAGGTTTATATCGTGTGGCAGACCTAATGATACAAAACAAAATTATGACATTCCCACAGTTAAAAGACAAATTACACCCTATTAAGTTACAATGGTATTTATAGCTCCAGGTTTCCTCTTCCATGAATAAATATCTTAAACTAAAGGCAGATGGACCTAAAACCCTGTTGGAAGCCATCTGTTTGGAAGAAAATAGGCCAAAGCACTACATTAGAAGACTATATATAGCGATACAAAAAATAGGAGATGTTACTAAAAGCCCAATTCTACTCTGATGGGAAGCAGATCTAGAATTTGTCCTGACTAGAGATGAGTGGAATGAGGTGTTCACCTCAGCGGGTAGAAGACTAATGAGTGCAGACCTAAAAGAAAATTCCCTGAAAACAATGTACAGATGGTATCTAACCCATATGAGATCCTCCCACAGGATCCATAATGGTTCCAGACTATGTTACCGAGGTTGTGGGGAGCTGGGTACATATAGACATATGTGGTGGGATTGTACAGACATACAAAACATATGGAGAAGGCTTTCCAATCCTCTCTAATTAGCTATATTTTAGATGAAAGAATACATCTCACTATTACACAAGCATTACTTCATACCCAACTCCACAAATACAATAGACCAATCAATACTTTCATAAAAATCTTATGCACAGAATAGCGAGATACTGGAAGGTAGGGGCACCCCCTTGGCCCGAAATTAAAAATACGATTCAATTTATATGCACAATGTATGAATCAGCATCTTGGTCTATGGGTACTAAGGAAACTAATGATGAGGTATGGTTCTATTGGACACTTAGGAATGGATCTGAATAAGCTGGTTAGCCTTTTTTCATTCTCCTATATATATATATAAAGACGCAATAGATATGATTTTTTTTCGATAAGTGTTGATGATCCCAATAGATACTCTTGTTGAGAACATTAAAAATCAAACAGAGTTTCTGATATTCTGAAGGTTATTTATTATTGCTGTTGTTTTTGTTATTTGTTTATTTTTTCATTTTTTTATATATGAGTATATGCTTAGTCCATCTAACCTCCCCGCCCCCCATGGGAGGAATATATTTCTTTAGAAAGAACAGTCGCTCTACTCCAGATTGCTTTCCATGTTTACGTCTAAGTCATGATAGGGAAGACCACTGTAGTTTTCAATTTTAAAACAATTTCTGGGACTGTCAATCAACAAGGCTGTTGAGAATGGTTAGAGACTATAAAACTAGTAGATCCAGTTTATACTTATATTTTTATGTTTATACATGGAAATGTGATCTGCTGTCTTTATATAGTTTTGTTAATTTTATATGAAACGACTGCTGGCATCATATGTACTATGCAAAATTTCAATAAAAATGATTTAAACATAAAATGAAGATATCAAGAATTGAAGGAATATCTTCAAATACTCATAAATTTAGATTTGTATTACTTTGGAATCCCAACTCTGATTTGTGATTCTTATTTTAAAATTGCAAGAAAATAGAATTAGAGTAATGTTATGTCCAAGTTTGTAAGACAAAGGTAAATTAAAATGAGACATAATACACTCTGACGAACACTTGCTCGAGGTTCCAGCACCAACATTCATATCTGTAAAAGATTCAATCATGATTGGATATCATTAATACAAATTAGGCCATGGACACAAACAATCAGATATTTTTATTTAAATTGACAAAGTAATGTTATATTTGTATTCACATGAGTTCATTGTTTTCAAAAATAATTTTAAAATAAAGAGATCATGTATTCTTATTTACAATCTTTTATGTTGTTGACTGTTGCTTTAAGTCATTTTATTTTCTTCTTGCATTGTCATCAATTGTTAGACATTGTTCAATTTTTATTTAGATCTTGCTAGTATAGCTTTTATAATGCTGAAGTTTGTAAATAAGGATACTGTATTCTTCACATACTGTATATACTAATTAACGTATACATTTGACCAACATGTCTAAAGCAGTGGTCGCCAACGAGTGGTCCATGGACCACTGGTGGTCCACGAGAAGATGTTTATGGTCCTTGACACCATCAAGCAGGAATTAATCTCCTCTGATGGTTTCACCCCTATTACGCCGCAACTCCCTACAGTGCCTGGCTGGACATCAGTGAAAACTGACGGAGAAGTTAAATTACAATCTCCCTACACACGTTGCATAGTACTGCGCAACTTGCGTAGCTAGATTGTATTATTAACTCCTCCCGCCCAGTGCGCTGCTCATTCTAAAGCCAGCAGAGGTCGGTATAGTCTTGGCTTGAAATAGTGGAATTAAAGTTTATAAAAAAGAAAATCTTAAAAAAACAATTTCTCTCTTATATTTCATGTATTTTCTTCCCTTTACCTGTCTCTTTGTAGTAGTTTTCCTAATTCCTTCAGATGGACTTACATCACTATCTTCCTCCCCTTCATCATCATTTTTTTTAATTAAATATAAATTATTTTTTATTCTAATAATTGTCCTGCACACAAAACCATTCCACCTGAATTCCAGTAATTGCCATCCAGGAGATCAGCCATATTCCACCAGTATTATAGTAATTCACAGTAACATCAGTCATGGTTAGCTCACATCCATATTGAGAGCATTCTGATATAAACTTAATTTATAACTCAAATGTCTGTCCATGATCATAAGTAGTTTTTAATAATTTCTATCTGGGGAGGTAACTTGGAAGTCTTGTGGTCCTTTAAAACATAATTCTTTTTTCCCCCTTTGTGCCTCTCTGTTTCAAGTTCAAAAGTTGGCACTCACCCTTCATCTAATAATTCTTAAAAATGCATAAATATATACATAATGTAAACTTAGCTATGGTTATACTAGTTATGTGTCATGTTAGTAGTCCACGGGATTCAAAATTGTGAGTTTAGTGGTCCCTGAGGTCCGAAAGGTTGGCGACCCCTGGTCTAAAGTAATGCCACTGTTACAGCAAACACATGTTCAGTTTTTGTTCATGTCTCTGCGCAATTATATCTTTCGTGATCATTGCACAATTATTCAAAGCCTAATTGTGCATCCGTGATTTGACCAACATGTCTAAAGTAATGCCACTGTTACAGCAAACACATGTTCACGTCTCTGCACAATTATATCTTTCTTGATCATTGCACAATTATTCAAAGTGTAATTGTGCATCCGTGATTCATAATTGATTCTGATATAGTAGTGTGATGAGTATAATTTCTCATTTTAAATATATTTGCAATTGGGTGTATTACGATATTACAATCGGATATTTGTAAAGATTGAATAATACCAATTAATATTTATAACTTTTGTATGATTCGATATTCAATGTATGAAATGGCAGATGGTAGGGATATCACGGATGCGCAATTTCATTTTAGCTCTATGACGCATATTCTGCAGAGCGCAAGAAACATCATTCCTATTTCATGTGTGACGAATCTAAATTCAGTTATCTAAACATCATATGTAACGTGTGTTGTGAGATCTATATAGGTTGAATATATGACTATATACCCATTTTTAAAATATATACTCAAATCTTAATATATTATATGAAGTCTGATATTTACCTGGTTCAGATTCTCTTCTTCCTTCTCCCAGGTCACCGATCGGAGAAGCTGCTTCACTGGCAGAGCCAGCAGCTGAGGATTAAAAAGTAGTAGAGGAGCGCTTTGAAGCAAATCTGCTGGGGAAACGGAGATTGAGGAGGGTGCATAAAGTCTCCTCATCAGTCTGCAGGTATAGTGTCCGTGGGGGTGGATCCTGCTTTCCATCCCTCCGACAGGATTTTTCCCACTCCCTTATGAGATGGACTTTCTTGTGAAGCTGCAACCTCATATCAAAGAATCTCTACATGATTTGATCCAGGGTCCTCTAGATGTCACACACCGCATTAACCGCTTGGGTGACAGACAACCAGAGGGCATTCCTAATACTCTGCTTTGTCGACTTCTTCTTGTTCACAAACAGATGCGGATAAAACTCCTCAATCGCGTTGACCAGTGCCGCACTTTCCTCCCGTGTGAACCTGGGAGACGTTATGCCTGCTAGTCCTAATACTAATAAATATAATATATAAATATATATATCCGCCAGCAGGCATTAGAGAACTGACAAAATTGGCAACGTGTAATGGATTTTTATATGGTGAAGTTAACATGGTATGCACCATGGGACATGGTATCTGTACATCTGATTGGATACAATTTTTAAATTTTGTTATCATGTCTGTGAAACCATACTGACTCAAGTTATGTTTGTTTGATGAACTCTGATTGGCCGTTCCTTAATGTTTCATATCTTTGTAACATCCATACACATACTTCCTGGGGGGCTGTTACTACATTTGTCATGTAGACTTGTTTGTAATTTATGGGACTGTTATGCATATATATGTGACACAGATTTAATATATACGTGATCCGTTAAATATTAATATATTCTTTACATTTGATCTCGATTTTATTTTTACTCACGATAGTAAATATAATACAGTTACATTAGTAAATGTTGTACACATTTTGATGTTTAATATTGATCATGTGATTTAATCTAAATATATTTTATTATAAAAATTAAACATTGTATGTATTCATTGTTTATTAAAGAAATATCATGACTCATTGTCAAGTATTGACATTCCCCTATTAAAATTATTTAGAATCCCAACAATGCACATCAATTGTGTGCTAGTGCGTGAAATTATAATAGAATTATTAAAGATGCGTATCTCGTGTTGCAAGATACGTTTACCATGCGTTTTTTTATGAAATGCATAATTTGTATTTATAATGGACGTAACTTGGATAAAAGAATTTTAATTTTTAAAATCAACGTTTGTTCATTATTATGGAATAAACATCGAGCTTGTATTGGTCTGAAATGCGTACATATATTTGTTTGGTCACCCGCGTCTTTATGTTTAAAGGGACATTACACTAAAATATTTTCTTTCTTGATCCGGATAGAGAATACAGGTTTAAACATTAAAATGTAACTTGATCGATTTAGCTTATTCTTTAGATAACCTTTACAGAAGAAATAGCAATGCACATGGTTGAGCCAATCACACAAGGCATCTCTGTGCATCCACCAATCTTCAGCTACTGAGCATATCTAGATATGGTTGTAAAGGAAAGTATATGAAAATAATGAAGGGAATTAAATAATTGAAGTACATTTTAATGTTTAAAATTAAATTTTATTTAGGAATCATGAAAGATTTTGAATTAATGTCCATTTAATGAGCTGATATGCAATATTTAATTTTATTTAAATTTATCTAAAGACATCTGTCTAAACATTGAAAATATGCATTGTTGCCCACCCACAAATAAGTTGATATTTCCCAGTAATGCTTTGCTGATCATAAACCTATGCATCTTGTTTGTGCAAACTTAGGATAACATGAGAATAAACCATATGTTATTATTATAATATACGCGCGTATATTCCGAATTCCGATTGGTTGATAGGATTCTATCAGCCAATCGGAATTAAGTTAAAAAAATCTGATTGGCTGATTGAATCAGCCAATCAGATTCAAGTTCAATCCGATTGGCTGATCCAATCAGCCAATCAGATTGAGCTCGCATTCTATTGGCTGTTCCGATCAGCCAATAGAATGCGAGCTCAATCTGATTGGCTGATTGGATCAGCCAATCGGATTGAACTTGAATCTGATTGGCTGATTCAATCAGCCAATCAGATTTTTTTAACTTAATTCCGATTGGCTGATAGAATCCTATCAGCCAATCGGAATTCGGCGGACGCCATCTTGGATGACGTCATTTAAAGGTACCTCATTCCAAGTTCAGTAGTCGGCCGGGATGGATGCTCCGCGGCGGCGGAGCGAAGAAAGAAGATTGAAGATGCCACCGGAAGAATGAAGACTTTGCTGCCGCTTGGAGGAAGACGTCGCCGGAGGAAGAATTCTTCTTTGCCGCTTGGAGGAAGACATCGCCGGAGGAAGAATTCTTCTTTGCCGCTTGGAGGAAGACATCGCCCGGATCGGATCAGGAGTTCGGCCCGGTGTGGTGAAGACAAGGTAGGGAGATCTTCAGGGGGGTAGTGTTAGGCTTTTTTAAGGGGGGTTTGGGTGGTTTTAGAATAGGGGTATGTGGGTGGTGGGTTGTAATGGGGGGGGGTATTGTATTTGTATGCAAAAGAGCTGAATTCTTTGGGGCATGCCCCACAAAAGGCCCTTTTAAGGGCTGGTAAGGTAAAGAGCTTTGAAATTTGTTTAATTTAGAATAGGGCAGGGAATTTTTTTTATTTTGGGGGTTTATTATTTTATTAGGGGGCTTAGAATAGGTGTAATTAGCTTAAAAATCTTGTAATCTTTTTTTATTTTTTGTAATTTAGTGTTTTTTTTTTTGTAATTTAGTTTAGTTAATTTAATTGTATTTTTAGATAGATGTTTGTAGTTTATTTAATTTATTGATAGTGTAGGTGTATTTGTAACTTAGGTTAGGATTTATTTTACAGGTAATTGGGTAATTATTTTAACTAGGTAGATATTAAATAGTTAATAACTATTTAATAGCTATTATACCTAGTTAAAATAATTAACAATTTACCTGTAAAATAAATATTAACCCTAACATAGCTACAATGTAATTATTAATTATATTGTAGCTATCCTAGGGTTTATTTTATAGGTAAGTATTTAGATTTAAATAGGAACATTTTAGTTTATAAATGAATTAGATTAATTTAATATAAATTTAGTTAGGGGTGTTAGGGTTAGATAGAGTTAATATAGTTAATATTAATACTATAGTAACTATATTAACTATATTAACCCTAATATAATTAGGGTTAATATAGTTAATATATATAATGTAATACCTATATTAACTATAATATACTTAGGGTTAACATAGATAATATAGCTGGCGGCGGGGTAGGTAGATTAAATTAGGGGTTAATCATTTTAATAGAGATGGCGGCGGTGTAAGGGGCTTACATTGGGGGTTAATAATTTTAATATAGATGGCGGCGGTGTTAGGGGCTCACTTTAGGGGGTTATAGATATAATATAGCTGGCGGCGGGGTACGGGAGCGGCGGTTTAGGGGTTAATAACTTTATTAGGTTGCGGCGGGGTACGGGAGCGGCGGTTTAGGGGTTAATAGCTTTTTTATTGTTAGGATAGTGAGGGGGCATAGCGGATAGAGGGTTAGACGTGTCGGGCTTTGTTAGGGAGGCGTGTTAGACTTGTCGGGCTATGTTAGGGAGGCGTGTTAGACAGTGCGGGTGTTTTAGACTTTAGTCAGGTTTTATAGGCGCCGGCAGTTTCTAACGTGCCGCAAGTCACTGGCGACACCAGAAATTTGTACTTGCGCAGATTTCTGGACATCGCTGGTTTGTCAGACTTACGGCACGTTAGCATCTGACGGCGACTTATATGGGATAGCTCGAGTTGCGAGCTGAAACTGCGGGCGACGCCGGTTCCCTCGCTTGCGCCGCAAACTGCGATCTATATCGGATCGCGCCCTAGGTTTCTCACAGAAATTATTTACAAACAACTTATGCAATTATGGCATAAATAGTTGTAAATGCTTCTCTGGGATCCCCTTTGTTCAGAAATAGCAGACTTATATGGCTTTGGCGTTTCTTTTGGTAATTAGAAGGCTGCTAAATGCCACTGCGCACCACACGTGTTTTATGCCCAGCAGTGAAGGGGTTGATTAGGGAGCTTGTAGAGTTAATTTTAGCTTAAGTGTAGTGTAGTAGACAATCCAAAGTATTGATCTAGGCCATTATTGGTATTTTTAATGCCACCATTTAACTGCCAAATGCGATCAAATTTAAAAAAAACTTAAATTTTTTCGCAATTTTAGGTTTCTCACTGAAATTATTTACAAACAGCTTGTGCAATTATGGCATAAATGGTTGTAAATGCTTCTCTGGGATCCCCTTTGTTCAGAAATAGCAGACATATATGACTTTGGCGTTACTTTCTGGTAATTAGAAGGCCGCTAAATGCTGCTGAACATCACAAGTGTATTATGGCTAGCAGTGAAGGGGTTAATTAGGTAGTTTGTAGGGAGCTTGCAGGGTTAATGTTAGCTTTAGTGTAGAGATCAGCCTTCCACCTGACACATCAGACCCCCTGATCCCTCCCAAACAGCTCCCTTCCCTCCCCACAATTGTCCCCGCCATCTTAAGTACTTGCAGAAAGTCTGCCAGTACTAAAATTGTTTTTTAAATTTGTTTTAATTTTTTTTGGCATATTTACATATGCTGTGGTGTAGCATTCCCCCTTAGCCCCCAGCCTCCCTGATCCCCCCCAACAGCTCTCTAACCCTCCCCATCTGCTCCCCCCCCCACAGACCAACCCCCACCACCTGCCTGATCTTTTTTTTTTATTCCTTTTTTTTTTAATTTTACACCAACTTTTTCTGTAGTGTAGCGGTTCCCACCCGCTCCCTCCCCGTGCATGCGCCCGCCCTCCCATGCACGTGTGCGTGTCCGTGCACGCCCCCCCTGGACATCCCCGCCCACGATACCTCCCCCCTCCACTGACTGCTATTATTTCACAGTCAAAAAAGTGTTGCTTTTTTTAAATGTACACTACTGTTACACCAGATATGAATGGTGGCACTGGACAAGTGGGCACAGTATATGCTGTGAGCCTGACACACACGCTGGCAGGCAGGCAACTGCAATTAGATTACACAGGAAAAAAAAAAAGCAGACTGATGTTCTAGCCCTAAAAAGGGCCTTTTGGGGTGCTGTCCTTACTGCAGAGATCAGATGAGTCCTTCACGACTGTAGTGGACACTGAATACACTAGCCTAGCTATCGATTTCCCTATTAAATCAGCAGATGCTACACTGTCCATCCTCTCACTAAGAATGCAGCTTCCGAATTAATCTAAAATGGATGCTGTCCAGGAGGTGGGAGGGTCTGGGAGGGAGGGTCTGCTGCTGATTGGCTGGAATGTGTCTGCTGACTGTGAGGTACAGGGTGAAAGTTTACTCAATGATGACGAATAGGGGGCAAACCGAACAAGCTATGTTCGTCGGGAACTATTCCCCGGCGAACTATTCGGGACATCACTAATCTCCATCCTTTCATAGAACTTTTAAATGATTCAAAGCAGACTCTTAAAGGGACAGTATACTAGAATATTTTGAGAAATTAATGTGTTTAAATTCATTATTATTTTATTATCAGCAGAGTAAATAATAAATGAAATAAAATGTTTCATGTTGGTCTATGTATTATTATTGGGAATCGAAAAACACAAATATATGTATTATCTTGTATAGATAGTCTGATCTCCTAACTTAATCCCATGTTTAGACATATACATACTTCTTATATGTAGCAAACAATCAACATAAAAGATTTATAATTTTTATTAGCTTATGTATTGTATGCCCCACTGTTAGTGAAATATCTTACAATGGCTGTATTTATACAGCTTTGCCTTAAAGGGACATTAAACAAGAATATTTTCTATCATGATTTAGATGGATAATACAATGTTAAGCAACTTTCTAATTTATTTCTATGATCTCATTTACTTTTATCTCTTGATATTCTTTCCAGAAAAGCATATCTAGATAGGCTCAGGTGCTGCTGATTGGTGGTTGCACATAGATGCCTTGTGTAATTGGCTAACCCATGTGCATTGCTATTTCTTTAACAAAGGATATCTAAAGAATGAATCAAATTAGATAATCGAAGTAAAACAGAATGTTGTTTAAAATTGTATTCTCTGTCTGAATCATGAAATATAATTATGTGTTTAATGTCCCTTTAAAGACAAAACCATTAGGAATAGGTGGAGTAAACATTGGAGAAATAATCTACATTAAAATAAAGGGTAACGGAAATAACTATAGATATGTGATACACTCCAACAGGTAAAGAGTATAATTGAGAGAAATTATATTTTGATATATCTATAGTTAACTGACCCCTCAAATGACTCCACTAGAGTGAAAAGTCATCAATATGTCATACAATAAACAGATTGATCTAAATGTGAAATCAACTTACGTTTTATTTAAAAATAATTTAAACTATATTACCTTTGAAAGAATTAAAGAATAATAAATAACCTATATTAATTTTAACAATGTTTTTGGATACCTAAGAAAGATTATAGAGATTAGAATATAAATATGACATTAAACTAAACTGTCACTTTAATGTAAGAAGTTAAACACTTTCATTTCTTAAAAGTGAAATGAGCAAAGTTGTTATTTTTAATATATACTACATATCCTTGTCATAAACATTTTTTTGTTGTTGACATCTATAAATCACACAATCAAATCATAGATGGCTGTATCTAACTCCACCTTAAATTTAAGATACTTGACTTTAACATTATCTGTTTAAGCTGTGTTGATATTTTTTCATTCACTAAATTAATCAAAATTAGTAAATTTGATATCAGGTATGTGCTTGTAAAATAGATACTTTAACAGTCATGGACTAATATTTTGTTTACATGTTTACAGAATATTAGATGGATGCATTTCTTCTTATCTTACTGTGATAGAGATATGTATCAAATAATATGTATTTAAAAAAAAATGTGAAAGATAATCGGCCAGATTACGAGTTTTGTGTTATGAGGGGTGCGTTGGAAACTTGCACATTATTCTCATCGGTCACTTTCCTACAGCGCTGGTATTACAGGTTTTTACAAACCCGGCGTTAAAAGGCAAGAACACCCTAACATGAACCCTGAGTCTAAACACCCCTAATCTTACACTTATTAAAGGGACACTCAATCAAAATTAAACTATCATTATTCAGGTAGAGCTTGCCATTTTAAACAACTTTCCAATTTACTTCAATTAACAAAATGTGCAGTCTTTTTATATTTAAACTTGTTGAGTCACCAGCTCCTACTGAGCATGTGCAAGAATAAGTGTGTATGCATTTGTGAATGACTGATGGCTGTCACATGGTAGGTGTATGCATTTGTGATTGGCTGATGGCTGTCACATGGTACAGGGGGTGTGGAAAAAGACATAACTTTTAAAATTGTCAGAAAAAAAAAACTACTACTTATTTGAAGTTCAGACTAAGTGCTATTGCATTGTCTTGTTATCTTGCATTTGTTGATTATGCAAATCTACTGTGTTGACTGGTCCTTTAACACATAATCTTCCGCCCCCAACATCACCGCAACCTACCTACACTTATTAACACCTAATCTGCCACTCCTGACATTGCCGCCACTATAATAAACATATTAACCCCTAAACCGCCGCACTCCCGCCTCGCAAACACTAGTTAAATAGTATTAACCCCTAATCTGCCACCAGTAACATCACCGCCACCTACCTACATTTATTAACCCATAATTAGCCACCCCCAACGTCGCCGCCACTATACTAAATGTTTTAACCCTTAAATCTAAGTCTAACCCTAACCCTAACACCCCCTAACTTAAATATAATTAAAATAAATCTAAATAAAAATAACTATTAATAACTAAATAATTCCTATTTAAAAATAAATACTTACCTGTAAAATAAACCCTAAGTTAGCTACAATATAACTAATAGTTACATTGTATCTAGCTTAGGGTTTATTTTTATTTTACAGGCAAGTTTGTATTTATTTAAACTAGGTAGAATAGTTACTAAATAGTTATTAACTATGTAATAACTACCTAGCTAAAATAAATACAAATTTACCTGTAAAATAAAACCTAACCTAAGTGACACTAACACCTAACACTACACTACAATTAAATAAATTACCTAAATTAAATACAATTAAATAAATTAAATACAATTAGCTAAATTACAAAAAAAAACCCACTAAATTACAGAAAATAAAAAACAGATTACAAGATATTTAAACTAATTACACCTAATCTAATAACCCTATCGAAATAAAAAAAGCCCACCAAAATAAAAAACCCTAGCCTAAACTAAACTACCAATAGCCCTTAAAAAGGCCTTTTGCGGGGAATTGCCCTAAAGAAATCTGCTCTTTTACCTGAAAAAAAAATACAAACAACCCCCTAACAGTAAAACCCACCACCCACACAACCAACCCCCATAATAAAATCCTAACTAAAAAAAACTAAGCTTCCCATTGCCCTGAAAAGGGCATTTTGATGGGCATTGCCCTTAAAAGGGCATTTAGCTCTATTGCGACCCAAAGCCCTAACCTAAAAATAAAACCCACCCAATAAACCCTTAAAAAAAGTCCTCATCGACGCAGCAAGAAGTCCTCAATGAAGCCAGGAGAAGTCTTCACCCAAGCCAGGAGAAGTGGTCCTCCAGACAGACAGAAGTCTTCAACCAGACGGCATCTTCTATCTTCATCCAACTAGCGCGGAGCGGGTCCATCTGTAAGACATCCAACGTGGAGCATCCTCTTCTTCTAATGACTACCCAATTAATGAAGGTTTCTTTAACTGACGTCATCCAAGATGGCGTCCCTTAGATTCCGATTGGCTGATAGAATTCTATCAGCCAATCGGAACTAAGGTTGAAAAAATCCTATTGGCTGATGCAATCAGCCAATAGGATTGAGCTCACATTCTATTGGCTGTTCCAATCAGCCAATAGGAATTTTTTAACCTTAATTCCGATTGGCTGATAGAATTCTATCAGCCAATTGGAATCTAAGGGACGCCATCTTGGATGACGTCACTTAAAGGAACCTTCATTCGTCGGGTAGTCGTCGGAAAAAGAGGATGCTCTACGTCGGATGTCTTGAAGATGGACCCGCTCCACCAGATGGATGAAGATAGAAGATGCCGTCTGGATGAAGACTTCTGCCCATCTGGAGGACTACTTCTGCCCGGCTTGGATGAAGACTTCTCCCGGCTTTGTTGAGGACTTCTCCCGGCTTCGTTGAGGATGGATGTTGGATCTTCAAAACTGTAAGTGGATCTTCAGGGTTTAGTGTTAGTTTTTTTGGGTGGGTTTTATATTTAGGTTAGGGCTTTGGGCCGCAATAGAGCTAAATGCCCTTTTAAGGGCAATGCCCATCCAAATGCCCTTTTCAGGGCAATGGGGAGCATAGGTTTTTTTAGCTAGGGTTTTATTTGGGGGGTTGGTTATGTGGGTTGTGGGTTTTACTGTTGGGGGGGTTGTTTGTATTTTTTTTTCGGGTAAAAGAGCTGATTTCTTTGGGGCAATGCCCCGCAAAAGGCCCTTTTAAGGGCTATTGCTAGTTTAGTTTAGGCTAGGGTTTTTATTTTATTTTGGGGGGCTTTTTTATTTTGATAGGGCTATTAGATTAGGTGTAATTAGTTTACATATCTTGTAATTTGTTTTTTATTTTCTGTAATTTAGTGTTTGTTTTTTTGTAATTTTGCTAATTGTATTTAATTTATTTAATTGTATTTAATTTAGGTAATTTATTTAATTGTAGTGTAGTGTTAGGTGTTAGTGTAACTTAAGTTAGTTTTAATTTTACAGGTAAATTTGTATTTATTTTAGCTAGGTAGTTAGTAAATAGTTAATGCCTATTTAGTAACTATTCTACTTAGTTAAAATAAATACAAACTTGCTTGTAAAATAAAAATAAACCTTAAGCTAGCTACAATGTAACTATTAGTTATATTGTAGCTAGCTTACGGCTAGATTTAGAGTTTGGCGGTAGCCGTCAAAACCAGCGTTAGAGTCTCCTAACGCTGGTTTTGGGCTTCCGCTGGTATTTAGAGTCAGTCAGGAAAGGGTCTAACGCTCACTTTGCAGCCGCGACTTTTCCATACCGCAGATCCCCCTACGCCATTTGCGTATCCTATCTTTTCAATGGGATCTTTCTAACGCTGGTATTTAGAGTCTAGGCTGAAGTGAGCGTTAGAAATCTAACGACAAAACTCCAGCCGCAGAAAAAAGTCAGTAGTTAAGAGCTTTCTGGGCTAACGCCAGTTTATAAAGCTCTTAACTAATGTGCTCTAAAGTACACTAACACCCATAAACTACCTATGTACCCCTAAACCGAGGTCCCCCCACATCGCCGCCACTCTATTAAAATTTTGTTACCCCTAATCTGCCAACCGCACACTGCCGCAACCTACATTATCCCTATGTACCCCTAATCTGCTGCCCCTAACACCGCCGACACCTACATAATATTTATTAACCCCTAATCTGCCGCCCCCGCTATCGCTGACCCCTGCATATTATTATTAACCCCTAATCTGCCGCTCCACACACCGCTGCCACCTACGTTATCCCTATGTACCCCTAATCTGCTTCCCCTAACACCGCCGACCCCTATATTATATTTATTAACCCCTAATCTGCCGCCCCCAACGTCGCCGACACCTACCTACAATTATTAACCTCTAATCTGCCGACCGTACCTCACCGCCACTATAATAAATGTATTAACCCCTAATCTGCCTCACTCCCGCCTCAATAACCCTATAATAAATAGTATTAACCCCTAATCTGCCCTCTCTAACATCGCCGACACCTAACTTCAAGTATTAACCGCTAATCTGCCGAGCGGACCTCACCGCTTCTCTAATAACTGTATTAACCCCTAAAGCTAAGTCTAACCCTAACCCTAACACCCCCCTAACTTAAATATAATTTTATTCTAACGAAATAAATTAAATATTATTAACTAAAGTCTTCCTAATTAAAGCTAAATACTTACCTGTAAAATAAACCCTAATATAGCTACAATATAAATTATAATTATATTGTAGCTATTTTAGGATTAATATTTATTTTACAGACAACTTTGTAATTATTTTAACCAGGTACAATAGCTATTAAATAGTTAAGAACTATTTAATAGCTACCTAGTTAAAATAATTACAAAATTACCTGTAAAATAAATCCTAACCTAAGTTACAATTAAACCTAACACTACACTATCAATAAATTAATTAAATAAAATACCTACAATTATCTACAATTAAACCTAACACTACACTATCAATAAATACAATACCTACAAATAAATATAATGAAATAAACTAAAGTACAAAAAATAAAAAAAGCTAAGTTACAAAAAATAAAAAAATATTTACAAATATTAGAAAAATATTACAACAATTTTAAACTAATTACACCTACTCTAGCCCCCCCTAATAAAATAACAAAGCCCCCCAAAATAAAAAAATGCCCTACCCTATTCTAAACTTAAAATAGAAAAGCTCTTTTACCTTACCAGCCCTGAAGAGGGCCCTTTGCGGGGCATGCCCCAAAGAATTCAGCTCTCTTGCCTGTAAAAATAAACATACAATACCCCCCCAACATTACAACCCACCACCCACATACCCCTAATCTAACCCAAACCCCCCTTAAATAAACCTAACACTAAGCCCCTGAAGATCTCCCTACCTTGTCTTCACCACGCCGGGTTCACCGATTGATCCAGAAGAGCCTCCGATGTCTTGATCTAAGCCCAAGCGGGGGGCTGAAGATGTCCATGATCCGACTGAAGTCTTCATCCAAGCGGGAGCTGAAGAGGTCCATGATCGGGCTGAAGTCTTCTATCAAGCGGCATCTTCAATCTTCTTTCTTCCGGATCCATGGTCATCCCGCCGACGCAGAACATCCATCTTCACCGATGACTTCCCGATGAATGATGGTTCCTTTAACGAGTTCTGATTGGCTGATAGGATTCTATCAGCCAATCGGAATTAAGGTAGGAAAATTCTGATTGGCTGATGGAATCAGCCAATCAGATTCAAGTTCAATCCGATTGGCTGATCCGATCAGCCAATCAGATTGAGCTCACATTCTATTGGCTGATCGGAACAGCCAATTGGATTGAACTTGAATCTGATTGGCTGATTCCATCAGCCAATCAGAATTTTCCTACCTTAATTCCGATTGGCTGATAGAATCCTATCAGCCAATCGGAATTCGAGGGACGCCATCTTGGATGACGTCATTTAAAGGAACCTTCATTCGGACTTAGGACGTCGCAAGAAGAGGATGGATCCGCGCCGGAGGTCTTCAACATGGAGCCGCTTGTCACCACTTTGAAGAAGATGGTTGCCGGTCCGGATCTACTCTTCTGCCCGGATAGCATGAAGACTTTGGAGCCTCTTCTGGACCTTTTCAGCCGTTGCTTGATAGAAGACTTCAGCCGGATGATGGATCTCCAGCCCCCGCTTGGGGTTGGATGAAGATTTCGGAGCCTGGAGCGATCGGTGATACCTGGCATGGTAAAGACAAGGTAGGAAGATCTTCAGGGGCTTAGTGTTAGGTTTATTTAACCCCTTAAGGACCACAGCACTTTTCCATTTTCTGTCCGTTTGGGACCAAGGCTATTTTTACATTTCTGCAGTGTTTGTGTTTAGCTGTAATTTTCCTCTTACTCATTTACTGTACCCACACATATTATATACCGTTTTTCTCGCCATTAAATGGACTTTCTAAAGATACCATTATTTTCATCATATCTTATAATTTACTGTAAAAATTTTTATAAAATATGAGGAAAAAATGGAAAAAAACACACTTTTTCTAACTTTGACCCCCAAAATCTGTTACACATCTACAACCACCAAAAAACACCCATGCTAAATAGTTTCTAAATTTTGTCCTGAGTTTAGAAATACCCAATGTTTACATGTGCTTTGCTTTTTTTGCAAGTTATAGGGAAATAAATACAAGTAGCACTTTGCTATTTCCAAACCACTTTTTTTTAAAATTAGCGTTAGTTACATTGGGACACTGATATCTTTCAGGAATCCCTGAATATCCCTTGACATGCATATATTTTTTTTTAGAAGACATCCCAAAATATTGATCTAGGCCCATTTTGGTATATTTCATGCCACCATTTCACTACCAAATGCGATCAAATAAAAAAATGTGTTCACTTTTTCACAAATTGTTTCACAAACTTTAGGTTTCTCACTGAAATTATTTACAAACAACTTGTGCAATTATGGCATACATGGTTGTAAATGCTTCTCTGGGATCCCCTTTGTTCAGAAATTGCAGACATATATGGCTTTGGCATTGCTTTTTGGTATTTAGAAGGCTGCAAAATGCCAATGCGCACCACACATGTATTATGCCCAGCATTGAAGGGGCTAATTAGGAAGCTTGTAGGGAGCTTTTAGGGTTAATTTTAGCTTTAGTATAATGTAGTAGACAAACCAAAGTATTGATCTAGGCCCATTTTGGTATATTTCATGCCACCATTTCACCGCCAAATGCTAACAAATGAAAATAAAGCGTTACATTTTTCACAATTTTAGGTTTCTCACTGAAATTATTTACAAACAGCTTGTGCAATTATGGCATAAATGGTTGTAAAAGCTTCTTTGGGATCCCCTTTGTTCAGAAATAGCAGACATATATGGCTTTGGCTTTGCCTTTTGGTAATTAGAAGGCAGATAAATGCTGTTGCGCACCACACGTGTATAATGCCCAGCATTGAAGGGGTTAATTAGGGAGCTTATAGGGAGCTTGCAGGGTTAATTTTAGCTTTAGTGTAGGTATCAACCTCCCACATGACACATCACACCCCCTGATCCCTCCCAAACAGCTCTCTTCCCTCCCCAACCCCACAATTGTCCCCGCCATCTTAAGTACTGGCAGTAAGTCTGCCAGTACTAAAATAAGAGTTTTTTGGGGATTTAAAAAAAAAAAAAAAAAGATCATTCTGCTCTGTAGGATCCCCCCTTAGCCCCCAACTTCCCTGATCCCCCCTCAAACAGCTCTCTATCCCCCCTCTCGGCCTTATTATGCGCCATATTGGGTACTGGCAGCTGTCTGCCAGTACCCAGTTTGAAATCAAATATGTTTTTTATAACATTTTATTATTTTGTTATTTTAAAAATAGTATTTTCTGTAGTGTAGCTGCCCCCCCTCAACCCCCAACCTCCCACCCTCCCAGATCGTTAACATTTGTAATGTTCCCACCCTCTCTCCCACCGAGTACCACCTTACAGTGTTCCATAGTGTAGGGTTCCCACCCGCCCGCGCGCGCACCCGCCCGCTCCCGTGCACGTGCGCACACCCGCTGCCATGCACGTGCGCGCACACGCTCCCATGCACGCGCGCACACTCGATCCCGCCCCCCTTCCCCACCGATGGCCGCCCACCCGCCTCCCACGATCAGCTCCCACCCACCAACGAACAGGGCCAATGATGGCTGATGCAGAGAGGGCCACAGGGTGGCTCTCTCTTCATTGGACGGCTAAAAAATGTTATAGCAGGATGCCTCAATATCGAGGCATCACTGCTATAACATGAAAGCAGTTGGAAGTGATCAGGATCGCTTCCACTGATTTCAAAGACCAACGACGTACGGGGTACGTCCTTGGTCATTAACTGCATTTTTTTGCAGGACGTACCCCATACGTTGTTGGTCGTTAAGGGGTTAAGGGGGGTTTGGGTTAGATTAGGGGTATGTGGGTGGTGGGTTGTAATGTTGGGGGGGTATTGTATGGTTTTTTTTACAGGCAAAAGAGCTGAATTCTTTGGGGTATGCCCCGCAAAAGGCCCTTTTAAGGGCTGGTAAGGTAAAAGAGCTTTTCTATTTTAATTTAGAATAGGGTAGGGCATTTTTTTATTTTGGGGGGCTTTGTTATTTTATTAGGGGGCTTAGAGTAGGTGTAATTAGCTTAAAATTGTTGTAAAATTTTTATTATGTTTGTAATTATTTTTTTTATTTTTTGTAACTTAGCTTTTTTTATTTTTTGTACTTTAGTTAGTTTATTTAATTGTATTTATTTGTAGGTATTTTATTTAATTAATTTATTGATAGTGTATTGTTAGGTTTAATTGTAGATAATTGTAGGTATTTTATGTAATTAATTTATTGCTAGTGTAGTGTTAGGTTTAATTGTAACTTAGGTTAGGATTTATTTTACAGGTAATTTTTGTAATTATTTTAACTAGGTAGCTATTAAATAGTTCTTAACTATTTAATAGCTATTGTACCTGGTTAAAATAAATACAAAGTTACCTGTAAAATAAATATAAATCCTAAAATTGCTACAATATAATTATAATTTATATTGTAGCTATATTAGGGTTTATTTTACAGGTAACTATTTAGCTTTAAATAGGAATAATTTATTTAATAAGAGTTAATTTATTTCGTAAGATTTCAATTATATTTAACTTAGGGGGGTGTTAGGGTTAGGGTTAGACTTAGCTTTAGGGGTTAAAAAATTTATTAGAGTAGCGGTGAGGTACGGTCGGCAGATTAGGGGTTAATAATTGTAGGTAGGTGGAGGCGACATTGTGGGGGGCAGATTAGGGGTTAATAAATATAATATAGGGGTCGGCGGTGTTAGGGGCAGCAGATTAGGGGTACATAGGTATAATGTAGGTTGCGGCGGTGTACGGAGCGGCAGATTAGGGGTTAATAATAATATGCAGGGGTCAGCGATAGCGGGGGCGGCAGATTAGGGGTTAATAAAAATAATATAGGGGTCGGCGGTGTTAGGGGCAGCAGATTAGGGGTACATAGGTATAATGTAGGTTGCGGCGGTGTACGGAGCGGCAGATTAGGGGTTAATAATAATATGCAGGGGTCAGCGATAGCGGGGGCGGCAGATTAGGGGTTAATAAAAATAATATAGGGGTCGGCGGTGTTAGGGGCAGCAGATTAGGGGTACATAGGTATAATGTAGGTTGCGGCGGTGTACGGAGCGGCAGATTAGGGGTTAATAATAATATGCAGGGGTCAGCGATAGCGGGGGCGGCAGATTAGGGGTTAATAAGTGTAAGGTTAGGGGTGTTTAGACTTGGGGTACATGTTAGGGTGTTAGGTGCAGACTTAGGAAGTTTTTCCCCATAGGAAACAATGGGGCTGCGTTAGGAGCTTAACGCTGCTTTTTTGCAGGTGTTAGTTTTTTTTTCAGCTCAAACTGCCCCATTGTTTTCTATGGGGGAATCGTGCACAAGCACGTTTTTGAAGCTGGCCGCGTCCGTAAGCAATGCTGGTATCGAGAGTTGCAGTGGCGGTAAATATGCTCTACGCTCCCTCTTTTGGAGCCTAACGCAGCTATTCTGTGAACTCTAAATACCAGCAGTATTTAAAAGGTGCGGGGGGGGGGGGGAAAGCATGCGTAGCTAACGCACCCCTTTGGCCGCAGAACTTTAAATCTAGCCATTAGGATTTATTTTACAGGTAAGTATTTATTTTTAAATAGGAATTATTTAGTTATCAATAGTAAGTTTTATTTAGATTAATTATATTTAAGTTAGGGGTTGTTAGGGTTAGACTTACATTTAGGGGTTAATAAATTTAGTATAGTGGTGGCGACATTGGGGGCGGCAGATTAGGGGTTAATAAATGTAGGTACGTGGCTGCGATGTTAGGGACAGAAGATTAGGGTTTAATAATATTTAACTAATGTTTGCGAGGCGGGAGTACAACGGTTTAGGGGTTATTATGTTTATTATAGTGGTGGCGATGTCAGGAGTGGCAGATTAGGGGTTAATAATTTTATTATAGTGTTTGCGATGTGGGAGGGCCTCAGTTTAGGGGTTAATAGGTAGTTTATGGGTGTTAGTGTACTTTTTAGCACTTTATTTATGAGTTTTATGCTACAGCTTTGTAGTGTAAAACTCATAACTACTAACTTTAAAACGCGGTATGAATCTTGCGGGATAGGCTGTACCGCTCACTTTTTGGCCTGCCAGTACAAGCTTGTAATACTGGCACTATGAAAGTACCATAGAAAAAAGACTATACGCAATTTGAGTAAGTTGATTTGAGGTAAGGCCAAAAAAAATCTGCAAGACTCGTAATACCAGCGGTAGTAAAAAAGCAGCATTATGAGGCTTAACACTGCTTTTTTACTCATAACGCAAGACTCGTAATCTAGCCGATATTATGTAAATAAATGTATTTTAAAAAAAGATCATTTTGGAATTCATCAAAAAAGAAAATCTGAAAAAGAAAGAAAAGAACTATTAAAAACATTAGTCATTTAGGTTATTTAATTGAATACATGTCTAAAAATATTCATTAAATCTAATAATTTAAAAAACATCTTCTGTCTATGCTCTAACATGTATTGTTTGTCTTGATATTAAAAACAGGTTCAAACTGGAGATCTATATCTATCCATAATTTTAAATTGATCACATTAAATTGTCTAATCAATATTTGAATTGCACATATTAGCATTTAAAATTAGACAAAATAATGCATATCTTATTTTTATATTAAAAAATAGAAAAATCTATTGTATAAGGGACATAATTGAATGTAATATTTCATGTCCCTTCAAATAATAATATACCTAAATGTCAACTATAACATGTATCCCTTTGTCTGATTGTATATAAAATAAACATATTCTAAAATAGGACATGTATATATTCTGAATTCTTTGAACATTATTCCACCTATGATCGTTAAATAGCATGCATTGTGCAAACTAACCTGTATGTATGGTCTTTGAAAGGCAATTCTCTTCAAAATATCAGTTTATCTTCATTAGGTGTCCTATTCATCATTTTCAAAATAAAAATAGAGGATTGTGAAATACCATATAAAAAAATAAATTAAAAAAATATCCATAAGTGTCTCCCATAAGATGCATCCTGCATTCCCAGTCTTGTTAAAGAGAATTGTGGTCACTTACCAGGTGAACGTATCTTTGTCTGTTTTTCAAAGTCAGTACAGTTGAAAGACAATGCCACAGACACGATCACATTGGTATTCTTCACTTTCAGTCGGGGATTCTTCACTTACAGTCTGGAATTCTTCACTTTTAGTCTGGAATTCTTCACTTTCAGTCTGAAGATGAAGTCATCTCCCTAATGGAAGAAAAAGTGTAAATAAAATCATTAATAAAATGTATGACTTGGTTCTGCACCTGCCCCCCAAACATTTCTGAAACTATTTAGATCAATAGCTTACTAAGCGTGTGTAGCATCTTGTGTTATGTTCTATCAATCAAGTGTGAAGCTGAGTCATTCATTGTGCAGACCTAACCTCTGATGTATGACTTGGAAGCACATAGTATTGCTAGATTATCCCTTTCTGACTATCTAAAAATCTAGTAATGTGTAAACTAAATTCTACATTTAAAATTGTATGCCATATGATGGATCATTGTGCAAAATCCCCCCCCCCCCAGTCCATACATTGTGTATAATTACCATCTGATGTTGTCTTTGAAAATCAGGTGGCAAAGTCATTACAGGAGTCAATGCCAGAATCATCTGATGTCTAAATTACCTATGATAAGAAAAATATTAAATTATAGTTTTTTCAAATAATTTGTTGAACAATCCTAACATGTTTGCACAATTCTCTACTTCTCATTTCCCTAAAATTCACACATATTCACAATGCTCCTATGTAACTTCTAGTATTTACCGTCTGAGGTGGCAGTTGATGATGTTTGTTCTGACATTGAGCCCCTCATTCCGGAATGGCCCTTCTAGAACAGGGTCATCCTCCTCATCTTGAAGGAGGTCTCAGGGTGCCTGGATGGCCTGCAGCATCCCAGCCAGCTGAGCTATGTTATGCAGGATGCTGCAGGCTATAACAATCTTTTCCACCTTACTAGAGCTGTATTGGAGGGCTCCTCCAGACCTGTCCAGGCATCGTAACCACATTTTGAGGAGCCCAAACATCCTTTCCACTACAGCCCTAGTCCGCTTGTGCGCCTGATTGTCGTCAGCTGGGTTACGTATAGGCGTAATGAGTCAAGGCCGGCTCATGTAACCCGAATCACCTATAAATAATGAACATAACAAAATGTCAAATATTACAAAGATATAAACATTTATTATATTAAAATACATTTTTATAAGATACAATGCATTTTTGTATACAAAAATCGCATAAAGGAGACATTTGCTAAAAGAGAAAGAAATGGTTAAATTGCATCCAGGAGCTGCACATTTAAGCTAGGACATGCTACATATCTGTTTAGAGCTAAAACTAGACATTTGCTGAAAGAGACAATTAAATGGTTAAAGCGCATCCTATTTCTGCACATTTAAGCTAGGACATGCTACATATGCGTATTTTGCATAAACAAGACATTTGCTAAAAGAGAAAGAAATGGTTAAATTGCATCCTAGAGCTGCAAATTTAAGCTAGGACATGCTATCAGGCCCATTTATCAAGCTCCGTACGGAGCTTGAAGGGCCGTGTTTCTGGCGAGTCTTCAGACTCGCCAGAAACACAACTTGTGAAGCAGCGGTCACAAAGACCGCTGCTTCATAACCCTATCCGCCTGCTCTGAGCAGGCGGACAGGAATCGCCGGAAATCAACCCGATCGAATACGATCGGGTTGATTGACACCTCCCTGCTGGAGGCCGATTGGCCGCGAGTCAGCAGGGGGCGGCGTTGCACCAGCAGCTCTTGTGAGCTGCTGGTGCAATGTTAAATGCGGAGAGCGTATTGCTCTCCGCATTTAGCGAGGTCTTGCGGACCTGATCTGCAGTGTCGGATCAGGTCCACAAGCCCTTTGATAAATGGGCCCCTATATATCTGTTTGGAGCTAAAATTAGACATTTGCTGAAAGAGACAATTAAATGGTTAAAGCGCATCCTACAGCTGCAAATGTAAGCTAGGATATGCTACATATGTGTTTTTTGCATAAACAATACATTTGCTAAAAGAGAAAGAAATGGTTAAATTGCATCCTAGAGCTGAACATTTAAGCTAGGACATGCTACATATCTGTTTGGAGCTAAAACTAGACATTTGCTGAAAAAGACAATTAAATGGTTAAAGCGCATCCTATAGCTGCACATTTAAGCTAGGACATGCTACATATGCGTTTTTCGCATAAATGAGACATTTGCTAAAAGAGAAATGGTTAAATTGCATCCTAGTGCTGCACATTTAAGCTTGGACATGTTACATATCTGTTTGTAACTAAAACTTGACATTTGCTGAAAGAGACAATTAAATGGTTAAATTGCATCCTAGAGCTGCACATTTTGCACATAACACAAACACAACTGTTTTTGAAGATTACTGCTTGCTTAGTTACTTGATGTTCCTGTTTATCTAGCTTCATGCAGGGGTCATCTGTTTGTTTCCACTGTTGTATCATATGAGGTGCGAGGCATATGAGATGGCATGGGCACAGGAGGTGGGAGGGGCAAAATGGTGGAGGAGGGGCAGAGAAAGTAGGCAGGTGGAGCAAAAAGGGGGTGGGGGGCCCTGCCACACTTGTGCCTGGGGGTCCTGGTTTGTCTCAGTCCGCCCCTAGGTGGCTCGTTGGTGAGTACTTGTGCACAACATGATTAATTAGTTAGACAATTTCCACTGTAATCTTCAAAAACAGTTGTGTTTGTGTAAGGGATTAAATGCTTACCGGGGCATTTCCAGCAGTGTAGAAGAACAATCTTAACTTAACTTAACTAACTTAACTTAGTAACTTGTAACATAAACCATTGTGAATAAATAAAGACGCAGACACATTCTTAAATGGGAAAAATTTTAACCATCACGGTCAAATTTTTATTAAAACTACCTATATAACTTTTAACCAACAGAACCGGAAATGGCGGCATAGACTATATAAGCCCAGAACAGCAAAGGAGGTCAACGGGCCAATGGGAATGAGCAGCAGAGGGGTCTCTGCTTAAAGGAAATGACGCTGAGGGGTTGCAGAGATCACATGACCATCCCCCAATGGGGAGAGAGGGAGGTTACCCCACGTGCACTTGAGGCCTACCACCCCTCCCATTTATGGCCACGACTCACCCCTCGCGACCTTTTCCTGCGCAACAGGACCGTGATCTCCCGCCGCCAGGGTGTAATCATCAATCTCCACCTAAGAAGGAATCTCAGCTACCAAGCCGATCTAGCCGCATAGTCAGAGATGGGAGATTATTAAGTTTTACCGCTATGGACTTATCAGAGGCCTAGGTTGACTAGCCATAGCCCTGCCATTAGCCGAGAGCCGCCATTGGATAGGACAAGGGGAACGGGAGGGAGGGGAAAAACACTTCACAGCCTGGATCGGATGGAGAAGAGGAAGTTGGGAGGGAAACCTCAGCTTTTACCAGGTAAGGAGTGGCCTGACCTAACCTGCAACAATGTTGCATCTAGCACCCAACCCTCTATCTCCTATCCCACTTTCCTACAGCCTTAACCCTTAGCCTGCTACAGGCCCATACTGGGCCCTACACGAACTTAAGGGATTAAATGCTTACCGGGGTGTTTCCAGGAGTGTAGAAGAACAATCTTAACTTAACTTAACTAACTTAACTTAGTAACTTGTAACATAAACCATTGTGAATAAATAAAGACGCAGACACATTCTTAAATGGGAAAAATTTTAACCGTCACGGTCAAATTTTTATTAAAACTACCTATATAACTTTTAACCAACAGAACCGGAAATGGCGGCATAGACTATATAAGCCCAGAACAGCAAAGGAGGTCAACGGCCCAACGGGAACGAGCAGCAGAGGGGTCTCTGCTCAAAGGAAATGACGCTGAGGGGTTGCAGAGATCACGTGACCATCCCCCAATGGGGAGAGAGGGAGGTTACCCCATGTGCACTTGAGGCCTACCACCCCTCCCATTTATGGCCACGACTCACCCCTAGCGACCTTTTCCTGCGCAACAGGACCGTGACCTCCCGCCACAAGGAGCATTAAAAATGGACTTGCCGCCACAACCACAACCTGACTTACAGGAAGGATGAAATAGCTCCCTGGATATCCTTTATAAAAATATCCAACCCTACGTCTGATAAATGGACCTTATCTCTACGATAGAGCTCAGTTCTGTCAGCTGAGATGGCTTCGTGCCGTACCACGAAGCCACCTGCTCCTGTGACGGTTTTTGATAAAGCCGCATTGATTTTCTTTCTAATTCTATATGCCGCCGTATGGGTCGACATATGCCTCCAATGCAGGCGGGTGAATATATTAGACCAGCCAATAACTACCTCAGGGATTCGTGTCTGAAGCCAGCCGATGTCCGACTGCATAATTTTGACTAGTTCTAGCACAGGGACGGACCCTACATCGTTCCCCCCAGGTGAAGGATTAAGAGGTGCGGTTTTCCCCATCTTAAGAGGGCACCAGAAATTACTTCTCCCAGCTGTGGCCAACACATCCCCCTATTACCTAACCATCTAATTGAGGCTTTGCTTAGGGGGAACCCCAGATTCTGACCCAAGGGGAGGGAGGAGCAACGAATCGAAGCCCAGTGGATGAAAGAATGCCCCACAATCCAAATCCGCTTTGCTCCATGATTTGGCCCTGCGGAGACAAATAGTTTAGTGTGTGCACACAAAAATTTTGTATTAAACAATGGGGCGGACGTATTTCTTAAAGCAATTAGAGCGCCACCGCCCCATCCGCTTTACACTGTGTGCAGAATTATTAGGCAAATGAGTATTTTGACCACATCATCCTCTTTATGCATGTTGTCTTACTCCAAGCTGTATAGGCTCGAAAGCCTACTACCAATTAAGCATATTAGGTGATGTGCATCTCTGTAATAAGAAGGGGTGTGGTCTAATGACATCAACACCCTATATCAGGTGTGCATAATTATTAGGCAACTTCCTTTCCTTTGGCAAAATGGGTCAAAAGAAGGACTTGACAGGCTCAGAAAAGTCAAAAATAGTGAGATATCTTGCAGAGGGATGCAGCACTCTTAAAATTGCAAAGCTTCTGAAGCGTGATCATCGAACAATCAAGCGTTTCATTCAAAATAGTCAACAGGGTCGCAAGAAGCGTGTGGAAAAACCAAGGCGCAAAATAACTGCCCACGAACTGAGAAAAGTCAAGCGTGCAGCTGCCAAGATGCCACTTGCCACCAGTTTGGCCATATTTCAGAGCTGCAACATCACTGGAGTGCCCAAAAGCACAAGGTGTGCAATACTCAGAGACATGGACAAGGTAAGAAAGGCTGAAAGACGACCACCACTGAACAAGACACACAAGCTGAAACGTCAAGACTGGGCCAAGAAATATCTCAAGACTGATTTTTCTAAGGTTTTATGGACTGATGAAATGAGAGTGAGTCTTGATGGGCCAGATGGATGGGCCCGTGGCTGGATTGGTAAAGGGCAGAGAGCTCCAGTCCGACTCAGACGCCAGCAAGGTGGAGGTGGAGTACTGGTTTGGGCTGGTATCATCAAAGATGAGCTTGTGGGGCCTTTTCGGGTTGAGGATGGAGTCAAGCTCAACTCCCAGTCCTACTGCCAGTTTCTGGAAGACACCTTCTTCAAGCAGTGGTACAGGAAGAAGTCTGCATCCTTCAAGAAAAACATGATTTTCATGCAGGACAATGCTCCATCACACGCGTCCAAGTACTCCACAGCGTGGCTGGCAAGAAAGGGTATAAAAGAAGAAAATCTAATGACATGGCCTCCTTGTTCACCTGATCTGAACCCCATTGAGAACCTGTGGTCCATCATCAAATGTGAGATTTACAAGGAGGGAAAACAGTACACCTCTCTGAACAGTGTCTGGGAGGCTGTGGTTGCTGCTGCACGCAATGTTGATGGTGAACAGATCAAAACACTGACAGAATCCATGGATGGCAGGCTTTTGAGTGTCCTTGCAAAGAAACGTGGCTGTATTGGTCACTGATTTGTTTGATTTGAGGCAATGTTCCCTTGTGCGGCATCCATGACCCTGGACCGGCAAAACTGGTCCAATTTGTTCCAGAGTTTCGAGTAAGTGCGCCAGGTAGAGGGGGCTAAGGAAGAACATATGATTGGCAATAGGGCTACCCAGGAGCGACCAGCTGCCAAAGAAAATCAGGACAACGTAAACCCACTGGTGATGCGTTAGGAACTAAGCGTCTAAAATTGTCCCACTCAAATCTGGACAGGGCGTCTGCTACCACATTATTGACACCTGGCACAGGCTTCGCCTGGAACTGAATGTTGAGTTCCAGGCAACGCAATACCAGGTGCTGCAGTAGCGTTACCACCACGGCCGAGGTGGCCGACTGGTGTTGTCAGTCCAGAATATGTTTGTCTTGTTTGAGAATCTTGATCCCCAGAGTTCCACTGACAGGACTATGGGAAAAAGCTCCAGGAGGGTTAGGTTACAGGTGAAACCCCGGAGGTACCAGGAGGCCGGCCAAGGCTCTGCGCTCCATTCCCCCCCGGAAGTAAGCACCGTACCCATGTGATCCTGCCGCATCCATAAAAAGATGTAACAGTTGACTAGATATGGGGTCTGAGCGCCAAACATGCACGCCATTGAAGGATTTTAGAAAAACCTCCCAGACCCTCAGATCCGCCAGCAGGTCCACCGTAAGGCGAAACCTCTGAGTAGGTTTTGTTCTTCCACTCAGTTGTCTTTCCAGCCTACGATTAAAGATCCTGCCCATAGGTATTACCTTGCAAGCGAAATTATGGAGCCCTAGCAATGATTGCAACTGCTTCAAGGAAAGGGCCCTCTTTGAAATGGCCGCACGAACCGCCTCCAGCATTGCTTCAATTTTGTCAGTGGGCAACCTACAGACCATTTCCAATGTGTCAATTTCAATGCCCAGGAAAACTAAACATGTCGCGGGGCCCTGTGTTTTGTCCTCTGCGAGAGGTACTCCAAATTTGGCCATTATGCCGCACATGCTGTTCATTAGATTCAGACATTCGCCTGAGTCAGATCCTCCCACAAGGAGGAAGTCGTCTAGGTAATGCGCTATTGCATCGCTGCCTGCGTCACTGGCAACCACCCAGTGTAGGAATGAGCTAAATGCTTCAAAAAGCGCACATGACAGGGAGCAACCCATAGGGAGGCAGCGATCCACGTAGTACAAACCCTGAAACTTACATCCCATAAGAGGGAAAACTGAAGGGTGGAGAGGCAACAACCGGAAGGCAGACTCTATGTCCAATTTTGCGAGTAGAGTGCCTTTTCCAGCCTGTCTAACCAAGTCCAGAGCGCTATCAAATGATTGATATCGCACGGAGCTTAGTTGGGGGTCAATTGCGTCATTGACAGAAGTGCCTTTCGGATAAGAAAGATGCTGGATAAGTCTAAATTTTCCTTTATCTTTCTTTGGGACCACACCCAAAGGGGATATGGTTAAATCTTTTTGCGGTGGGTTAGGAAATGGGCCAGCCATGCGGCCCAGGGATACCTCTTTATTGAGTTTTTCCAATAGCACCTCAGGGTTTTGGTATGCAGACAACAAATTTCTTTGCATATGTGCTCCCTGCACCCTTTGAAATAGTGGAATCCTAAATCCAAATGAAAACCCCTCCCATAGCATTCTGGCCGTGGCCTGATCTGGGTAGGCCAACATCCAGGGCTTAAGCGCGTGGACCCTCACTGGGGTTTCCTCCCTTCTGAGCAGTAAATGATCCGGGGGCTCTACTGTTGTTGCCTCCATCTTTTCTTTTATTGTAATCGGCCCCTGGATGGGATCCTGTACAAAATTTGCATGTGTGTCTAAAGGTGCATGCGCTGCCCTTATCGCACTTTTTTTTCCTGATAGGCCCAACAGGCACCTCCCCTCCTCCGCAGCCTTGCATTCCGAAAGGACTGCTGATTAGCCGAGGATGCGCCCTGCGCTGCTGGTCCCTTATGGGGATCCATACGCTGCCATAATTGATTGTCAGTGCAATCAAAAGTTAAGGAGGGATTACCCGACATTTTCCTCCTGAACTCGGAGTCATATTCCCTCCAAACGCCTTCACTGCGATTGCGCTGGATCCAGTGTATGGTGTCTGTATATTTCAATATGGCTAAATTCTGAGAAGGGTACTTCTCCAAATAACACGAAGAGAAGACCCTAAAACATTGCAGCCACTCATCGAATGAGTCAGGGCGCTTGAATTTCTTTGGGCCAGTCCATTCAGCACTCTTTTCCTTTTGTCTGTACGCCTCTACAGACAAATCGAAAATATTAACGTACTTCCCTTGGTGAATTTTTGTAACTGTCTTTTTACGCAGATGCGCGTGCAAGGAGTAAATTTCACCGGGGCTGGCATCCCCATACAAAGCTGCCCTTCTCTCTGAGATTGCTCTGATAGGGGGTAGGGCTTGCAAATCCGCATTGCTGTTTGCCTGCTGGGGGGAGCTTAGCGCATCGGGAGCGCTATTTTTTTGGATTGCTGCTTCACTGCGCCTACACCCTCCTTCAAGATTTTTTTTAATCATGCGGAACATTTTTTTCTGTCCCTTCCCCTGTAAGCCTAGCGATGTATCACTATCAGAACCCGTGTCTGTGTGTGAAGTGTCAGTAGTGTCTTCCTGTTCGTGTACAAAAACAGAACGCTCACCATGTGACACTCCCGGCTGTGCGGTCTGGGTATTGGTATCCTGCACCGGCTGCTGTTGTTGTTGCTGAGCTGGTTGCTGTTGCTGATGAGTGTTGGAAGACAGCTTGCACTGCAGATGGATTCTGCGTGACCACTTTCGCTGAACTCATGGCGACTGGAGCCTCCGATGGCACTGGAGCTGTTCCAATTACTCCCTGTAAGAGAGAAACCAATTCGCGAGCACTTTGGAAGTTGTTTAAAGGTGCAGACACATTAGCAGTCAGGGATGAAGTTAAATGTTGGCGAATTGGCTCAATTAATGCATTTAAATTAATGGGAGCAATATACTGTGCGTGGCCTGCATTCATACTCATACTCTCACGCATACCCATGGACTGATTTGCAGACAGACCTGCAGCAGCAGCAGCAGCATTGCTGACTCCAACAACATGAGGCATTTGCCCAGCATTCATTCCCCTAACATGCGTGCCGTCATCATTGAATGTGTTACCAATATCACTCTCAACAATATCACTCACAGCATTATGATTTCCTAAATTACTCACAACATTCACATTCCCCATCTCACTCGCAGCAGCAGGTATTACAGCATTATAAAATTGCTGCTCATGGGTGCCGGATTGCTGCTCATTCAAATTAATGGCATGTGCACCATGAACTTGTGCATTAGTCAAAAATTGTAGTGGCCTGAAACCCCTGCTAATAGGTGCTCTCCCCCCTTTTCTAAGGTAACTCTGACGTGGCTGGGTTGAAGTCCTAACTCCCTTCCTAACTGCCTTTGTCCCCCTGCCTCTCCCTCTAATAATTGGTGATCTGACACCCTGAGCGTGACCTGCTACACCCTGACCGGGTGTGATGACTGCATTCTGGCCTCCTTCCCTGGCCTCCACATGCCCCCCTTGAAGCAACGTTCCCTCGTGGTGCTCACCTTCGAGCCCATGAGAGACCGCTGCTGTTGCTGCTGCTCCGGTGCCGCCGCTGTGAATAATGGCCGCACCGGAAGTCCCCACACCTACTTCCGGTCGCGCGGCCAATGCAAGTGCGCAACCGGAAGTAGGCCGAGAAGCCTGGACATAGGTTACCGGAGGCTCCGGTAACGTATTTACAAATTGGGAAGTAGTGCCCATAATAGCGGTAGGTGCGCGAAGGGGGGTCGCTGCGCCAGCAAGGGGGATATTTAAAATATTGGCCTTGGGTGCCTGCACTTGCGATGGGGGCAAAATAACAGTTGTGAAAGGGGGTAAAACAGGCCCAAATGGCCCCCGGGTCACCCCATGTGGCTGACCAAGTGTGTCCGGAGCCTGATGGGGGGGAGCATGAAGCGCCACATAACCGGGAGCACTTAGGCCAGGTGCCTGATGGGCCTGCTCCTGTTGCAAATTTGGCCTAGGTGCCTGAGGGGGCAATGCATGTTGAACGGGCCCAGGAGCCTGCAGGGGCAAATTAGAATGAGGCCCAGTGGCCTGTATGTGTAAAAGGGGATCCACATGCTCTGCAATATGGGGATCCCTGGTTATGCCAGGCCCAATTTGCAGAACATGTGGAACCACATGCTGCAATTGCACATGGCCTGCTGAGGGCTGTGCAGAGGCAGCATTAGATATTGCAGCTGCAATATAGGTCATAAAATTTAAAACTGCTGGAACATCTGCAGATGGTACAGCCTGCAGCAGGTTTGAGACTTGGTTAGGAGTCAATTGCTGCTGCTGTTCCAAATTAATGACAGGTGAATGAACCTCCTCTATCACAAACTGTGATTCTGGCACCAGATTAACTACATCCTCCCCAGCTTCAGTGATTTGCTCCTGGGAGGGTGCTGCATGAACCTGTGCCACAACAACAGCCTGATTTTGTGTAGGAGGGATGCAATCTAAATCATTATCAATTGTTTTCTGAGTACTTATCTTTTCCTTTGCCTTTCCAGCTTCTGCATTATCCTGATAGCGTCTAGGTGGGAGAACTGAAAGCCTTGAACGATGCATGGTGGTCAGAGAAAGGAGAAAAAACTGAGCAGCACAGAAAAAGGAAAAACACTTCACAGCCTGGATCGGATGGAGAAGAGGAAGTTGGGAGGGAAACCTCGGCTTTTACCAGGTAAGGAGTGGCCTGACCTAACCTGCAACAATGTTGCATCTAGCACCCAACCCTCTATCTCCTATCCCACTTTCCTACAGCCTTAACCCTTAGCCTGCTACAGGCCCATACTGGGCCCTACACAAACTTTATGTGCAAAATGTGCAGCTCTAGGATGCAATTTAACCATTTAATTGTCTCTTTCAGCAAATGTCTAGTTTTAGTTACAAACAGATATGTAACATGTCCAAGCTTAAATGTGCAGCTCTAGGATGCAATTTAACCATTTCTTTCTCTTTTAGCAAATGTCTCATTTATGCGAAAAACGCATATGTAGCATGTCCTAGCTTAAATATGCAGCTATAGGATGCGCTTTAACCATTTAATTGTCTCTTTCAGCAAATGTCTAGTTTTAGCTTCAAACAGATATGTAGCATGTCCTAGCTTAAATGTTCAGCTCTAGGATGCAATTTAACCATTTCTTTCTCTTTTAGCAAATGTCTTGTTTATGCAAAATACGCATATGTAGCATGTCCTAGCTTAAATGTGCAGATATAGGATGCGCTTTAACCATTTAATTGTCTCTTTCAGCAAATGTCTAGTTTTAGCTCTAAACAGATATGTAGCATGTCCTAGCTTAAATGTGCAGCTCCTGGATGCAATTTAACCATTTCTTTCTCTTTTAGCAAATGTCTCCTTTATGCGATTTTTGTATACAAAAATGCATTGTATCTTATAAAAATGTATTTTAATATAATAAATGTTTATATCTTTGTAATATTTGACATTTTGTTATGTTCATTATTTATAGGTGATTCGGGTTACATGAGCCGGCCTTGACTCATTACGCCTATACGTAACCCAGCTGACGACAATCAGGCGCACAAGCGGACTAGGGCTGTAGTGGAAAGGATGTTTGGGCTCCTCAAAATGTGGTTACGATGCCTGGACAGGTCTGGAGGAGCCCTCCAATACAGCTCTAGTAAGGTGGAAAAGATTGTTATAGCCTGCAGCATCCTGCATAACATAGCTCAGCGGGCTGGGATGCTGCAGGCCATCCAGGCACCCTGAGACCTCCTTCAAGATGAGGAGGATGACCCTGTTCTAGAGGGGCCATTCCGGAATGAGGGGCTCAATGTCAGAACAAACATCATCAACTGCCACCTCAGACGGTAAATACTAGAAGTTACATAGGAGCATTGTGAATATGTGTGAATTTTAGGGAAATGAGAAGTAGAGAATTGTGCAAACATGTTAGGATTGTTCAACAAATTATTTGAAAAAACTATAATTTAATATTTTTCTTATCATAGGTAATTTAGACATCAGATGATTCTGGCATTGACTCCTGTAATGACTTTGCCACCTGATTTTCAAAGACAACATCAGATGGTAATTATACACAATGTATGGACTGGGGGGGGATTTTGCACAATGATCCATCATATGGCATACAATTTTAAATGTAGTATTTAGTTTACACATTACTAGATTTTTAGATAGTCAGAAAGGGATAATCTAGCAATACTATGTGCTTCCAAGTCATACATCAGAGGTTAGGTCTGCACAATGAATGACTCAGCTTCACACTTGATTGATAGAACATAACACAAGATGCTACACATGCTTAGTAAGCTATTGATCTAAATAATTTCAGAAATGTTTGGGGGGCAGGTGCAGAACCAAGTCATATATTTTATTAATGATTTTATTTACACTTTTTCTTCCATTAGGGAGATGACTTCATCTTCAGACTGAAAGTGAAGAATTCCAGACTAAAAGTGAAGAATTCCAGACTGTAAGTGAAGAATCCCCGACTGAAAGTGAAGAATACCAATGTGATCGTGTCTCTGGCATTGTCTTTCAACTGTACTGACTTTGAAAAACAGACAAAGATACGTTCACCTGGTAAGTGACCACAATTCTCTTTAACAAGACTGGGAATGCAGGATGCATCTTATGGGAGACACTTATGGATATTTTTTTAATTTATTTTTTTTATATGGTATTTCACAATCCTCTATTTTTATTTTGAAAATGATGAATAGGACACCTAATGAAGATAAACTGATATTTTGAAGAGAATTGCCTTTCAAAGACCATACATACAGGTTAGTTTGCACAATGCATGCTATTTAACGATCATAGGTGGAATAATGTTCAAAGAATTCAGAATATATACATGTCTTATTTTAGAATATGTTTATTTTATATACATTTTATATACAATCAGACAAAGGGATACATGTTATAGTTGACATTTATGTATATTATTATTTGAAGGGACATGAAATATTACATTCAATTATGTCCCTTATACAATAGATTTTTCTATTTTTTAATATAAAAATATGATATGCATTATTTTGTCTAATTTTAAATGCTAATATGTGCAATTCAAATATTGATTAGACAATTTAATGTGATCAATTTAAAATTATGGATAGATATAGATCTCCAGTCTGAACCTGTTTTTAATATCAAGACAAACAATACATGTTAGAGCATAGACAGAAGATGTTTTTTAAATTATTAGATTTAATGAATATTTTTAGACATGTATTCATTAAATAACCTAAATGACTAATGTTTTTAATAGTTCTTTTCTTTCTTTTTCAGATTTTCTTTTTTGATGAATTCCAAAATGATTTTTTTTAAAATACATTTATTTACATAATATCGGTTAGATTATGAGTCTTGCGTTATGAGTAAAAATGCAGTGTTAAGCCTCATAATGCTGCTTTTTTACTACCGCTGGTATTATGAGTCTTGCAGATTTTTTTTGGCCTTATCTCAAATCAACTTACTCAAATTGCGTATAGTCTTTTTTCTATGGGGCTTTCATAGTGCCTGTATTGTCTCTTTCAGCAAATGTCTAGTTTTAGTTACAAACAGATATGTAACATGTCCAAGCTTAAATGTGCAGCTCTAGGATGCAATTTAACCATTTCTTTCTCTTTTAGCAAATGTCTCATTTATGCAACATTTAGACACAGGGAGACAGAGGAGGGAGACACAGGGAGACAGAGGAGGGAGACACAGAGATACAGAGGAGGGAGACACAGAGAGACAGAGGAGGGAGACACAGAGAGACAGAGGAGGGAGACACAGACAGACAGAGGAGGGAGACACAGAGAGACAGATGAGGAAGACACAGAGAGACAGAGGAGGGAGACACAGAGAGACAGAGGAGGGAGACACAGAGAGAGACAGAGGATGGAGACAGAGAGACAGAGGAGGGAGACACAGAGAGACAGAGGAGGGAGACACAGAGAGACATAGGAGGGAGACACAGAGCGACAGAGGAGGGAGACACAGGGAGATAGAGGAGAGAGAGACAGGGAGACAGAGGAGGGAGACACAGGGAGACAGAGGAGGGAGACACAGAGAGACAGAGGAGGGAAGGCACAGAGAGACAGAGGAGGGAGTTACAGAGAGACAGAGGAGGGAGACACAGAGAGACAGAGGAGGGAGACACAGAGAGACAGAGGAGAGAGACACAGAGAGACAGAGGAGGGAGACACAGAGAGACAGGGGAGGGAGACAGATGAGGGAGACACAGAGAGACAGGGGAGGGAGACACAGAGAGACAGGGGAGGGAGACACAGAGAGACAGGGGAGGGAGACAGAGAAGAGAGACACAGAGTGACAGGGGAGGGAGACAGAGGAGGGAGACAGAGGAGGGGATTCAGAGAGAGAAATGGGGACACAAATAGGAAGACAGAGACATAGAAGGGGGGGGGAGTCCTTAATGATGTCACTGTGTTTCGTGCTGTTAGGTAAAGTCAGGCGTAAGTTCCTCTTCTGGGTTTTTTTCCTGCCGAAATGATAGGAGAGCCTAGACAACGCATGCTAACTAATGAGCTACCTCTATGTCTTTAATCCCCACAAGACAGATCCAGAGCTACAATGTACTGCTAATTATGAGATTAACAGAGCAAGTGAATTGCAAGTATGTAGATATGCTGCCCTTATTGGCTCAGCAGTCATGTTTAGCTCTACACCATTGCAGAGGGTTTAAACACTTGGCCATCATCTGCAAGCAATAATACAACAATAAAATCTCCTAACTAGCACATTAAAACATTTCATTGTTGCCCCCAACATGGACAACCCTTATAAACATAGATATTTCTTATCTAAAGTTTGTTTGAAGAGACTTATTTCTTCAGCCTTTTCCTGCTTGCTATTAGGACATACATCTTGTATGTAGTGATGTCGTGAACTTAAAAATTTCGTTTCGCTAACTGCGGATTCGAACTTCCGCTATTGTTCGCGAACCACGCAAACCGCCATTGACTTCAATAGGCAGGCGAACTTTAAAACCCACAAGGACTCTTTCTGGCCACAATAGTGATGGAAAAGTTGTTTCAAGGGTACTAACACCTGGACTGTGGCATGCTGGAGGGGGATCCATGGCAAAACTCCCATGGAAAATTACATAGTTGATGCAGAGTCTGGTTTTAACCCATAAAGGGCCTAAATCACCTAACATTCCTAAATTGTTTGGAATAACGTGCTTTAAAACATCAGGTATGATGTTGTATCGATCAGGTAGTGTAAGGGTTACGCCCGCTTCACAGTGACAGACCAAACTCTCCATGTAACGCACCGCAAAAAAACGCAAACAGTCCATTTGCACAACCACGAGATAGATAGATTTGATAGATAGATACATAGATTACATAGTTCAATAGATGCAATATACATATGATAGATACGAATTACATAGATCAATAGATTCAATATACATTTGATAGATACGAATTACATAGATCAATAGATGCAATATACATTTGATAGATACGAATTACATAGATCAATAGATGCAATATACATTTGATAGATACGATTGATAGTTAGATAGATTCGATAAATAGATAGATTTGAAAGATATATAATTTCCCTGACAGAGTATAACAATAAGACATGCGGGCTGGGACCCGTGGTGTGTTAAGTAGTACTATTCTTAGCAGTTTACTACTACCTGGTCTGTCCTCCTACTTCAAATTTGTCCTAAACACAAGTGGCTGTCTCAAAACAGTCCGGCCACGATATAGATAGATTTGATAGATATACATAGATTGATAGTTAGATAGAATCGATAGAAGATAAATAGATCAATTTGATAGATAAATAATAACCCTGACAAAGTATAATAATAAAACATGCGGTCTGGGACCCATGGTAACTAGGTTGTGTTAAGTAGTACTATTCTTAGCACTTTAATCCCTGTTACTCCCCCTATCGGGGGAGGTCTATATGGCGTGCATGATTACTCTGACAAAGTATAACAACAAGACACGCGGTCTGGGACCCATGGTAACTAGGTTGTGTTAAGTAGTACTGTTCTTAGCAGTTTAATCCCTCTTACTCCCCCTATCAGGGGAAGTCTATATGGCCTGCATGATTACCCTTACAAATTATAATAATCAAACATGCGTACTGGGACCCATGGTAAGGTTGTGTTAAGTAGTACTATGCTTAACACTTTCATCCCTGTTACTCCCACCTATCGGGGGAGGCCTATATGGCCATCATGATCTATAATTATACTAACAAAGTACAACAATAGGACATACATGTGGTCTGGGACCGTCTGATTCTTTCAGGTATACCAGAATGCAGTGGTTCTGACCCTGCATTCTTGCTGCAACTCTACCTGCAAGAGAGATCTGTTACAGAATCTGTGGGCTGGTATGCAAAGAGCTGGCCTGCCTGAAAGGAGCATCGATTTTAGGAACCCGGAGATAATTTTTAGGAACCGGGAGATGGAAAAAGATGCTTTGACATCCAATACAGGTCGTTGTCCTTCAGCCTTTTTATACGAGTGTCCCGGACCCTAAACAGAAACAACATAATGAAACACCACATATGCCATCCTTTAGCACAATAGAGTACAGGTATGGCATCGATTATAGGAACCCGGAGATAATTTTTAGGAACCGGGAGATGGAAAAAGATGCTTTGACATCCAGTACAGGTCATTCTCCTTCCGCCTTTTTAGACAAGGGTCCAGGACCCTCAACAGACACAACAGCATGAAACACCACCTATGCCATCCTTTTGCACAATAGAGTACAGGTATGGCATCGATTTTAGGAACCCGGAGATAATTTTTGGGAACTGGGAAATTGAACAAAAAACCATGATTGGACACCCAGTACACTTTGTTCTCCTTCAGCCTTTTTATACGAGGGTCCCGGACCCTCAACAGAAACAACAGCAGGAAACACCACATATGCCAAACTTTAGAAAAATCCAGTACAGGTATGGCATCGATTTTAGAAACCCGGAGATAATTTTTAGGAACCGGGAAATTAAAAAAAAAACATGATTGGACACCCAGTACACTTCGTTCTCCTTCAGCCTTTTTAGACAAGGGTCCCGGACCCTCAACACAAACAACAGCAGGAAACACCACATATGCCATCCTTTTGAACAATCCAGTACAGGTATGGCATCCATTTTAGGAACCCGGAGATCATTTTTAGGAACTGGGAGATGGAAAAAGATGCTTGGACAACCAGTACACTTCGTTCTCCTTCAGCCTTTTTAGACGAAGGTCCAGGACCCTCAACAGAAACAACAGGAGTAAACACCACATATGCCATCCTTTTGCACAATAGAGTACAGGTATGGCATCCATTTAAGTAACCCGGAGATAATTTTTATGAACCTGGAGATGGAAAAAGATGCTTGGACAACCAGTACACTTCGTTCTCCTTCAGCCTTTTTATAAGAGGGTCCCGGACCCTCAACAGAAACAACAGCAGGAAACACCACATATGCCATCCTTTTGAACAATAGAGTACAGGTATGGCATGGATTTTGGAAACCCGGAGATAATTTTTAGGAACCGGGAGATGGAAAAAGATGCTTGGACAGTACACCCAGTACAGGTCGTTCTCCTTCAGCCTTTTTAGGCGAGGGTCCAGGACCCTCAACAGAAACAACAGCAGGAAACAGCACATATGCCATCCTTTTGAACAATAGAGTACAGGTATGGCATCCATTTTAGAAACCCAGAGATAATTTTTAGGAACCGGGAATTTGAACAAAAAAAATGATTGGACACCCAGTATAGGTCGTTCTCCTTCAGCATTTTTATATGAGGGTCCCGGACCCTCAACAGAAACAACAGCAGGAAACACCACATATGCCATCCTTTTGAATAATCCAGTACAGGTATGGCAACGATTTTAGAAACCCAGAGATAATTTTTAGGAACCGGGAAATTGAAAAAAACATGATTGGACAACCAGTACACTTCGTTCTCCTTCAGCCTTTTTAGACGAGGGTCCCGGACCCTCAACAGAAACAACAGCAGGAAACACCACATATGCCATCCTTTTGAATAATCCAGTACATGTATGGCATTGATTTTAGAAACCCGGCGATAATTTTTAGGAACCGGGAGATGGAAAAAGATGCTTGGACAGTACACCCAGTACAGGTCGTTCTCCTTCAGCCTTTTTAGGCGAGGATCCAGGACCCTCAACAGAAACAACAGCAGGAAACAGCACATATGCCATCCTTTTTAACAATAGATTACAGGTATGGCATCCATTTTAGAAACCCGGAGATCATTTTTAGGAACCAGGAAATTGAACAAAAAAAATGATTGGACGCCCAGTACAGGTCGTTCTCCTTCAGCCTTTTTATACGAGGGTCTCGGACCCTCAACAGAAACAACAGCAGGAAACATCACATATGCCATCCTTTTGAACAATAGAGTACAGGTATGGCATCCATTTTAGGAACCCGGAGATAATTTTTAGGAACCAGTAGATGGAAAAAGATGCTTGGACAGTACACTCAGTACAGGTCGTTCTCCTTCAGCGTTTTTAGGCGAGGGTCCAGGACCCTCAACAGAAACAACAGCAGGAAACAGCACATATGCCATCCTTTTGAACAATAGAGTACAGGTATGGCATCCATTTTAGAAACCCAAGATCATTTTTAGGAACCGGGAAATTGAACAAAAAAAATGATTGGACACCCAGTACAGGTCGTTCTCCTTCAGCCTTTTTATACGAGGGTCCCGGACCCTCAACAGAAACAACAGCAGGAAACACCACATATGCCATCATTTTGAACAATAGAGTACAGGTATGGCATCCCATTTAGGAACCCAGAGATAATTTTTAGGAACCGGGAGATGGAAAAAGATGCTTGGACAGTACACCCAGTACAGGTCCTTCTCATTCAGCCTTTTTCTGCGAGGGTCCAGGACCCTCAACAGAAACAACAGCAGGAAACAGCACATATGCCATCCTTTTGAACAATAGAGTACAGGTATGGCATCCATTTTAGGAACCCGGAGATAATTTTTAGGAACCGGGAAATTAAACAAAAAAAATGATTGGACACCCAGTACATTTCGTTCTCCTTCAGCCTTTTTATACGAGGGTCCCGGACCCTCAACAGAAACAACAGCAGTAAACACCACATATGCCAAACTTTAGAATAATCCAGTACAGGAATGGCATCGATTTTAGAAACCCGGAGATAATTTTTAGGAACCGGGAAATTAAAAAAAAAACATGATTGGACACCCAGTACACTTCGTTCTCCTTCAGCCTTTTTAGACAAGGGTCCCGGACCCTCAACACAAACAACAGCAGGAAACACCACATATGCCATCCTTTTGAACAATCCAGTACAGGTATGGCATCCATTTTAGGAACCCAGAGATAATTTTTAGGAACCAAGAAATTGAACAAAAAACCATGCTTGGACAACCAGTACTCTTCGTTCTCCTTCAGCCATTTCATAAGAGGGTCCCGGACCCTCAACAGAAACAACAGCAGGAAACAGCACATATGCCATCCTTTTGAACAATAGAGTACAGGTATGGCACCGATTTTAGAAACCAGGAGATAGTTTTTAGGAACCGGGAAATTGAACAAAAAAACATGCTTGGACACCCAGTACAGGTCATTCTCCTTCAGCCTTTTTATAAGAGGGTCCAGGACCTTCAACAGAAACAACAGTGGGAAACACCTCATATGCCATCCTTTTGCACAATAGAGTACAGGTATGGCATCCATTTTAGGAACCCGGAGATCATTTTTAGAAACCGGGAAATTGAACAAAAAACCATGCTTGGACAACCAGTACACTTCGTTCTCCTTCAGCCTTTTTATAAGAGGGTCCCAGACCCTCAACAGAAACAACAGCAGGAAACACCACATATGCCATCCTTTTGAACAATAGAGTACAGGTATGGCATCGATTTTAGAAACCTGGAGATAATTTTTAGGAACCGGGAAATTGAACAAAAAAACATGCTTGGACACCCAGTACAGGTCGTTCTCCTTCATCCTTTTTATAAGAGGGTCCAGGACCCTCAACAGAAACAACAGCATGAAACACCACATATGCCATCTTTTTGCACAATAGAGTACAGGTATGGCATCCATTTTAGGAACCCGGAGATAATTTTTAGGGACCGGGAAATTGAACAAAAAACAATGCTTGGACAACCAGTACACTTCATTCTCCTTCAGCCTTTTTATAAGAGGGTCCCAGATCCTCAACAGAAACAACAGCAGGAAACACCACATATGCCATCCTTTTGCACAATAGATTACAGATATGGCATTGATTTTAGGAACCCAGAGATAATTTTTAGGAACCGGGAATATTGAACAAAAAATGTGCTTGAACACCCAGTACAGGTCGTTCTCCTTCAGCCTTTTTATACGATGGCCCACGACTAGTGATGTCGACAACAGTTCTGCCGCGAATAGTTTGCAGTGAACATAGCATGTTCGCGTTCGCAGTGGACGGCGAGCATATGCGATGTTCGATTCGCCCCTATTCGTCATCATTGAGTAAACTTTGACCCTGTAGCTCACAGTCACAAGACACATTCCAGCCAATCAGCAGCAGACACTCCCTCCCAGACCCTCCCACCTCCTGGACAGCATCCATTTTAGATTCATTCGAGCCTGCATTCTTAGTGAGAGGAGGGACAGTGTAGCTGCTGCTGATTTAATAGGGAAATCGATAGCTAGGCTAGTGTATTCAGTGTCCACTACAGTCCTGAAGGACTCATCTGATCTCTGCTGTAAGGACAGCACCCCAAAAAGCCCTTTTTAGGGCTAGAACATCGGTCTGCTTTTCCCCCCCCCCCCTGTGTAATCTAATTGCAGCCTGCCTGCCAGCTCAGGTTCACAGCGTATACTGTGCCCACTTGCCCAGTGCCACCACTCATATCTGGTGTAACAGTAGTGTACATTTAAAAAAAAACAAAAAAACTTTTTTTAATTTTAAATAATAGCAGTCATTTTCCTTCACACGTGTGCATTTGAGGTCCTGCCAGGGCACAGTGTGACACCAGTGCAAGTCATATCTGCTAAAAAAAGTAGTGTACATTTAAAATAAAAAAAAAAACTTTTTTTAATTTGAAATAATAGCAGTCATTTTCCTTCACACGTGTGCGTTTGAGGTCCTGCCAGGGCACAGTGTGACACCAGTGCAAGTCATATCTGCTAAAACAGTAGTGTACATTTAAAAAAAAACAAAAAACTTTTTTTAATTTGAAATAATAGCAGTCAGTTTTCTTCACACGTGTGCGTTTCAGGTCCTGCCAGGGCACAGTGTGACACCAGTGCAAGTCATATCTGCTAAAACAGTAGTGTACATTTAAAAAAAAAACAACAACCTTTTTTTAATTTGAAATAATAGCAGTCAGTTTCCTTCACACGTGTGCGTTTCAGGTCCTGCCAGGGCACAGTGTGACACCAGTGCAAGTCATATCTGCTAAAGCAGTAGTGTACATTTAAAAAAAAAAAAAAACCTTTTTTTACTGTGAAATAATAGCAGTCAGTTTCCTTCACATGTGTGCGTTCCAGGTCCTGCCAGGGCACAGTGTCACACCAGTGCAAGTCCTATCTGCTAAAACAGTAGTGTACATATATTTAAAAAAAAAAAAAACATTTTTAATTGTGAAATAATAGCAGTCAGTTTCCCTCACACGTGTGCGCTCCAGGTCCTGCCAGGGCACAGTGTCACACCAGTGCAAGTCATATCTACTAAAACAGTAGTGTACATACATTTAAAAAAAAACAACCTTTTTTTACTGTGAAATAATAGCAGTCAGTTTTCCTCACACGTGTGCGTTCCAGGTCCTGCCAGGGCACAGTGTCACACCAGTGCAAGTCATATCTGCTAAAACAGTAGTGTAAATACATTTAAAAAAAAACAACCTTTTTTATTGTGAAATAATAGCAGTCAGTTTCCCTCGCACGTGTGCGCTCCAGGTCCTGCCAGGGCACAGTGTCACACCAGTGCAAGTCATATCTACTAAAACAGTAGAGTACATACATTTAAAAAAAAAAAAACAACAACCTTTTTTTACTGTGAAATAATAGCAGTCAGTTTCCCTCACACGTGTGCGTTCCAGGTCCTGCCAGGGCACAGTGTCACACCAGTGCAAGTCATATCTGCTAAAACAGTAGTGTACATTTAAAAAAAATAAAAAATCTTACACTACCTGAACGATACAACATCATACATTTAGGAATGTTAGGTGATTTATGCCCTTTATGGATTAAAACCAGACTCTGCATCAATTATGTAATTTTCCATGGGAGTTTGCCATGGATCCCCCTCTGGCATACCACAGTCCAGGTGTTAGTCCCCTTGAAACAACTTTTCCATCACTTTTGTGGCCAGAAAGAGTCCCTGTGGGTTTTAAAATTCGCCTGTCTATTGAAGTATATGGCTGTTCGCCCAGTTCGCCGGTTCGTGAACTTTTGAAGAAGTTTGCGTTCGCCTTTGCGAACGCAAAATTTTAGGTTTGTGACATCACTACCCACGACCCTCAACAGACACAACAGCATGAAACACCACATATGCCATCCTTTTGCACAATAGATTACAGATATGGCATTGATTTTAGGAACCCGGAGATAATTTTTAGGAACCGGGAATATTGAACAAAAAACGTGCTTGGACACCCAGTACAGGTTGTTCTCCTTCAGCCTTTTTATACAATGGCCCACGACCCTCAACAGGCACAACAGCATGAAACACCACATATGCCATCCTTTTGCACAATAGATTACAGATATTGCATTGATTTTAAGAACCCAGAGATAATTTTTAGGAACCTGGAAATTGAATAAAAAATGTTCTTGGACACCCAGTACAGGTCGTTCTCCTTCAGCCTTTCTATACGATGGCCCACGACCCTCAACAGGCACAACAGCATGAAACACCACATATGCAATCCTTTTGCACAATAGATTACAGATATGGCATTGATTTTAGGAACCAGGAGATAATTTTTACGAACCAGGAAATTGAACAAAAAAACATGCTTGGACACCCAGTACAGGTCGTTCTCCTTCAGCCTTTTTATACGATGGCCCAGGACCCTCAACAGGCACAACAGCATGAAACACCACATATGCCATCCTTTTGCACAATAGATTACAGATATGGCATTGATTTTAGGAACCCGGAGATAATTTTTAGGAACCGGGAATATTGAACAAAAAACGTGCTTGGACACCCAGTACAGGTCGTTCTCCTTCAGCCTTTTTATACAATGGCCCACGACCCTCAACAGGCACAACAGCATGAAACACCACATATGCCATCCTTTTGCACTATAGATTACAGATATGGCATTGATTTTAGGAACCCGGAGATAATTTTTAGGAACCGGGAATATTGAACAAAAAAGATGCTTGGACACCCAGTACAGGTCTTTCTCCTTCAGCCTTTTTATACGATGGCCCACGATCCTCAACAGGCACAACAGCATGAAACACCACATATGTCATCCTTTTACACAATAGATTACAGATATGGCATTGATTTTAGGAACCCGGAGATAATTTTTAGGAACCGGGAGAAGGAAAAAGATGCTTGGACACCCAGTACAGGTCGTTCTCCTTCAGACTTTTTATACGATGGCCCATGACCCTCAACAGGCACAACAGCATGAAACACCACATATGCCATCCTTCCTTTTGCACAATAGATTACAGGTATGGCATTGATTTTAGGAACCCGCAGATAATTTTTAGGAACGGGGAAATTGAACAAAAAACCATGCTTGGACACCAAGTACAGGTCGTTCTCCTTCAGCCTTTTTATACGATGGTCCACGACCCTCAACAGGCACAACAGCATGAAACACCACATATGACACCTTTAGCACAATCAAGTACAGGTATGGCATCGTTTTTAGGAAACCATAGATAATTTTTCGGAACTGTGAGATGGAAAAAGATGCTTGGTCGGTCCTCCTACTTCAAATTTGGGGCACTGCGCGTGCAATCTACTGTGCCACCAGATATGAGTGGTGTTTTAATGACTGAGTACTATTCTTAACAGTTTCATCACTGTTATGTGCCGTTTTTTGGTTTTGGTTTTGTAGCCACAGTGCAGCACCAGAGGCCAGAAAAATTAGGCATGTCCAAATGCCTGAAAAATTCGGTATTGTTTCAGCCGCTGCTGTAGCAGCGGCCAGAAAAATTGATGTTTTTAAAACAGTTAGAAAGTGCCCTAAAACCTTGCGGCTTGAACACTAGTTGTTGGCGGATAAGTCACGCAAGTCATCCTGCATTCTAAGAAAAAATACACCAGCGTGTGTACCATTTGTAGCCCAAGGCAGCTCATCTCATCATCAGGCCTTTTTTACTCAAATGTATCGCCCAATGTCAGTCCCATCGGGATCCATCCCTCATTCATTTTAATAAAGGTGAGATAATCAAGACTTTTTTGACCTAGGCGACTTCTCTTCTCAGTGACAAAACCTCCTGCTGCACTGAAGGTCCTTTCTGACAGGACACTTGAAGCGGGGCAGGCCAGAAGTTCGATTGCAAATTGGGATAGCTCAGGCCACAGGTCAAGCCTGCACACCAAGTAGTCAAGGGGTCCATCGCTCCTCAGAGTGTCGAGATCCGCAGTTAATGCTAGGTAGTCTGCTACCTGTCGGTTGAGTCTTTCTCTGAGGCTGGATCCCGAAAGGCTCTGGCGATGCATAGGAGTTAAAAAGTTCCGCATGTCCTCCATCAACAACACATCAGGAAAGCATCCTGTCCTTGCCGCCGGGGTCGTGGGAGGAGGAGGAGCCAGATTACTTTAATCTCTTCCCCTGTTAGATTCCCGTTGTGCTTTGACATCACCCTTATACGCTGTGTAAAGCATACTTTTTCATTTATTTTTTAACTGCTCCATCCTTTCCGACTTGCGGGAATTTGGTAACATTTTAGTCACTTTATGCTTATACCGGGGTTCTAGTAGTGTGGACACCCAGTACAGGTCATTCTCCTTCTGCTTTTTTATACGAGGGTCCCTCAACAGGCACGACAGCATGAAAGACCCCATTTGCACAAGGTTGGATGCTGAGCTAATCATGTCCCGTTCCTCGTCCTCACTGATGTCACTGAAGGTATCTTCTTCCCCCCAGCCACGTACAACACCACGGGTACCAGAAAGGTGACAATAACGAGCACCCTGGGATGCCTGTTGTGCTTGGTCTTCCTCCTCCTCCTCCTCCTCAAAGCCACATACCTCCTCTGACTCCTCTTGCTCAAATCCTCTTCCTGCGTTGCCGCTGTTCCAGCAAGCGATGCTGATAAGGCTGTTTCTGGTGGTGATGGACACCACAACTCTTCCTCTTCACGCTCATCTACGGCCTTATCCAGCACTCTTCGCAGGGCACGCTCCAGGAAGAAAACAAATGGTATGATGTTGCTGATGGTGTCTTCGGTGCGACTGACAAGGTTTGTCACCTCCTCAAAAGGATGCATGAGCCTACAGGCATTGCGCATGAGCATCCAGTAATTTGGCAAAAAAATTTCCAGCTCCCCAGAGGCTGTCCTAGCACCCGGTCATACAAATACTCATTAACAGCTTTTTCTTGTTGGAGCAGGCAGTCGAACATTAGGAGTGTTGAATTCCACCATGTCGGGCTGTCGCAAATCAAGCACCTCACTGACAGGTTGTTTCGACGCTGGATATTGGACAAGTGCGCCATGGCCGTGTAGGAACGCCTGAAATAGCCACACACCTTCCTGGCCTGTTTCAGGATGTCCTGTAAGCCTGTGTACTTATGCACAAAGCGTTGTACAATCAGATTACACACATGTGCCATGCACGGCACATGTGTCAACTTGCCCAATTTCAATGCCGCCACCAAATTACTTCCATTGTCAGAAACAACCTTGCCAATCTCCAGTTGGTGCGGAGTCAGCCATTGATCCACCTGTGCGTTCAGGGCGGACAGGAGTGCTGGTGTGGTGTGACTCCTGGCTTTCAGGCAAGTCAACCCCAAGACGGCGTGACACTGCCGTATCCGGGATGTTGAATAGTACCTGGGGAGCTGGGGGGGTAGAGGACTCTGCCGAGGAAGAGGTTATGGAAGAGGATGGAGTAGGAGGAGTAGAGGAGGTAGCAGCAGGCCTGCCTGCAAGTCGTGGCGGTGTCACCAACTCCGATGCAGAGCCACGCATTCCATGCTTGTTAGACGTCAGCAGGTTTACCCAATGCGCAGTGTAGGTGACATACCTGCCCTGACCATGCTTTGCAGACCAGCTATCAGTGGTCATATGGACCCTTGCCCCAATGCTGTGTGCAAGACATGCCATTACTTCCTTTCGCACAATCGAGTACAGGTTTGGGATTGCCTTTTGTGAAAAGAAATTTCTGCCAGGTACCTTCCACTGCGGTGTCCCAATAGATACAAATTTTTTGAAAGCCTCAGACTCCACCAGCTTGTATGGTAAAAGCTGGCGGGCTAAGAGTTCAGACAAGCCAGCTGTCAGACGCTGGGCAAGGGGGTTACTCTGGCAAATTGGCTTATTACGCTCAAACATGTCCTTGACAGACACTGTGGGCAGATGACCAGGAACTGCTACGTAAGAGAGACTGAGTGGAGGATGGTTGAGAGGGGGCAAGGAGGACAGCAGTGGTTGACGTGGCTGAAGATGCTGGACCAGGAGGAGGAGGGCGGCTTTGAGTTTGTGTGCTGCTTCTACTCATGTGTTCTTCCCATCAGCGTTTGTGATGTGAGACCATGTGCCCTCGCAAAGCAGTTGTACCTAGGTGGGTGTTGGACTTCCCACGACTCAGTTTCTTTTGGCACAGGTTGCAAATGGCATCGCTATTGTCAGAGGCAGACACACAAAAAAATGCCACACTGCTGAGCTCTGTGATGACGGCATTCTGGTGGTGGCAACAGCATACGTTGATTGGCGTAGGCGTGCTGTCTGGCTGACCCCGGGTGCTGATGCATGCTGTCTGACTGTGCCACTAGCTCTTTGCGACGACCTCCCCCTGCTTCCAACTCGTCTCCTCCTCCTCCTCTCTGTCTCCCCATCTGAACTTTCCCCCTCTTCTTCTTCTCTTCTAGCAGGCACCCACGTGACATCCACGGACACATCATCATCAACCGCTTCACTTGTATCTGACACATCAACAAAGGAAGCAGCAGCGGGTACAACATCATCATCATCATCATCATCATCATCACACCATACCTCCATGTGTGTAATGCTGCCTGACTGAGACATATCACTGTTATCTACATCCTCTGTCAATGATGGTTGCTCATCACTCATTTCTTCCAACTGATGTGTCAATAACTCCTCTGACAGATCAAGTGAAGCGGCTGTGGTGCTAGTGTTGGTGGTGGCGACAGGCGGGCGAGTGGCACTGGTCCCTTGAGAGGTGCCCAAAGCACAGCTTGAGGTGGATGGTGCGTCAAGGTTAGGAGGACTAGGAGCAGAAGCTGTAGAAGATTGGGTGTCCTGTGTTAGCCATTCAACTAGGTCCTCCTCAGAACTTTTCACGTCCCCACTGGCACCTGGCCTCTGAACAATGTGCATATTTGTAGGGTCTAAAGGAATCACAGCACCACGACCACAACGGCACCTGCGGGGTGGCCTGCCTCTGCCAGTCATTTTTTTAAAATGTACACTTACAATACTATTAAACAAATTATGAGTGGTGGCACTGGGCAAGTGGACACAGTATACGCTATGAGCCTGACACAAAAAAACAGACTGATGTTTCAAAGTCAAAAATGTTTATTTTTAAATATTAAAAGTACTGTGACAACAAATATGATTGGTGGCACTAGTTGGCAAGTGGGCCTGGCTGGCACACACGCTGGGAGGAAGGCAACTGCAATTAGATTACACTAGCTGACTGATGCTTCACAGTCAAAAAAGTGTATTTTTAAAATATTTAAAATACTGTTATAACCAATATGATTGGTGGCACTAGTTGGAAAGTGGGCCTGGCACACACGCTGGCAGGCAGGCAACTGCAATTCAATTGCACTAGCAGACTGATGATTCACAGTCAAAAAAGTTTTTATTTTAAATATTTTCAAAACTGTAACAAATATGATTAGTGGCACTAGTTGGCTTGGCAAGTGGGCCTGGCACACACGCTGGGAGGAAGGCAACTGCAATTAGATTACACTAAATGACTGATGTTTCACAGTCAAAAAAGTTTTTATTTTAAATATTTACAATACTGTTATAACAAATATGATTGGTGGCAGTAGTTGGCAGCAAGTGGGCCTGGCACACACGCTTGCAGGCAGGCAACTGCAATTCAATGGCACTAGCAGACTGATTATTCACAGTCAAAAAAGTTTTGATTTTAAATATTTACAATACTGTTACAACAAATATGATTGGTGGCACTAGTTGGCTAGTGGGCCTGGCACATACGCTGGCAGGCAGGAAACTGCAATTCAATTGCACTAGCAGACTGATGATTCACAGTCTAAATTTTTTTTATTTTAAATATTTACAATACTGTTAGAACAAATATGATTGGTGGCACTAGTTGGCAAGTGGGCCTGGCACACATGCTGGCAGGCAGGCAACTTCAATTAGATTACACTAGGAGACTGATCTTTCACAGTCAAAAAAGTTTTTATTTTAAATATTTTCAAAACTGTTATAACAAATATGATTGGTGGCACTAGTTGGCAAGTGGGCCTGGCACACACGCTGGGGGGAAGGCAACTGCAATTAGAGTACACTAGATAACTGATGTTTCTCAGTCAAAAAAGTTTTTATTTTAAATATTTACAATACTGTTATAACAAATATGATTGGTGGCACTAGTTGGCAAGTTGGCCTGGCACACACGCTGGCAGGCAGGCAACTGCGATTCAATGGCACTAGCAGACTGATGATTCACAGTCAAAAAAGTTTTTATTTAAAATATTTACACTACTGTTATAACAAATATGATTCCTGGCACTAGTTGGAAAGTGGGCCTGGCACACACGCTGGCAGACAGGCAACTGCAATTAAATAACAATAGAAGACTGATGTAAAAGTTTGTTTTTAAAAAAGTTACACTAATGTTACAACAGATAGGAGTGATGACACTCAGGATAGAAGTAGGCACAGTATGTGCTGGCAGACTGACACACAGGCTGGCACTAGTGGCAGGCTGGCCTGGCAACTAAAATTAAATAACACTTAGAAGACTGATGTAAAAGTTTTTTTTTTTACAAAATTTAAACTAATGTTACACCAGATAGGAGTGGTGGACTGGCACTGAGGATGGAAGTAGGCACAGTATATGCTGGCAGCCTGACACACAGGCTGGCAGTAATGGCAGCCAGGCTGGCCTGGCAACTAATAGTAAATAACACTAGAAGAGGACATATGTAAAAAAAATTAAAAAAAAATGTACACTAATGTTACACCAGATATAAGTGGTGGAAAAAAGAGCTATTAATCACACTATATGATGTGGGCCTGACACACAGGCCTGATGGAAAATGAAATTAGATTACACTAGCAAAATGATTTAATTTTTTTTTTTTTAATTTACAATAATGTTTATGAGTGGTGGCTGGCACAGCAATTAACCACAGTATATGCTGTGTGAGCCTGAGAGACAGGCCTGATAGAAAATTAAATTAGATTACACTAGCAAAATGATTTGAATTTTTTTTTTTTACATTTACAATAATGTTAAGCAGATATGAGTGGTGGCTGCTGGCACAGCAATTAACCACAGTATATGCTGTGTAAGCCTGACACACAGGCCTGATAGAAAATGAAATTAGATTACACTAGCAAAATGATTTAAAAGTTTGGTTGTTTAAATTTACACTAATGTTAAGCAGATATGAGTGGTGGCTGCTGGCACAGAGCAATTAACCACAGTATATGCTGTGTGAGCCTGAGACACAGGCCTGATAGAAAATTAAATTCGATTACACTAGCAAAATTATTTAAAAGTTTTTTTTTTTAAATTTACAATAATGTTAAGCCGATATGAGTGGTGGCTGCTGGCACAGCAATTAACCACAGTATATGCTGTGTAAGTCTGACACACAGGCCTGATAGAAAATGAAATTAGATTACACTAGCAAAATGATTTAAAAGTTTTGTTGTTTAAATTTACAATAATGTTAAGCAGATATGAGTGGTGGCTGGCACAGAGCAATTAACCACAGTATATGCTGTGTGAGCCTGAGACACCGGCCTGATAGAAAATGAAATTAGATTACACTAGCAAAATGATTTAAAAGTTTTTTTTAAAAAATGTACAATAATGTTAAGCAGATATGAGTGGTGGCTGCTGGCACAGCAATTAACCACAGTATATGCTGTGCAAGCCTGACACACAGGCCTGATAGAAAATGAAATTAGATTACACTAGCAAAATGATTTAAAAGTTTGGTTGTTTAAATTTACACTAATGTTAAGCAGATATGAGTGGTGGCTGCTGGCACAGAGCAATTAACCACAGTATATGCTGTGTGAGCCTCAGACACAGGCCTGATAGAAAATGAAATTAGATTACACTAGCAAAATGATTTAAAAGGTTTTTTTTAAATTTAAAATAATGTTAAGCAGATATGAGTGGTGGCTGCCGGCACAGCAATTAACCACAGTGTATGCTGTGTAAGCCTGACAAACAGGCCTGATAGAAAATGAAATTAGATTACACTAGCAAAATGATTTAAAAGTTGTTTTTTTTTTATTTAAAATAATGTTAAGCAGATATGAGTGGTGGCTGCTGGCACAGCAATTAACCACAGTGTATGCTGTGTAAGCCTGACACACAGGCCTGATAGAAAATGAAATTAGATTACACTAGCAAAATGATTTAAAAGTTTTTTTTAAAATTTAAAATAATGTTAAGCAGATATGAGTGGTGGCTGCTGGCACAGAGCAATTAACCACGGTATATGCTGTGTGAGCCTGAGACACAGGCCTGATAGAAAATGAAATTATATTACACTTGCAAAATGATTTAAAAGTTTTTTTTAAAAAATGTACAATAATGTTAAGCAGATATGAGTGGTGGCTGCTGGCACAGCAATTAACCACAGTATATGCTGTGCAAGCCTGACACACAGGCCTGATAGAAAATGAAATTAGATTACACTAGCAAAATGATTTAAAAGTTTGGTTGTTTAAATTTACACTAATGTTAAGCAGATATGAGTGGTGGCTGCTGGCACAGAGCAATTAACCACAGTATATGCTGTGTGAGCCTCAGACACAGGCCTGATAGAAAATGAAATTAGATTACACTAGCAAAATGATTTAAAAGGTTTTTTTTAAATTTAAAATAATGTTAAGCAGATATGAGTGGTGGCTGCCGGCACAGCAATTAACCACAGTGTATGCTGTGTAAGCCTGACAAACAGGCCTGATAGAAAATGAAATTAGATTACACTAGCAAAATGATTTAAAAGTTGTTTTTTTTTATTTAAAATAATGTTAAGCAGATATGAGTGGTGGCTGCTGGCACAGCAATTAACCACAGTGTATGCTGTGTAAGCCTGACACACAGGCCTGATAGAAAATGAAATTAGATTACACTAGCAAAATGATTTAAAAGTTTTTTTAAAATTTAAAATAATGTTAAGCAGATATGAGTGGTGGCTGCTGGCACAGAGCAATTAACCACGGTATATGCTGTGTGAGCCTGAGACACAGGCCTGATAGAAAATGAAATTATATTACACTTGCAAAATGATTTAAAAGTTTTTTTTTTTACATTTAAAATAATGTTAAGCAGATATGAGTGGTGGCTGCTGGCACAGCAATTAAACACAGTGTATGCTGTGTAAGCCTGACACACAGGCCTGATAGAAAATGAAATTAGATTACACTAGCAAAATTATTTAAAAGGATTTTTTTTAAATTTAAAATAATGTTAAGCAGATATGAGTGGTGGCTGCTGGCACAGCAATTAACCACAGTGTATGCTCTGTAAGCCTGACACACAGGCCTGATAGAAAATGAAATTAGATTACACTAGCAAAATGATTTAAAAGGTTTTAAAAAAAAAAAAAAAGATAATGTTAAGCAGATATGAGTGGTGGCTGCTGGCACAGCAATTAACCACAGTTTATGCTGTGTAAGCCTGACACATAGGCCTGATAGAAAAGGAAATTAGATTACACTAGCAAAATGATTTAAAAGTTTTTTTAAAAAATTTAAAATAATGTTAAGCAGATATGAGTGGTGGCTGCTGGCACAGCAATTAACCACAGTGTATGCTGTGTAAGCCTGACACACAGGCCTGATAGAAAATGAAATTAGATTACACTAGCAAAATGATTTAAAAGTTTTTTTTTTAAATTTAAAATAATGTTAAGCAGATATGAGTGGTGGCTGCTAGCACAGCAATTAACCACAGTGTATGCTGTGTAAGCTTGACACACAGGCCTGATAGAAAATGAAATTAGATTACACTAGCAAAATGATTTAAAAGTTTGGTTGTTTAAATTTACACTAATGTTAAGCAGATATAAGTGGTGGCACTAATCACAGTATATGCTGTGAGCCTCACATACAGGCTGAAAGCCAGGCAAATGCAAATAAAAAATAATAATAAAAAAAAAACGACTGAAGTTCTAGCCCTAAAAGGGCTTTTTGGGGTGCTGTCCTTACAGCAGAGATTAGATGAGTCCTTCAGGACTGTAGTGGACAATAAATACACTAGCCTAGCTATCTATTTCCCTATAATGTCAGCAGCAGCAACACTAAAGCTCCTCTCACTAAGAAAGCAAGATCGTAATGAATCTAAAATGGCTGCTGCCCATGAGCTGGGAAGATCTGTGAGGGAGTGTCTGCTGCTGATTGGCTCAAATGTGTCAGAAGGCTGTGAGATACAGGGTCAAAGTTTCCTCAATGATGACAAATAGGGGGCGGATCGAACATCGCATATGTTCGCCCGCAGCGGCGAACGCGAACAAGCTATGTTCGCCGGGAACTGTTCTCCGGCAAACTGTTCACGACATCACTACTTGTATATTTCTTGGTCATGATATTATTATACTGTATATAGAAATTTGAATACAATCCTGTTTGTGGCGGATGGCCTCACTGTCAAAATTTAGTTTACCCATTCTCTAAATTGATATATTTAATAGTCATTATTAAAGAGAGTCTAGATAAAACTAAATTAGCATAATTCAGATAGGGGCGCCACTGGCAACAGAGTACATCAGCACAGCTAATTACTCACTCTAAGCACTGTTCAATAGCCTGATATCCAAGATAGAGCACACGGATTGAAATGGATGCGCTAACTTGGAGATAGGCTATTGTGAACAGTTGCTTAAAGGCAGTAAATAGCTGTGCTGTCTGTCGCCACAGTCGGCCGGCTATGCCGCTCACAAGTTCTCACTTGTCGTCAACGTCATCCACTCCGACTCAGAGTCTCCATCCCTCACAGCCAGACAACACGGCACCACTGTAACGATATGTCACATGCTTACACTGCTTAGCTGCGTGGTGCTACGCTACCGCTTCTTATGCCCACCTCCGCCCAGACCCCTGGACCCACCACCACCGCCCGCACATGTGACCTGAGAGGGCCCCCACCAACCCCTCCTCCCCCATGACAAAATCCAAAAAAGAAAAGAAAAAATTGTAATTTTAATAATAATAAAATGTAAAAAACTGCTGGCTGCTGCAGTATTTGATCATACATGGGGCAGGGCCCCTTTAAGATGTGGGGCCCTCGGGCAAGGGCTGAATTGCCCGACTTGTCAGCCCGCCCCTGGAGCCACCCATGGGGAAACTGTCTGCCCTCAAACTTCTACCACAGGGACGACTGCCTGAGGATGCGGGCATCATGACAAGCCCCACCGAAATTCGCACAGACCTGCATTATCCACATCCGTGCATCGCAAACAAACTGCACGTTCAGACTATGCAAGTGTTTGCGATTTAATAACGGCTGGTCATCTGCTGGAGCACACAGCGTAATGTGGGTGCAATCTATTGCTCCCAAGACATTGGGCATTCGAGCTATTGCATAGAATTACCTCTTCAGGCGCCTCCAATCGCCATCATTTTGAGGGAATCCTATATAAAGCTTACTGACTTGTACCATTGCGTCCAGAAAGTTTTCAAAAACCACAGAGAAGGTACCCTGAGACAGCCCATGCATGTACCCCTCTCCGGATTGAAAACTTCCGGAGGCCAGGATGTGTATGCAACTTAGCATCTTGGTCATGCCAGGGATTGCAGTCCACATACGTCTACGTGGCTCCAGATGAGGTTCAAGTACATCGTAAAGGTTAATGAGCTGTTTGCGATTGAGCCTATACTTGACATAAACCTCAAAGGTGTGTTTCACCCTTTCAACACGAGGACCTCTAACCAGACGAGCCCTTTGTCTATGTTGGAGACGCCGAGCACGCCTGATTCTGTTGTACAAAACTTGTGCAACAGCACCAGCACCAACTAACTGCGGATCATCCATATTTGCCAAGCCAAACAGCACAAATCCAAACAGCAGAGCAAACACAAAAGGAATAACAAGGTATGCAAAAACACAAAAGCGATTTGATACAATGTCGATCACAAGGGACGCTTTAGCCATGTTGCTTGGGGGATTTATAGTGCAATATGTCCAATGGTAGCGTGTTTGTATTGATTGCTGATTGTATACACTTGATTGTAGGTGAGCGGCGCGAATGCTTTCAAAGTGGGTGAATTTTCTTGTGTTTGATTAAATTTATCCCCCCTCCAATAAATCATAATGTGAAAGTGTAAAATATAACATATACTGTGCACCTTCGTGATGTTTGTTCATATGTGTAATAAGTATTTATTAAACGCAATATTATAGTAAAAAGCACACATCCACGCTAACATGAATGAAAGTGCATACTTGTGCATAATGTGTGCATAGACATGGCCTAGAATCTGATCGATCAATGTTGCTGCAATATTGTTTCAAAACGATAAAGTAATGGGTGACAGCTATAATATTATATATAAGTGATTGGCGAGCTGTCAATATTTTACGCATCCCATTGTAATCGCAATAATAATGACTATCTTCCGGGTGACATCTGTAATATTGTATATATATATAAGTGATTAGCGAGATGTCCCATTGAAATCGCAATAATAATGAAGATCTTCCAACTCTGTCATTTACGTATATGTAATATTGTAGTATTGAGTGAGAAACTGCTGAAAGGGGCAGTACAGTCCTAATGCTGGAATCTGTATGGTTGAAGCTTAGAATGACGTCATCATATTAGCAACCTATAAAACATAAGAGAGACAGATGCGCCACATGGCCCAATATTGTTTGTTCAGCAGAGTGGATGTGATTTAATGATGCCAATGCAAACTCACAATTTTGGAAGCACTCCAGTTAGTGCAACAGAAGCAGTCTGGGATCAATCACAGTCCCCCAGCAGACCGACATCTTGGATAGAGTGGTATATTTCTATAAAAAGATAAGCAGACACAGAGATGCCTATATGGCCTAGTACAGTTTGGAACCAGAAGATGATGTTGTATATATTTGAAAATATACTCACATTTAGTAAAGCATCTCCATTGATGCTAATCAGGCAGGAAGGGATCAATACAGTCACCCAACAGACTATGGCAAGTTTCTCACAGGAGGCAATCAGCAAAAATCCAGGGGACCAGAGTAGGTCCAAATAATACACAATAGCAAGTGTTTGTAAAAAAGAGTAATACTTTACTTTGTAAAACAATAAAAACAAGTGACGCGTTTCTCAGCAACAAGCTGTTTCATCAGGCTTATAAAATGTAACTAAAACACTTGCTATTTATAACCCACATTTGTATCAACTTAATTGAACACACATGTTTAGGGGAGTGGCAGAAAGCAAATCCCTATGGGTACATCCTATCATCATTCACTGTGTTGAAAGACATATACAATACAACAAAACATAACATTCTAATATATAATTATTCTCAATGATCATGAATATTTTTAACCATTGTTATCCCCTATGGGTATATCATGCATACACAGAAAAAAATCCTGTTGGACACCACCAAACACAGTAGCAGTTTTATAATTAGCTGCGTTAAGTGTATAGTATTATTTATATAAGTTCTCTCTACTGAGCAGTATAAACTGAAATTGTATGTATATGCAAATAAGTCATATTTAATTAGACTTACATACTTTATGTCAGAATACGGATCTGTGTAAGGTGTATTTTTGTTTCCTTCAGCGTTCTCTAGTTTTAAATGCGCATGCGTGTGGACTCATCTGTCAATCATTACATGACAAATGCGCATGCGTGTAATATAATCAGTGAACATTCACACTGCGTAAATTCAGTTTAGCAGACACCAACCGCAATCCAATCAAGTGATAGATGTCCCACCATATAAAATGCCCGACTTTGCCTATTCAGTCATTTGAAAGTTATAGTAAAGCGCAGATTAGCAGATCCGCTTATGTGTCATGAGAATGTAACCCCTGTTCACTACCTATCAGAGAATATTTTCCACTGCAGGCGGTGTAATGCTAAGTGTCAAACTGTTCAGCTCAATGTAGCAGATAGATCGGAAAACACCTAACTAAAAATATAGGAATACAAATAAACATATGTAGGTTGTTTGTTTCGCCTACTCATCATAGGAGGTGTGACAATCAGTTGCTACTATGATTCTAAGAACCCGGATCACATGACTAGCTCCTAAAATCAGCCAATCAATCAGGGTTATTACAGCCTATCATCTTGGTACAAAACAAAGGTGTGTCAGTGAGATATCGTAACCTAAATCAGTTTTTAAAGTATTTCAAATATATGGATATTGGGGGATGATATAAACAATTTGGACAGTCCCAGATTGCATAACTCGAGATAGTAAAAAGACATATAATATATATTAGTAACCATCAAACCAACAACAACAATAATTGTAGATAAGGATTCTTGATGTCAGAATACACTATCCACTTTAGTATGGTATGTTAAGTAAATATGATTTAGCTGTCAAATGAGCATTAATGATAAATATGGAAATAATGTGATATAAAAAGAGGAAATATATAAAGATATCTAGTGTTATATGATGAATGTTGGTGGTATGTATGAATAATAATAATATTCTAAGTGCCATATCTGTGTGAGTGCACATTATATAAAAGCTAACTAACTAACAAATTATAAATAGAGAAATAAATTAAGTAGGCAACATCCTTATAGATTTTATAATACAAGGATATTAAATAACTGACATGTATAAATCAGGATTATTCATAATAAAATAAGGGGACATATATATAGAAAGAAGTAGTGGCGTGTATAAACTATAATGATATTCTAAGTGCCATATCCATGTGAGTGCATTGTGTAAGTACTAACCTAATATGTATTGAGTATTATATTTAGTTGACAACATCCTTATAGATAATACGAGGATATTAGATGCATAACATATATAAATCCGAGTTATTCATAATAAAGTGTGAGGACATATATGAATAAAGGGGTAGTAGCGTATATGAACTATAGTAGTATTCTAAATGACATATCCGTGTGTCGGCCAACCCTGACCTAGTGTATACAAATACATATGTGTGAATGTTTATATATAATAAAAGTGTAACAATAAAAATATCAAATATAAGTTGTGTGATATAGACTCTATTTACTATAAGATAATATATATGAAACTGACAGCTAAATTATTAGGCCAATATTATAGGTGAGGAAATCAGTCCTTTTCCACAGTGTATTGGCTCTTGGAAAATTTATTAAAGAGTTTCATGAGTCTGAATGGACTATTAGGTTCGAATAATCAGATATTAAAAGCAGCTAAATCCACACATTCATTAAGACCATCTGGTACTAACGTGTGTAGTTTGTGTATCCAGTAGGTCTCTCTGCGACGCAAACTAAGAATAGGATTGTGGCTATTTCGAGAAATTTGCTCAATGGGTATTATTGATAGTGTTTTTGCACTTCCTTTGTGTGCAAAAGCACAGTGTCTCGAGAGGCTGTGTTTCAGGTATTTTCTCTTAACGTTGTAAGTGTGTTCACTCCAACGTTTCTTGATGGCGCGGCTCGTGCGCCCTACATATTGAGCCCCACATAGGCAACTCACCAGATAAATTACATAAGTCGATTCACAAGATAACCTTTTACTAATTTTGAATTGTTCTCCTGTTTGATGAGAGGAGAATGTATTGGTACCACTTTTGACGACTCTACACATATTGCATTTACGCTTCATACATTTATATATTCCATTTTGAGGAATAAAATTACCCAAAAAGGTCTTTTTTTGGCCCAACTGATGGTTAGAGCAGATAGCCTTATCCCTTACAATCTTGCTAGGGGCTAGTTTGTTTTTAAGGGTAGGTGCCCTTCTATAGACTATCCTAGGTTTAGAGGGAATGAGTTTTTTAAGATGTGGATCATCACAGATAATGGGCCAATGTCTTATTATGATTTGTTGAATCTCGCGATAATTGCTATTGAAACCGGTGATAAATAACGGTGTCTTATTATACTTCTCTACTGTTCTTTCTTTCACCATCCTTGTTTGATTCTTGTCTGATGTTAGATAAATATTTCTATCATCTTGTAATGCTCTAAGGTATCCTTTTTGGATCAAATCCAAAGGATAACCTTTCTCCAAGAATCTATCCTTCAGGATTAGGGATTGTTTTTTGTAACTTTCAACGGTGCTACAATTGCGTCTTATTCGTCTGAACTGCCCATAGGGCATGTTTTTCTTCCAACTCATATAGTGGTTACTGGTGAAATTTAGGAAACTGTTACAATCAACTTTTTAAAAAAAAGTTTCAGACATAATTGTACCGTCGATAGAAAAGAATAGTGATAGGTCCAAAAATTCAATCATATTAGATTGGATGTTTGAAGTAAATTCCAGATCAAATTCGTTAGCATTAAGCGAAGAGGTAAAGATTTTAGCTTCCTCAAAACTTCCCCTAAACAGAATAAGAAGGTCATCTATATAACGGCCATAGAACACCAGACTCGCACCCATAGGAGACCCATAAATGTGGGTCTCTTCAAATTTGCCCATATACAGATTGGCAAAACTGGGTGCGAATCTGGTGCCCATGGCCGTACCCTTTACCTGAAGATAGTGTTGTCCCTGATAAAGAAAATAATTATGATGTAATATAAAGTAAATTATTTCGCTAATAAATTGTTGTTGTCTTAGCGGCATATATATATCAGTGGCCAAATATGATTGAATGACCGACAGCCCCTTATCATGTGGGATGTTAGAGTAAAGCGAGCTCACGTCGCTGGTGATCCACCATAACTCATTATCAATTTTTTTGATACCTAAATTGTTTAGTTTATTTAAAAGATCTGTAGAATCCCTAATGAATGAGGGTAGATTGATAACATGTTTTTGTAAGAAGGAATCTATATAAGCAGAAAGATGGTCAGTCAAGCTGTCAATACCTGCCACAATTGGGCGACCAGGGGGGTGAGATGTATTTTTGTGGATCTTAGGCAAGTGGTAGTAAAATGCTACACTGGGATTTTTTGGATATAGATATTCCTTCTCCTTTTTAGATATGATGCCCTCATCAAATCCTTCTTTAAGAAGTGAATAGAGTTGTTTTTGATACACAGGGGTAGGGTCTTTCGCTAAAAGTTTGTAATAACTATCGTCTTTCAAAATCCTATCAGCTTCTAGGATATAATCCGATCTATTTTGGAGGACAATGCCCCCTCCTTTGTCCGCCTGGCGTATTATGATATTTTTATTCAAAGAAAGTGATTCAAGAGCTTGACGTTCACCAGGACTTAAGTTATGTCTATATTTAATTTTTTTAGATAGTTTTTCTAGATCTTTTAGTACCATTGATTGAAAGATGCTGATGTGCGAATTTCTCACATGGGGGGGATTAAAGTTTGATTTTGGCTTAAAATCTGTTTGTATATATTTCTCATTAAGCTGTTGTAGTAATGTATCAGGTTCAAATGTAATTATTCCATCTCTAAGATGTTTATCCATAGAATCCAAGACAATAGGTAAGCTATCTGTATTTTTTAACCGTTTTCTGCGAAGTATTTTTGTAAGGATAGCTTTCTAGTAAAGCTATTGATGTCCACAAACAGTTGGAACATGTTGGGACCATTAGTGGGGCTGAAGGATAGCCCTTTTCCTAGTACTCTGATTTCGTTGTCAGATAATATATGATCTGACAAATTAAAAATTCCCTTTTTATATTTTAATAATTTTTCCTTTTTGGTGGTTGAGGATTTTCCTCTATTTCCTCGTGTGTGTGTATTCTTTTTTGCCTTGGTGGTCGGGGGGACATAGACCAATGTTCCACACGATGGTCTAGACCCATCTCTAAAAAAGAAATATTGTTGTGTTCATTGTTATCAGATGTGGAAGGATTAAAATCAGGGACATCTTCTGGCTTGGGCTTGGATCAGGACATCGGAGGAGCTCTTCTGGATCGATCGGTGAACCTGGTATGGTGAAGATAAGGTAGGAAGATCTTCAGGGGCTTAGTGTTAGGTTTATTTATGGGGGGTTTGGGTTAGATTAGGGGTATGTGGGTGGTGGGTTGTAATGTTGGGGGGGTATTGTATGTTTTTTTTTACAGGCAAAAGAGCTGAATTCTTGAATCCGCCCCCTATTCGTCATCATTGAGGAAACTTTTACCCTGTATCTCACAGTCTGTAGACACATTACAGCCAATCAGCAGCAGACACTAACTTCCAGACCCTCCCAGGTCATGGGCAGCAGCCATTTTAGAATCATTGTGATGCAGCTTTTGAATAGAGAAGAGGTTTAGTGTTGCAGCTCCAGATTTTAATGGGAAATTGATAGTTAGGCTAGTGTATTCAGTCTCCACTACAGTCCTGAAAGACTCATCTGATCTCTGCTGTAAGGACAGCACACCAAAAAGCCATTTTTAGGGCTATATCAGTCTTTTTTTTTTTTTTCAGTCTTTTTTTTTTTTTTGCATAGGGCTAGAACTCCAGTCGTTTTTTTTTTTTGGCATTTGCCTGCCTGCCACCAGCCTGTGTGTGAGCCTCACAGCATATATTGTACCAACTTGCTCACTGCCACCACTCATATCTGGTGTAACATTATTTTAAATTAAAAAAAACAACAACTTTTACATTAGTTTGCTAATTGCAAGTTTAATCTAATTTTGTGATTAATTCCTCTGTGCCACCACTCATATCTGGTGGTGTAACATTATTTTAAATTTAAAAAACAAAACTTTTACATTAGTTTTCTAATTGCAAGTTTAATCTAATTTCATTTTCCATCAGGCCTGTGTGCCAGGCACCCAGCAAGCATATACTGTGATTAATTCCTCAGTGCCACCACTCATATCTGGTGGTGTAACAGAACATTATTGTAAATTTAGAAAAAAAAACAAATTTACATTAGTTTGTTAGTGTAATCTAATTTCATTTTCCATCAGGCCTGGGTCTCCCAGGCACACAGCATATACTGTTATTAATTGCTCTGTGCCACCCCCACCACTCATATCTGGTGTAACATTATTTTAAATTTAAAAATTAAAACTTTTACATTAGTTTGCTAATTGCAAGTTTAATCTAATTTCATTTTCCATCAGGCCTGTGTGCCAGGCCCACAGCAACCATATACTGTGATTAATTGCTGTGTGCCACCACTCATATCTGGTGGTGTAACAGAATATTATTGTGAATAAAAACAAAAACAAATTTACATTAGTTTGTTAGTGTAATCTAATTTCATTTTCCATCAGGCCTGGGTCTCTCAGGCACAAAGCATATACTGTTATTAATTGCTCTGTGCCACCCCCACCACTTATATCTGGTGTAACATTATTTTAAATTTAAAAAACAAAACTTTTACATTAGTTTGCTAATTGCAAGTTTAATCTAATTTCATTTTCCATCAGGCCTGTGTGCCAGGCCCACAGAAAGCATATACTGTGATTAATTCCTCAGTGCCACCACTCATATCTGTTGCAACATTAGTGTAAATTTTTTGATTTTTTTTTTTACATCAGTCTAGTAGTGTTATTGAATTTTAGTTGCCAGGTCAGCCTAGTTCCAGCCTGTGTGTCAGGCTCCCAGCATATATTGTGCCTACTTCCATCCTCAGTGCCACCACTCATATCTTCTTGTTTAATAGTAGTGTAAGTGTACATTTAAAAAAAATAAACTTTTTGGATTGTGAAACATCAGTCTGCTTTTTTTTTCCTGCTCACAGCGTATACTGTGCACACTTGCCCAGTGCCACCACTCATATCTTGTTTAATAGTAGTGTAAGTGTACATTTAAAAACAAAAAAAACTTTTTGGACTGTGAAACATCAGTCTGCTTTTTTTGTGTCAGGCTCACAGCTTATACTGGGCCCACTTGCCCAGTGCCACCACTCATATCTTGTTTAATAGTAGTGTAAGTGTACATTTAAAAACAAAAAAAACTTTTTGAACTGTGAAACATCAGTCTGCTTTTTTGTGTCAGGCTCATAGCGTATACTGTGCCCACTTTCCCAGTGGCACCACTCATATCTTGTTTAATATTAGTGTAAGTGTACATTTAAAAAAAAATGAAAGGCAGAGGCAGGCCATCTGCAGGTGCCGTCGTGGTCGTGGTGCTGTGATTCCCTTTGGCCCTAGAATAATGCCCAGTGTTCAGAGGCCACGTACCATGAACTCTAAAAGTTCTGAGGACATAGTTGACTTTTTAATACAGGACACCCAATAGCTTCCGCTCCGAACCTTGACGCACCATCCTCCTCCAGCTTACCTTCGGGCAGCACCTCTCAAGTTACCACTCGCCCGCCTGCAGCCACCACCAACACTAGCACCACAGCCGCTTCACTTGATCTGTCAGAGGAGTTATTTACACATCAGTTGGAAGAAATGATTGATGCGCAACCATTATTGCCTGAAGATGTAGATAACAGGGATATGTCTCAGTCAGGCAGCATTACACACATGGACGTACGGTGTGATGATGATGATGTTGTACCCGCTGCGGGAGTTTGGTCTGTCACTGTGAAGCGGGCATAACCCTTACACTACCTGATCGATACAATATCATACCTTATGTTTTAAAGCACGTTATTCCAAACAATTTAGGAATGTAAGGTGATTTATGTCCTTTATGGATTAAAACCAGACTCTGCATCAACTATGTAATTTTCCGTGGGAGTTTTGCCATGGCTCCCCCTCCGGCATGCCACATTCCAGGTGTTAGTACCCTTGAAACAACTTTCCCATCACTATTGTGGCAAGAAAAAAAAAAAAATTGCCTGCCCATTGAAGTCAATGGGGGTTCTCCTGGTTTGCCAGTTCGCGAACTTTTGCGGGAGTTTGCCATTGCAGTTCGCGAACCCAAATTTTTAGGTTCGCAACATCACTAGTCCTAACGCTGCTTTTGGCCGCCCGCAGGTATTTAGAGTCGACCAGGTAAAGGTGTACTGCTCACTTTCAAGCCGCGACTTTTCCATACCGCAGATCCCCTTACGCCAATTGCGTATCCTATCTTTTCAATGGGATCTTCCTAACGCCGGTATTTAGAGTCTTGGCTGAAGTGAGCAGTAGAGCCTCTACCGACAAGACTCCTAACGCCCATGGAAAGGCTGTAGTTAAGAGCTTTATGGGCTAACGCCGGTATATAGAGCTCTTAACTACAGTGCTCTAAAGAACACTAACACCCATAAACTATCTATGTACCCCTAAACCGAGGTCCCCCCACATTGCCGCCACTATAATAAATATTTTTAACCCCTAATCTGCCGACCGCACATCGCCGCCACCTACATTATCACTATGAACCCCTAATCTGCTGCCCCTAACATCGCCGACACCTACATAATATTTATTAGCCCCTAATCTGCCCCCCCCCTAACGTCGCCACTACCTAACTTCAAGTATTAACCCCTAATCTGTCGACCGGACCTCGCCACTACTATAATAAATGTATTAACCCCTAAAGCTAAGTCTAACCCTAACCCTAACACCCCCCTAAGTTAAATATAATTTTAATCTAACAAAATAAATTAACTCTTATTAACTAAAATATTCCTATTTAAAACTAAATACTTACCTGTAAAATAAACCCTAATATAGCTACAATATAACGAATAATTACATTGTAGCTATTTTAGGATTTATATTTATTTTACAGGCAACTTTGTATTTATTTTGACTAGGTACAATAGATATTAAATAGTTATTAACTTTTTAATTGCTACCTAGTTAAAATAATTGCAAAATTACCTGTAAAATAAATCCTAACCTAAGTTACAATTAAACCTAACACTACACTATCATTAAATTAATTAAATAAATTAGCTACCAATACCTACAATTAAATACAATTAAATCAACTAAACTAAATTACAAAAACAAACAAACACTAAATTACAGAAAATAAAAAAATATTACAAGAATTTTAAACTAATTACACCTAATCTAAGCACCCTAATAAAATAAAAAAACCTCAAAATAATAAAAATCCCTACCCTATTCTACATTACCCCTACTATAACCCACCCAAACCCCCTTAAATAAACCTAACACTACCCCCTGAAGATCTCTTTACCTTGAGTCGTCTTCACCCAGCCGGGCCGAAGTCTTCATCCGATGGGGCAGAAGAGGACATCCAGACCGGCAGACATCTTCATCCAAGCGGCATCTTCTATCTTCATTCATCCGGAGCTGAGCCATCTTCTTCCCAGCCGATGCGGATCCATCCTCTTCAACCGATGCCTACTTGCCAAATGAAGGTTCCTTTAAATGAGGTCATCCAAGATGGTGTCCCTCAAATTCCGATTGGCTGATAGGATTCTATCAGTCAATCGGAATTAAGGTAGGAAAAATCTGATTGGCTGATTCAATCAGCCAATCAGATTCAAGTTCAATCCGATTGGCTGATCCAATCAGCCAATCAGATTGAGCTCGCATTCTATTGGATGATCGGAACAGCCAATGGATGAAGATGCCTGCCGGTCCGGATGTCCTCTTCTGCCCAGATAGGATGAAGACTTCTGCCGGTCTGGATGTCCTCTTCTGCCCCATCAGATGAAGACTTTGGCCCGGCTGGGTGAAGACAACTCAAGGTAGTGAGATCTTCAGGGGGGTAGTGTTAGGTTTATTTAAGGGGGGTTTGGGTGGGTTAGAGTAGGGGTGTATTTTTTTTACAGGCAAAAGAGCTGATTACTTTGGGGCATGCCCCGCAAAAAGCCATTTTAAGGGCTGGTAAAAGAGCTGATTACTTTGTAATGTAGAATAGGGTAGGGACTTTTATTATTATTTTTTTTTTATTTTATTAGGGGGCTTAGATTAGGTGTAATTAGTTTAAAATTCTTGTAATATTTTTTTATTTTCTGTAATTTAGTATTTGTTTTTTTTGTAATTTAGTTTAGTTTATTTAATTGTATTTAATTGTAGGTATTGGTAGCTAATTTATTTAATTAATTTAATGATAGTGTAGTGTTAGGTTTAATTGTAACTTAGGTTCGGATTTATTTTACAGGTAATTTTGTAATTTTTTTAACTAGGTAGCTATTAAATAGTTAATAACTATTTAATAGCTATTGTATCTAGTTAAAATTAATACAAAGTAGCCTGTAAAATAAATATAAATTCTAAAATAGCTACAATGTAATTATTCATTATATTGTAGCTATATTAGGGTTTATTTTACAGGTAAGTTTTTAGTTTTAAATAGAAATACTTTAGTTAATAAGAGTTAATTTATTTTGTTAGATTAAAATTATATTTAATTTAGGGGGGTGTTAAGGTTAGGGTTAGACTTAGCTTTAGGGGTTAATACTTGAAGTTAGGTGGTGGAGACGTTGGGGGGGCAGATTAGGGGTTAATAAATATTATGTAGGTGTCGGCGATGTTGAGGGCAGCAGATTAGGGGTTCATAGGGATAATGTAGGTGGCGGAGGTGTCCGGAGCGGCAGGGGGTTAATTGTGTAATGCAGGTGTCAGCGATAGCGGGAGCAGCAGATTTGGGGTTAATAAGTGTAAGGTTAGGGGTGTTTAGACTCGGGGTTCATGTTAGGGTGTTAGGTGCAGACTTAGAAAGTGTTTCCCCATAGGAAACAATGGAGCTGTGTTGGGAGCTTAACGCTGCTTTTTTGCAGGTGTTAGGTTTTTTTCAGCTCAAACTGCCCCATTGTTTCCTATGGGGGAATCGTGCACAAACACGTTTTGCCAGCTTACCGCTAACGTAAGCAACGCTGGTATTGAGGGTTGAAGTGGCGGTAAATTCGGCTCAATGCTCCCTTTTTGGAGCCTAACGCAGCCCCTCAGACAACTCTAAATACCAGCGTTGTTTGGAAGCAGGGGTAGGAAAAAAAGCTGCGTTAGCTACGCAGGTCTTTACCGACAAAACTCTAAATCTAGCCGTTAGTGTTTTATTTTTCGTGATTTTAGTGTTAATTATTTTTGGTAAACTTAGATTTTTTACATTTTTCGTAGGATTTGTTTTTTGTTAGTTGTAATTTAGATTATTTTTTTTTCCTTAGTGTTGTTTTTTTAAATTTGTAATTTAGATACTTTAATTGGTAGTATTTTATATTTTATTAGATTAGTTATGTTAGGTCAATTTATAGTTTAATGTTAGGTTTATATTTATTTCACAGGTAAGTTTTTATTTATTTAAATAGATTTATAATGTAATTTTAATTTAAAGTTAGAGGGGTGTTAGGTTTAGGGGCTACTAGTTTCATTTAGTGTTTTGTGATGTGGGGTGCCGGTGGTTTAGGGGTTAATAAGTTTATTTAGTGGTGGAGATGTGGGAGGCCGGAGGTTTAGGGGTTAATAACTTTATTTAGTGGCGGCGACGTCGGGGAGCGGCGGAATAGAGGTTAATAACTTTATTATAGTGGCGGCAATGTCGGGGGTGAAGCAGTTTAGGGGTTAATATATTTAAATAAGGTTGGCGATGTGGGTGGTTGGCAGATTAGGGGTTAATAACTTTATTGAATAGTCACGATGTGGGTGGGCGGCAGATTAGGGATTAATAGGTTTATTATAGTGTTTGCGATTCGGGAGGGTGGCAGTTTAGGGGTTAATAGGTAGTTTATGGGTGTTAGTATACTTTGTAACACTTTAGTTATGAGTTTTGAGAAACATTTTTGTGGCGCAAAACTCATATCTATTGGTCTTAGATTGCGTATGGATCGTGTCGGTATAGGCTGCAACGCAAGCATTTTAGCCGGACTGCACAACCTGTAATACCGGCTCTATGAAAATCCCACACAAAAACGTCCTTTTTTGAGTGCGGGATTGACGTTGCGTTACAGGCTAAAATGCTTGTGGCATAGCTACACCGACACAACTCCCAATAGTGCGTTACCGATTTTACGCTTAAATTGCCATTTTTTTCAGCGTTAAAAGCCACAACGCAAAACTCGTAATCTAGGTGAAAATGTTTTACTGATTTCTCACAAAAAAATGATCGACTTTCATATTATTACAGCTGTGCAGGGGAGGAACTTCCATTTGTGCAGCAGGTGCAGTAGCACCAGGGTGTAAAACCTGGTGGGCCCATAGCAGTCAGTCTATTCATAGGCATGTGCAGAATGTGTAAAATTCTAATACAGGGGACCCTTTTTATAGTGCAGGGAGCAGTATCTATGTATATACTCAAAATCATTAAACAGAGCACTAGTTATATTATTACTATTACTATTGATTACTAAGCTACCATTGTACATTGTAGAGTCCAAAACAAATAATGCACCAGGGCCCTTTGTTGAGTAGGTCCGCTACTGCAGCTTTGTCTACATTTGTATACTTCAATGTTTCTGTTACTACAAACTAATTTTAAACACCTTCTATTGGAAAAGCATGCAATAATTAAATTCTAAGAAGTGTTTAAAGAAACTTTATTATATGTATGCTGTGGCTGTATGTCCATTTTAATTAAGTTTCAGATATAACTGATTAATAATTAAGCTTTTATTTGTCTTTTTAAACTCTAAGGCAGACACCTCAGACACTTTTGCAGTGATCACAATGCATCTTACTGATGTGTATTCAATGAGCACAGCTCAAAGGACAGGCACGTTCATATACATAAACAATTCATAAAAAGACAAAACAAACTTTTTTTTAATTAACTATTTTATTTTAAATTTGCTTAAAATAGTATGCAGGGACTATACAGCCCTTTCATATATGTGACTAGACTGTGCTTTTAACTTTGTTCAGTTTTTCATTTTCTAAAGTAACTAATTTTAAAACTAATTTTAGCCACTGTAATTAGTGTAGTTTTATGTACAACTCCAATTCCAAAATAGTTTGCAAAATGCAAAAAAACAAACAAAAAGAGTAATTTGAAAATTCAGTTCACTCTGTACTATATTGGAACACATTATTAACATATTATTTGATGTTTTACGTTGTGAATTAAATGTATTTTTGAAAATATACACTTATTTCAAATCTGATGACTGCAACACCTTCCAAAAAAGTTGGGACAGGGGGAATTTAGGACTAATTGCGATGTGACAAGTTGAAATAAGAAAGTGATGTGAAACAGGGAAAGCAATTATGTAATCATAGTATCTAAGGAGTCTCCAAAAAATATGCCTAATCCTTCAAAAACAATGATGGGTTGAGGCTCGCCAATATGCCAAAATATGCATCAGTGAGTAATCCAACACTTTGAGAACAACATTCCCCGAATACAAATCGGTAGGATTTGGGGCATTTCAATTTCTACAGTGCACAATATAATTAAAAGATTCAAGGAATCCAGTCAAATCTCAGAGCGTAAAGGGCAAGGCCGAAAACCCCTTCTGAAAGCAGAAGCCATTCATCAACACTGTCCAGAAGTACCGCCGACTTCTCTGGGCTTGGTCTCATCTGAGATGGACAGTAGCACAGTGGCTAGTTTAGTGTAGGCTAGGGTTTTTTTTATTGGGGGGGGGGGGGCTTTTTATTTTCATAGGGCTATTAGATTTTGGTTCAGTACCCTGGATAGAGCTTGCTGATTGATGGCTAAATTTAGCCATTCAATTAGCAAGCACAACAGGTTCTGAACCTAAGATGGGCCGGCTCCAAAGCTTTTTTTCCTGCTTTTTCAAATAAAGATACCAAGAGAATGAAGAAAAATTGATAATAGGAGTAAATTAGAAAGTTGCTTAAAATTGCATGCTCTATCTGAATCATGAAAGAAAGAAAAAAAATTGGGTTTAGTATCCCTATAAGATTATTTTTATTTTACTCTAACCAGTCAGTTACTTCCTTCTTGAAAGGGAAATGAAGAATTTTATTTGTTTATGTTTTTCTATCTCATGTGTATTGACTGCTGTGAGTTTCTGCAACAGAATATCTGATTCTACCTGTAAGTATGCTATTGCAACTGGTTACCATGGTGACTGTATGTTAGCACTTGCAAGTGGTTACCATGACAACCAGACATAAGAAAATGTCTTCACTAAGTTGTCATGAAAAACGTGGCTCCACACCATAATTAATTACTTCATTTTTTTCTGTTACATATGACATTTTAAAATTTACTATTCAGATTAGGTTAATACCTTTCATCAGTGGCATAAAATGTAATTTGCTATGCTTTGGGAAATATATCATGTGATTGTATATTCTTGTTTCAATTGTATTGAGTTTACATTTTTATTATTATAATTGATTTGTTGCTGGTTTTAATTGATGGAACACTGTTTAATTGATACAAAGGTATGCGTGGCAATCTACAAGTTTACTTAAACTTATTTAATGGTTATGTTGCATAACAGTTATGATTGTTTTCAGGACCGCCTCTAGAAATTTTGGGGCCCCTGACTTAACCATTGATCAGCCCCCTCCTTTGACATGTGCAATTTTTGACCAAGTGACTAAAACGTATATGCACTTTATTCTTCAGTGTCTATTTAAACTTGGAAATGTTGTAAAGGTAGTAACATACAAACACACAGACACACTCATACACTGAAACACACACACACACTCACACATAAGGATTCACATATAGACACTCTAGCAGACACGTAAAGAAACACACAAACACACTCAGACACAGACACCCAAACAGACACTCAGCACTTGATTACACTGACCTGACAAGTAATGAGGTAGACTACAGTTTTTTTGTTTTTTTTTTAAAAAAAAAGGAGATTTAGAAAACAAAATATGGAGTTCTGATTATCTTTTTGTAAAGGAAAATGCCAACTAAATGATGACAACAGCATGCAGTGGCTGAAAGGAAAGGCCCTGAACTGCCTAAACAATAATTTAAAGGTTAAATGGTGGATTGGTGACTTCCGTAAAGGTCTCATTAGTCTCAAAGTCTTTAGAAAGATGTGAATAATTAGTAGTAAGGTCAAAATGTCCTAAAAAGGAACAGACAATGACACACACACACAAACTCAAACTTGCACATACACCCAAGGAAACACTGACAGAGACAGCCTCAGAAAACACACAAAGACATACAAAGACACACACAGAAAACACACAAAGACACACACACACACACACAGACAACCACATAAAACACAGAAAGACATACATACACACACCCTCACAGAGACACCCACAGAAAACACACACCCTCACAGAGACATCCACAGAAAAAACAGACATACATACATACACACACACCCCCTCACAGAGACATCCACAGAAAACACAGACATACACACCCACCCTCACAGAGGCATCCAGAGAAAATACACAAAGGCAAACATACACACACCCTCACAGAGACACCCATAGAAAAAGACATATGCACACACCCTCACAGACATCCACAGAAAATACACAAAGACATACACACCCACCCTCACAGAGAGACCACTGAAAGAAAAATGCATACACACTCATAGAGACACAAACCAAAGCACAAAGACATAAATACAGACACCCACAGAAACACTCACAGGAGGAAACATTTATGCACCTTGTATCCCCTAAATCAACAGTGTGTGACATGCATGATAAAAAAATTGCAGAAATTAAGAGATCACTTTTAAAGAATCATATTTGTAACTGTAAACAAAAAGAATTCTGTGAATTCAAAATTGTACATTAATGATCTGGGTAGATGGCTAGATCAAGAAAAGTACTTTTAAAAGGTTGACATATGTTTGTTTGTTTTTTCTCCATTTTCCCCAACCAAGAGCACCACTTTAAATATGGTGTACATATGTTCCCATCTGTCAGCTGTACTTATGGATTTTGAAAATTCTGTCTGTACTCTATATGGTCTTGGTGGAACCATAAGCTGTGGTACTCATACCATTAGATCTGGTTAAATGCAGGATTTAGGCTTGTTGGTATGTATTTCAAAATTAAGTCAGCTGTAGTGTAAACTGTACAATTTTAAGTTAACCTGTCTCATTTCAAACACTGAGCAATCTTAGTCTGAGAGTATAACATTTTATGCAGATGTAAAAGTCTTAGATAAAATGCCTCCTTACATCTGGAAAGTCCTTGCATAAAGGTGCAGTAAACTGGAATGTAATTAAAATATATATTAATTAAAAAAAAAAACTCATATCTGCCAAGAGGGCACCTACCATTTGTCAAATAATCATAAATACACAGCTGCTAAAAAATTGTTTTTATGGACCCCTGGCCCCACCATACAACTACTACCACACTGAAAGTACAATCCGAAATTGCCAAAGAAATAAAAAATATTTGCTAAGTAAGTCCTACCTCCTCTGCAAATGAAAGTGATCTGCCGTCTGACTCAGACACACATTGTACAAAAAAAGTGCCAAGTCTGTCTCACACTGTGCTATAATGGTTTAGTGCACACTCAGAAATCCTCTCAAATGCTAATACCTTACTCCTTGTAATAACATTTCCCATTCTCAATTAGCACTCTGTTGTAGTACCCACTGGTGGCTGCCAAAATGTAAAAAAAAAAAATAAAAAAAATTTTTTTTTTTAGTTCTTGCCTCATGGGGTCCCCCTGGCCCATTGGGCCCCTGACAGGAGTCACCCCTGTCACCCACTGATGGCGGCCCTGATTGTTTTTAATGGTTACATGGTATATCACCTGGGACTAATCACTATCTTCAATTAATTGAAAAGACCTTTTTTTCAATATCATATTACGAGTTTTGCGTTACGGTTTTAATGCTGCAAAAATGGCCATTTCAGAGTAAAAAATGTAACGCAGCCATTACGAATCTTGACGGTATAGCTATACCGCAAGCATTTTAGCCTGTAAAGCAACGTCAATCCCACACTAAAAAAAATGACGTTTTTGCATGGGATTTCCATAGCACCGGTATTACAGGTTGTGCGGTAAAGCTAAAATGCTTGTGTTACAGCCTATACTGGTACGGTCCGTTCCGCTATCTGAGAGCAGTAGTTACGAGTTTTGCACAACAAAACTGTTACACAAAACTCATAACTAAAATGTTACAAAGTACACTAACACCCATAAACTACCTATTAACCCCTATTCCGCCACCCTCCCGCATCACAAACACTATAATAAAGTTTTATTAACCCCTAATCTGCCGACATTACCGTCACTAATAAAAGCTATTAACCCCTATTCCGCCGCTCCCCGACATCGCCACCACTAAATAAAGTTATTAACCCCTAAACCTCTGGTCTCCCACATCACCACCACTAAATAAGCCTATTAACCCCTAAACCACCAGCCCCCCACATTGCAAAATACAAAATTAAACTATTAACCCCTAAACTTTAAATTAAAATTACAATATCCCTATCTTAAAATAAATAAAAACTTACCTGTGAAATTAAAACAACTTAAGTTTAAACTAACAATTAACATAACATAACTATTATACTAAAATTAAAATAACTACCAATTAAAAAAAAATTACACATTAAAAAAAAACTAAAAATTAAATCTAAAATTACAAAAAATAAAAAATACTGAATTACAAAGAATAACAAACACTAAATTATAAAAAATAGCAAACACTAAATTACAAAAAATAACAAATGAAATTATCCAAAATAAAAACAATTACACCTAATCTAATAGCCCTATAAAAATAAAAAGCCCCCTAAAATAAAAATAAAAATCCCTAGCCTACAATAAACTACCAATAGCCCTTAAAAGAGCCTTTTGTAGGGCATTGCCCTAAAGAAATCAGCTCTTTTCCCTGAAAAAAATACAAACACCCGCCAACAGTTAAACCCACCACCCAACCAACCACCCAAAATAAAAAAACTAACAATAACAATAACCTAAGCTACCCATTGCCCTGAAAATGGCATTTGTATAGGCATTGCCTTTAAAGGGCATTTAGCTCTTTTGCATTGCCCTTTTAAGGGCATTTAGCTCTTTTAAAAAAGCCCAAACCCTAATCTAAAAAAACCCCCACCCCAAAACGTTAAAAAACCCTAACACTAACCCCCTTCAATCCACTTACAGTTTCTGAAGTCCGGACATCCAGGTGGTGAGAAGTCTTCATCCAAGCGGCAAGGTCTTCATCCATACAGGTGGCGTCTTCTATCTTCATCCAAGTAGCATCTTCTATAATCATCTTGGTGGCGCGGAGCGGGTCCATCCTTCCAGACATCCGGCGCTGAGTGTCCTCTTTATACGGTCACCACCGTACACTGAATCTTCAATGCAAGGGAGCTTTTTCAAAATGGCGTACCTTGCATACCTATTGGCTGATTTGATTTATGAAATTCAAATCAGCCAATAGGATGAGAACTACTGAAATCTTATTGGTGGTTCAAATCAGCCAATAGGATAAGAGCTACTGAAATTCTATTGGCTGATTTGAATTTCATTAATTTCATAAATACAAATATAAAAGCATATATAATAGCCTCAGAGGCAGCGGACCAGTTAAGGAGCAGCGGTTTTAAGGCCGCTGCTTCACAACTGCTGTTTCCGGCAAGCTTGAAGGCTTGCGCGGAAACAGGGGCATCCAGGTTTCCAACAAACTTCAACAAACTTTCTAACAAACTTTCCATAATCCTGCCACTTAAAGGGACACTATACCCAAACATTTTCTTTCATGATTAAGGTAGGAATATAATTTTAAACAACATTCCAATTTACTACTATTACCTAATTTGCTTCATTCTTTAGATATACTTTAATGAAGAAATAGCGATGCCCACTGTGAACCAATCAGAGGAGGCATCTATGTGCAGCTACCAATCAGCAGCTACTAAGCATATCTAGATATGCTTTTCAGCAAAGAATATCAAGAGAATTAAGCAAAATAGATAATAGAAGTAAATTAGAAAGTTGTTTATAATTGTATGCTCTCTCTAAATCATGAAAGAAAAAAATTGGGTTTCATGTCCCTTTAACACATGTGCTTTGTACTCTTCACTGACTAAGTATATAAAACTACACATATTTCAAGTTTAAAGGGACATAATACTTATATGCTAAATCACATGAAAGTGATGCAACATAGCTGTAAAAAGTTGTAAATCACCTGAACATCTCTATGTAAAAAAAGGAAGATATTTTACTTCAAAATGTCCTAAGCTCACCAGAGTAAGTGTTCTGTAATAAGTTATCTTTCAGTTACTGCCCAACTGCAAGAAATGACCAGCAGCCAATCAGCATCAGCATTGCTGAGGTCATGAACTGTTTTACTGTGATCTCATGAGATTTCCTAGTAAACTTTATTAAACGGAATAGGGAAATAACACGAGTGTGCATGAGGCACGCTCCCTTGCAAGTCCCAGGACAGGCATACTGATTAGCTGCTTAAAGTCCTTTACAATGGGATGTGAATACTTAAGACATTTTGAAGTAAAATATCTTTATTTTTACATAAAGATGTTTGAGTGATATTTTCTAGTCAGCTTTTTACAGCTATGCTGCATCACTTTCAAGTGTTTCAACATTTGTGTATCATTTCTCTTTAATATGCTGGCATTCCTATTCCTGCATGATCAAAGTTGTAATGGTCCTTTATTCTCAATGCATATAAATGTACAGTGAGATTGACCTTTAAAAAACTATTAAAAATCCCCAAAATCAATTTACCTGGGGTCTGAACTCCTTGCCATTTAAATTTCAGAGTAGTTTTTATAGACTTTACAATAATGTTGTCACACAAGCAAAACAAATGACTATTTCCCCCTGCAATAGAGAGAGAGGGAGAGATAGATAGTTAGATAGATAGATAGATAGATAGATAGATAGATAGATAGATATGGGTACAATGAAAATTAATTAAATCAATTTTAAGAATTTTTATTTACACCAGTTTATAAGTACAAATATAAAGGCATATATAATAGCTGTTGGATAACTTGTACTTCATGTTGGTATGGATATATTTCAATACAAAGTTAAGTAGCAATATATTACTAACTAATTGATAAGATTAACAATAATCATTAAACTAAGCATCAGAAAACACTGGTTTGTTCAAAACATATCCATAGGGACAAGTTGTTTACAGGTTTACAATGACATTCCCTACAGCCTCATCAGTTGACAAGGACACACTTCCATAGTGTGAAATCAAAAAGTAGTTTTATTCAATGTAGGATCATTCATTTTTGCAAGTGGAGATTACAAATTACAAGTGGAGCGCTAAATATCACTTTCAAGAAAGCTATATTTGCACTCCACTGTGTAATACCAGCGCACGGTAATGTGCCCTGGTATTACAAGTTAACAGCAATGAAAATACAAGTTCGCGTTTGCATTGCTTGGAAACATTGTGCTCCCGAGAGTTCTCTTCCATAGGTTCCAATGGGAGCCTTGTTCTGGTGCCGTCAGAGACAGCATTAGAATTAAAGCTCAGTGAAGGGTGTAAGTCACACAGCGATTAAAGCATTTATAAATATATATGTATATGCTGATATACATACTGTATATATATATATATATATATATATATATATATATATATATATATATATATATATAACAATGAACAGATGGCTGCAGCCATCTGTTCATTGTTATTATTCATTATTATTCATTATTCATCTCTCGCATGCACCCTGGCAGATTGATTTTGGAAGTGAGAGTGCTCTCCTGCTGTTTATATTTATATATATATATATACTGTATATATGTAGTGATGTCGCAAACATAAAATTTTGCGTTTGCGAACGGCGAATGCAAACTTCCACAACTGTTCGCGAACGGGCGAACCGGGCGAACCGCTATAGACTTCAATAGGCAGGCGAACTTTAAAACACACAGGGACTCTTTCTGGCCACAATAGTGATGGAAAAGTTGTTTCAAGGGGACTAACACCTGGACTGTGGCATGCCCGAGGGGGATCCATGGCAAGACTCCCATGGAAAATTACATAGTTGATGCAGAGTCTGGTTTTAATCCATAAAGGGCATAAATCACCTAACATTCCTAAATTGTTTGGAATAACGTGCTTTAAAACATCAGGTATGATGTTGTATCGATCAGGTAGTGTAAGGGTTACGCCCGCTTCACAGTGACAGACCAAACTCCCCATTTAACGCACCACAAACAGTCCATTTGCACAACCGCAAACTCCCTATTTGCACAAGGTTGGATACCAAGCTAGCCATGTCCCGTTCCTTGTCCTCACTGATGTCATTGAAGGTCTCTTCCTCCACCCAGCCACGTACAACACCAAGGTCCCCGAAAGGTGACAACAAGCCCCCTGGGACACATGCTGTGTTTGGTCTTCCACCTCCTCAAAGCCATCTTTCTCCTCTGACTCCTCTTCTTCAGACTCCTCTCTCTGCATTGCCTCTCTCTGTGTTATTATAAGGTGTGTTAAGTAGTACTATTCCTATCAGTTTAATCCCTGTTATGTCCCCTATCAGGGGACGTGTATATGGCATTGATTTTAGGAACCGGGAGATGGAAAAAGATGCTTGGTCGGTACTCCTACTTCAAATTTGGGGCACTGCATGTGCAATCTACTGTGCCACCAGATAGGAGTGGTGTGTTAAGTAGTACTATTCTTATCAGTTTAATCCCTGTTACGTCCCCTATCAGGGGACGTGTATATGGCATCGAATTTAGGAACCGGGAGATGGAAAAAGATGCTTGGTCGGTCCTCCTATTTCAAATTTGGGGCACTGCGCATGTAATCTTATGTGCCACCAGATAGGAGTGGTGTGTTAAGTAGTACTATTCCTATCAGTTTAATCCCTGTTATATGCCTTTTTTTTGTTTGGTTTTTGAAGCCACAGTACAGCTCCAGAGGCCAGAAATATTAGGCATGTACACATGCCTGAAAAATTAGGTATTGTTGCCGCCGCTGCTGTAGCAGCGGCCACAAAAATTTATGTTTATTTGCCAGGCAGAAAGTGCCCTAAAACATTTTGGCTTGAACCCTAGTTGGTGGCGGATAAGTGACGCAAGTCATCCGGCATTCAGAGATAAAATACAGCAGAGTGTGGACCATTTTTAGCCCAAGGCAGCTCATCTCATCAGGCCTTTTTTAGTCGAATGTATCGCCCACTGTCAGTCCCTTCAGGATCTATCCCTCATTCATCTTAATAAAGGTGAGGTAATCAAGACTTTTTTGACCTAGGCGACTTCTCTTCTCAGTGACAATACCTCCTGCTGCACTGAAGGTCCTTTCTGACAGGACACTTGAAGCGGGGCAGGCCAGAAGTTCTATCAAAAATTGGGATAGCTCAGGCCACAGGTCAAACCTGCACACCCAGTAGTCAAGGGGTTCATCACTCCTCAGAGTGTCGATATCTGCAGTTAAGGCGAGGTAGTCTGCTACCTGTCGGTCGAGTCGTTCTCTGAGGGTTGACCCCGAAGGGCTATGGCAATGCATAGGACTTAAAAAGCTCTGCATGTCCTCCATCAACAACACGTCTGTAAAGCGTCCTGTCCTTGCCGGCGTGGTCGTGGGAGGAGGAGGATTACTTTCACCTCTTCCCCTGTTAGATTCCCATTGTGCTGTGACATCACCCTTATATGCTGTGTAAAGCATACTTTTTAATTTATTTTGGAACTGCTGTATCCTTTCCGACTTGCGGTAATTCGGTAACATTTCAGGCACTTTATGCTTATACCGGGGGTCTAGTAGCCTGGACACCCAGTACAGGTTGTTCTCCTTGAGCCTTTTTATACGAGGGTCCCTCAACAGGCACGACAACATGAAAGACGCCATTTGCACAAGGTTGGATGCCGAGCTACTCATGTCCTGTTCCTCATCCTCAGTGATCTCATTGAAGGTATCTTCTTCCCCCCAGCCACCTACAACACCACTGGTACCAAATAGGTAACAAAGAGCACCCTGGGATGCCTGTTGTGGTTGGTCTTCCTCCTCCTCCTCCTCCTCCTCCTCAAAGCCACATTCCTCCTCTGACTCCTCTTCCTCACAATCCTCTTCCAGCGTTGCCGCAGGTCCAGCAAGCGATGCTGATAAGGCTGTTTCTGGTGGTGATGGTGACCACAACTCTTCCTCTTCACGCTCATCTACGGATGATCCAGCACTCTTCGCAGGGCACGCTCCAGGAAGAAAACAAATAGTAGGATGTCGCTGATGGTGCCTTTGGTGCGACTGACTAGGTTTGTCACCTCCTCAAAAGGACGCATGAGCCTACAGGCATTGCACATGAGCGTCCAGTAATGTGGCAAAAAAATTCCCAGCTCCGCAGAAGCTGTCCTAGCACCCTGGTCATACAAATAGTCGTTAATGGTTTTTTCTTGTTGGATCAGGTGGTCGAACATTAGGAGTGTTGAATTCCAACTTGTCGGGCTATCGCAAATCAAGCGCCTCACTGGCATGTTGTTTCACCGCTGGATATCTGAAAAGTGCGCCATGGCCGTGTAGGAATGCCTGAAATGGCCACACACCTTCCTGGCCTGCTTTAGGATGTCCTGTAAGCCTGGGTACTTATGCACAAAGCGTTGTACGATCAGATTACACACATGTGCCATGCATGGCACATGTGTCAACTTGCCCACCAAATTTCTTCCATTGTCACTAACCACTTTGCCAATCTCCAGTTGATGCGGAGTCAGCCATTGATCCACCTGTGCATTCAGGGAGGACAGGAGTGCTGGTTCGGTGTGACTCTCTACTTTCAGGCAAGTCAACCCCAAGATGGCGTGACACTGCCGTATCCGGGATGTGGAATAGTACCTGGGGAGCTGGGTGGGTGCCATTGATGTGGAGCAAGACGCAGCAGCAGAAGAGGACTCAGCCAAGGAGGTTATGGAAGAGGATGGAGTAGGAGGAGTAGAGGATGTGGCAGCAGGCCGGCCTGCAAGTCGTGGTGGTGTCACCAACTCCTCTGATGAGCCACGCATTCCATGCTTGGCAGCCGTCATCATGTTTACCCAATGCGCAGTGTAGGTGATATACCTGCCCTGACCATGCTTTGCAGACCAGGTATCAGTGGTCAGATGGACCCTTGCCCTAACACTGTGTGCCAGACATGCCATTACTTCCTTTTGCACAATCGAGTACAGGTTGGGGATTGCCTTTTGTGCAAAGAAATTTTGCCCGGGTACCTTCCACTGCGGTGTCCCAATAGCTACAAATTTTTGGAACGCCTCAGACTCCACCAGCTTGTATGGTAAAAGCTGGTGGGCTAAGAGTTCAGACAAGCCAGCTGTCAGATGCCGGGCAAGGGGGTGACTTTGTGACATTGGATTCTTACGCTCAAACATGTCCTTGACAGACACCTGACTGTGGGCAGATGAGCAGGAACTGCTCAAGGCAAAACACGTAGTGGCGGATGGTTGAGAGGGGGCAAGGAGGACAGCAGTGGTTGACGTGGCTGAAGATGCTGGAACAGGAGGAGGATGGCGGCTTTGAGTTTGTGTGCTGCTTGTACTCATGTGTTGATCCTATAGGCGTTTGTGATGTGCGATCATGTGCCTTTGCAAAGCAGTTGTACCTAGGTGGGTGTTGGACTTCCCACGACTCAGTTTCTTTTGGCACAGGTTGCAAATGGCATCGCTGTTGTCAGAGGCAGACACACAATAAAAAATGCCACACTGCTGAGCTCTGCAATAACAGCATTCTGGTGGTGGCAACAGCATGCGTTGATTGGCGTGCTGTCTGGCTGACCCTGGATGCCGATGCATGCTGTCTGACTGTGCCACTAGCTCCTTGCGACGACCTCCCCCTGCCAACTCGTCTCCTCCTCCTCTCTGTCTCCCCATCTGAACTTTCCCCCCTCTTCTTCTTCTCTTCTAGCGGGCACCCACGTGACATCCACGGACGCATCGTCATCATCAACCGCTTCACTTGTATCTGACAAATCAGCAAAGGAAGCAGCAGTGGGTACAACATCATCATCATCACACCGTACGTTCATGTGTGTAATGCTGCCTGACTGAGACATATCCCTGTTATCTACATCTTCTGGCAATAATGGTTGCGCATCACGATCACTCATTTCTTCCAACTGATGTGTAAATAACTCCTCTGACAGATCAAGTGAAGCGGCTCTGGTGCTAGTGTTGGTAGTGGTGGCAGGCGGGCGAGTGGTAACTTGAGAGGTGCCCGAAGCTAAGCTGGAGGAGGATGGTGCGTCAAGGTTCTGAGCAGAAGCTGTAGAAGATTGGGTGTCCTGTGTTAGCCAGTCAACTATGTCCTCAGAACTGTTTGAGTTCGGGGTACATGGCCTCTGAACAATGGGCATTATTCTAGGGCCAAAGGGAATCACAGCACCACAAACACAACGGCCCCTGCGGGGTGGCCTGCCTCTACCTGTCATTTTTTTTTCAATTAGTGGTACTATGCGTGCAAGCTACTGTGACAACAGATATGAGTGGCACTGTGCACTGGCAGAAGTTGGCATAGTAGACGCTGTAGGCCTGACACACACGCTCGCAGACAACTAACTGCTATTCAATCTATTACAGTCAAAATTGTATTTTTTTTTTTTTTTAATGTACACTACTGTTACACCAGATATGAGTTGCACTGGGGTGACACTGTGCCCTGGCAGGCACTGAAACGCACACGTGTGAAGGAAACTGACTGCTATTATTTAACACAGTCAAAAAAGTGTTGTTTTTTTTTAAATTTACACTACTGTTACACCAGATATGAGTTGCACTGGGGTGACACTGTGCCCTGGCAGGCACTGAAATGCACAAGTGTGAGGGAAACTGACTGCTATTATTTAACACAGTCAAAAAAGTGTTGTTTTTTTAAAATTTACACTTCTGTTACACCAGATATGAGTTGCACTGGGGTGACATTGTGCCCTGGCAGGCACTGAAATGCACACGTGTGAAGGAAACTGACTGCTATTATTTAACTCAGTCAAAAAAGTGTTGTTTTTTTAAAATGTACACACTGTGAGCCTGACACACACGCTGACAGGCAGGCAACTGCAATTAGATTACACAGGAAAAAAAAAAAAAAACAGACTGATGTTCTAGCCCTAAAAGGGCTTTTTGGGGTGCTGTCCTTACAGCAGAAATCAGATGAGTCCTTCAGGACTGTAGTGGACACTGAATACACTAGCCTAGCTATCGATTTCCCTATTAAATCAGCAGCAGCTACACTGTCCCTCCTCTCACTAAGAATGCAGCTTCCGAATGAATCTAAAATGGATGCTGTCCAGGAGGTAGGAGGGTCTGGGAGGGAGGGTCTGCTGCTGATTGGCTGGAATGTGCCTGCTGACTGTGAGGTACAGGGTCAAAGTTTTACTCAATGATGACGAATAGGGGGCGGATATGTTAGCCCGCCGCGGCGAACGCGAACATGCTATGTTCAGCCGGGAACTATTCACCGGCAAACTATTTGCGACATCACTATATATATGTCAATATGTGTATATACACATATTAACACATAAATATATATGTATTTAATATACATATATATTTACTGGGAACACACAGTTCCCATATACCCCAGTGTAAAGGCACATTTCAGTGCTGTTTTGTTCTAACACCCTGCTCCCGCCAACTTTAAAACCCCAAAACGGCCTAGTGCAGTTGTTTTCGATTTAAAAAAGCTATATTTTTTTTAAATAAAAAACTACAATGCCCTTTATTTTGAGGCATTTGGGGCACTTTTAGAAAATTAACCAGAGATCGTATCTCTTGTTAATTTTCTGAGCGCTAATTGCTACCGCAAGCTCATGGTAGTAATAACCAGACACTTGTAATGGCTGGTTAATTATCGCATCTTGCAGATGGGCAAATTTGTCTATTTGCAGGTGCACGATAATTTAGCGCTCCACTTGTAATCTAGCCCTAAATATACAATTTGATGTATAATAATATAACAAATTAAATAGATACATGAATGTATAACACATGAAGGAAATACAAGTATGCATATATTTGCTGCCCACCACCTTATCTCTTAAACTTATATTTTCTCTGTCTCTCTGTTTCAGGTAAGCAGATTAAACAAAAATTATTGGCAGTGAGGTTTAACTCATTATGGACATAAATATTAATTTGTTTTAAAACTATTGAAATCCTAATTCTAATTATTGTGCATAGGACCCTTGAATTAAAGACTTTACATTCACTAAACCATTTTATTTTCAACATTTTTCCTGAATATTGACAAATGTTCTCTCAGTTGGAAGTGTACACATTATCTTAAAATGCAAATCAGCCAGGTTATTGTTTTTTTTTTTTCATTATTTCAGAAATAAAGCCTGTCATAGAGATGTAATGTTGACAACTATCTAAATCATGATTGATTCTATTTAGCAACACAATTGTGGTTACTGCTCTCATCTAAGTGGCTATAAGGTAGAATCAGTGAATGTGTAAGCAGTATACGCAAATTTACATCAGCAAGTCATAAATGCCCTCCCAGATAGCAAAATTTGAAATTATTAGAGGAAAATGTTCTTGCTGTTATAGTAACATTTTATATGGCTGTTTTCACTAATCATATCATTCACTAATTTACAATCATTTTAATGTTGTTGTTTTTTTGTTCTTGTTTTTAGTGAGTTGTTATAGTGTTCAAAAGAACAATATGCTGAATAAGATGATTTATTACACAAGAGGTCTATAATATTTCATGGTGAGATAAATACCCTCTTTTAATAATTTGCATATTTATTTCACTTTTGAATTAAAAAATGCTACTTTTTTTTACTGACTTGGTTTAAATTTGCACACAAAAAAAAAGAAAAAGAAAGAGAAAAGAAGAAAGAAAATAAATGCATCAATGTAATTTAATTCTAATGTAAGTATTACACTATCACTTTTTCTTATTAGGATACTAGTACCTCTATTAGAGTCATACAAAATTGGATTCTGTGCAATTTGTGTTATTTATTCTGACTAACCTATAAATTATTCAGACTTCACATTTTTCCCTGCTTCAAATGCCCTCTGCAAATGATCTAAAGAGATATAAAACATTTTAATGGATTCTTTACATGCCCATTTATCAGACATTATTGTTTGTCTGCTTTGCAAGTTGAGAATATCTAAAATCTATGTTGTATGTGAAAGAAATAATTGTTTCCCAGCTTAAATACGCAAGTTAGAAACAGCTCTTATGATTGTATTGGTATTATGTGAATGGACTTCCTTTGTTAAAGTTTCATTTGTCAATGTGATAAATAAACAAAACATTTTGTATACAATTGCTGTTTGTTTTAAGAACTGTGAAAAGTCATGTTTTAATAATTGTGTACATCAAATACCTATCTTGTAGCTTCCAGGAAAGCAAGATAAATGATATGTTTGTTTTATTTCTTAGGTCAAGTAAATAAATACTTACATCAGTGTAAGGATGTAAAATAATATACAGAATGTCTATTCTTGTCTTACTTCTATCTAGCAATCATCTATCTATCCACCTATCTATCTATCTATCTATCTATCTATCTATCTATCTATCTATCTATCTATCTATCTATCTATCTATCTATCTATCTATCTAGCAATCATCTATCTATTTATTTATCTATCTATCTAGCTATCATCTATCTATTATCTATCTATCATCTATCTATCTATCTATCTATCTATCTATCTATCTATCTATCTATCCAGGGCTGGTGCTAGGATTTTTTGCTACTCAGGTGAAGACACATTTGTCTGTCCCTGTAATAATAAATAATAATATACTCTGACTGCTATTACTGCTTCTTAACAAAATGGTCTAATGATTTGACAAACAGCTATAGATAACTTGTTTTTCTATAATGATATAGAACATAGATTTAGATGATCACATTAGATTTTTGACTGTTAATCAAAATTTAATATAATAGCTATAATAGTTAATTTCTGCATAACATAATGTACCAAAGTGGTGGCTCTGTATAATGAATCAAACAGTGGTGACAATATATAAAACATACAAACCTGGAGACGGGATAACCTCTTTTTCACCATTATACTTAGACCACTGGCTTTCAAACCTGTCATCAGGCCTCCATAACAGGCCAGATTTTCAGGATTACCTTGGGGGAGATCATGTTTACTAATAAGATGATTATTTCACCTGTGCTTTAAATCAGATATCCACAAAACCTGGCCTGTTAGGGAGCCCTGAGGAAAGGTTTGAAAACCAGTGACCTAGACTGATACTAGCATGTCTAACAGGAACATTTATCCAGCTGCAGGCAGACAAGTTATTAAGACTGCACATGAGCTCTGTTGTTCAATTCTGCCCCCTTATCTTTGGCAACCTGTTGTGTGAGAACAGGGCCCACTAATCACCCCAAACAACTTTGGAGTGATTTATCTCTGCCATCTAGGATAAAAAGCAGATAGTGTTTCTTAAACCTGTGGTTGCAGACTCTCTCTTGCAAGCCTGAACTGCAAGTTCAAGTACAAATTTTTCATGCCCTACAAAAGATTACATTAACTTGAGGTGGAGTACTAGTAGATTTTAGCCATGGGAACACTAATAAATAAATAAATAAATACACTAATAAATATGCTGCACTGTATAATAATGAAGAGTACCTATACACTTATAACACATGCTACACTGTATAATGATGTTGAGGGTTCATACAATAAAAACAGAATAGGCTGCCCTGAATACTAATGATGGGTGCCTATACAGTGATGGTGAGCACTCTGTACGGCATAATGACGGCGAACAGGTATACACTGAAGATAAACACACTGCACTGTATAATTATGTCAAGTATCTATAAATAGGTCATGTAGTGCTGTGCTGGCCATCAATACAATTTAGGGCCAGATTATGAGTGGCCAGCTAACAGTTATGTGCAAGAGATAAGGGGTTTGACCACGTTGGATGTAACGCTCGTATTACGAGTTGAAAGTAAACGTGAACGCTTGAGTGTAATTGAGTTTAACGCACGCCAGGATAGCGCAGCCTCAGAGAACTAGTTAACCATTTCGCTAAACAAAAAAGTGTTACAAAACACATCAAAATTACATGTAAAAGTATAGTTACACTCAAAATAACAGTACCTAATACAAATTATTGAAAAAAAATATTGCACAAAAAAGTTATAAAGTCCAAATATATGAGGTAAGGCAGCCAAAGGACTTTAACATAGAGATACATACATATACATGGATAAATATTTATGAACAAATGGCAGCACTCACTGGTCCTTTTAAATGTGCAATTTATTTTTGTGACGTTTCAGGGACCGTATCCCCTTCCTCAGACGTCTGAGGAAGGGGATACGGTCCCCGAAACGTCACAAAATAAAATACACATTTAAAAGGACCAGTGAGTGCTGCCATTTGTTCATTACTATTCAACTCCTACATGCACCCTGGCAGAGTGACCTAAGAAGTGAGAGTGCTCTCCAGCTGCCTATATTTGAATTGTCTAAATATTTATATGTCTGTATGTATGTATATATATATACAGGGAGTGCAGAATTATTAGGCAAATGAGTATTTTGACCACATCATCCTCTTTATGCATGTTGTCTTACTCCAAGCTGTATAGGCTCGAAAGCCTACTACCAATTAAGCATATTAGGTGATGTGCATCTCTGTAATCAGAAGGGGTGTGGTCTAATGACATCAACACCCTATATCAGGTGTGCATAATTATTAGGCAACTTCCTTTCCTTTGGCAAAATGGGTCAAAAGAAGGACTTGACAGGCTCAGAAAAGTAAAAAATAGTGAGATATCTTGCAGAGGGATGCAGCACTCTTAAAATTGCAAAGCTTCTGAAGCGTGATCATCGAACAATCAAGCGTTTCATTCAAAATAGTCAACAGGGTCAAAATAACTGCCCATGAACTGAGAAAAGTCAAGCGTGCAGCTGCCAAGATGCCACTTGCCACCAGTTTGGCCATATTTCAGAGCTGCAACATCACTGGAGTGCCCAAAAGCACAAGGTGTGCAATACTCAGAGACATGGCCAAGGTAAGAAAGGCTGAAAGACGACCACCACTGAACAAGACACACAAGCTGAAACGTCAAGACTGGGCCAAGAAATATCTCAAGACTGATTTTTCTAAGGTTTTATGGACTGATGAAATGAGAGTGAGTCTTGATGGGCCAGATGGGCCAGATGGATGGGCCCGTGGCTGGATTGGTAAAGGGCAGAGAGCTCCAGTCCGACTCAGACACCAGCAAGGTGGAGGTGGAGTACTGGTGGAGTACTGGTTTGGGCTGGTATCATCAAAGATGAGCTTGTGGGGCCTTTTCGGGTTGAGGATGGAGTCAAGCTCAACTCCCAGTCCTACTGCCAGTTTCTGGAAGACACCTTCTTCAAGCAGTGGTACAGGAAGAAGTCTGCATCCTTCAAGAAAAACATGATTTTCATGCAGGACAATGCTCCATCACACGCGTCCAAGTACTCCACAGCGTGGCTGGCAAGAAAGGGTATAAAAGAAGAAAATCTAATGACATGGCCTCCTTGTTCACCTGATCTGAACCCCATTGAGAACCTGTGGTCCATCATTAAATGTGAGATTTACAAGGAGGGAAAACAGTACACCTCTCTGAACAGTGTCTGGGAGGCTGTGGTTGCTGCTGCATGCAATGTTGATGGTGAACAGATCAAAACACTGACAAAATCCATGGATGGCATGCTTTTGAGTGTCCTTGCAAAGAAAGGTGGCTATATTGGTCACTGATTTGTTTTTGTTTTGTTTTTGAATGTCAGAAATGTATATTTGTGAATGTTGAGATGTTATATTGGTTTCACTGGTAAAAATAAATAATTGAAATGGGTATATATTTGTTTTTTGTTAAGTTGCCTAATAATTATGCACAGTAATAGTCACCTGCACACACAGATATCCCCCTAAAATAGCTATAACTAAAAACAAACTAAAAACTACTTCCAAAACTATTCAGCTTTGATATTAATGAGTTTTTTGGGTTTATTGAGAATATGGTTGTTGTTCAATAATAAAATGAATCCTCAAAAATACAACTTGCCTAATAATTCTGCACTCCCTGTATGTATGTATATATATATATATAGGTATGTATTTATATATATATATAAACATCAGTAATTGCAAGTATTAAAAAACATTTGGGATACATGATAAGTGTTTTTGTATATATACTGCATTCATAGGTGACCTGACAAATAGATATTGAATAGGTCATAAGAAGAGAGAATGGAGTGAATCCCAAGTAGAACACACAGAGACCTATTAGCTAGTTGCCCAAAATATGAAACTGGAATGTACTAAGACCATGTAGTCACAACGGAGACATAGTGATAGACCTTCGTCTGTGAGCACACTATACCTTACAAGGGTTGCCATAAAAACACAAAGACGTGACATGACAGGCTTAGGAATAAGAGAAAAAACACGCCCACTTGGCTCCCTTTAAATTTCAAGCCGGATACCCTGTTACTCCACACTCCTCTGAAGAAGAAGTACAACTTCGGAACACGTAAGGACTGCCTCAGTGGGCTAACAGCGATACAGATATACTGGCAGTCATTCTTTGTGTTTTAATTTTAAAATTTTTGGATAAGCTTAGAGTTCTTAGTAGCATTTTTAGTAGCACTATTAACTTTATTGATATGTTCTAAAACACTGAATACAACAGTGTGTCACCAACCCATCACTGCTTTAGGCGCACTACCAGGCCTTACGGCCTTACTGAATCCTCATAATTACATCCCCACGAGTTATATGTGGTGAACTATAAGAACAGCACCTCTATATATACTAGAGACATTCGTTGGGAACATCGCATAAAGCATATATATATATGCCAGTTTTCTTAAGCTTTTAATCTTACCTCATCACGGATTGAGGGTAATTGATGTAAGTGCAATACTGACTGTGTATAATAAAAATTATTACATCATAATACAGTATTTCGCTATGTGAATTTGTTTCTTTTTATATGTTTCTACATTGGGGAGACTAACCCCATACTCCATACTCCTGAGGTGGATAGGATTCTCACCACGTTATGAAAAATTGAATAAGAGTCCAAAGATACCATTTGAAGCAAGCATTCAACACAGATTTTCCTGGTATTACCCAGTGGAAGCAGTCTGGGATAAAAGACCCTAAGAAGAGATTACATTTTGGGACTGGAGGACAAAGGTGAAGTAACCATCACCCCTGCAGAGCTGAAAACTTACCTCATAGGATTGGGGTTCGTTTTGGTAAGCAGAAAATCTTACTGCCAAAATTTACTTAAAGTGGGACTGCAACCAAAAGTGAACTGCATTAACTGTTATCTATCAATACTTGAGAACATTCTTTATTTAAAGAGACAAATTGTATCAGTGCACAATTTGTATACTATTGATTTCCTCTTTCTAACAATAACTTTCACAGTGACATGGGTAAACTGTATGAATAGTAAGGCAGCACAATCATTCATTGCATTGTATTGTATTGTATTTTACTGTAAGTACAATCATAGTCAGAAAATAGAGTTATTTATAGTAACTCATTTAGGAAAGGAAAATTATCTTAATGTTCTAAAAAACATAAACCCTACAAACCAATGTATTATATGAGTAGGTTTAGCGCTGGTAACATTTATTGAAGTACATATGTTTATATGTGTGTATATATGTATTTATGTATGTTTATGTGTATATATTTATTTACAGACATATATACATATATAAACATGTATATATATATATATATATATATATATATATATATATATATATATATATATATATATATATATATATATATATATGCATTGGAGCCCTTTGCAGTCAAGTAGTTAATAAAGTATTATACTGTGTATTTACCATAAATATTTCCCATTCCAATGTTCTCCACATAGTAAAATATGTTCTATGTATTTTTAAATAGATATTCCTACATATATCTGTATATATAAAAAGAGAGAAGCGCTCAACCTGGGAACGAACAATAGTATAATAGCTTGTTCTATGGCTAGTTACCACCCTAGAAGCAGCCTATTTTCGCTCAATATGTGCCTTTCACAGAGAACTTTCCTGTAGCATATCAGTCTAATCCTGACTTCACAGTACAGTCCAGCCCCGAAATACCAGGCAATCCCTCTCTGAACAAGAGCAACAGCAAAACCCCAGACGTACATTTCGGCCTATTGTGGGCCTCGTCAGTGAGGTGCAGCCATATCCCTCTAGGCACACTGAGCAACGGGTCCACGTCTGGATTCCCGCATCACATTTAGGGAGACTTCCCCAAGTGTCATAATTTGCATAAATAAAAAGAGAGAAGCGCTCAACCTGGGAACGAACAATAGCATAATAGCTTGTTCTATGGCTAGTTACCACCCTAGAAGCAGCCTCTTTTTGCTCAATATGTGCCTTTCACAGAGAAGAACTTTCCTGTAGCATATCAGTCTGATCCTGACTTCACAGTACAGTCCAGCATCGAAATACCAGGTAATACCTCTCTGAACAAGAGAAACAGCAAAACCCCAGACATACGTTTCAGCCTATTGTGGGCCTCGTCAGTGAGGTGCAGCCATATCCCTCTAGGCACACTGAGCAACGGGTCCACATCTGGATTCCCGCATCACACTTAGAGAGACTTCCCCAAGTGTCATAATTTGCATACATAAAAAGAGAGAAGCGCTCAACCTGGGAACGAACAATAGCATATTAGCTTGTTCTATGGCTAGTTACCACCCTACAAGCAGCCTGTTTTTGCTCAATATGTGCCTTTGACAGAGAAGAACTTTCCTGTAGCATATCAGTCTGATCCTGACTTCACAGTACAGTCCAGCCCCGAAATACCAGGCAATCCCTCTCTGAACAAGAGAAACAGCAAAACCCCAGACGTACGTTTTGGCCTATTGTCAGTGAGGTGCAGCCATATCCCTCTAGTCACACTGAGCAACGGGTCCACGCCTGGATTCCCACATCACACTTAGGGAGACTTCCCCAAGTGTCATAAATTGCATAATTGCCTAGAGGGATATGGCTGCACCTCACTGACGAGGCCCACAATAGGCCGAAACGTACTTCTGGGGTTTTGCTGTTTCTCTCGTTCAGAGAGGGATTGCCTGGTATTTCGGGGCTGGACTGTACTGTGAAGTCAGGATCAGACTGATATGCTTCAGGAAAGTTCTTCTCTGTGAAAGTCACATGTTGAGCAAAAAGAGGCTGCTTCTTGGGTATTAACAAGCCATAGAACAAGCTATTATGCTATTGTTCGTTCTCAGGTTGAGCGCTTCTCTCTTTTATTTATATATCTGTATATATCTGTCACCTATCTATAACCATGTCTCTCTCTCTCTCTCTCTCTCTCTCTGCAATGGTACCTCCAAATTTAAAAGGGGTAGCTTGCATTGAATCCTCAGTGTGCGGCAGACAATGGCATGAAGAGGACCTCCACGTCGGACCAATGGACCTTCGCATTGACCTCCGCCTGGACTTCCGCATCTGCGCATTGACCGCTCTGCCTCTGCAGGGATGAAGAAGATGCCGGTCCTACAATGAATGAAGATGAAGCCTCCAGTATGAAGATGCTTTGCCGCTGGGATGAAGATCTTTCGCTAGACTTCAGCAACTGTGAGTACCGATTTTGGGTGGATTGGCTGATTTAAATAAAATAAGAAAATCACCCAAAAAAAACCCCTAACATTAAGGGGTTTATTTGGGGTGATTTTTTTTTGTTTGAATGCCCTTTTAAGAGCAGTAAAAGAGCTGAATGCCCTTTTAGGGGCAATGCCCATACAAATGCCCATACAAATATGCGTAGCTTAGTTAGGTTTTTTTATTTTGTGGGTTTAGGGGGGTGGGGGTTTGTAATATTAGGGGGTGTTTGTTTTTATTTTTTAGCAAAAGAGCTGTTAACTTTAGGACACTGCCCTACAAAAGGCCATTTTAAGGGCTATTGGTAGCAGGGATAGGCAAGGTGTCCGTACACGGACACTGGTGTCCGTGACTAGCCCTTGCAGTTTCCGCCACAACCTTAGTATATCTTTTCTTTCTGATTAAATAATAGGAATAAAAAAAAATATGTAGTGTGAATAAAGTTAGTGGTTTGTCAAGAGACTGCTAATGATATTGGGTGATGTTATGGAATAAATAAAGCCTGAGTGAAATACTGGATGTGTATCTGCATCTGTATAATAACACCCAGCTCTATACAAAAACACAGTAGTGACACTGGCACATGGGTATAGCCAGAGGAGGGCTGGTTTTAGGGTCAGTGATATCTGCATCAGTATAATAACACCCAGCACTATATAATGACACAGTAGTGACACTGGCTCATGGGCATAGCCAGAGGAGGGCTGGTTATAGGATGAGTGGTATCTGCATCAGTATAATAACACCAAGCACTATAAAATAATGTTTTAAATTTCAAATGTACTGTACCTTGTTGTCCTTCACTAAGGTCTGTATTTGGAAAATGTCCGCCACTGCCTTTGTCTGTGCCTATACCTGATTGGTAGTTTATTATAGATTAGGGATATTTTATTTTGAAGTGTTTTTTTTTTAATGGGGTATTAGAATAGGAATAATTTTTATTATTTTGGATAATTTCATTTGTTATTTTTTGTAATGGTAGTTGTTTTTATTTTTTGTAATTGTAGTTTAAATTTTTTAGTAATCTTAGTTTTTTTATTTTTAGTAATGTTAGGTTTTTATTTTTAGTAATGTTAGGTTTTATTAATGTAAGCTTAGGTTTTATTTTTATTTCACAGGTAAGTTTGTATTTATTTTAACTATTTATTTTAACTAGGTAGCTAGAAAATAGTTATATTGTAGCTAGCTAAGTTTTTGTCGGCGATGTTTGGGATCTGTGGTTTAGGGGTTAATAGGTTTATTTAGTGTTTTAATTAGTGTCGGCGATCTTGGGGATAAGCAATTTAGGGGTTAATAGGCTTAGTTAGTGTCTGCGATGTTTGGGAACTGCGGTTTAGGGGTTAATAGGTTTAGTTATTGTCGGCGATGTCGGGGAATGGCGGTTTAGGGGTTAATAGGTTTAGTTCACGTCGGCGATGCTTTGGAACGATGGTTTAGGGGTTAATAGGTTTAGTTAGTGTCAGCTATGTCGGGGAACTGTGGTGTAGGGGTTATTAGCTTTATTTTGTGATTTACGTAGTGTCAGCGATGTTGGGGAACTGCGGTTTAGATAGAACAATGAAAAATTCAGAATATGAATAATGGATCCAAAAATTTGGAAACGGATTTATTCATTTTCAGAATTTTTCAGGTTTTGGTGATTCGGAAATTCAGGTTCATTCGAATCTCTGAATCAGCCAAAATTCGGTCGAAAAGAAACGCACGTGTCTACCTAATATCTGTTTCTCCACAAGCCTTCAAGATTTCCAGAAACAGCAGTTAAGAAGCAGCGGTCTTAAGACCCCAGCTCCTTAACTGGTCCGCCGCCTCTAAGTGGCGGACAGCAATTAACCCGATCAGATTGACACCCCCTGCATGGGGCAGCATTGCACAAGCAGTTCACCAGAACTGCTTGTGCAATGTTAAATGCCGACAGCGTATGCTGTCAACATTCAGCAATGTCAGAGCATGTCGGACAGACATATGATAAATCAGCCCCAGAGCGTTTTCTTCCTAGTTTGTGCTCTGACTTAGAAATATATATAAATGTTGCAAAAAAGCGGGGGCGGTAACAGTGTTTTGAGAGTGGGGAAAGAGGAAATAAAGTGTGTGTAAGTTGCTGTATTAATGGACTTTGTGGCAGATATATTTCTAAACCACCTGGATTTACAAACACTACACTAATGTTATCCAGTACTGCTGCGGTAATTTCAAACATGTTGAGGTTACCTGGTAATAAGTGGAGAAGTGTTGCCTGGTGGCTTATCAAGTCTGTTTAGCTGTAGAAATTGGTAAAATGAAAAAAGGCCTTGAAAAATGAGTCAAGAATTATTGAGATTTTGTATTGTGATCAGAACAAACAGGACTGATGAATGTTATGTATAAGGCCGTTCCTCACCAAATTTATTATGTAAAAAGTGCTTCAAATAAACATTGAAAATACTTTGTCAACATCAAAAAGAACTTGGCTGCAACTCTTAAAGGGACATGAAACCCAAATTTTTTCTTTCATGATTTAGAAAGAGCATACAATTATCAACAACTTTCTAATTTACTTCTATTATCTATTTTGCTTCATTCTCTTGATATTCTTTGCTGAAAAGCATATCTAGTTATGCTTAGTAGCTGCTGATTGGCAGCTGCACATAGATGCCTCCTGTGATTGGTTCACTGTGTGCATTGCTATTTCTTCATTAAAGTATATCTAAAGAATAAAGCAAATTAGGTAATAGAAGTAAATTGGAATGTTGTTTAAAATTGTATTCTATACCTTAATCATGAAAGAAAATATTTGGGTATAGTGTCCCTTTAACATACAGAGAATTATAAAAAAAAAAATTGTAATCAACCGGTAGCTACATACTTACCTTAGCACGTTCTGGAGAACACTCTAACCCGATCCTCTTTTTGCTGGAGCCCTGGCCATGCTAACAAGAGGCTTAGACCGTTCGGCTCTAAGGACCTGCGCTAAATTTAGTGAATGTCCTAGGTGCTGAGCTCGCTAAGCCTCCTGTAAGCGCTGCCAGGGACCTAGCAAGAAGAGGATCGGATTAGTTCGCTTTCCAGTGAGTATTAACCCTTAAAACGTAATTTCAAGGAAACAAATAAATACTGATGATTTTTGTAAAAAAAAATTTCATTTTCTTTACATTTTGCTGGTGCATCCATTCGGATATTCATTTTTGTTTGAAAACGAAAATCCGCTTTGCGCTATGAATGCACAATTTTTAGCAATTTTAATATTTAATAATGTATTTAACCAGTCTTTTTCTGTAAATATTTTATCATGATACATAGTCTTGAAGCTACCACACATCAGGTTCTGCTTGCACGCAGACAATTTACTTTCAATTTGTAATACGCACGCTAACCTGCCAGCATTAAAAGTGTACTTTAAACTATATTTGTGTGCAAGAGGAAAAAAAATAGCGTGCCACTTGTAATCTGGCCCTTAATATTTTATTTCAGATTTATTTAATATTATAGTATGACAGTTGTTTTGTTCAAGAAATATGGCAACTCTTGTACTACAAGAAGGGAAAAGCTAAAAATATTGTTTTAAATATAACTTTTAAACTATGGAACTTTTAAACAATAAATTATATAAATGAAGTGTTTAGCTATTTAAAATTATTAATTCTAAATGTATGCAATATTATATGAAAGTGCACACATCTTGATTTGCTATCATTATTAAACAATAAATACTCCCTCTAGTCATCGGTGCTGCCATTTTGAAATGTTATTATAACTGCATTCCTTAACTTAAAGGGACATTCAACACCAGAATTTTTGCTGTTTTAAAAGATAGATAATCCCTTAATTACCCATTCCCCAGTGTTGCATAACCAACACAGTTATAATAATATATGTTTTACCTCTGTAATTACCTTTGCAGACTGCTCCCTTATTTCAGTTCTTTTGACAGACTTGCGTTTTAGGCAATCAGTGCTCACTCCTCTGTAAATTCACGTGCATGAGCTTAATGTTATCTATATGAAACACATGAACTAACTTCCTCTAGTGGTGAAAAACTGTCAAAATGCATTTAGTTTAGAGGCGGCCTTCAAGGTCTAAGAAATTAGCATATGAAGCTCCTAGGTTAAGCTTTCAACTAAGAATACTAAGAGAACATAGCAAAATTGGTGATAAAAGTAAATTGAAAGGTTGTTTAAAATGACATGCCCTATTTGAATCATGATTTTTTTTTTACTTGACTGTCCCTTTAAGTGTTTTCACATCTGCAGAAACTCTCTTTCAGATATCTACAGTGTAATCTAGGTTCCAAAATGTCAGAACCCATACTTAGAGGGAATTGCTTGTGTTTGTGTTTAGTGTCCATTAAAGTGAAAAAAGTTGGGTTTCAAAACGCAAGGTACATGAATTTCTGAACCTCTTAGACATGAATGCAGACAAGATATCTAAATCAGCTGTATCAGTTTTAGTTTCTGAGTTAAGTTACATATTATAGTATACTTTTTTTTTTTTTTTTTTTTTTTTTCAAAAGAGCTTTATTAAAGGGTATTCAAATAGTTACAAGCTTTTCAGTTTTTCCATGGTATTTACGAATACAGAGTTATTTAAACGTTACATTGCAAATTGTGATAAATAATACTAACACGTGAAGGTCATTCTTCCCCTGGCCCCCTAGGGCATGATGAGTTGCTGACCGTACATAGAGCAGGTGAAGTTTAAGTCCCGTGGGGGTCAGAACACAGTTCAAAGTGCACTTGTATGTTAAAAGTCCAAAAGTCCATTAGTGCACTATCCCTGGTGCTCTACGGCTAATCCTGCTAAGCAATGCAATCATGAGCTAGGGTTACCAGGGAATGGGAAGAGAAAAGAGGAAAGGGAGAGGAGGAGTGTGCAGGGAACCTGTCTCCGGTGTACCACTGGAGAAGTTTGTGCAGTCATTCACTTTCTGTAGTCCCACTGCCTGGCATTGTTTGGGTCTCGTTTGTGCATGTTTCGTGAAAGGTAGGTGAAGGTGGTGGGGAAAGGTGGAGAAAAGAGGGAGGGAGAGAGGGGGGAGGGAGGGGGAGAGATGTTGATGGGGGTGTCAGTGGTCTATGTTGTAATCTGTATTGTCCTACACTGTCCGTTGTCTGTGTGTTGCCCAGCGCTCCAGCATCATCTCGTGTGTGTCCGCAGTTCCTTGCTGAGTGTGGTGATATCTTTCTAGGCATAGCAGTGTGTCTACCTGTTCTTGCCATTCCTTAAAGGTCGGTGTGACTCTAGATTTCCAATGCTTTGGGATCAATAATTTGGCTCCATTCAGCATAAGTAATAGTAGTGCCCTATTCGCTTTACAAGGCAATTTGGGCAATGATAGGTATAGTAATGTTTTTGGGCTGTTCTGTAAGGGTTTCCCTAAAACTAGTTCCATATGTGACTGAGAACGTCGACCCAGTATTCATCTAGCCTGGGGCAATGCCACCATATGTGTGTTGGTGTGCCAAGTTCTCCGCAGTCTCTCCAGCATTTGCCTGAGGCCTGTTTGTAGATCCTCTGCAGCCTGCTGGGCGTGAGGTACCACCTCGCTAGGCATTTGAAGCTGGATTCTTGCACTCTCATAGAAATTGAGGATGTTTTGGTCACTAAGAAAGCATTTTGCCAGTCCTCATATCCTATCTCGGTCTAGCACTCCCTTTCCCACGCCTTTGTGTAGGAGGGGAGTGTCCGGGCATCATCTGTCAATAGAAGTTTGTAGAGTAGTGAGATTGCATGAGCTGTTGGTGTGTCTTTCAGGCATAAGGTCTCAAAGGTGGTAGGTGTTCTGGTTAAGCAGGATCTGAGTTTGTGTGTCATGAGGTAGTGGTTTAACCGCGTATGTGAGTACCAACTCAGGTGAGTACCAACTCAGGTGAGGCAGTTCCTCTGAGATGTCCGCAAGTGTCTTGAGCTTATGTCCATCGGTCAGAGACCTGATGATGTAGTCTTTTAAGGGTGTGTCAGCGGTGGTTCTATTGTCAGGGTAGTTCCATGGCAGTGCGGCATTGTGATAAATAGGAGTCAGTGGGGAGTGTTTAGTTGATATATGTGTTATGGTATTTATTATCTTGTCCCATGTGGAGTAGAAGTCTATCAGCAAGGGGTATTTTGTTGTGGCTGTGTGCCTATCCTTTTCTAGGGTCCAGGTGCCTAGGCCTGCATTGTTTGTATCTAAGATATCATAGTCCAGTCGTACCCATTCTTTGTTGGGGTCAGCAGTCCAGCAGTCTACCCAGCGTGATTGCCTGTTTGTACGTTAGTATGTTTGGGACCCCCAGTCCCCCTCTGTCCCTGGGCAGATACAGAGTTCTCCTAGCTACTCTAGGTCTGATCCCTCCCCAGATGTATTGCTCGATTAAGTTTTGTATTTTTTGTAGATAGTTTCCTGGAAGGGGGATTGGTGTCGTTTGGAGTATGTAAAGCAGTCTGGGTAACATGTTCATCTTAACAACATTTATCCGTCCTAGCCAGGAGATAGATTTGTTCTTCCATCTAGACAAGTCCGCTATCAGTGTGGTTTCTAGACATTTGTAATTTTCTTGGAAGACAGTCTGGACGTCTGGGGAGATATATATCCCTAGATACTTCAACTTATCTTGTTGCACTCTCAAGGGGCAGTCACCTAATGCTGTGTTTAATTCCTCTGGGTTGTATGTTATGTTCAGTATCTCTGATTTGGCTATGTTAAGGTGAAAGTATTCCCGCCCGTATTCGCTTAAGGTGTCTAAAATTCTGGGGAGAGAGGTCTCTATGTCAGTGAGTGTCAGTAGGACGTCATCGGCGTATAATGCCAATTTGTGTGTGCGTGATTTAGTTTTAATACCCGAAATCTGGGGGTCTTTTTCTAATTTTTTGTGCCAACGCCTCTATAGTGATAGCGAAAAGGAGCGGCGAGCGTGGGCATCCCTGCCTAGTCCCGTTTCTGATATGAAATCTATCAGACAGCAGGCCATTAACTTTTACTCTGGCGGTGGGATTTTCATAGAGAGCAAATATTTGTTTGATAAAGGTTTCACTAAACTGCATTTTGGACAGGACCGCTTTTAGAAAAGGCCAGTGCACCCGGTCGAACGCCTTTTAGAGACCAGTATTAGAGGTGTGTTCTGGTGCTGGGCGTGCGACACGAGCTGTAGCACTTTCAGCGTGTTGTCGCGTGCCTCTCTCCCTGGCACGAACCCCACCTGGTCCGGGTGTATCAGTGCGGGGAGAATCTTATTGATTCTGTTGGCTAATACCTTGGCGTAGATCTTTACATCCACATTGAGGAGCGAGATCGGGCGAAAATTCTCTGGCCTATCCGGGGTTCTTCCCTGTTTGGGTAGGACAGTGATGTTTGCCTCAAGCATCTGGTCTGTGAATCCTCCCTCTCTTAACAATGAGTTAAATAGGGATGTAAGAGGTGTTAGCTCTATGCGCTCTCTCGATAACTATCTCAGGTGCATTTTTATCTCCTTTTAATGTGCGGAACAGCGCCTGTAGGCAGCCCTCCAGGGCTCCTGGATGAATGGATTCTAGGATCCTGCGTACTCTCAGATTATTCCTCCTGCCCCTATTGTCCAGATCCTCTATTTTCTCTAATAAATTGTATATGGTTTCTTCTTGATCATAAAGTAAGCGGGACATATGGTTAATGTCGTTGCTAGTTGTATTGTGATCTTCTTCTAGGTTAGTAACTCTCTGCGTCACCTTTGATAGGTCCCTTTTCAGGTCTCCGTACCAACCCTTTACTTCAGTGAGCATTTCTTTGAAATCTTCTTTGGTACACAAAGATTTGAGGTCTTCTTTAGTGATTGACGGATTGATGGCCGGGGCAGGATTCACAGTCTGGGTACTAAGCGGTGGGCTGGGTGTATTCATAATGCTGTCAGAAGTATGTGGTGCTTGTTTTGGAGTGGTTTCAGGCTGCTTTAAAAACTGCTGCATGGTCCTGGGTTGTGATGCGTTGTCCAGCCTAGTGGGTTTTTTCCCTGGCATACTTATATGATGTGGTGAAGGTAGGCATGGGTGGTAATTGGCTGCACTTCTTGAGTTGTTGTGGGCCAGAGATGTGGTTTATAGCTCAAGTGTGGTTGAACTGGTGCCTTGGCCAGTTCACCCTGTACACTATAGGGAGCTGCTTTTATGGGGCCTGTCCTTATAACGGTGCAGCACAGGAGTTTCTAAAAAGTTTTGCTGCCTTAGGAAATCTGTGCAGAGTCGCTGTTCCCTGTGTCTATAGCCTTGGTAGCAGGGGATTTTACTGCTTAGTATCGTGTAGCAGCAGAAAAGTGTCGCCCCAGGGTGTATATATTATGTGTATCTCGCAGGAGCTGTTGTGGGCTGTGTGATGTATGCCCCTTATTTCATAACTTATCTGTTTGCAATCAAGTTGCCCTGTCTCACTGCGTTATTCCTGTGAGGTGCTTGGTTGCTTAACCCCTCTGTGCTGCGGTAGGTAACTATGCTGCAGTTCAGCAAGTAGTTTAGGCTGCTAGTGTCTATGGCTCGCGGTACGTGCCGCCTTACCTCAAGGCCCCAAGATGCGTGTTGTGCCCTGGAGGTGTGCCAGCCTTGTGGATGCGGCAGTGGGCTTTAGTTGCGGCAGTGATAGTTAATGTGGGTGTCAGATGGTGAGTGTCGGCAACTGCCGGACTGCTACGCTGCTTCTTGTTGAGTCGAGTTTAGCCCTAGTACCGTTGAAGCCTGGATGCACGTTGTCCTCTCCCTCATACGCGGGCGGAGCCAGATGTTATGAGCGGGCCCGGTATAGTTAAGAGGTATTTATGGCTGTTGGAGTGTAGAGCCAGGTTCTGGAGGCTTTCACCCTTGATTTAGGGCAATCTTTGAGGCTTAGGTCGTGGATGGCTGCTGGGTTTGATAACTTAGGGCCTAGGAGCTATTTCGCTACGCAGCCATTTCACTGAATGGCCAAGCTCCGCCCCCCATTATAGTATACTTTTTAATAGTATCTATATTTTTTTTTTTTATTAAATAAGTTTTTATTAATGAAATTGGTACAAGACCACAAAACAAAACAGTTACACTCGGTATATTAGGCAACAGATTACATTTGAACGTTCAAAAGAAAAATGGCATTCTAAGAAAATCGTTTTACTCAGCTCAATGGTCTAGCCCAAAGGATAGTCATACGTCAGTTATGTATTTGGACGTTACAAGTGTTATGTACTGGTTTGTCATAGGGAAGATTTAGCTTCCTTTTTAATATTTTGGATATCATATGGCTATTTACGCCATACATATTGAACCTGGCAGTTAAGGGGGGTAAGATGAAGAGCTTACATAGTGTGTGTGTTTGAGAGCAAAACAGATAGGGGTAGACACCCATCTCTCTTAGGAGGGGGGGAGGAGGATGTTGAGGGGGGAGTAGGGGCATCAGAAGAGGAAGGAGGGGGGGGAGAGCAGTGAGGGGTACCACAGGCCTGACACAGTGGGGCACCTCCTCTAGGAAGGCAAATAAGATAGGCACAGGAGGGTCGCTAGAATTGAAGAGAAAGGGAACATCATGTTGTTGGCTTTAGATAGGTCTCCCATGGAACCCAGACTAGGGAAAAGACATCTGACTGTTTCCTAGTCCGGAAAACATAGTCTTCCATTGTCTGTACGTATTGCAGGTAGTCAACAACTGCCTGCCATCTTGGAGGCTGTTGTTTCTTCCAATTCCTGGCAATTAACCTCTTGACTGATGTCAATATATAGATTAGCAAATATCTTTTGTGCTTTGGCAGTTTTTTAACTCCCAGATGTAAGAGAGCTAGGCCCGGAGTGTCTGGGGTCGGGAGTTCCAAGGCCTTGCAGACCTCACATGTTTTCGACCAAAGTGGTCGGAGCTTGCTACATGACCACCACACATGGAGCGGGGTGCCCATCTCTCCACAGTCCCTCCAACATAGTGGAGAATGCTCAGGGTACAGAGTCCGAAGTTTGGACGGCACCAAGTGCCATCTGGTTATGATCTTGAAGTAGAGTTTATACATTGTAGCACAATGAAGTGTGGATTTAGTCAGCTGTATCGCTTTAGTCCAGTCGAGCTCCGTAAAGGCGAGTCTCAATTCTGCTTCCCAGGAGGTCATATGCCTAGTTTTCATCAGGGTGGGAGGTCCCAAAAGGGATCGGTAGTGGGCCGTGAGAGGCTTGCACAGTTGAAGGTTTGCCTTCCATCTCATCTCCCAGATAGTTGGAGTCCTGATTTTTTCAACCAGGAATCCCCATGACTTCATCAAAGATCTTAGCCTCATAAAGTCAAATTTTAGGGTGCCAGGAATGTCAAATTTAGCGATCATGTCTTGAGGCAAGAGGAGATTCTCATTCAGGTAGAAATCACTCAGAGAGGTGATCTCCAGGGCCTTCCAGGGGGCGAGCCGAATGTTTGGGAGCCCCTGTAGGAGTGACACGACAGGATGTATGGGTGAAGGGTGCGGGGCTATCAACTGGTGGTGTCTGAGGCGGAACCAAACCACTTGACAGTCTTTGATGAGATGGTTGGAGATCGGTATCTGCGCGGCCAGCTCCCTCCATCTGGTAGGGGGCAGGGCAGGTCCCCACGCCGAGACGTGTGAGATCATTGCCGCTTCATGATATAATTTAACATTGGGTAGCCCCAGCCCACCTCTGTCTACAGGAACCTGAAGCGTGGCCACCCTCTGCCGCTTATTGTCCCAAACATAGGCATTGAACACGGTTTGGAAACCACGTAAAATCTTTTCCGGGACTGAGATGGGGACACACCGCATAAGGTAGGTTAGTTTAGGGAGGATCATCATCTTCAGAGCGGAGATTCTGCCCATCCAGGAGATTTCCTCATATTTTTTAGATTTCAGTCTCACCTCAGTTTCCCGCAGGAGAACAGAGTAGTTCGCCTGCAACACCCTATTTTTGTCATGTGACAGGAAGACACCAAGATGTCTGATCCCATCTGTTGACCACCTGAATGAATAGAGTCGCTTAAGGCGTCTCTGTTCTGATTGCTCAATGTGAATCATGTAGGCCTCTGTTTTGGTCACATTGACCTTATAGTTCAAAATGTTACTAAAAGCGTCAATAATCTCAAAAAGGTAGGGAAGTGACTCCACCGGGTTGGTGAGGAAGAGAGTGAGGTCGTCGGCAAAAAGTGCCAATTTCTGGAGTGTGTCGTGTATCTGAAGGCCCTGAACCTCAGGGCTTCCTCTAATGGCCTCCGCAAGAGGCTCCATAACCAACGCGAAAAGGAGCGGAGACAGGGGACACCCCTGCCTGGTTCCATTTCTGATCTCAATTTTAGAGGAACAGAAACCCATACCTTTAATTACAGCCGTCAGGGAAGCGTATAGGGCGGCAATAGCTGTACGGAACGTCTCAGGAATCCCAAAGCGTTCTAAAGTGCAAAACATATAATCCCACCCCACCCTTTCTGCGTCCATAGACAGGGTGAGGAGAGGTAGCCCCATATCAGCTGTTTCCATAAATATGTTTAGTAGTCTACGGGTGTTATCTGTACCTTGCCTCCCTTGCACAAATCCCACTTGGTCCAAATGGACCAGTGAGGGCAGGTGCTTTCCAAGCCTAGTCGCGAGGACCTTGGCATAGACTTTCACGTCCACGTTAATAAGGGAGATGGGCCGATAGCTCTCACAGAGCGCCAGGTCCTTCCCCTCCTTGGGTATAGTCAAGATAGTGGCTTCCAAGAATTCGGGGAGAAAAGTTCCCTCCCTCCGGACCTCACCGAAAAGACGGAGCAGGGTAGGTGACAATAGATGGGCAAAGGTACGGTAGAAGAGGCTCGTGAATCCATCCGGACCTGGAGCCTTGTGCGGCTTCAAGGTCAATATGGCTGTTTTGATTTCTTCCAGAGTGAATGGGGCAGTTAAATCCTCCGCTGAGTCAGCTCCTAGAGAAGGGAGGTCCAACCGTGCCAGAAACTGCTGGGCAGCTGTTCTGCGGGCCTCGGCTCCGGAGGAGTCGTTGTTTAGATTATATAGGGCAGTATAGTAGTCGGCAAACGCCTTCCCTATACTCTTTGGTGAGCGGACTACACCAGTCTTCGTAGTGATTGCGGGGATTCTGGCTTGAACCGCTCGATCTCTGAGTTTACGAGCCAGCAACCTATCAGCCTTGTTCCCTTTGTAATAATAGACCTGTCGGAGTCGAAGCAGGTTTGCCTGAACTCGTAGTTGCTCCCTCTTGGTAATTTCATCTCTGATGGCACCGACTCGGTCGCCCAAAGTGGGAGTGGGGGTATTTTTGTTGGCCGATTCAGACTGTCTCAGTTCCGCATACAGCTTAGCAAGGGAAACTTTATTTTTAGCTTTTAGTAATGCACTTCTTTTAATAAAATAACCCCTGAGATAGGCTTTGAGTATAGCCCACAGGATTCCCTGGCTCGTGTCACCCTTATCGTTGTGTCTCAGAAAATCCGAGATTGTCTCCACTAGTTGTGGGATTTCCCCCTCAGTCAGGAAATGATCAGGTAGCTTCCAGGAGGGCCTAAAATCAGGAGGGTGCAGGTTGGTTCACCCAACGCTGACAAGGTCATGATCCGACCAGGGGCATGGTCTTATTCGCGGGGCGCAGAATTGATCTAACGTCCAAGAGTCACACAGGAGATAGTCAATCCTGGAGTAGGAGTAATGGGGTTTGGAGAAATGGGTGTAATCTCTTTCAGACGGTGCAAGACAGCGCCAGATGTCATAGAGGCCATGTTGGTACATAAGTTTACGTAGCGCATTGGACTGGGTATTAAGGTTTCTGTCAGAGGGGCAAGCTTTTGGAGTTTTTTTGTCTAAAGTAGGGTCCCAAACCAGATTGAGGTCTCCCCCTATCAATAGGTGTCCCCTTTTAACTTCCCCTAGCCTCACCAGGAACTGTCTCAGGAATGGGATCTGTTTGGTGTTTGGGGTGTATATGGAGGCTAGGGTGTAAAGGATTCCATTCAATGTGCAAATTAGGATCAAATATCTACCCTCAGGGTCACGGTCTACATATTCTATAGCACAGGAGATGTCTCTGTGGATCAGGATTGCTACCCCTCTCTTTTTCTCTGAGAAGGAAGCTGTTTCGCATACAGGGTAGTGCATTGGGTTGCGGAATGGCTTAGATTTGGTGTCCCAATGGGTCTCCTGGAGGAACACAATATGTAATTTGTGGGAGTTGAGGTAATTGGAGAGGAGGCTACATTTAGTGGGAGAGTTTAAGCCCTGGGAATTGAGGGTAGCTACAGTTAGGGGCGCCATAAGTTGTGAAGGTTCAATATCACTAGTAGGACAAAACAGAGTAGGTGTGAGGGGCTTGTCTAGGGGGCCGAGAAGGGGGGTGTGAAGCAAAGAGGGTAGGGGTAAATCTGTCTGCTCTCAGGTAACTATGTAGGGTGAATGAAAACTGTCAGGGTATTTATCGATGTGTAAGATACACTATCGCTATGAGTGCTCCTACAGAAAAGTGTAAGAGGTCACAACTGTCAAGGAGGAGGGGAGGCCAGCATGTGGAGCCTGGCCCCAGTCAGTCATTCTGTGTCATGTGTCAAGTGCCCACTAAGAGGTGGGTTCTCCAATCGGTGTCCTGCGTATCATCACTCATATGTTGTGCGGTAGACCAAGCTTGTTAAATACACAGCTTAACACAGACAAATATTAACACGTTTCAGCAAGGTTGAATACATCAAGAAGAATTGAGCGATGCCATAAACTATTGGGTATCAAGTAGAGCAGACAACAATATTAGTAAATATGTCAGTTAACATTTTTTATTGTACAATTCTTAACCCACCAGCTGATTAACTGGTAACATTCATTTATAACACAAAAACTGTACTCAAGTTATATATTGAAAAACATTTCAATGAGACATAACTTAAAAACGATGGGACTTGGATACCAAAGGAGGGGTAGTTACAGCCAAGTTGTATATCAATTCTACAGACAGGTTTCTCAACTTTGTGAAATATAAACAAACAATAATTACTGATAATAACAATGCTAAAACGCATCAACCCTTGCATATCCCTCTACGCTGAGAAGAGAACATATACTAAACGGAGAGGGGAAGGATTTAGGGAGAACCATAAAACATTAGGAAATGAGAACATCCATGCTAGGTCCTTAAGAGGACTGTAGTGGCAGCAGATCCCTTATGGAACATCTAGGACCCTAAGGGAGAGCAGGGGGCCTCATAGTCCTGCGATTGGTGTGTAATATTGAGCTAGGTGGGGTCATGTTGTGCCTGGACCAGTGGAGGCACTGTCAGAGGGCGAGCGATTTTCTGCGTACTGTGGAGGTTTGAGGGAGAGGTCGCCACTCTGGGGCTGAAGCACTCAATCCCCTGTTTGGATCTTTAGGCTGCTGACAATCAGGCGGGTCCGGCGGTAAGAGGTTCCATTTTTGCATGAGTTCTCTAGCTTGTTGTGGAGAGGAGACTGTGTATTGATGGCCTTCTTTGGTGATATGTAGCTTGACGGGGAACCCCCAACGGTATTTGATGGCTTTATCTCTCATCAGCTTGGTGTAGGGTTGATAGTGGCACCGTAACTGAAGGGTATGTGGTGAGAGATCTTGGTAGATCTGTATCTCTGAGTATTGACCCGGGAGGGATCTGCCCCCCGCAAGAGCTCGAAGGAGTTTGTCTCTGAAGGTGTAGTAATGCAGGCGGGCTATAACATCACAAGGCTTATCACCATCACTAGATCTGGGCCTCAGCGCTCTGTGTGCCCGATCTATCAACCTCTCCTGACCTTCTTCTGGGCCTAAGATCTCAGCAAACATCTCTCTGAGGTATTTCTCTAGGTCCTGTGGGGAGACCGTCTCGGGGATACCTTTCACCCGGATATTATTTAGTATCTATATTTTATTTATTTTTTTCAAAAAGAATGTAAGCCTAAGAAGAATACAGAAAATCTGTTATATATACTTTTGAAGAAGGATTTTGTGCTTTGGGACATCACATAACATAATACAATGCATTTACTAAGGGTGTTGAATTGCCTTCCTATCTATCTATCTATCTATCTATCTATCCATCCATCCATCCATTGATCTATCTATCATCTATCTATCAGGTTATTATTATCAGGTATTTGTAGAACGCCAACAGATTCCACAGTGCTATAAACATAGGCGGTATACAAGATAACATTTATAGAGATCAAAGGGGTAGAGGGCCCTGCCGAGAGTTGCACTGTTGTAGTCGGCTCTTATGAAGTTGATCTACAAACAGCTGGGTTTATAGGCTTACATGCTTAGGGGTTCAAGTTGATAGCAATGGATTTAGGAAGGTTAGTGTAGGTTGTATGCATTCCTGAATAGTAGAGTCTTTATGGAGCGCTTGAAGCTTTCAAAACTAGGGGAGAGTCTTCAGTATAGCAAGATCTAGAGCGCAAAAGAAAAGACCCAGGATAGTGTGAAATCCGATAACAAATTTATTAGACACGCTAAAATAAAACTACTAAACAAGAGTTCCAATTAAAATGGCATAAAACAGATGATCGTGACAGCAGACTGAAGGGGGTTCCAGCGTTCCTACTGTGATACAATCTGTGAACAAGTCGGCGTGTGACCTCACCACCCGTTCTCCTCCACCACGCTTTCAGGAACACACCTTCTCTTGGAACTGTCACTCAAAGTTTGAGCATTCAGCGCCTCAACGCGTTTCTCCGGCTTTCTCAAGAGTACTTTTGTCTCTGTGTGTTTCAGAAGATTTCCACCTTGGTTCCTCTACACAGGTGAAAGAGGGAAAGTGCTGATAGAGCTAATGCAGCATAGAATGTAAGATCCAGAGGTCCATTAGATCCTATGCTAAGGGGCAGTTTCATGGACTGTTGCTAAAAATCCCAGAGGTCTGGGGGTCCATGATGCATATGGGCAAACCATAGATTTTTTTAAGTAACCTTAATATAATTTGCATTTAGTATTTTCAATTTATTTTTTAGTATGAGCCTAAAGTATTCTTATATTTTTTATATCAAGTTAATGTGAAATTACAATTAGTATAAAACTAATCACATAACTCAAAACAGACACAACAGAGTAGAATTATATAATAAATACATTTTCGAGACATATATCGGATCATGTCCGCTGCACATCGATAAATGCCGACAGCATAAACTGTCGGCATTTATCATTGCACCAGCAGTTCTTGTGAACTGCTGGTACAATGCCGCCCTCTGCAGATTTGCGGCCAATCAGCCGCTAGCAGGGGGTGTCAATCAACCCAATCATATTCGATCAGGTTGATTTCTGGCTGCCGACCCAGAGCAGGTGGACAGGTTATGGAGGTCTTTAGACCGCTGCTTCATAACTTCTGTTTCCGGTGAGCCTGATAAATGTGCCCCTATGAATTATTTGCTATCTGTATTCAAGTGTGTTTAGAAAAATATGATTCTTGGGTTTGAACAAAACCAAAAATAGTGTTCAATCTGAGTAAAAAATTGTGGTTTGGCAACACCTATAAACGCTGTCAAAGTCTGTTCAAGTAGATATTTTTGTAGGAATTTTAATAATAATTATTGGGTCATTTTAAGAATGGATTTTTGATAAATTGTTTAATTGTTATAATTTGTATAAAAAAGGAGGTTTCAGGTTAAAGTCACTTTAAGGTTCAACTTCTTCCATTGCATCTAGCCCAGTGTCCGACAGCTGGTACATATCACCATTCTGCACCAGATCTGTTGCTCCAGTATAGGTGAAACTTTATCTGAAAGAAAAAGTAAACATTTTAAGATTGTAATATAAATTTATTTTGCCCTCTTTTCTTGTAATTTAAGCATGGAAATTGTTGTTTTTCTAAGAACTGAAAGTGTATATTGCAGACTTAACAAGTCTAATCCTGAAACCTATCTGTCTCTATTTTCTCCTTGACAATTTTAATTTGATAAGAAGCTGTCTACTACAGTACGAAGTCCAGAATGGCTAAGGAAAGAGTTGGTTGGAGTTTGGTTATTTAAAAACAATTGATTTCCAAAAAAATCACATTCACATAGGCAAGATTACAATTTGCGCGATATGAGTTTGCTGTCTTTTCGCAATCAATTTACATTGCACAGATATTAAAAGTCTTGAAAAATCGCAATTGCACAGGTGCATTTGCCTTTTATGTAACAATCCTTTTGGCGCTCGAAAAACTGGTTAACAGCTTTCTGTAACATAAAAGTTTAACGAAACACTTCAAAAATACACTACAAAGTACTGTTACACTCATATTAACACTGTCTAATAAAAATTATTTTAAAAAAATATTGCACTCAAAAGTTATAAGGGATAAAAGATAGGAGGTCTTCGGTGTTAGAAAAAAAAAACAGACAAAGGGATTTTACATTGACATACATACACATACATAGAGAAACATGGATTTATATGTATAGAGATATGTTTAACTATGGAGATAATGAAAATATTTCACATTACAATCTTATGCACATTAAACAATATCTCAGATGGATTTTCAAAGAGATATTCGCATATAGATCTTTAGATATCTAGACATATATATATTCATATACATATCTCACTATAAATAGATATATCAGTCCAAAAATCATCACATAAGTTATTTTGCAACTTGTAACCCCAAATGCGAAAAAACCATAACGCGCACAGTGTTTTTGCAATTGCGGAAAACATATTTGCTGCGTGACTTGTAATCTTGCCCATAGTGTGATGCCTTATTGCTGCGCACCAGAAAAATCTTGTAATTACAAGGTATTTACAAGATGCATTTTTTGACACTTTTACAAGGCATATTCTCCTTGTATCTGTGTTTCAGCTGTTTATATTTTTCCATTTGTTATTTGCCTAGTTCTCTGTAGCCTTATTTGCTCCAGAACAGCCTTTTCACTCTGCTTCCTCATTTCCCCTGGTTTTCAGCAACTTATTTTCTCCTCCTTGGAGATTTTTTCTTACTACTGCATATCTTCAATGCCCCATATCTAACAAACAGGTAAGGTACCAGTAAACGTTAAGTCAACTTGGCTCAATCATCTGTTTTAAAATATTAATGATTAGGATTACAGGTCCTCCACAATTTTAAATTATCTCACAGGCAACATCATCTTTGGATTTTCTCTGGCATCATTGGCTTTTCCCATTGGTTGAATATAACACAAAATCAGGAAGGATATAAAGTAAACTATTTATTATAGCTGCATAAGTCATACGATAGGCTTGATCAACAATCCAGATGCTTAGAATGTAAGAGAAATGACTATGATCTTAAATTCCAGCTCATGATGCCAGACATACATACTCTGTTCATTTAAAGCAGAGAAGCTAATCAATTAATTAAAACATTTACAGGCATAGCAGAGAACTCTGACAGACCTAGATCCAGAGTTTAACGACTCAACATTAATTTGTAATGACCGAGTTATACATGCACTTCAGACTTAAACACTAAGGAATGCAATGTGAATTGCTATCAAATAGGATACAATCCAAGATGATAGGTAAGATCGAAATTAGAGCTAGCTGTTATTATTGACTTTAGCAATGAGTTTTGTTGGTGAAAGAACTACTGTAATTATGGTCTCTGTCTCTAGCATCTATCTTGCTGTGTTTCAAAACCTCACAAATGAGAATATATACAGTATGTTCATATAATTTTGTAGTAGTTTACTTATATGAAACATGATCCATTAATATTTAAAAACTTTTTAATAATAAAACATACTGACGGGCTGTTAGTTTGCCTTATTTTGAAAGTGTATAATGGTGGCTGCATTTACAAAAGGTATGTACATTAAATCCTAGCTAGAGTAAAGAGTACAGAGCTCGCACTTATGACTGCGTCATGATCAGGAGGAATGATGGTCACAAATTATATAGAAGCAATAAAGGTAACCGGGTTAGGGTATTGGGCTTGATGGATATTATTCTACAAATATAGGGAATGATAATAGAAAATGTCATATTATGGTTCATGAATTTCTAGTTATGTGCCAAATTAACATAAAAGCTGCACCTCTGTGAAAACACAAGAAATAATATAATAATATTCTTCCTTTTCTTTACATTTCATTATATGTTCAAGGTTATGAATATACTTAAAGTCAATACCATGTGCATTCCTATACTGCTTGAAAGCTAATGACCCAGAATTGTTTAAAGGTGAATAACACTCCAATTTATATGCAGTATTTGTCAAAAAAATATTTTTAGAACCCTTTTAGAATGATCTCTATTTTAAGCCCAAAAAATATGCAGGGTGATTTTCACTTTTAAATCTCTTAAAGGATCATTAAACTCTCAAAACTGGACTCACTAAATCTATCTAAAATATTTAGATATATGTTTTTGTAGTAACGTACATTCATGACTTATTTTGCTCATTTTTCCTGTGATTTAAATGTGTGCTATTTTCTTTTGCCAGCAGACAGTCTGGAGTGGATTTGTATTGCAGTAATTAGAAAACTGACCCAGCAACATTCTACATAGTTATTGCTTAATTAGTGCAAGATCTTATTTATATATGCCCCATAATATAAAGCTAATACTAATTTCAAGGAGTATATCAACAATATAAAGTTTTAATTGTTCTTCCAATATTTATTTTGTGTGCATATCCTATGGAATGCAGAACTTAATTGCTGGAATATAACATACATATATAAAAAATATTTTAATGTATATTTAAGGAATACATATATATATATATATATATATATATATATATATATATATATATATATATATATATGTATATATTTTTATTTCAAATCTGTTTTATTGAAAATTTTGCATAGGTAAACATAGTCGTCAAACTCAAGTGTATAAACAAAAAAAATGAATCAATAGGAAACATAGTTCATCAATTACAGCAGTATACAAATTCTCAGATTAATAACATATTTATAGAGGTAGTTCATAGTATCCAAATGTTAAATGCACTGCTCCCCCCTATATCTCAGACCTTGTCTCCAGATACTCTCCCTCCTGTCCCCTTCCCTCTGCTCACAACCTCCTACTCTCCTCCTCTCTTGTCACCTCATCACACTCCCATTTACAGGACTTCTCCAGACTGGCTTCCATCTTGTGGAACTCTCTGCCTCGCTCCACAAAAATCTCTTCTAGTTTTAAAAGCTTCAAGTGCTCCCTAAAGACTCTACTGTTCAGGGATGCATACAACCTACGCTAACCTTTCTTTATACCAGTTCCTCTCCTCCATTGCTGTCCCCTGAACCCCCTTAGCATGTAAGCCTAAGAATCCAGCTGTTTGTTGATCACCTTCTCAAGAGCTGACTACAACAGTGCAACTCTTGGCAGGGCCCTCTACCCATTTGATCCCTATAATTGTTTTCTTGTACTCCGCCTTTGTTAATAGCGCTGTGGAATCTGTTGGCGCTCTACAAATAACCGATAATAATAAAATAATAATAATCAAATAAACAAATATGGTATGTTGCATTATTAGCAGAAATCAGTCAGATATTCTATGTGGGCATATCTAATATAAACCTTAATGAAACAGAACCTACTCAGATGATTAATGTTCGTTGCATATGGTATCTAGGTTGATGAGTGTCTTTATGTGGACCATAAAAAATGGGGTGTAGAGTAGACTGGGAAGGCAGTGGGGAAAGAAAGGGCATTGAGAGGGTGAACAGGAAAGAGGGAATAGGGAAGAGAAAAAAAAAAGGACCAGTTTTTGGCAGGTGCAGGAAATCCCTTTATTTATGTAGCCAAGCATCCCATATTAGCCAATAGGTGTCCATCTGATTAATCGAATTGAAGAAGTATCTCTCCATGCTTGCCATGTAATCAATCACACCTTTTTATGAAAGGCTTGGGGGTTCAGGGGCCTTCCAGGCCCGTGCTATGCATAGCTTAGTTGCCGTGAATATGTATACCAGCAACCTCCTCGACATCTGTAAGGTATCCCCTGTCATTATATGTAAAAAAGCGCTGCTCTGTGTTATATGAGCTACTAATTTTATGGAGTTGCACATGTCCTCAACTTCTCTCCATATTAAAGATATTTTCAGGCACTCCCACCAAATATGAAGATCAGTGCCCACAGCTCCACATTCTCGCCAACACAAGGATGAGGATCCCGGGTACATTTTGGTGAGTCTGGCTGGGGTTCTGTGCCACTTCAACAGTACCTTTAAACAGACTTCTAGCATAGTGACACAGTGTATGGTCTTTTTAGTAAGAGAAATAGCACTGTCCCAGTCCCAATCAGGAATGTTGGTACCCATCTCCCTAATGCATGCCTTATACTGCCATGGTTTGCCCTGGGTAAGGTCTGACAAGAGCAGATTATAGTACATTGTAAGGGGTTTAGGGTGTTTAGAGCCCTTACTCCATCTGATCTCCCATGGATTAGGTTTCCTAATAGATGTGGTGAGAAATCCCCATGTCTTCAGAAAGCTAAGGACTCTCATGGATTCAAAAGAAAACCAGGGTGGGACCGGGTTGAACCTGGCATGTACCGAGGAAAGGTCCAGAGTTTCATTTTGGTCGAAAAAGTCCCCGACAGTGGAGTATCCCTTTAGTACCCAGTCCCCTGAGTGAATATTCTTAAGGTCCCAAAATAGACCCGCTGTGCTATGCATTGGTGAGGGGTGGGGAGCAATTAGTAATCAATTCCTTAGGGATTCCCAAATTAAAATATTATGTTGCACTACAACGTTATGGAGGTAGGGCTTTAGTTTCCTACCATTAGGGACCCAAATTGAGTCTCTAGAAAAGGCCTCTAGAAAATACCAGCCTAGTCTATCCTCTTTGATGCTCCACGCAGTAACATGAGAAGGAATATATTTTTTTACTGCATGCCTAGTTCTCCTACCTCCCAATCAATTCATATTAAACAATTCCAAAATCACAAGAGCAGACTGTTTACACAAATAATGAAGCTACATACACAATACAAATAATGGCCGACATTTAAGAATCACCAGGCGGACAAGGCTTGCTCCAGCAAACCTGTCTGCCCATTATTGCGGCCAGCGGACAGCAATATGCTGCATGCATTTATCACCACCTTTTGCTGGCGGACGGCCAATCTTGCGCCAGCAGAGGCTGTTAACCCCCCTGCTCTGACTTGTGGGTGGTTTTGTTCTGCAAACTCAGTGCTGGCGTGCAGGTTAGGAAGCAGCGTTCTAATGACCGCTGCTTCGTAACTATTGGCTTTGTAACTACTGAAGCTACATAAAACTGCATCTCGCAGCTTTATAAATTTTGCCAAAAATGTTTTATTTAATTCTTATCCTAGAAAATTGCTTTTAAAAATAATAATAAATATAAACATGAAATAAACAAACTGTAAATCCACACCATTACTAAATAATGAGATTAAGATACACAAATTAAACTAAAGATCCTTTTAAATCTAGTGTCAAAACATTTAAATATTGTGGGCCAGATTGTAAGTGGTGCACTAACAGTTATATCAAACAGCAATATCCCAGCATCCCATTTGAAAAAAAGGTTGAGACCCTGTGTTTGGTATTGTGTGTGGCCTGGTATTGGGTGTGTGTGTGTGTGTGAAGAGAGAAATGGTATTGATTGTGTGTGTGAGATATGGGCCTCTATTTATCAAGCCGTCAACCGCAAATACGCTGGAATTCCGCAGCGTAATTGTAGAGAGCCTGATTCCCCTTATTTATCAAAGCCTACAGACCGACAAAAGTAGAATTTTGTGACGTAACATACAATCTGCCGGTCTCAGTCCGACACAGATCGATGCTTACGTCACTACAGATGTTCCGAATGTAAATTCGGCACTATCTGACTACTTTTGCTAGTTATCAAAATTCTACCAGGTAAATATTCCGACCCAGCGTACCTGGTTTTCAATCCGCTGCCCTGGAGGTGGCGGATGCCATAGGAATCAATGGGAGTTTGAAAGCAGCAAACCTCATGTTCGCTGCTGCCTGATATCACATTGATTCCTTTGGAAGAATAAAAGTTATGTTTACACCTAACATAAGCCCCGAGTCTAAACACCCCTAATCTGCCGCCCACGACATCGCTGCCACCTACATTATACTTATTAACCCCTAATCTGCCACCCGCCACCGCCGCCACCTACATTATACTTATTAACCCCTAATCTGCCCCCCGACACTGCCGACACCTACATTACACTTATTAACCCCTAATCTGCCCCCCGACATCGCTGCCACCTACATTATACTTATTAACCCCTAATCTGCTGCCCGCCACCGCCGCCACCTATATTATACTTATTAACCCCTAATCTGCCCCCCGACACTGCCGACACCTACATTATACTTATTAACTCCTAATCTGCCCCCCAACATTGCCGCCACCTACATTATACTAATTAACCCCTAATCTGCCGTCCCCAACGTCGCTGCCACTATATTAAATTTATTATCCCCTAAACCTAAGTCTAACCCTAACACCCCTAACTTAAATCTAATTTAAATAAATCTAAATACAATTCCTATCATTACCTAAATTATTCCTATTTAAAACTAAATACTTACCTATAAAAGCCCTAACCTAAAATAAAACCCACCCAATACACCCTTAAAAAAACCTAACACTAACTCCTTGAAGATCAACCGGGAGACGTCTTCATCCAAGCCGGGCAAAGTGGTCCTCCAGACAGGCAGAATTCTTCATCCAAGCCGGGCAGAAGTGGTCCTCCACTTGCATCAGCCAATAGGATTTTCTCTACCTTAATTCCGATTAGCTGATAGAATTCTATCAGCCAATCGGAATCTAAGGGATGCCATCATGGATGACATCACTTAAAGGAACCTTCATTAGTCGGGTAGTCGTCAGCAGAAGAGGATGCTCTGCGTCAGATGTCTTGAAGATGGACCCGCTCCGTGCCGGATGGATGAAGATAGAAGATGCCGTCTGAATGAAGACTTCTGCCCGTCTGGAGGACCACTTCTGCCCGGCTTGGATGAAAACTTCTGCCCGTCTGGAGGGCCACTTCTACTTGGATGAAGACGTCTCGCAGTAAGTCGATCTTCAGGGGGTTAGTGTTAGGTTTTTTTAAGGGTGTATTGGGTGGGTTTTATTTTTAGGTTAGGACTTTGGGCCGCAAAAGAGCTAACTGCCCTTTTAAGGGAAATGCCCATCCAAATGCCCTTTTCAGGGCAATGGGGAGCTTAGGATTTTTTAGTTAGTTTTTTTTTGGGGGGTTGGTTGTGTGGGTGGTGGGTTTTACTGTTGGGGGGGTTGTTTGTATTTTTTTTTCAAGGTAAAAGAGCTGATTACTTTGGGGCAATGCCCCGCAAAAGGCCCTTTTAAGGGTTATTGGTAGTTTAGTTTAGGCTAGGGTTTTTTTTATTTTGGGGGGGCTTTTTATTTTGATAGGGCTATTAGATTAGGTGTAATTAGTTTAAATATCTGTAATTTGTTTTTTATTTTCTGTAATTTAGTGTTTGTTTTTTTGTACTTTAGATAATTTAATTTAATTTAAATTAGGTAATTGTATTTAATTTAGTTAATTTATTTATTTATAGTGTAGTGTTAGGTTTTATTGTAATTTAGGTTAGGTTTTATTTTACAGGTACTTTTGTATTTATTGTAGCTAGGTAGTTATTAAATAGTTAATAACTATTTAGTAACTATTCTACCTAGTTAAAATAAATACAAACTTCCCTGTAAAATAAAAATAAACCCTAAGATAGATACAATGTAACTATTAGTTATATTGTAGCTATTTTAGGGTTTATTTTATATGTAAGTATTTAGTTTTAAATAGGAATAATTTAGGTAATGATAGGAATTTTATTTAGATTTATTTAAATTAGATTTAAGTTAAGGGTGTTAGGGTTAGACTTAGGTTTAGGGGTTAATACATTTAATATAGTGGCGGCAACGTTGGGGGCGGCAGATTAGGGGTTAATAAAAAAGTATAATGTAGGTGGCGACGGTGTCGGGAGGCAGATTAGAGGTTAATAACATAATGTAGGTGTCGGGGGGGGGGCAGATTAGGGGTTAATAACATAGTGTAGGTGGCGGCGGTGTCAGGGGGCAGATATGGGGTCAATAACATAATGTAGGTGGCGGCGGTGGAGGGGGGGCAGATTAGGGGTTAATAACATAATGTAGGTTGTTGCGATGTAGGGGGGGCAGATTAGGGGTTAATAACATAGTGTAGGTGGCGGTGGTCTCCGGGAACGGCAGGATAGGGGTAAATAAGTTTATTAGAGTGGCAGTGGGCTCCGGGGAACAGCAGGATAGGGGTTAATAAGTTTGTTAGAGTGGCGATGGGCTCCGGGAATGGCAGGATAGGGGTTAATAACTTTATTAGAGTGGCGGTGGGCTCCGGGAGCAGCAGTTTAGGGGTTAATAACTTTATTTAGTTGCGGTGGGGTCCGGGAGCAGCCGGATAGGGGTTAAACAGTGTAGTATAGTGTGGGTGTTTAGTGACAGTATACCAATAAAGCTGGGAAAAAGCCGAAGAGCAGCGACATCGATGACTGTTAGTTAACAACAGTCCACTGCTCATCGCCCGTACTTGGTGCGGGGCTTTTTAACAGCTTTTCTGGTAACTTTGGAGAGCATATTCAGGTACGCGGCAGCGATGTTAGGTGATCTTAGGCGAGCGTATTGATGCCGTCGAATGCAAGTAAGTTGACAGCTTGATAAGTAGGCCTCATTGTATTGTGTGTGATATTGTATTTTGTGTCTGTGTGTGTGATTTGGTATTGTGTGTGTGATATGGTATTATGCGTGTGGTATAGTATTGTGTGTGTGATATGGTATTGTGTTTGTGTGATATAGTATTGTGTGTGATATGGTATTGTGTTTGTGTGTGATATGTTATTGTGTGTGTGTGATATGGTATTGTGTTTGTGTGTGATATGTTATTGTGTGTGTGTGTGATATGGTATTGTGTGTGTGTGTGTGTGTGATACGGTATTGTGTGTGTGTGTGATATAGTATTGTGTGTGTGTGATATAGTATTGTGTGTGCGTGATATAGTATTTTGTGTGTGTGTGTGATATAGAATTGTGTGTGTGTGATATAGTATTGTGTGTGTGATATGGTATTATATGTCTGTGTGTGATATAGTATTGTGTGTGTGTGTGATATGGTATTGTGTGTGTGTGATATGGTATTCTGTGTGTGTATATGTATGTGTATATATATATATATATATACAGTATATATATATATATATACACAAAACGGCACTCAGTATCAATGTTATGTGGCTCGGGGATAGGGGCCTCAACCACCGGTTTAGTAAGGCCCATTTTGGTATATTCATGCCACCATTTTCCTGCTAAATGCAATAAAAAAATTTAAAAAAATGTTAACTTTTTTCACACCCTCGATTCCTCCTGTATGTGTTTGTAAATTCTGTCCTGTCTCTTAGTCTTAGAAGTTTTATACTATTGTTTTATTTAAATGATCTGTATCCATGGACAGTGCTGCGGAAAATGATGGCGCTTCATAAATAAAGTATAATAATAATAATAATAATAAAGAAGGGAAAAATTAAATGAATACAAATCACTTTTGTTTGGGGGGCGGTGGCCCTTCATGGATTCTTGCACCGGGGCCCTGAGATTTCCAGTTACGCCTCTGTGTATATATATATATATATATATATATGTGCATTGGAGCCCTTTGTAGTCAAGTTGATGAAAACATGTTAAGGCATATTTCTGCAATATTAATTTTTAATAAAATGCAATACTTTTTTTTTCTTGTAAATATTTCCAATTCCAATTTTCTGCACATAGCATAATATGTTCTAAATATTTATAAATATATATTCCTACATATATCTGTATATATCTATACCTATGATCATTTATATATATAGGTATAGAATATATTGTACCAAAATACCATTAGATATATGTAGAAATATGTATTTATGAATATTCTGCCATGTGAAGAACATTGGAAATATGCAGTTGGGTTTGCGTGCGAGTAGGGTAGTTTTTTTCCACTTTTCTTGCCCCATTGACTTCTATGTGGGAAATACCGCTCCACTCATAATCTTACCCTGTATCAGGAAGTTATTGCTGAAATGTTGTAGAAGTAAATAAATAATTTAATAGCTACGCATATAACTAAACATGCATAAAGATAGAAAACAATGCAAAATATGACTAAATCTACTAAAAAACTTGTTTTCATACAACAATCATGTGCAGCTAGCTCCGCTGATTAGATCAGCTGCAGTTTCTACTCTGGACCAACAGTGCTCAGCAGGCCTGATTGGCACTTCTATGGTGTGTTTTATTCCTGAGCATGGGTTAAACGCACAGTAGTGTTGGGTCAATATTCTTAACATGACATGGTTTTCTGGATTAGAGTATGTTGTTTTTTACTATTATCCCTTTAAGGTCTGACAGAAATCAGCTGTCTCTCAAAACAAAAATGTATTTATTAATCTAAAGCTTTGTGACGAATCCCCTGCTACCCCAACTGGGTAGCTCAGCCAAAATGATCTTCCAACACCTGGAACCAGCCACTATGAAGCAGAGAGAGAGTGATTTCAGGATTCCCCACCAAATAACTAGACAACTAGCATTTAGGTGGAACAAAGGAGAACACTTTATTGGGACAAACACACAACATTTATACAGGAACTCATCTTGATAAGACAAAGGACAATCCCACAATTTTCCCGCCATTCCTGCCACTCCAGACAGGCTGTCCCAATACCCAGGGGGCAGTGGTTTTGGGGTGATCCAGGATGTCATTTCAAAGCTCTCAGTTTTCAGATGCCACAGTCCAAAAAGCGGCATGATTCGTTACTGGGGATCGGCGCTACAGCCCGGTAAAGATTGGAGGGTAGGGGTGTCCAAAACCCCCAGTCCCACAAGTAGCTCCCCTCCGGCAATTACACCACCCCTTGTCCTCCCTAGGGGTTACCCATCCACAAAAGAGCAAAGCTCTGGGGCAAAGGGCCACTGGGGTGACCAGGGGCAAAGTTAGCGGGTGCCCTGCTGTTCTGTGGCCTACCAGGAGTTCTTGGCCTACCAGGAGATCTTGATAAGACAAAGGACAATCCCACAATTTTCCCACCATTTCCACCGCTCCAGACAGGCTGGTGCCTCCATAGCAGCCACAGTACCACAGAGTCGCAGTACCCAGGGGCAGCGGTTTTCGGGGTGATCCCGGTGGAGCAGTGGTACTTCCATTTTAAAGTTTTCGGGCCCCAGATGCCGCAGTCCATAAAGTGGCGTGATTTGTTACTGAGGACCGGAGTTACAGCATGGTAAAGATTGGGGGGTAGGGGTGTCCAAAAACTCCAGTTCCACAAGTAGCTCCCCTCCGGCAATTACACCACCCCTTGTCCTCCCTAGGGGATACCCATCCCCAAAAGAGCAGAACTCTGGGCAAAGGGCCTCTGGTGCGACCAGGGGCAAAGTTAGAGGGTGTCCTGCTGTTCTGTGGCCGACCGGGAGTCCCAGGAGTCCGGCCAGCCTGAGAGGTGTTAGGCGGGTGTCCGTTGTGAGGCGGCTGACTGGGAGTTTCAGGAGCCCGGCCAGCCGAGGAGGGTTTTTCCGGTAAGAGACCAGCTGTTCTCTGACAAAGTAGAAACACAAAAACAAGCACACAAAGATTCCTAGAGATCTTGGTTGCTCTTAGGAGCTCAAGTTCGCTGAGAAACAACAGGGGTGAGGTAGTAAGGGGGTAGGGGTTTAACACTTGCAGCCCGATGCCCGTGACAAGCTTCAATTATTTTTAATTTTGTCCCCATATTTTGAATTTTAAAAGTGTTAAATATTTATATTTAAGGCTGGGTATGAGTGCAGAGCCTGGATGATCATGTTTTCACACATACTCTGGGTCCAGCAGACAGAACAGATAATTTGTCCCATTCAATGATCAGGTCCCTGATTGTGTGCACCTTTGGTGTTTTTTGATTTTTTGATTTAGTTTTTTTAAACATTCTTTTATTGAGGTTTTTATAAGACACATCCAAATATACGTATACAAATACATAAGGATCAGAAGCTAGGTTATTTTTCTAAGTAATGTCATTGAAAATATAGTTGAGAAAATTTTAGTTGTAGAAGTACATTATATCTGAAAATGTAGTTGGGAAAACAGTAAACCTTACTTATTAGCGAAACCTCCGCTTCTTAGTTGTAGACATACATTAATATGAATAACGCCCTCAGTTTAGGATGAATATAAATAATAGTATAGGCCCTAAATGAACTAGAACTCTACATAAAAACCAAATACACAGAAATGAAACCTTGTTTTCTTTAGAATGTGTTCCTCAAATGATTAGGGGGTCTCTCTTGGACCTGGCTAAACTAGTGATATAAGAAAGAGAAATAATAACAATGAAAGTGTCCAGTTTTGGGCCTTAGCACATATATATATGAGTAGTCAGTTTCTGATATAAGTATAGTAGTGAAAAATATATAATTAAATTTGTGTTTGTGAATGTAATGGTCATATGAAGTAATCTAGGGGATTTAAGATAAACTCAGATGGGTGAAACATACATCTGCACAGTATTCAGGAGCATAAATATTCATCTGGGAGAGTAATCCAACATGGGTTAGCAAGGACTACACCTATGGAAGCTAATCATGAATACTAGGATATTATTTACTATTTAAAAACTCATACAAGCTTATGAAATATATATATATATATATATATATATATATATATATATATATATATATATATATATATATAATATGTGTAAACTCTTAGTTTAGTAGCAATTCAAGTGAGCTTAATTAGGGTAGTCTGTTTGACTAATTATAGAGCAAAGTAACACTAATTGTGCTTATGAAAAATATTGACAAATGTTGAGAATTGAATCCTTTAATATGGAAATGGGTGGCTGTGACCTGGCTAGGGCTGCACACATTGTAATGTGTCCTTCAAAATATAGGATCATGCCATCGTTACCTAGTATAAACTACTGCCTAAATTAGAATCATAGATTAATCCTGGTTACAATGTTGTTGTGTTGGTTATAAAATCTGAAATTGAAGCCAGGTTCATAAGTACTCCTCCATACTCCTTTTCATTACCAAGAGGACCTGATAGAAAATCACAGAAGTAAAAAATGGTTTGTTAGTTAAATAATCCATACGGATAATTGGTTATTGATTATTCTCTCTGTTTTGGTTTGGTAAATTACAGACAAAGTAATACATGTCACTTTTTTTCCAGCTATCACAATATAGAGTCTGGCTAATGAATTGCTTAAAGGGTTTTAATTGTGCACAAAATTAAACTGACACAATCAGTGTTATCATTATATAGTGACAGTGTTGCTAAAATTTGCATTATAATTAAAAAAGGAGAGGTCTTTTTTAAATAAATAACTTTTTTAACCTCTTATAAATATACAGGGAGTGCAGAATTATTAGGCAAATTAGTATTTTGACCACATCATCCTCTTTATGCATGTTGTCTTACTCCAAGCTGTATAGGCTCGAAAGCCTACTACCAATTAAGCATATTAGGTGATGTGCATCTCTGTAATGAGAAGGGGTGTGGTCTAATGACATCAACACCCTATATCAGGTGTGCATAATTATTAGGCAACTTCCTTTCTTTTGGCAAAATGGGTCAAAAGAAGGACTTGACAAGCTCAGAAAAGTCAAAAATAGTGAGATATCTTGCAGAGGGATGCAGCACTCTTAAAATTGCAAAGCTTCTGAAGCGTGATCATCGAACAATCAAGCGTTTCATTCAAAATAGTCAACAGGGTTGCAAGAAGCGTGTGGAAAAACCAAGGTGCAAAATAACTGCCCATGAACTAAGAAAAGTCAAGCGTGCAGCTGCCAAGATGCCACTTGCCACCAGTTTGGCCATATTTCAGAGCTGCAACATCACTGGAGTGCCCAAAAGCACAAGGTGTGCAATACTCAGAGACATGGCCAAGGTAAGAAAGGCTGAAAGACGACCACCACTGAACAAGACACACAAGCTGAAACGTCAAGACTGGGCCAAGAAATATCTCAAGACTGATTTTTCTAAGGTTTTATGGACTGATGAAATGAGAGTGAGTCTTGATGGGCCAGATGGATGGGCCCGTGGCTGGATTGGTAAAGGGCAGAGAGCTCCAGTCCGACTCAGACGCCAGCAAGGTGGAGGTGGAGTACTGGTTTGGGCTGGTATCATCAAAGATAAGCTTGTGGGGCCTTTTCGGATTGAGGATGGAGTCAAGCTCAACTCCCAGTCCTACTGCCAGTTTCTGGAAGACACCTTCTTCAAGCAGTGGTACAGGAAGAAGTCTGCATCCTTCAAGAAAAACATGATTTTCATGCAGGACAATGCTCCATCACACGCGTCCAAGTACTCCACAGCGTGGCTGGCAAGAAAGGGTATAAAAGAAGAAAATCTAATGACATGGCCTCCTTGTTCACCTGATCTGAACCCCATTGAGAACCTGTGGTCCATCATCAAATGTAAGATTTACAAGGAGGGAAAACAGTACACCTCTCTGAACAGTGTCTGGCAGGCTGTGGTTGCTGCTGCACGCAATGTTGATGGTGAACAGATCAAAACACTGACAGAATCCATGGATGCCAGGCTTTTGAGTGTCCTTGCAAAGAAAGGTGGCTATATTGGTCACTGATTTGTTTTTGTTTTGTTTTTGAATGTCAGAAATGTATATTTGTGAATGTTGAGATGTTATATTGGTTTCACTGGTAAAAATAAATAATTGAAATGGGTATATATTTGTTTTTTGTTAAGTTGCCTAATAATTATGCACAGTAATAGTCACCTGCACACACAGATATCCCCCTAAAATAGCTAAAACTAAAAACAAACTAAAAACTACTTCCAAAAATATTCAGCTTTGATATTAATGAGTTTTTTGGGTTCATTGAGAACATGGTTGTTGTTCAATAATAAAATTAATCCTCAAAAATACAACTTGCCTAATAATTATGCACTCCCTGTATGGCAGTCTGTACTAAATTACTTTTTGAGGAAATGGAGATTAAGGAATTCCTCCTGTCATGATTATTAAAACCCATTAACCTTTGCACCTCCTTAGCACCTTAAGGACCCTTCAACAGTAATTGATTAAATACATAACTGATCAGCATTTAGCATTTTTCAAATATACTTTATATAGAAGATTTGAATTCTCTTAAAAAGTGTTACACCAGTAGATGGACATGTGTGGAGTGTGCCGTAATTTATGTCTGTTATATTATCAATAAAGGAAGAAAATGACCCATGTTTGCATTAGTAGCTTATTACTACACTTTAGTGTGTTTTTTTTGTGCACCATGTAAAATGGTATTTTAAGAATGTTTGCCTCTAAGCCTTCTGGGTTTGTGGGTCAATGGAGAACACACAAACTAGAGCACTGGAACTTCACAATGCAACTTATGAGTATGGATACTAAGATACTGGACAACACCTTCCATGGTAAGATACTTGTTGCCATCTGTGTTCTGAATTTGCAGTTAATGCTCTTGGAGATTTAGCATAGCTATCGTTACGTGTGGTGAAAGGAGACAGTATATTCAGGGTTAAACTGATGGTAAACTTGAACTAATCAAATGCCATAAATGTAATCTTTGCCATTAAAAACGTATGTGTGTACTTTTTGTATTTAATCCATCTGTGAAAGGGTTAAATTAGTTTATACAAACAATACCAGGCTGCTACAGGCAGGGAGTTCCGGCACAATCCATATGCAGAGGCGGATCCAGGCAGCTAACAGGTAACAGGGGTGCTAAGCTGTGTAAAAACGGCCGGTGTAGCCGAAAATATAGATTCAAAAAGCATATACAGCAGCACTGAGGCAAAGGAGTAGCAGGGCAATCCAATAGTTAAAAAATATAACTTTTATTTAAACATGTGTTAAATGAATACACAGCTCCAAACTCCCTGACTAGTCTCGTGCCCTACAGGCACTTAATCATAGGGTAAGTTTGTCAGGTGATAGTACCTCTATTTAAAGGGACCAATACACCTGTATACAGTGCTGCTGTATATGCTTTTTGAATCTTTAAATTAGTTTATATAATAATGCTTCTATCACAATGTTATGCCGGCCCACATGGATGAACTCATTGTCATTTGTAAAAAACATAAGAAGACAAAAGTGCCACATGGCCCAATATTGTTTGGAAAACTGAAGACAAATACAATGTAGTATCACACTCACATTTGGTGAGAATTTCGGAAACTCCTAGTGGTGTAGAAGATGCGGCCTGAGATCAAATAGCAGTCAACCAGCAGACTGACCTCCAGATAAGCAATCTGTAAAGAGTACAAACAGATACAAAACGCCAATATGGCCTAGTATTGTTTGGACACAAATAGTGGAGTATGTGGTAATACAGAATACTCACATTTGATGATGCATCCCTTGGTGCAACAGAGGCAAACTGGGATCAAACAGTCACCCAGTAGACTGATACCAAGGAAACTAGGGGTGTCTCACCAAATGTTAGTGTGATACTACATTGTATTACTCATCAGTTTTCCAAACAATATTAGGCCATGTGGCGCTTCTGTCTTCTTATGTTGTTTACAGATATTTGATTTTGGATCTGGGCCTTGATCCATTTACAGACAGTTGCCTTGACCTGAACCATCTACTGTTGCTCCTGATAATACTACGATATACTACTATATACTACTATATGTTGTTTATCTCTGGACTTTGATACCTTCTTATTGTGAATACTGCTTTAATTGTTATTATTTTTTAACACTAATTTTATATTGTTTATATATATGTTATATTAGTATAATTTTTACTAAGAATAATAGTTATTACATTTTTTACTTGATCACCAAGGGCGCCCCCTATATCATCCTTCCAGCCATTGTTATTTGACAATATTGAAGTCCAACCTCTCTAAAGCCCTTAGAAAGTCTATTTAGAGAGTGGATTTGACTGCTCTATACATAACAGCCCAGCCAAAAGAGGAAATAAAGGGGGGCGGAGGAACAGACAATACCAATTAGGATTATAAATCTTTTATTATAAAATATACAGTATATACACTTTAAAAAAAAAAACAAATTATTTGGTTTTACTTGAAAACTAATATATTTTTCATTGCAACATTCTTATAGTTTGAAATTTACCATCACTTTAAATTTAGTGATTTTTTTTTTTTAAAATCTTTTTTATTATAAGGATAATTAAATTACAGCAGAATGTAGTATCATATTAATAAACACTCAAAATAATCATGCTGTTACTTTAAACATAGTTTCATTTACATTTTGTCTGTTGAAAATACAAAGAAAAGATACCTATATACCTTATTTTTTAAATCTTAACAGGATTTTACTTGAAGCTATTAATACAAAATCATAATTCAAACCTATTTTCCCCTTCCTCAAGGGACAAAAAAAAAAAAAAACGCACATGGGAGAGAACCCTCAAAGCTAGACATCATTTGACCAGCCAATCTCTCCTCTTATGATGGTACCCTGTACATACAATGAATTATAAAAGGGCTTATAAATTTGTTTTTGCGTTCCAACTGGAAGTGAGATGATAACATTTCCCCATTTTTTTAAAAATTCATCACATCATATTCTGAGTTAATCACATAATCATATTGCTCAACTATCATCTTTGCTTCTAATTTACTTAGAAACTGGGTAAAACTGGGGCCTCTACTAGATTTCCAAGAACTGAAAATTATGTTTCTAGCACATAATATCACAAAATTTATAAATCTGCTATTATGTAGCCTATTACTGCCCTCTTTTAAAAATAAAACCTCTCCTAATTGTAATTCAATCTTTTGTTGTATAATTTTGGATAACCAATAAGAAACCCTGTACCAGAATTGTCTAACCTTCGGGCAACCCCATACACAATGTATTAAATTTGCAAGGTGAAGACTGCATCTTGGACAATTTGTATATGTATCTACTTCCCAGTTAGCCATCCTACTAGGTGTTATATAGGAAAGATTAATAAGTTTAATATGGGACTCATGCCATGATAGAAGAAGGGTAGCCTTCGATGCTCTTGTTATGCTTTTTTGGATCATATCATTATTAACTCCATTTAGGTCCCGAAACCATTTCAACACTAAGTTATTCATATAATCCTTGCCTTCCTTTCGCATTAACAGTCTATACCAGGGAGATATAGAAAATATCCCTGCTTTAAACAGGCATAGGAGCGGGTCAAATGTATCCCAACTAAAATCACCGACAATTATCTTAACCGTATTAACAAAATGTCTCAGCTGCAAATAAGCAAATAAAGTCTTTATTCCCTATATTAAATTCCTGCTGTATCGCTCTAAATTATTTAATACACTTAAGAGAGTAATCCCAAAACTGGCCTTTGATTTTCCATTCTGCAAATACTTTAGAATTAATAGCTTCAGGGAATTTCGGGTTACCTACTATGCGTAAATATTTAGAGGATTTAAAATCTATTCCTAAAAATTTACATATTTTTTGCCAAGCCAGAATTGGGTTCTTAAAAGTAATCATTCCCTTTATCATAGATGGTAGATTTTTAATTTCTAATGTGGGATTACTTTTAGCCCTACTGGCTTGAGTAAGTTTTGCTCAATATCTTTTAACTGGAAGTGACCAGCCTTATTCATACCATTTTTCTGGGGAAGGACTAATATTTATCCCCAGGTACCTCATATAACTTTTAACTTCTTTAAAGGGAGTAGAAACAGTAGGACCCTTGCACTTTGTAATCCAGAGAATTTCAGATTTCTGCTTATTTATCCTATACCCAGAAAAGGAACTAAAAGTTTGAAACAATTCAAGCAGTTTAGGGATATTCTTTTCAACTAACAAAGATCATAAGATCATCTGCATACAGAGCAATCTGGAGTTCTCTAGAGCCTAGATCTATTCCTTGAATATTATTCTGTAGTGCAACAGCTAATGGTTCTATAACTAGATTAAACAGAAGTGATGAAAACGGACACCCTTGTCTTGTTCCCTTATAAAGGGGGAAATTCATAGTAAGGTCTCTGTTGATTATAAGAGCTGTTAAGGGATTATTATATAAATCATGTACATATGAACAAAAGGGGCAGTTAAAACCAAATCTATCTAGAACCTCAAACAAATGGTCCCAGTTTACTGAGTCGAACGCTTTTTCAGCATCAACTGTTATCATTGCTTTGTCTGTATCTGTTATTTTAAAGCTTTTAACATCCTTCCAGTAATAATCTAATGTAAGCAAAACTTTTCTAATATTCGTGAAAGAGGTTCTCCCACTCATAAAACCTGTCTGGTCAGGATGGATCAGTCCCGGTAGAATAATTTTTAGTCTGTTTGCTAATATACCTGCCAAAATCTTGTAATCTAGATTTAATAAGGCTATTGGTCTATATGAATTCATTTTCTCTGGATCCTTATCCTTTTTTAAGATTAGCATAATAAGAGAACAGGTAAAGTTTTTTGGCATCTCTATACTTTTAATATAAAAGTTATTAAATATACTTTGAATATGTGGTGTAATCTCATATATCAATATCTCATAATATTCTGATGGCATCTGATCAGGACTTGGAGCTTTATTTAATGCTGTGGCCTTTATAGTCTTCCAAATCTCATCTGAAGAGATGGGTCTATTAAGATCCACTAAGTCATTAGGAGATACCTGTGGTAGGGTGCATTTTTTTCCAGAAGTTCTCTTTGTGACCTTCATGTATTTCCCTTGATTTATATATATCTTTAAAATAGTAAAACAAATGCTTCCTTTATATGCACACTAGAGGTTAGCCTTCCCTCTTTACTCTTGATAGCCTCTATTGCTTAACCGTATTTGCTAACATCCTACCAGTTTTGCCCCCCGTATCTACTGCTATATAGTTTGGTCTCTTGTCTAAGAATACCTTGCATAGTTTTCTGATGTAGAAGAACATCCCTTTCTTTTTTGGCATTAATATATTTATCCCAATTTACCCGATTAGGGATTTTTAAATTTTGATTGTAAGAGTTGAGAAGCTGATTAGATAACTGAATTCTCTTGCCGAGTTTTTCTTTTTAAGCCTGCACAGGTATGCTTTAATTTCTCCCCTAATCACCGCTTTCGATGCCTCCCAAAATATCTGATTACTTTTTACTGAGCCTCTGTTGAGAGATTCATATTCTTTCCATTTATTCTTCAGCCAGTTTTTAAAATTAATATTAGAAAAAAGGTATTTAGGGAAGAAAAAAGCATCCCTTTTATATGCGAGACTGTTTAATGGAATACTCAATCTGACTGGCGCGTGATCTGATATAATTATGGGGAAAATCTCAGCATCTAAGCCCTGTCCGAGGAGTTTCTTATTAACCAAAAACAAATCAATGCGCTAGAATGTCCTATGAGTCTTAGACTCACACGTATAATCCTTCACATCCGGATTTTGAATTCTCTAGATATCTTTCAAATTTAAAATATTTCTAAAATTCTTTAAAATGAATGTGTCTCGTTTAGGTTCTGATACCTGTTTATTCCCTTGCTGAAATCTATCTATAGGGGACTGTGATATTAAATTAAAATCCCCTGCTATAATCAAATTATGATGTGAGTATTCAAGTAATTTCCTCTGTAGTCTGTTCCAAAACTTCCTATCACCATTATTAGGACCATAAACATTACATATAACAAAATATTTCCATTTATTTCTATTTGTATTATAACGAACCTCTACTCATGATCCAGTTCTTGTTTTATAATTTTATATTTAAATTTCATATTGAGTAGGATCGCAACACAACTCTTTCTTTTAGTACAAGGGGTGGCCATGACCTCCCCAACCCAACCATATTTTAATTTATCTAATTTTTTTCTGTGGTAAATATGTCTCTTGTTGGAGGGCTATATCTGTTTTCATTTTCCTCAGGTGATTTTTTTTTCCTTTTTATTGGAGAGGCTATGCCCCTTACATTCCAAGATATTATATTACAAAGTGCCATTTAAAATAGAGAAGAGAGAGAAAAAAAGGAGGGGGAAGGGGTAAGATCCACACAATAACTACATTTATAATTATGCAGACAACACAATTAGCACCATCTACAAAACTTTTCATAGATAAACAAAAAAACAACAAATAGGGATATCCCCTTGATTTTACCAATATTACTCTCATCAATTTAAACTTAAAAATTCACTAACTTCTATTTGGATTATTAAGAAACTGCCAACCACCATCTCTTAGTACTTTAATTCTTGCAGGATATACTAGAAAAGCATTACAACCTTTCTTGATTAAGCTCGAACCGATAGGGGCCATATCTTTTCTCCGATTTGAAGTTTCTAGTGAAAAATCCTGAAAAATTAGTATTAGTTCATCACCGATCTTAACCATTTTTTTCTTCCTATAATAATACAAAACTTCTCTTTTATCCTGGAAGTTCAGAAATCTTGCTATGACTGGTCTTTTAATTATGGATGCGTCTGGTCTAGTTCTAGCTGGGCCCAACCTATGTGCTCTTTCTATTAAAATCAAAGGGCTCTCTCTGGGCATGTCTAGCAGGGCAGGAAGTTTTTCTGAAACAAATCTCACTAGATCATTATACTCAGTTGTTTCTGTCTTAGACTCACATGTATAATCCTTCACATCCGGATTTTGAATTCTCTAGATATCTTTCAAATTTAAAATATTTCTAAAATTCTTTAAAATGAATATGTCTCGTTTAGGTTCTGATACCTGTTTATTCCCTTGCTGAAATCTGTCTATAGGGGACTGTGATATTAAATTAAAATCCCCTGCTATAATCAAATTATGATGTGAGTATTCAAGTAATTTCCTCTGTAGTCTGTTCCAAAACTTCCTATCACCATTATTAGGACCATAAACATTGCATATAACAAAATATTTCCCATTTATTTCTATTTGTATTATAACGAACCTCTACTCATGATCCAGTTCTTGTTTTATAATTTTATATTTAAATTTCTTATTGAGTAGGATCGCAACACAACTCTTTCTTTTAGTACAAGGGGTGGCCATGACCTCCCCAACCCAACCATATTTTAATTTATCTAATTTTTTTCTGTTGTAAATATGTCTCTTGTTGGAGGGCTATATCTGTTTTCATTTTCCTCAGGTGATTGTTTTTTCCTTTTTATCGGAGAGGCTATGCCCCTTACATTCCAAGATATTATATTACAAAGTGCCATTTAAAATAGAGAAGAGAGAGAAAAAAAAGGAGGGTGAAGGGGTAAGATCCACACAGTAACTACATTTATAATTATGCAGACAACACAATTAGCACCATCTGCAAAACTTTTCATAGATAAACAAAAAAACAACAAATAGGGATATCCCCTTGATTTTACCAATATTACTCTCATCAATTTAAACTTAAAAATTCACTAACTTCTATTGGATTATTAAGAAACTGCCAGCCACCATCTCTTAGTATTTTAATTCTTGCAGGATATGCTAGAAAAGCATTACGACCTTTCTTGATTAAGCTCGAACCGATAGGGGCCATATCTTTTCTCCAATTTGAAGTTTCTAGTGAAAAATCCTGAAAAATTAGTATTAGTTTATCACCGATCTTAACCATTTTTTTCTTCCTATAATAATGCAAAACTTCTCTTTTATCCTGGAAGTTCAGAAATCTTGCTATGACTGGTCTTTTAATTATGGATGCGTCTGGTCTAGTTCTAGCTGGGCCCAACCTATGTGCTCTTTCTATTAAAATCAAAGGGCTCTCTCTGGGCATGTCTAGCAGGACAGTAAGTTTTTCTGAAACAAATCTCACTAGATCATTATACTCAGTTGTTTCTGGTAGGCCTATAATTCTGATATTGTTCCTGCATGCTCTATCTTCCATGTCATCCATTCTTTCCTGTAATTTCTTAACTCTTTAATCTATTTGTTTTTTTGTCTCAATCAAGTGTATAAAGTCTATCCTCCACTGAAATACGTGTCTCTGCTTCTTCTAACCGATTATTAAATTGCTTAACTTCAGCAGATAATACAGAAAAGTCTTGTCTTAACTGTTCAAATTGCGGAGTCATCATTTCAGACAGTTTACATGCTAAGTCTTGCACATTTATTGCATTACTTATTGAGTTGTCAATTTCTGGTATATTATCCTGAATTGGAGACATATTCAATCTAGATTTACGATCTTTATTCTTAGGGGGCCTTGTAGGTGATTTTCCCTTGGCTGAGATAACAAACTTCTCCATGTATAAATGAAAAAGAGAAGGAGATGATTCTTAAAGGACCAGTCAACACAGTAGATTTGCATAATCAACAAATGAAAGATAACAAGACAATGCAATAGCACTTAGTCTGAACTTCAAATGAGCAGTAGATTTTTTTTCTGACAATTTTAAAAGTTATGTCTTTTTCCACTCCCCCTGTGCCATGTGACAGCCATCAGCCAATCACAAATGCATACATGTACCATGTGACAGCCATCAGCCATTCACAAATGCATACACACTTATTTTCTTGCACATGCTCAGTAGGAGCTTGTGACTCAAAAAGTTTAAATATAAAAAGATTGTGCACATTTAGTTAATGGAAGTAAATTGTAAAGTTGTTTAAAATGGCATGCTCTATATGAATAATAAAAAATTAATTTTGATTGAGTGTCCCTTTAAGGAATCAGTGAATGTGACCATTATTATCACTATTTCGTGAATTTCTATTGAGGAAGAGACAAAAAAATCTCTTATTTAAATGTGAAGAAGGAAATACGGTAGCAGTGAGCTACTTTGATATTTTGTTGAGTGAAAATAAACAGTGAACTAAGAAAGGAAAAAAAGGTAGACTTCCGTTTGGGGCGGAGTTAACAGATAGCGTGCAGGTAGCTACCTCGTACTTCGCTGTCCTAGTTTATGGGACTCTAAGATCTACCATTCTACCGTAGTCTACCTTGCCCGGATTGTACAGACTCGGGCCGGCAGGAGATCTGCGGATCACGGTGGGAAGTCTACAAGAGGCAAAAAACAAGCTTTGTTGCTAAAGCACCCCTTTTACCGTTACTGTGTTCCAATACACTGGATTTGGGCATCCAAGCTTGGCCGGATATACAGCACCTGATACACTAAGTAAAGTTTTTACAAACAAGCAGACGGAGGTGCAAGCCGTAACTGCAGCATGGTGCAGACCAGGTAAAGGTGACCGGATTATACAGCAATAAGACCCTCTACGTATAGGTGGTATATGGTGCGCTACTAACAAGGAAAGTGGAGTTTGCCGGGAAAGATCTCCCATTTGGAAAACAGCAAGAATGCTAGCGGGGGATGGGTAAATCCCACGGCCCCTGTGTTAGCATGTGTTGTGGTGAAGACTCGAAAGAACGCACCCGCCATACAGATAAAAGTTAATATAATAACTAAGACATACCTGTATTGGCTAGGAGAAGGTGCAGCAGAAAGGAAAGAACCGGCTTGGTTGCAGCAGCGTGGAGAAGATTTTCAAGGCCCCGGTAAACTCCATAAGTCGCAGAAGTAGCAGCAGTAGCGTGAGTAGACCCTGAAGACTGGGTGAGTGGCTAAAGTTAAACTTTAACAAAAGGAACATTTTATTAATAGCCTCTGTGAGAGGAGCTGTTGAAGGTAATTGAAGTGGGGTTTCTAAAGATCAGCGTGGGTTTTGAAAATAAAGCCTCAGTGGATTGAAGCTGAAAGAAGAGCTTCTCTGTAAAGCACTTATATTCTGAGGAACCCCATAAGTTGTTTACCTACAAATAACTGTGTTATAAAGTGCTGTTACAAAGTACTGTTAAAGTTTGGTTAGCATTAAAGGGGAAAAAAAAGAAAGGAAAAAGGAGATATTGGAGACGTGCATTTATATGTTGATTAAAAATTGCAAATATCAATCTCCTGCATAAGAAACATATGGATACAATATTGGAAGCATGAGGTTTCCTAGCATGTAACATATACTACAGGAAAACCTAGGAATAGTGTTTCTGCTGTCTATCGTTTAGGTACTCTGCAGTGGAAGGCGATTGCGGGGGAAAAAGTGTTTTTTTTTTTTTGCTCCCATACAAAACTGAGAAATAGGGTCTAAGAGACGTTTACTGGCGAGTTTGCCTGGAAAGTAACAGAGGCCCTGAAAATGTCTTGTTGAAATTGAGATATTCTATCCGGGAACTACTCTGGCGTTTAAATCCACCGTTCTATGTTGTGAACTGTGAGAATGGTTGCTATATAGATCTGAGTCAGAAGGTTAACTAAGAACAAGATTGAATTGTGTATATTGAAATCTAGTGTAAACTGTATTGTGATAAGATATTCAATATTTAACATCTGTATTAATTTCGTCTAACCATTCTGAGAAATTATCTTGCCTATTAAGGAAACTCTGCAGACTTGATAGTGTTAATTAGGTATTCTTGCTGAGAATTTAGTCGGAAGTATCAGTCTGCAGTAGAATAATAGATAAATGGTAAATCATGGATGTTGCTTGTTTCTGCTTTAAGGATCAGTAAAGAATAAAAGTAAATTAGGAGTCTTAAGGGGGAATAGCGCCTCTCCTGTCCGGGTTTTTTTTTTTTTTTTTTCTCTTTCCGCACATCTTGTCACTACCCGATTGGGGGTGACAGAGCATAAAATGATATATACACAGTAAGGATTATCGCACATTGTCACTAGATACACATCATGGGTACCACAACACTAGAAGTTTTTGTTTTTTTCTACAACACACTCTTTTTATTTTTTGCTTTTCACATACCACATGGTTTTTTTTTGTTTTTGTTTTCATCCTGCTACAACCCCTTAGGGGGCTGCAGTGAATAAATACACTCATACGCACGGAAGAATTGTGCATAATTTTTGTAAATACACATTACACTGTGGTGAATGGAGAGACACATCTCCCACCAGAAAGGGTCCTCACCTATAATGCCACCCAAGTATAAGGACAAGAGAGGCAATCCTAAACACATAGATACATCTCAAGACACCCCCCAAGAAACTGGAACTGTGAATTTTTCTTGCAGTGATATGTCAGAATTCTTGGCCGAAATGGCAAAAGTAATGACACCGCACCTAGAAGCAGTTAAACAAGAAATCAAGACGGAGATAGTTAATCTTACAGAAGAGATTAGGCAATTCACAGCTAGAATGGACGAGGTGGAGACAAGAGTGTCCGATTTAGAGGATAGGGTGAATTCTGTCGTTTCTGTTTCGGATATTCAGGATAAGGCCATCACTCAGCTGCAAAATCGAATAGAGGACCTTGAAGATAGGTCAAGGCGAAATAATTTGAGAGTGATTGGCCTACCTGAATCAACTGAATTCAGAGATTTGTTACAATTTGTTTCGGTCACCCTGCCTCAGGCCCTCTTGATTCCACCTCCCTCTACACCATTTTTGATTGAGAGAGCCCATAGAATTGGGATACTTAGAGAGAATAGCCCTATCTCCAGGCCGAGACCTGTTATTTTTAAGTTTGTCAACTATCAAGACAAAGTTTTATTTTTGAGTTATTATAGGAAGCTTAATGCCCTTAATATTAATGCACATAGGATCTGGATCTATCAAGATTTTTCTACAGAAACTAGAGCCAAAAGAAAGGAAATGGCCCCTTTTTTTGATAAATTCCTCAAAGCTGAATATAATGTTAGATTGGTGTACCCGGCAAAACTTTTAATTAACAAGGCTGGAACTTCTTATGTAGTGAACAATAGGGAGGAAGCTTTGTCTTTTTGCAAAAAAATGGATATTGTATGAGCAAGTACAAAATATGTGAATTGATCTGTTGTATTTAACAATAATTTGAGGAAAGATGCTGATTATTTTGCATTGGAATATGAATCATGTTATTTTGATGGACAAGCTGTCATTTGCAAAAAGAAAAGAGGAAAAAAAATGGATAATTTTTTTTTTTAAGTATAAAATAAGGGAAATTGATTTGTTGTATCTAACAATAGTTAGTGGAAAAGGTGATGATTATTATATATTGGAATATGGATTGTTTTATGTCGCCGGACAAGTGTCTATAATTTTTTATTTTTTTCTTCTTCTCCCCCTCTCTCCTCCCAGCCTCTCTCACCCCTTACCGGTTCTCGCGCCATGCATGCTCCCTTAGTGATTTATGTTTCTTATGTTGTGTCGCCCAGTTGAATCTATTTTTCAGGGTATATGTTGGATAACTTTAGTCTGGTATCTTGGAATGTAGGGGGCATAAACTCCCCAATAAAAAGGAAGGCGATAATTAAACATTTGGCAAAACTTAAACCTAATATTGCCTTCCTCCAAGAGACACACTTAAAAGATTCGGAAACTTTGAAATTGCAGACTAGTTGGGTAGGAGAGGTGATCGCCTCCCCTTTTAAATCTTGTAAACGAGGAGTTGCTATCCTCTTTAATAAAAATTGGGAATATAAGATAGAATCAATTAAACGAGATCCGGAAGGAAGATTTTTAATAGTCGAAATTACTGTTAATAAAAATCGTTATGTACTTTGCAACATTTATGGCCCCAATAAAATGGACAGGGTATTCTGGGATAAGATGCTATTATATCTCCATAAATTTGTTGGACAACAACTTATAGTGGGAGGAGATTTTAATTTAGTAGCGGAGCCCATTTTAGATAGAGACAAGGAAGTAGTTAGCTCCCCGCGGGATAGGAAGACTCGTATCCTGCGGGAATTTTGTTCGCAATTAGGGTTAATAGATGTCTGGCGTAACCAAAATCCAGATGCAAGAGCCTTTACATGTCTATCTAAGGGGCATCGCTCCTTATCAAGGATAGACTTCTTTTTGGTCGCAGATAAAATGATTGGCTGGGATTGGAAAGCAGATATCGGAGATATAACGATCTCAGATCATGCTACAATTACATTGCTGCTGAACATAATAAATAGACAAACTGTCCCCAGTCAAACAGTGTTTTTCCCTAAGTATCTGGTAAATGATATAAATTTTCAGAATTGGCTGAGTAATCAATGGCGTGAATACGAGTTTTTCGGAGGTATATTGGGAAGCGGCGAAAGCCGTAATCCGTGGTGAAATCAAGGCGTACCTATGCAAGCGTAAAAGAAAATTTAAACACCAAGAGATACAATTGAATAATCGTGTGAGAAACACGTACACAGCATATCTGCGAGAGCACTCTAGTGAGAAATGGCGGAAATATTTAGAGGCGAAAACAGCCCGAGATATTTTTATTTTTATGCTGAAGTACAAAGTCAGAAAGCTCTATATGGCGGTTTTGCGGGACGCTCAGCCAAATTTTTGGCTAAGTTAACTAAAACAACTCATGTAACATGATAACCGCCATTAGATCTAAAACAAATAGATTCACTAAAAATTCAGATATCTGTAAAATTTTTCATCAGTATTTTTCTGATTTATATAAAGCTGAGGACTATGATTTGGATAGACAGAAGCAATTCTGGGACAAGATTAAGACTCCTAAAATCTCGTCAGAAAGCTTGGCAGAATTAATATTTAATTGAAACCAAGAGGTTTATGCAGCAATTAAAGCTGCTAAAACTAATAAAAGCTGCAGGCCCAGACTGCCTCCCTATTGAATTTTATAGGATACTGCAGTTACAGATTGTCCCAAACCTTACGAAATTATTTAATAATTATTTTATTGAGAATATTAAGTGCTCCACATATTTCGCTGCTGCGCGGATCTCCTTGATCCAAAAAAAAAACAAAGATTAGAGTTACCAGAATCTTATAGACCTATATCGGTCCTTAATACGGATTACAAACTTTTAACATCCATCTTAGCGAAAAGATTAAAGTCCCATCTAGGAACAATAATTCATGAAAATCAGTCAGGGTTTATGGCTGGGAGAAACCCTACTAAAAATACGCGTAAGATCATGACGTTGCTTGATTTTTTTGGAACAAACTTAGACTAACAAAGCAGTATAACATAACCAGATTTGGCGTTATTAACGGTCGACGCGGAGAAAGCGTTCGACCGCATCGCTTGGCTGCATTTATTTTTTTCACTAGAACAATTTGGTTTGTCGGGACATTATTAATTAACGGGGAAACCTCACAACGGTTAATACTCCAGAGGGCACCCAACAGGGATGCCCCTTATCACCATTGCTATTTAATATATCCCTAGAACCTTTTGCAATTTTACTTCGGCAACAATTAAAGGGGATTAGTATAGGAGATCAAAAACTTGTTTTATTAATGTATGCAGATGATATAATCTTGTGTTTGAGTGACATTGCACAAAGTCTTTTCTTTTGTTAGAATCTACAGAATTGTTTGGTGCAATTTCGGGTTACAAAATTAATCTTACTAAATCCGAATTATTATGGATTAATAGAAAAAGCAGAATATTGAACATCCGTTTTTTGAGACTACGCAAATTACATATCTCGGTATCAGATTAAGTGTGAATCCAGAAGAATGGTATAAACTTAATTTCACTAAATGCTTTCAGGAGTGTAGGGAAAGAATGGAAGAATCTGCCCATCTCCCTATTTGCTAGAGCTACACTTATAAAGACTATACTTTTTCCTAAAGTGTTTTATTTTATTCAAATATTCAGATTCTCATAAAAAAAATAGATATAAATAAATTCTATAGGGCATGTTCCATATTACTTTGGAAAGGAGCTAGGGCCCGTGTTGCTGTGGCACGACTCACATGTAGTAGAGATGCGGCAGGTCTATCTCTCCCAAATATACAATTTTACAGTTTAGCAGCGCGGGAAAAGGTGGCAGTTGATTGGCTAACCGAACAGAATCAGGTTTCTGAGGTTGCATGGGAGACAGCTTTCGCAACCCCGTTTAGATTGGATGCTATTTTACATTGTCCTATGACTGCACTCCCTCTTCCCTCTTTTCTTTGATAACATTTAGAAATATTATCTGCGCATGGCAAAAATTTTGTGTACTGTTAGGATGTTCTCCATATATATCAAAATATCTGCCTATTACAGGGAATCCAAATTTTGTTCCAGGTATGTCTGTAGAGGTTTCAGGTTATGGCTCTCTAAAGGATTGATATTTGTTGTACAGTTGTTGAAATCTGATTTAACAGTGCTGTCTTTTGCCGAACTAAGACAACAATTTGGACTTTCGAATAAAGAGTTTTTTGCTTATCTACAGATAAGAATTATATATCTGAACTTAAACAAAATCATGGAGAGGATTGGATATTTACGTTTCAATCTCAAATTAATAGTTTTCACACGGTTTATATTCTATTGCCCCCGTTTTATATGCTTCTTAATCTTGGACCTTCAAATGAACAAAGAGAATATATGTTGCGAAATGGAGTAGTCTCTTCCCTGAGATAAATAGTCAAACTATAATAAATACATTTAAAATTATGGACAAAAGTTGGGTGTTGACTGCATGGAAAGAATCCCAGGTGAAGATCTCTTTTACGACCTATCTGACCCCTGCAAAGTTGTCTGCTTGGTATAAGGTAACGATCAGTTGTCCCAAGTGCTCTGCTGTTAAAGCTGATCTTATGCATTGTTTTGGGCTTGTCCAAAAATTGGTCAATTTTGGTTGAAAGTAATGTATTGGATGCGAACAACTCTCAATTTGAATTATCACATTCAACCATTAGATATATTCTTTTTGGTCCAATCACAAGAAACTTTGAAGCAAGTTGGATTAATCAATATGATTCTACTTTCAGGGCGAAATATGTTATTAAGAGCCTGGAAAGCTAAAGCAGTCCCTAGTGTGAAAGAGCTTAAAAATGCTCTGTTTGCACAATTTATATCTGACCAAATGAATCTTCCCAATCAGACTGATAGTCGATTAGAGGTATTTTTTAAGCAATGGAAATTATTTATCTTATCATTTCCATTAGAACGCAAATTGTGATGGTCAAACCGCTGAGGGACTCGATATATGTTCAACTACAAATATTGGCTGGTAATTTTCCTAGTATATGGGGGAATGACCCTAGAGGAGTGATTGGGTGAGGGGGGTGAGGAGGATAGGTGGGAACAATTTTCCCTTCTTCTCTTTTTTTTCTTCTGCTTTTCCCTCTCCTTTTTTTCTTTTTTCCTTTTTTTTTTTTTTTTTTTTTCCTAAAGGAGGTTAGACACGGAATTGAACGAAGTAATTCAATGCAGTGAAGGATAAATATGTGTTTAGAATATACTAAGGCTAGGAGTACGCTTAGTAGCGATGTCCTTTTTGACGGCAAATAGGGGTACACTGCATAGTTAATTTTGTGTTTAGATAAAATGGTTTTTGATACATATCAAGATAAGAGAAATGTTATCTTTGAATTTGGTTGAATTGTGTTGTATATAAAATCCAATAAAGATGATATTTAAAAAAAAAAAAAAAAAAGAAAGGAAAAAAAAGAAACAAACAAATTAAAAAAAACCAGCAAATGTGATAAGTGATAATAGGTGAAATCTTTTTTTTCCCTTTTTTTCTTTTTTTCCCCCTTTCCCTTCTTCCTCTTCCTTTTCTTATCTCTTTCTTTAAGCCAAGCTTTCGGTTAGTTTAGTAATCTAACCTCAACCCTGGTTCAGAACAGCTTAACTGAACAGTTTACAAGAAAAAAAGGTAAAACAACATTTTCCCAGAATTTACTGAATTGCTTCAATCTGACTTTATCTTGATCTAGACTAACCTTAATCACATATCCACTTTCTCATATTTAGTCTGAAAAAAATAAAACTTAAAGGGACACTGAACCCAAATTTTTTCTTTTGTGATTAAGATAGAGCATGCAATTTTAAGCAACTTTCTAATTTACTCCTATTATCAATTTTTCTTCGTTCTCTTGCTATCTTTATTTGCATCTAAGTTATTTTTTTGGTTCAGCACTTATTTATTGGTCGGTTAAATCAATCCACCTATCAGCAAGAACAATCCAGGTTGTTCACCAAAAATTGGCCGGCATCTAAACTTACATTCTTGCTTTTCAATTAAAGATACCAAGACAATCAAGAACATTTGATAATAGGAGTAAATTAGAAAGTTCCTTAAAATTGCATGCTCTATCTGAATCACAAAAGAAAAAATTGGGTTCAGTGTCCCTTTAAATATACATTTAAATTGAAAGACAATTTAGACCTGGAAAAATTTTTGAATTTTTGAATTACAAATGTACCAAAAATACATTTTTCAAGATGATGAAGAGACGCGATACCGATACAATTTTAAACAAACAAAAAGTCTCCTTTGTTTCAAATTCTCTACTGCAAGGGTGACGATCAGTATCCACTTAAAGAATACAGAAAAGTTCCAACAGTTTTCCGTCCCTTTATCTTATAAAAAGGACAATGTTGACACAAAGTTAAAAGACCATCATAGACTTCTATAAATTCAACAAAGGCTTTGAAATTCTTCTTAAAATATTCAGAAAAGAAGAGAGAGTGGGCAGGTAGTCACAGGAGTACTTATAAATCGTTCCAATATTTCAGCTCAGTCCCTTGTGTCAAAGGCTTACCCACTATACGGTCTGTAGTATTTGTGAATGTGTCTGGACAAATAGACACTTCTGTCTCCTAGGCCTGGAACTCCAGCATGGATCTATGTTAGGGATCCTAAAGAAAAAGGCTCTGCTATACTCTGGATATCACCAGTAGCTCCTAGTAGGGAGGACCTGGCTTGAATCCTTCCCACCATGGAGCAACCCAAGCTGCAAATCCGGTACGGGTATCAAATGTTTCAACTCTGCAAGGCACCTCCGATAACAGATTTTAAATGTGGCCACCCTCTGGCGCTGTTTAGATTCCAGCTCCCCAGGTTATAGATTTCCCCACTGCCGTGTGTGGTCACTTCAAATGACTCCACACCATGTTATATGGCCAGGTATCTTGGTGGTGTCCATGTCCTCGTGCTGAGCGAGCCTTGACCCACGTCACTACCGGATGTGCTCAGAACCGGAAGTCCAAATTTAGTTTTGTGTGGACCATAGAGTTCCTGCTGATCACTTTGTCTTTGCACAAATCAAGTGGTGTTTGAGTTCAGAGGAAAGTCATGGTTAGGATAAATGCAAATGAGGTGTTAGGGTATTTGGCTGTGGGGTAGGTCATATAGGATCTATCAATGGTTATATTTTCTATGCAGTTCAAATATATAAAACAATGTTTTCAAATAAATATTTCTAATAAGATAATCCTTTACATGATTCCTAATGTTGAAATAGCTGCACACGATTTACTAAAAGGATAAAGAACAGCTGTTCATTTGGTGAGGAAATGTATTCCTACATTCTAGCCATATTTACTGGGCACTGGCTTTAACTTATACAGTGATTGAGGTTAATGTCACTAAGGAGAAGAGCAGGTGGTGTATATTTTCTGTGTCTGAACAATCCTTGAAGCACCAATGGGCAATACACATTTAAAAATAACAACAACAATCCTACCCAGATATTTTTCCTGGATCCTAAAGACTTTCCACCATTAATAGAACATAGTATGTAGTGTTTATATACCAAGCAGAGATGATCCTGCTATTATCTGACTTTGCTGGAGAAAATCATCAACTTTTAAAACATATTTGATGTAGTAGTTTTCAGTTATAGTAATGCCTTTTAAAAGAAAAATCTTCTGAGAGCAAATATTTTACCTTTTGATTTTTTTGGGAGGAACAATGCATTCATTTAATGTAGAATAGGATTTTGTAAACAATTGTTGGACCATGAAGTATATGGACATGTTCATGAATTGATTCATATAGGATTGTAGTATGTCTGGGAGAATGCTTTCATATAGCTGTTATAACATAAGCAGGAAGAGATAATATTGGAACGTTTATGTTAATATATTTTACAGTGATAAATCTCAGATAACAAAGTAGAATTTAATAGCCAGTAGGTGGCATGATGTGATAATAAATAGGGAGTGTAAGATTTGTACCTTTTTCACATACAGTACAGTTCGATGGACAAAACAGATTATTAATAGACAAATACTTAATGATTAATACACCCTTCAGGAAAAACAGTGGTCAGTAGCAGCAGGTATACAGGCAGGTTTTCAAGATGTCAAAATTAGTGTAAAGAATCAATCACTGTGCAGATATTTTTTTTAAAATTTGTCTTAAGTCTTGGGCTGGTGTTATTTTATACTTTTTTCAGTTAATGAATTTAATATTAATTGCATTTTGCATTTTTTTTTTGTTTGCCTTCAAAAGATTTTTCATTTCTAGAGAATACTTCTGTTTTACAGATATACCCACAATCAGAAAACGTCACCACCTAAAAATTAAATACTGACAAACGTTTCCAGTTTTTTAGGATATCCTCAAATTTCTATATACTTACAAAACAAGAATCTATGAGCCCTAATGCCAAGAGCAAAACAAAATGTGGCTAATGGTTGATCCAGATGAATATTAATACTATAATGATTACATGATAGATATAGTGACATGAACATTCTTTATGAATGATGGGATTTAAAATATCGGGTTTTATGAGATATTTATATGGTCAGGCGAATGATACAGGCTTCTTTAGATATTGTACTTGCATCTTAGAAGTATATACAACCACTTATTTGAAAGAGCAGACACATATTACAAATAAGGAATTTCATGTCCATCTAGATCCTATGTGGACAAAACATCCGCTTCATAAGTGCCCCTCTCCCCACAAATATGGAAGTGCCTCTGTTGTTCACTACTTCTTCATTATATAATGGCTTGCACAGAAACAAACATACTGAGATGAGATCTTTGCAAATAAATCCCATGGTAACAAGCAGCGAAAACATGCAGAAGTGACAGGAAAAGGTTACTGTGACTGAGGACCTCGTACAAAGGGTTAGTACTAAATAAAAGTTACACCGAACACAACAAATACATTGAAAAAAATGGTTGAACTCATAAATACACTATTATATAAATGATTCACATACATATTACAATCACAAAATTATAAGGGTTCAAAAGTATATGGTAAATGACAAGGTATTTAAATGGAAAGGGCTATAATGTATATATCAGTACATACATATACATGTCTAAATATGTGTATGTATGTATATACATATGGTCATATCGATCCTCTGAAGAAGAAGGTAACATTTAAACCTTTGAAACGTGTTAGGAACTACATTCTAGTACTTTGGCTTGCTGTGAGGACTGTTGCAAACTTTCTTTAGAAAGGACAAGTTATTTGAAAAACAATGTGCAAAGATTTTTTAAAACATGTACTAAAACTGATACCTCATATCTGCAAAGATCTTTTAAACATGTACTAAAACTGATACCTCATATCTGCAAAGATCTTTTAAAACATGTACTAAAACTGATACCTTATCTGCAAAGATCTTTTAAAACATGTACTAAAACTGATACCTCATATCTGCAAAGATCTTTTAAAACATGTACTAAAACTGATACCTCATATCTGCAAAGATCTTTTAAAACATATGTACTAAAACTGATACCTCATATCTGCAAAGATCTTTTAAAACATGTACTAAAACTGATACCTCATATCTGCAAAGATCTTTTAAAACATATATATTAAAACCTCCAATTGAGGTTGAATAATGTAAGCAGATTTTATTTTTAATAAAAAGTGTATTTTTTTCAAAGCGGTATTACACTATTGTGTTGCCTTTCTTTTCTCCCTTTACATACAGTATACTCTGCCTCTGGGGACACAGAGGACACACAGAGAGAAAGTGAAGCTACCATACCCAAGCATCACTGAAGCACACTGATGGACTGATGAATCCAGGAGATTTACCAATGATCCCTACTTACCTCATATGATTGAGGTTACTTCTAGTAAGTGGGCACTTTTTTATTTACTAGCCGGGATCTTGCCTGAAATTACTATTATTATTAAGGAAAAGGAAATATATATATTCCACTATTGACATTGCTGCTATTTTGAAACATACGTGTATATTAAGGACACTCTGTGTGCACAATATAATATAATCAATATAAGATTCTACCGATTAACATATTTGGTTTGTTTGTCTTAAAGGGATGTAGACACCATGGGGGGTAGTTATCAAGCCGTCTACTTTTCTGCCTTCGTCGGCCCAATACGCCCGCCTAAGCTCGCCTACCTTCACCGCCGCGGACCTTGAATACGTTCGCCTAAGTCATCAAATAAAGCTGTCAAAAAGCCGCGGTGCGATGAGCAGCGGACTGTGAGAGTTATCACTCATCCGATCTCGCTGGCTTTTTCCCAGCTTTATTGCTAGCCTGTCACTAAGCACCCACACTAAACTACACTGTTCTATCCCTATACCGGCACCCCCGGAGCCTCCCGCAACTCAATAAAGTTACTAACCCCTAAACCGCCGCTCCTAGACCCTGCCGCAACTCTTATAAATGTATTAACCCCTAAACTGCCGCTCCTAGACCCTGCCGCAACTCTGATAAATGTATTAAACCCTAAACCGCCGCTCCCTGAACCCTCCATAACCTATATTAAACCTATTAACCCCTATCCTGCCCCCCATACACCGTCGTCACCTATAATAAATTTATTAACCCTATCCTGCCCCCCACTACACCGCCGCCACTGTAATAAAATTATTAACCCCTAAACCTAAGTCTAACCCTAACCCTAACGCCCCCCTAACTTAAATATTAATTAACTAAATCTAAATAATATTACTCTTATTAACTAAATTAATCCTATTTAAAACTAAATACTTACCTTTAAAATAAACCCTAATATAGCTACAATATAAATAATAATTATATTGTAGCTATCTTAGGATTTATTTTTATTTTACAGGCAACTTTCAATTTATTTTAACTAGGTACAATAGCTATTAAATAGTTATTAACTATTTAATAGCTTACCTAGCTAAAATAAAGAGAAATTTACCTGTAAAACAAATCCTAACCTAAGTTACAATTACACCTAACACTACACTATACTTTAATAAATTATTCCTATTTAAAACTAAATACTTACCTATAAAATAAACCCAAATATAGCTACAATATAAATAATAATTATATTGTAGCTATCTTAGGATTTATATTTATTTTACAGGTAACTTTGTATTTATTTTAGCTAGTTAGAATAGTTATTAAATAGTTATTAACTATTTAATAACTGCCTAGCTAAAAGAAATACAAAATTACCTGTAAAATAAATCCTAACCTAAGTTACAATTAAACCTAATACTACACTATCATTAAATTAATTAAATAAACTACCTACAAATAACTACAATTAAATACAATTACATAGACTAACTAAAGTACAAAAAATAAAAAAAGCTAAGTTACAAAAAATAAAAAAATAAGTTACAAACATTTTAAAAATATTACAACAATTTTAAGCTACTTACACCTAATCTAAGCCCCCTAATAAAATAACAAACCCCCCAAAATAAAAAAATGCCCTACCCTATTCTAAATTAAATAAAGTTCAAAGCTCTTTTACCTTACCAGCCCTTAAAAGGGCCATTTGTGGGGCTTGCCCCAAAGAAAACTGCTCTTTTGCCTGTAAAAGAAAAATACAACCCCCCCCAACATTAAAACCCACCACCCACATACCCCTAATCTAACCCAAACCCCCTTACAAAAACCTAACACTAATCCCCTGAAGATCATCCTACCTTGAGTCGTCTTCACTCAGCCGAGCAGCGATGGAACCGAAGTGGACATCCGGAGCAGAAGAAGTTAATCCTCCAAGCGGCGCTGAAGAAATCTTCCATCCAATGAAGTCATCATCCAGGCGGCGCTGAAGAAGTCTTCGATCCGGGCGATGTCATCTTCCAAGAGGCGATGAAGAGGTCTTCTATCCGGGCGATGTCATCTTCCAAGCCGGGTCTTGAATCTTCCTCCCGCCGACGCGGAACATCCTTCTTCACCGACGGACTACGACGAATGAAGGCTCCTTTAAGGGACGTCATCCAAGATGGTGTCCCCTCAATTCCGATTGGCTGATAGGATTCTATCAGCCAATCGGAATTGAGGTAGGAAAAATCTGATTGGCTGATGGAATCAGCCAATCAGATTGAGCTCGCATTCTATTGGCTGTTCCGATCCGCCAATAGAATGTGAGCTCAATCTGATTGGCTGATTGGATCAGCCAATCTGATTGAACTTGAATCTGATTGGCTGATTCCATCAGCCAATCAGATTTTTCCTACCTTAATTCTGATTGGCTGATAGAATCCTAGAGCCAATCGGAATTGAGGGGACGCCAACTTGGATGTTTAATATAGGTTGCGGCGGGTTCAGGGAGCGGCGGTTTAGGGGTTAATACATTTATTATAGTTGCGGTGGGCTCCGGGAGCGGTGGTTTAGGGGGTAATAACTTTATTTAGTTGCGGCGGTGTAGGGGGGACAGATTAGGGGTGTTTAGACTCGGGGTACATGTTAGGGTGTTAGGTGCAGACAGCTCCCATAGAAATCAATGGGATGTCTGTCAGCAGCGAACTTGTACTTTCGCTATGGTCAGACTCCCATTGATTCCTATGGGATCCACCGCCTCCAGGGGTGGCGGATTGAAAACCAGGTACGCTGGGCCTTAAAAGTGCCGAGCGTACCTGCTAGTCATTTGATAACTAGCAAAAGTAGTGAGATTGTGCCGCACTTGTGTGCGGAACATCTGGAGTGACGTAAGAATCGATCTGTGTCGGACTGAGTCCGGCGGATCGAAGTTTACGTCACAAAATTCTACTTTTGCCGGTCTCGAGCCTTTTATAACTAAGGCGAATCAGCCTCGCCTCAAATACGCTGCAGAATTCCAGCGTATTTGAGGTTGATGGCTTGATAACTACCCCCCCATTTGTTAGATGTTAAAAATTAAGCTGTATTAACCCTCTTGTTATTATTTTTTATGAGTACTATCTATTGCATATGTACTGTAGGAAGATCATATTAAGATATACTTATTAACAACAGGACAATTTACAATAACAGTATAAAGGGGCTAAAGTACCACCTATTACCATTATGATCTATGTTCCAATGTCCATGCGCCCTTCACCAATTTCTTTCTATCTATCTATCTATCTATCTATATTTCTATCTATATATATATGTTTATATACATACATTTATACACTATACACACATATATACACATGTATACATATATATACATATATATACTGTATATTATAATATATATATATATATATATGTAACAATACTTTGGAGCCATTTTCACTCAAATACCTGAAAATATGAAAAATCATTTTAATTCAATTTTAATCTATACTATAATTGCGTTTGTAATGTCCGTCGCCGTCGGCAGTTGCGCACGCATCCTCAACGGAATGTTGGCAGTGCGAGGACAAAATAATTCACCTGGATGCAGTAAAGGCAAATGGAGCATTACAAAAGCAAAAACTAACCGCCCACATCAAGTATTAAAAAAAAAAAACCTAACCGCCCGCATCAAGTACTAAAAAAAAACAAAAAAACACGCCTGCACAAAATATAACAAAAAAACAACAACATCCTACACAAAAAGTATTAACACGTACACCACAAACCCCCACATTGCTAAATAGTAAAGTAATTAACCTCTTAATCACTTAACCATCAACCACCCACATCGCAATAACCTAATTACCCTATTAACTCCTAAACCGCAAAACCCCCACATCGCAATAAACCTAATTATCCTATTAACCCCTAAACCGCAAAAAACCCACATTGCAGTATACCTATATAACCTATTAACCCCTAAACCGCAAAACTCCCACATCGCAATAAACCTAATTAACTTATTAACCCATTAAACCGCCAAAACTCACAACGCAAATAACTAAACAAATACCTTCTAAATCAAAACAAATTAACTAAACTAAAAATGACTAAGTTAAAAAAAAGCTGTTTGCAAAAAATAAAAAAGGCTAACATTACAGAAAATAAAAAATCAAATTGCCAAATTTTACAAAATTAAACCTTATCCCTATGAATAAAAACTAAAAACACCCCCTACTCTAAGAATAAACTACCAGTAGCCCTTAAAAGGGCTTTTTGCAAGGCATTGCCCCAAGATAATCAGCTCTTTTACAAAAAATACACAAAGTCCCCCCCTAACAGTAATAAACCCCCCAAAATAAAAAACCTAACACTAAAAAAACCTAAACTACCCATTTCCCTGAAAAGGGCATTTGTTTGGGCATTTCCCTTAAAAGGGCATTTAGCTCTTTCACTGCCCATCCCTATTCTAAATAAAACAAACCCACCCAAAAAAACTTAAAAAACCAAAGTCTAACCCCCAGGTTCCTACTCACCGTTCCTGAAGTCCAGCGGAGAAGATCTTCTTCCAGACGGGTCCATCATCTTCATCCACAGCAATGGTGGCGCGGAGCAGAGATGCAGAGCGGTGTTTCCAGATGTGGTGATCCTCAGAGGTGGTGATGGTCCTTGGTGGCGATGGTCAATGGCAGCAGTTCCCGGCAGTGCTCTGCGGCGGCGTGGAGGTTCCTCTTAATGCGATCGTCCGCCGCACAATGAAGATTAAATGCAAGGTACCTTGCATTTCTATTGGCTGACATTTTAAAATCAGCCAATAGGATGAGAGCAAGTGAAATCTTATTGGTTGGTGAACAGCCAATAGAATTTCACTTGCTCTCATCCTATTAGCTTTTCAACAGCCAATACGATTTCACTTGCTGTAATCCTATTGGCTGATGTGAAAATGTCAGCCAATAGGAATGCAAGGTACCCCAATAAATATGGGGTACCTGGCATTTAATCTTCGGTGTGTGGCGGACAATTGCATTAAGAGGAACCTCCACGCTGCTGCAGGGCACCGCCGCCAGGAACCGCTGCCAAGGACCATTGCCGCCAAGGACCATCGCCGCCAAGGACCATCGCCGCTTTCGAGGATTGCTACATCTGGAAACACCACTCCGCATCTCTACTCCGTGCCGCCTTTGCTGTGGATGAATATGATGGACCCATCTGGAAGAAGATCTTCTCCGCCGGACTTCAGGAATGATGAGTAGCAACCTGGGGGTTAGACTTTGGTTTTTTAAGTTTTTTGGGGGGGTTTGTTTTATTTAGAATAGGGATGGGCAGTAAAAGAGCTAAATGCCCTTTTAAGGGAAATGCCCAAACAAATGCCCTTTTCAGGGAAATGGGTAGTTTAGGTTTTTTTAGTGTTAGGTTTTTTATTTTGGGCGGTTTGGTGGATGGTTGGGTTTACTGTTAGGGGGGACTTTGTGTATTTTTTGTAAAAGAGCTGATTATCTTGGGGCAATGCCCTGCAAAAAGCCCTTTTACGGGCTACTGATAGTTTATTCTTAGAATAGGGGGTGTTTTTATTTTGGGGGGCTTTTTTATTTTTATAGGGATTAGGTTTAATTTTGTAAAATTTGGTAATTTGATTTTTTTATTTTCTGTAATGTTAGCCTTTTTTATTTTTTGTAAAAAATTTTTAAATTTTTTTGTAAGTTTAGAATTTATTAGTTTAGGTAATTTGGGTTAATTTAAGGGGGTGTTAGGTTAGGGGGTGTTAGGTTAGGGTGCTTAGTTATTGAAATAGTGTTTTGGCGGTTTAAGGTGTTAATAAGTTAATTAGGTTTATTGCGATGTGGGAGTTTTGCGGTTTAGGGGTTAATAGGGTAAATAGGTTTATTGCTATGTAGGGGTTTTGCGGTTTAGGGGTTAATAGGGTAAATAGGTTTATTGCGATGTGGGGGTTTTGTGGTTTAGGGGTTAATAGGATAATTAGGTTTATTGCGATGTGGGGGTTTTGCGAATTAGGGGTCAATTGGGTAATTAGAAAATATTTTTGATATATTTAAGACAGTAGTCCATTAAACTTATAGTATTGCTACACCTGTAGCTTAAATCCTATATAATAAAAGGCCAAGTGTGTTTGTCCGAAGCTGTCATGCGCAGTAGAGACAGACATACCTGGCCTTTGAGTCCCTAGCTGATCTGTGCTCTGAAGTGGGTGTGAAGAGGGGGGGGAGAGGGGGAGGGGGGAGGGGGGAGATAGAGGGGGGGAGGGGGAGAGAGGGGGGAGGGGGGAGAGGGGAGAGAGAGGGGAGAGGGGGTAGAGGGGAGAGAGAGGGGGAGGGGGGAGAGAGAGGGGGTGGGGGGAGAGAGAGGAGGGAGAGAACGTTCAAAAGAGAGGGGGGAGAGAGAGCACAGAAGAGAGGGGAGAGAGAGAGCGTAAAAGAGAAGGGGGAGAGAGCACAAAAGAGAGGGGGGAGAGAGAGTGCAAAAGAGGGGGGAAGAGAAAGCGCAAAAGAGGGGGGAGAGAGAGAGCGCAAAAGAGAGGGGGAAGAGCGCAAAAGAGAGGAGGAGAGCACAAAAGAGGGGGCAGAGAGTGTAAAAGATATGGGGTAGAGAGAGCACAAAAGAGATGGGGGAGAGAGAGCAAAAGAGAGGGGAGAGAGAGAGCAAGAGACAAGAGAGGGGGAGAGAGAGAGTGCAAAAAAGAGGGGGAGAGAGAGAGTGCAAAAGAGAGGGGAGAGAGAGAGAGCTCAAAAGAGAGGGGGGAGAGAGCTCAAAAGAGAGGGGGAGAGAGAGAGCAAAAGAGAGGGGGGAGATAGAGCGCAAAAGAGAGGGGGAGAGATAGAGCTCAAAAGAGAGGGGGGAGAGAGAAAGCTCAAAAGAGAGGGGGAGAGAGAGAGCAAAAGAGAGGGGGGAGATAGAGAGAGCAAAGAGAGGGGGAGGGAGAGAGCGCAAGGGGTGGGACCGCTGTACTGCAAAAAATGGCCCGTGTGAACGTGCTTTAGGACTAGTATTTATATAAAAGAAGAGTTATAAAATAGGTTATTTCTACATCTGTAGTTTAAAAAAATAATTAGACTGCCCTCTGGGCAGGCTTATCGACTAGTATTTAATAATTTGTTTTACTGTGTATGTTGTAAATATTTTACATTTCAATGCTCTTCACATAGGGGAATATGTTATATGTATGTTTAAATAGATATTCCTATATACAACCCCAATTACTAAAAAGTTGGACAGTATGGCAAATGCAAAAAAAAAAAGAGTTATTTGAAAATTAAATTCACCCTGTACTATATTGAAAACACATTATTAACACATTATTTGATGTTTTACTTTTTGAATTTAATGTAATTTTGAAAATATACACTCATGTCAAATCTGATAACTGCAACACATTCAAAAAAAGTTGGGACAGGGGCAATTTAGGACTTATAGCGATGTGACAAGTTAAAATAAGAAGGTGATGTGAAACAAGTGAGGCAATCTTGTAATTATAGTATATAAGGAGCCTCCAAAAAAGGCTTAGTCTTTCAAGAGGAAGAATGGGTCGAGGCTCGCGAATCTGCCAACAGATGCGTCACCGAATAATCCAACACTTTGAGAACAACATTCCCCAAAGAGAAATCAGTAGGATTTTGGGCATTTCACCTTCTACAGTGCACAATATAATTAAAAGATTCATGGAATCCATTCAAATCTCAGTGCTCTCTAAAGGGCAAGGCCGGAAAACCCTTCTTAACGCACATGACCTCCAATACCTCAGACGTCTCAAAAACCGTCATGAGTCTGTAATGGATATCCTGACATGGGGTCGGGAATACTTTGGTAAACCTTTGTCAGTCAACACCATTCGCCGCTGCATCCACAGATGTAAGTTAAGGCTTCACTATGCAAAGCAAAATCCATACATCAACACAGTCCAGAAGCACCGCCGACGTCTCTGGACTCAGTCTCATCTGAGATGGACAGTAGCACAATGGAATTATGTTTTGTGGTCCAACGATTCAAATAGTTTATAGTGTTCTCTGGGCCAAAGAAGAAAAGGACCATCCAAGCTTCTATCAGCACCAGGTTCAAAAAACAGCATCTGTAATGGTATGGGGGTGTGTCAGTGCCCATAGCATGGGTAACTTGCACATCTGTGAGGGCACCATTAATGCAGAAAGATATTTATACATTTTGGAGCAACATATGCTGCCATCCAGACGTCGTCTTTTCCAGGGAAATCCCTACATTTTCCAGTAGGATAATGCCAAACCACATTCTGCCCGGATTACAAGCGCATGGTTGCGTAAGCAGAGAGTGCGAGTGCTAGCATGACCTACCAGCCGTTCTGATCTGTCTCTGATTGACAATGTGTGGCGCATTATGAAGGGCAAAATAAGGCAACGGAGGCCCCATAGATGATTTGTGCAGCTGAAGACATGCATAATGGATGAATGGGGGGGGGGGGGGAATTCTGCTTGCTAAACTTAACCAAGTGGTGTGTTCAGTGCCCAAATGCTTAAAGTGCCATAAAACATGTGGATATCTGTACATATCCTAAAAGTAAAAATAGATTGCATAAAAACATTTTTTTTTAAATTGCTGGCAAGTTTTTAAAAATTATTTTCAAAAATGAGCAGAAATACTTAAATAGCAATGCTGTATGGAGCAGTCTGTTCCATCCCCTTATCAGTTTTTAGACACAGGCATTGTGTTTCAACTAAGTTCACAGCTTCTAGGTATGCTCCAGCAGATAATCACTGTGCATTTTTGCATTCTACCAAAGCAACAATAGATATAGATACAGCTATAGAAGGAAATGTGTGGGGGGATTTAGAGCTTTACAATTCGGAATCTTAAAAAAAAAAAGATTTAATGGCGAGGCACTGCAGTGTAAATTTGCAGGTAAAGTAATTTAAGTACATATTATTATCTCTATCCCAACTTGCTTTATGTCCCTTTAATAAGTGTTATTAAAAGAAAAGGTGATGTTACTCAGTCGTAAACAGTCAACTGTCCTAATTTTTTTGGAGTGTGTTACAGTCATCAGATTTGAAATTAGTGTATATTTTCAAAAATACATTAAATTCACAAAGTAAAATATCAAATAATGGATTAATAATGTTTTTTCAATATAGTACAGGGTGAATTGAATTTTCAAATGACTCTTTTGTTTGTTTTTATACATTTTCCATACTGTCCCAACTTTTTCACAATTGGTCTTGTATACCTGTATATACCTATATATATAGGTATAGCTATATGAATATATATAAGTATAGATATATATATATATATATATATATATATATATACAGGTGGCCCTCGTTTTACAACGGTTCAATTTACACAGTTTCAGAATAACAACCTTTTTTTCCAGTCATGTGACTGCTATTGAAAAATATTGAGAAGCAGTGCATTTATTAAAATAGCCAGTAGGTGGAGCTGTCCGCTTGTGTTGCAGCAAAGCCAAGCAAGCTGAAATGAATCCGTTTAACCAGACCTGAGCTATCGAGCAGATTTCAAAGGAACAAGATCTTCCTGTCTATAAATCAGTCCAGATTGGAATGCATAGAAAGAACTGTTTGCAGAAAAATGCAAGTGAAGTCTTTGGTGTGTGATTATTTTATTAGGTTTATAATGCTGTTTAGCAAATGTTTTTGTTCATTTAACTTAGTTTAATTATTTATTATGTTTGTGTCTGATTATTTTATTAGGTTTATAATGCTGTTTAGCATTTAAAGTCTTCATTTCAAAGCTTTAAAAATAATGTATTAGGTGTTACTTATGACAATTTTGAGAGGGGCCTGGAACCTATCTCCCTCACTTTCCATTGACTTACATTATAAACTGGGTTTCAATTTACAACGGTTTTGATTTACAACCATTCCTTCTGGAACCTAACCCCGGCGTAAACTGAGGGCTACCTGTATATATATATATATATATATATATATATATATATATATATATATATATATATATATACACTGTATATAGGAATATCTATTTAAACATACATAGAATATTTCCCCCTATCTGAAGAAGATTGGAAGTATATATCTATACCTATGTGTATATATATATTTTTGAGAAAAAGACTGTTAGTGGGTGACTCTATTTTGAGGAATGTGTATTTAGGTGAAAGTAAAGGAGAAGCAAGGGAGGTTAGATGTCTTCCAGGAGCTACTGCTCACAGGGATAAGAATCGTATTTTGAGAATTGTTAAGGCAGCAGGAAAGGGAAGTGAGTTAGATGTGATTGTACATTTAGGAACAAATGATTGGCTAGTAATCATGTTGCTGCTGTTCAGAAAGAGTTTTGTGACCTAGGTAATCATTTAGAGACTGTGGCATCAACTCTATCATTATCTGCTATTTTACCTGTGTATGACCAGGAAGCAGGAAAGATGGAGCGGATAACAACATTTAATTCTTGGTTAGATAAGTGGTGCAGGGAACGAGGATTTGGTTTTATTGGCCATTATAGCTCTGTTTGGAAAGATACTAGGTTATTTAGGAGAGATGGCTTGCATTTGGATGCTAAAGGAACAGAGTATCTGGGAGAGGAGTTCAAATACTTTATTAGAAATCATTTAAACTAATAAAGGGGGGTAGCATTAATATATCCACCTGCCCCCCACAGCATGCCAAAACTGTTAGTCCAAGTAACAATTCTAGAAATTCTAGTAGAAAAATTCTTCGTGCCATGAGAACAAATGCTCGCAGCTTAGGAAATAAATTACCTGAACTCATTTCAATAATGACTAGGGACAACTTGGATTTAGTAGCTATAACAGAAACATGGTACAATGATTTGCATGACTGGGACATAGTCATACCTGGATACAGGTTATTTAAAAAGAACAGAGTAGGAAAGAAAGGTGGAGGAGTTGCTTTGTATGTAAATGAAAATATAAAGGTTACTGAAATTGTAGGAACAACTGATGAGGTGGAAAGTATTTGGGTGACTTTGGAAATTGGAGATAAAAATGTTTTTTAGTAATAGGGGTTGTATATAGGCCTCCATTGCAGGATGAAAAACTGGACAATCTGTTATTAGATGAAATAACCAAAATGACCATGAAGGGTAAGGTTATAGTACTGGGGGACTTTAATTTGCCAGATATAGACTGGAAGATTCCTTCTGCCAGATCGGCTAGAAGCAGGTATATTCTTTAATCTCTGCTAGGGGAATCACTTGAACAATTAGTCAAGGAACCACTCGTAAGGAAGCTATATTAGATCTAATACTTACAAACAGTGATACAGTTTCAGATGTGTCTGTAGGTGAGAACTTAGGATCCAGTGATCATCAATCTGTTTGGTTTAGTATTCATGTTCAGGAAACTGTCCACCCAGACTAAAACAAAAGTTTTAGACTTTGGACGGCAGATTTTTCATTAATGGGAGAATACCTAAAGAACTATTTAAAGGGGAAAACTCTTATTACAGGGGTTCAAGAACAGTGGGAATTTGTGAAAGGTGCCATTTTAGATGCAACCGCACACTGTATTAGACATGTCTGTAAAAGTAAAAGAAAGCGGAAACCAATTTGGTTTTCCAAAGAAGTAGCACATGCTGTAAAGACAAAAAAGATAGCTTATAAAAATTACAGACACACACAAGCAGATGATGATATGAAAATATGGAGACTCCAACAAAAAAAGACTAAGCAGTTAATTAGGAAGGTTAAAGCTCATGCAGAAGAGAAGATAGCACAGTCAGTAAAACATGGGGACAAAACATTCTTTAGATATATCAGTGAAAGAAGAAAAAATAAGGTAGGAATAGTAAAATTGAAATCAGTTGATGGTAGAATAATAGAAGGAGATAAGCAGATTGCAGACTGTCTCAATGATTACTTCTGTTCTGTTTTCACTAAAGATTGTGAAGATACAATGTCTACATTAAGGGATGCTACGCAAAATAGAAACAAGCTTAACAGTAATCTTTTTACAGAGGATGAGGTTTTGTTAGCATTATCAAAAATAAATGTTACAAAGGCAGTGGGTCCTGATAATATTCATCCAAGGGTTTTAAAAGAACTTCGATCAGTGCTAACTGTCCCATTAACTGATCTGTTTAATCAGTCACTATTAACAGGAGCTGTCCCAGATGATTGGAGAATAGCAAAATGTAATACCCCTTCATAAAAAGGGCAGTAGAGAAGAATCTGGCAACTACAGGCCAGTTAGTTTAACTTCAGTAGTAGGGAAATTAATGGAAAGCCTCTTAAAAGAAAGAATTATGACTTACATAAAGACAAACAATTTAGAGGACCAAAATCAGCATGGTTTTACTTCAGGGAGATCATGTCAGACTAATCTAATTGACTTCTTTGATTATGTAACAAAAGTATTAGACAAGGGAGGAGCAGTTGATGTAGCATATCTAGATTTCAGCAAAGCATTTGACACCGTCCCACACAATAAACTTATTCACAAACTATATCTTCTTGGTCTAGATTCAAAAATTGTGAACTGGGTGGAATGCTGGCTTAAGGACAGAAAACAAAGTGTCTTAGTAAATGGAGTTCATTCAGCAGAGGGGGCTGTTACTAGTGGTGTTCCTCAGGGGTCAGTTCTGGGGCCTGTTTTGTTTAACATATTTATCTGCGATATCAGCAAAGGGCTACAGGGGAAAGTATGTCTCTTTGCAGATGATACAAAAATTTGCAACAGAGTGGATGTTCCAGGGGGGTAGACAAAATGAGAAGTGATATACAACAATTGGAGGATTGGACAAATGACTGGGGTCTAAAGTTTAACACAGCAAAGTGTAAAATAATGCATTTAGGGAAGAAAAATCCAAATGTTAATTACAGACTCAATGACACTTTACTGACTGTTACAGATGAGGAACAGGACTTGGGAATTATTATTTCAGATGATTTAAAACTTAGTAAACAATGTAGTAATGCAGCGAGTAAGGCTAGCAGAATGCTTGGATGTATTGGTAGAGGTATTTGCAGCAGAAATAGTAAGGTTCTTATGCCACTTTATAGATCATTAGTTAGGCCTCATCTTGAGTATTGTGTGCAGTTCTGGAGACCATATCTTCAGAAGGATATTAACAAACTTGAATCTGTGCAAAGGAGGGCTACCAAAAGGGTACATGGTCTAAAAAATAAAACTTACCAGGATAGGCTCAATGACCTAAATATGTATAGCTTAGAGGAGAGAAGGGAAAGAGGTGATATGATAGCAACTTTCAAGTACATTAAAGGGTTTAGTAAAACTGAGGCTGTGGGTATTTTACATAAAATGGAAAATTCAAGAACAAGGGGTCATGAGCTCAAGCTAAAGGGTAGTAGATTCAGAAGTAATTTGAGGAAGCACTTCTTTACAGAAAGAGTGATTGATTTATGGAATAAACTTCCTCAAGAGGTAGTAGCAACAAACACTGTGGGGGACTTTAAAAATGCATGGGACAAGCATAGGGCTATCCTACGAACTAGATAAGTTTATACTGTTAGGTAAGGTCGGGCAGACTTGCTGGGCCTATGGCTCTTATCTGCCGTCAATATCTATGTTTCTATATCTATGTTTCTATAATAGATAGACAGATAGATATTTCAGAAAAATATAAAATAATATTTTTTTTTCTATGTGAAGAGCATTGGAATGTAAAATATTCATAATTACCTTTGGTTAGCTCTGTAAGTTTAACTCTTGTTGTGTTAACGCGCAAGAGATACGTTCTTTCTCTGTTTGCAAGCTTGCGATATCTGAAGTTAGTGTGTGTCTCTTAAAGGGACAGTCTACACCAGAATTTTTATTGTTTTAAAAGATAAATAATCCCTTTATTACCATTTCCCAGTTTTGTATAACCAACACAGTTATAATAATATACTTTTAACCTCTGTGATTATCTTGTATCTAAGCCTCTGCAAACTGCCCCTTTTTTCAGTTCTTTTTGACAGACTTGCAGTCTAGCCAATCAGTGCCTGCTCACAGATTACTTCACGTGCACGAGCACAGTGTTATCTATATGAAATATGTGAACTAACACCCTCTAGTGGTGAAAAACTGTTAAAATGCAATCTGAAAAGAGGTGGGCTTCAAGGTCTTAGAAGATTAGCATATGAACCTCCTAGGTTAAGTTTTCAACTAAGAATACCAAGAGAACAAATCAAAATTGGTGATAAAAGTAAATTGGGAAAATTGTTTAAAATTTACATGCTCTATCTGAATCATGAAAGTTTATTTTGGCCTAGACTGTCCCTTTAACTTGTAATACCCATGCTAGCCCGCGCGTGTTACCAGTTTACTTCTGGTGGTGTTTGTGCGCAAGCAAAAGCACTAAATAGCATGCTACTTGTAATCTTGCCCAATATAAGATAAGATATAAAAACTCTTAAAAAGATAATTAAAATATATAGTCAATATGTTAAAAGGGAGTTGGTTAGGATTAGGAAAGGGGCAAAAAAGATTGCCATTTTTAAATGTCCAGTTATTTATGCAGACAAAGAATGCTGTAAAATAAGCAGAAGGTGGATGAAACAAATAAATAAATGAAGGAATAGGTACTCGAGGGGATGAGGTTTATCACCAGTACCCCCTGTACCCTTGATACAAAGCATTGTGGTCACCATTTAGCACACTTAAATGTTATGGCTTATGTCATGATAATGTCTTGAGATATCTAGCATCTGAGGTGTTGTAGGATAAGATTTTTCATGGTGTGAAGTGAATGTAACCCCTTGGATACGCATGACAACCCTTGTGCAGATAGCGTTATCTTAAAGGATTGTGATAAACCCCAAAGTTTTAAATATTTAGAAAGGACTCCTGTGCTGCTATTTACTATTTTCAACCATAGAAAATGACACAAAGGGGCCAATTTATTAATGTGCGAGCGGACATGATACAATGTAGCTGTCTGCATTTATCTTGTGCAATGCTGCCCCCTGCAGATTGTGGCCAATCGGCCTCTAGCTGGGGGTGTCAATCAACCCGACCGTATTCGATCTGGTTGAATTTCTGTCCACGGCCTCAGAGGCAGGCGGACAAGTTATGGAGCAGCGGTCTTTAGACCACTGCTTGATAACTTCTGTTTCTGGCGAGCCTTCAGGAGCTTGGTAAATCAGCCCCAAAATATGGTGGATTTTCCTATATATTGGTATTTCTTTACTCTAGTTGAAATATGTGTAATAATGATAAGGTCCAAATAATTAAAAAGAGCTCCAGCAAAGGGGGTGTGAAATGTCTCAGCTTTGAAAGGGTTAAGGGGATATATCTTTTAGCAAACATTTAAAAATGGGTTTGAGTTTATTAATCTGGGGCACTGGTTTTCAAATCTGTCCTCAGACTCCCCAACAGGCCAGGTTTTCAGGATTATCTTGAATGAGAGCAGGTAAAAAAAGCATGTTTACTAATCAGCTGATTATTTTACCTGTGCTCCAGTTCAGAAATCTCAAAATGGGGCCTGTTAGGGAGACCTGATGATAGGTTTGAAAACCAATAATCTGGGATAATTTATTTTCTTTACTAGACTGAATTTAAGGTATGTTTGCAAAAATCTGTTTTCTCTGTGATAAACCTGTCAGGTGACTTGCTATACACATACCAGTAATCCAATTTCAAATACCTAACATCATTTCAGAAAAACTAGTATATCTCAGGATACGGTTTCATTATTTTATGTTACTGGAGTATCCCAATATGTTAGATAAGTCAGGTCTGATATCAAAATACTCCACTTGACACCTCAGTGGTAGTGGGCATACATATGTATACTACTAGAGGTACCTGTATAAGATAATAATGTGTCTAATACTTTCATTCAGGTTTTAGGTTTGGGTATGTTTGGCTCGTCATAAAAGGAATAGTTACATTTCCTGCCATCTCTGAAATAGGACTGACCTGAAACCTAAAATCAGTTATAAATATGTTTACCCCTTAAGTATTTAACTCAGGCCTAGGGGTCCAGTGGTCTGGCTTCTGGAGATGCTGGTGACATCACCATGCATGTGAGTGTTGACATCAGAAGACCCTGGAAACTCTTTTAAAGGGATAGTCTACTGTTAAATGTGTTTCCCATAATGTGTTCCAATGCAGAATATAAAATGTATGAGAAACTGCTCATTTCTTTATTTTCGTAAATTAAATTGGCTGGATTTGTTCTTTGAAACCACAACCCCATCAAAATAGGCTAAGGATGCAGAGAGAATCAGACATATTTATCTTATCACTCAAATGCTTCCCTTTCTTATCTCTGACACTTCTTAACAATTGAAAATTAACATTTTACAACTGTATCCCTTCCATTCCCCATTGCTAGCTGTGTTTACATAAATAGCCAATATTAAGTATAGGAACGTTCAGCATAGGTAGGGATACCACAGGCAAAAACCATCTATTTCAAATGCCAATATAAAGGCAAATTAGCTATTTGTAAACAATTGACTACACTTGAGCAGTTAAAATGAATAATTGGGAACAAATTAAAGGGGTAAACTGTCCCTTTAAGTGCCAGGCAGGACCACAGAGCCTAAAGGGACATAATACTCATGCTAGATGGAATCTCCCATGCAAGTCCTGGACTAGCATCCTGATTGATTGCTTATAGTCTTTTTACAGTGGGGTGTGAATACTTTTTGAGGTGAAATATCTTCCCTTTTTTAGGTGATATTTTCTATTCACCTTTATTACAGCTGTGCTGCATCACTTTCAAATGCTTTTACATTTGGTTATCATGTTCCTTAAGGAAGTTGGATGGGAGATTGGCATTTCAAACACCTCAATCTCATCTTTAAGCCCTAGTGCGATTGTTTGCTTGCAGGTTAAATTGTGCTAGTATTACAAGTGGAAAGTAAATGTGATCGCTTGAATGCAATTGCGATTTATGCTAGAATGATTACCTCATTCTCAGAGCTGTGGATAACTATTCTGCCAAACAAAAAAGTGCCACAAAAAACTTAACAAATGCATTACAAATTACACTAACACTCATAATTGCACCATCTAATAAAATTTATTTAAAAAAAAGGGCTTCCAATATATGAGATCTCAGTTGTTAGGGAAAAAAAACAGGCAAAGGACTTTAACATAGAGATACATTACATATACTTATCTAAATATGTATATATATATATATATATATATATATATATATATATATATATATATATTTATATATATATGTATAAATGTATAACTACATGTAATTCTTGGGGACTTAAACATTCCCATTGACAACCTATCTGCCCCTGCTTGCCTCTAAACTTCTTTCACTCACATCCTCCTTCGGTCTCTCACAATCCACCCTATTCCCTACTCCCCGTAATAGACACTCCATTGACCTGGTATTTTCCTACTTCTGCTCTATATCTGGCCTCACCTGTTGCCCGTTTCCCATTTCAGACCATCATCACTTGGTCACCTATAATATTAATGAAACAGCTAAACCCACTTCTCCATCCCGCCCCCCTCACCTGTAGAAATCTACACGCTGTGGATCCACTCCAATTTTCAAAAATCATTCAAGATCTCCTTCATCACACTTCCACTTTAACCTTCCCTGATGAGCCCACTATAACAAAACTCTCTCCTCTGCACTAGACACTCTTGCCCTCTCCCTGACTGTGCAAAACATCACACTGTCAGTTACAGCCCTTGCACTCCTCAGCAAACACTCTATTTGCAAAAATGCTCCCATACTGCTGAGCGTGTCTGGAGAAAAACTCACTCTGAACCTGATTTCATACACTATAAGTATATTCTTTGTTCATACATTTCTGCCCTTCACTTAGCCAAGCAAACCTACTTCTCTTCTCTCATATCTACTCTTTCCTCAAACCCTAAATGACTCTTCTCCACCTTATAACTCTCTCCTCTACCCACCTGCTCCACCAACCCCGTCTGTCTTTAATGCTTAAGATCTGGCAGACTACTTTTTAAACAAAACACGTACTATCTGAAGCATCATCCCATCACCAACCTGCAATATTCCAACAACAGGCCCAGCTACTCCCTCTTCCACCCTCTGCGTCTTCTATCCAGCCACTGAAAATTAAGTTTCTTTGTTACTATCTTCCCCTTCCCATCTAATAACCTCCCTGTCTTCCACCCTCACTCCTGCTCTTACTCACATCTTCAACCTATCTCTCCTACCGGTTCATTCCATCTTCTATCAAACAAGCAAATGGTCACTCCCATACTCAAAAAACCCTCCCTTGACCCTATTTCTCTGAAAGCTACCGCACCATATCACTGCTTCAACTAACATCAAAACTCATTGAAAAACTAGTTTACAATTGCCTAACCCACTTCCTGTCCAACAACTCTTTGCTTGACCCCTTGCAAACTGGATTCCGCCCCAAACACTCAACTGAGACTGCCCTTACCAAGGTTATTAACAATCTTCTCTCTGCTAAAAGTATATACTCTATACTCAATTTACTTGACCTCTCAGCTGCCCTTCAGCACAGTTGACCACCCCCTCCTCCTACAGACCCTTAACTCTTTTGGTCTCTGTGACACTGCTCTTTCTTGGATTCACTTCTATCTTTCTCACAGGTCTTTCTCTGTGTCATTTTCCGGCGACTCTCCAATGCCTCTCTCTGTTGGAGTACCTCAAGGATCTGTTCTGTGTCCTCTACTCTTCTCCATTTATACTTCTTTACTGGGTAAACTTATCAACAGTTATGGCTTCAAATATCACCTCTATGTTGATGACACCTAGATCTACCTCTCCACCCTGCTCTATCTCCCTCTGTCCTTTCTCATGTCAGTGACTGCTTATCTGGTATCTTTACCTGGATGGCCTCTCACACCTAAAGATTAACATGTCCAAGACTGAGCTCCTTCTAATCCCCCCTCAAGCTCTACGCCAACTCCTGATTTCTCTATCCCTGCGGACGACATCACCATTTCCCCATTTCCCCAAGTCCACTGCCCTCTGAGTTACACTTGACTCAAATCTATAATCGCTTTCTACATCCTGCCGCAACCACCTATGCAATATTTCCAAGATTTGCCCTTTTCTGAGCGCTAACACCACAAAGCAAACAATCCACTCCCTTGTTATTTCCTGACTTGACTACTGCAATAACCTACTTACTGGCCTTCCTCTTTCCCGCTTCTCCCACCTTCAATCGATCCTAAATGCCTCTGTCAGGCTAATCCACCTTTCCCATCACTCTGTATCTGCTGCACCTCTCTCTGAGTCCCTTCATTGACTCCCCATTCACAGCAGAATTAAATTCAAAATTCTTACCCTTACAGACAAAACTCTCACTAACGCCGCTCCCCACTACCTATCCTCTCTAATAAACAAGTATATTCCAGCCCGCCCACTAAGATTCCAACAATGACCCGCTCCTTGCATCTTCAACTATCACCTCTTCCCATGCTAGACTGCAGGACTTCTGTCATGCAGCACCTACCCTCTGGAACTCTCTCTCTCGTGCTGTCAGGCTTTGCCCTAATCTTTCTTCCTTTAAATGCTCCCTGAAGACTTTTTATTCAGAGAAACCTACCACCCAACTCAATAATAAATTAATTTCACTTCCCTCATCTAACTCTGCATCAACATCTCCTGTTCCTCAACCTCCTACCCTTCTAGATTGTAAGTTCCCACTGAAATAGGGCCCTCAATTCCTGATGTATGTGTTTGTAAATTTTGTCCTGTCTCTTACAAGTTTTATATCATTGTTTTATTTAAATTAATTGTACCCATAGACAGCGCTGCGGGATATGATTATGCTTCATAAATAAAGTATAATAATAATAATAATAATAATAATAATATGTGTACATATGTATTTATCTATTTATATGTGTATATATGTTTTTTACAGATATAGATATACATATAAACACATAATTACATTTGTACACATATATAGAAATGCATAAAAACAATTTGCAGTAAAGTACATGAAAACATGAAAAAACATATGGCTAGATTACGAGTATTGCGTTAAGCTTAAAAAGCAGCGTTAGCCGGTCCCAACACTGCTTTTTAACGCCTGCTGGTATTAAGAGTCTTGCAGGTACCGGTGTACCGCTCACTTTTTTGGGCAGACTCAAAATACCGCAAATCCACTTACGTCAATTGCGTATCCTATATTTTCAATGGGACTTGCATAGTGCCGGTATTACGAGTCTGACCAAAAGTGAGTGGTAGACCCTCTCCTGTCAAGCCTGGTACCGCATTTAAAAGTCAGTAGTCAAGAGTTTTACTCTACAACGCCGTAGCATAAAACTCTTAACTAAAGTGCTAAAAAGTACACTAACACCCATAAACTACCTATTAACCCCAAAACCGAGGCCCTCCCACATCGCAAACACTAAAATATTTTTTTTTAACCCCTAATCTGCCGAACCGGACATCGCCACCACTAGAATAAATATATTAACCCCTAAACCACCGCACCCCCGCATCGCAAACACTATTTAAATATAATTAACCCCTAATCTGCTGGCCCTAACATCCCCGCCACCTACCTACATTTATTAACCCCTAATCTGCTGCCCCCAACGTGGCCGCCACTATACTAAAGTTATTAACCCCTAAACCTAAGTCTAACCCTAACTCTAACCCTAATAGTTATATTGTAGCTAGCTTAGGGTTTATTTTTATTTTACAGGCAACTTTGTATTTATTTTAACTAGGTACAATAGTTATTAAATAGTTATTAACTATTTAATAACTACCTAGTTAAAATATAGACAAATTTACCTGTAAAATAAAACCTAACCTAAGTTACAATTACACCTAACACTACACTACAATTAAATGAATTACCTAAATTAAATACAATTAATAACAATTAAATAAAATTATCTAAAGTATAAAAAACAAAACAAACACTAAATTACAGAAAATAATAAACAAATTACAAGATTTTTAAACTAATTATAGCTAATCTAATCCCCCTAACAAATACCCCCCCCCCCCAAAAAAAAGCCCTACCCTACAATAAATTACAAATAGCCCTTAAAAAGGCATTGCCCCAAAGTAATCAGCTCTTTACCTGAAAAAAAAAATTACAATTCCCCCCAACATTAAATCCCACCACCCACACAACCAACCATACTCTAAAACCCACCCAATCCCCCCTTAAAAAAAAACACTAACCCCCTGAAGATTACATTACCAGGAGACGTCTTCATCCAACCAGACCGAAGTCCTCAACAAAGCCGGGAGAAGTCTTCATCCAAGCCGGGCAAAGTGGTCCTCCAGATGGGCAGAGTCTTCATTCAGACGGCATCTTCTATCTTCATCCATCCGGCACAGAGCGGGTCCATCTTCAACACATCCAACGTGGAGCATCCTCTTCTTCTGATGGCTAAATACAGAATGAAGGTTCTTTTAAATGACATCATCCAAGATGGCGTCCCTTCAATTCCGATTGGTTGATAGAATTCTATCAGCCAATCAGAATTAAGGTATAAAAAATCCTATTGGCTGATGAAGTTCAATCCTACTGGCTGATCCAATCAGCCAATAGGATTGAGCTGGCATTCTATTGGCTGTTCCAATCAGCCAATAGAATGCCAGGTCAATCCTATTGGCTGATTGCATCAGCCAATAGGATTTTTTCTACCTTAATTCCGATTGGCTGATATAATTATATCAGCCAATCGGAATTGAAGGGACGCCATATTGGATTAAGTCATTTAAAGGAACCTTCATTCTGTGTTTAGCCGTCGGAAGAAGAGGATGCTCCGCGTCGGATGTCTTGAAGATGGACCCGCTCCGCATGGATGAAGACAGAAGATGCCGTCTGGATGAAGACTTCTGCCCGTATAGAGACCACTTCGCCCGGCTTGGATAAAGACTTCTCTCGGCTTCGTTGAGGACTTCGGGCCTGGTTGGGTGAAGACGTCTCCCGGTAAGGTGATCTTCAGGGGGTTAGTGTTAGATTTTTTAAAGGGGGGATTGGGTTGGTTTTAGAGTAGGGTTGGTTGTGTGGTGGTGGGTTTTAATGTTGGGGGGGGGGAATTCTAATTTTTTTTTCAGGTAAAAGAGCTGATTACTTTGGGGCAATGCCCCTCAAAAGTCCCTTTTAAGGGCTATTTGTAATTTAGTGTAGGGTAGGGTTTTTTTTATTTTGGGGGGCTTTTTTATTTTGTTAGGGGGATTAGAGTAGGTGTAATTAGTTTAAAAATCTTGTAATTTGTTTAATTTTCTGTAATTTAGTGTTTGTTTGTTTTTGTACTTTAGCTAATTTTATTTAATTGTAATTAATTGTATTTAATTTAGGTAATTGATTTAATTGTAGTGTAGTGTTAGGTGTAATTGTAACTTAGGTTAGGTTTTTATTTTACAGCTAAATTTGTCTATATTTTAACTAGGTAGTTATTAAATAGTTGATAACTATTTAATAACTATTGTACCTAGTTAAAATAAATGCAAAGTTGCCTGTAAAATAAAAATAAACCCAAGCTAGCTACAATGTAACTATTAGTTATATTGTAGCTAGCTTAGGGTTTATTTTATAGGTAAGTATTTAGTTTTAAATAGGAATTATTTACTTAATTGTAGTAATTTCATTTAGATTTATTTAAATTATATTTAAGTTAGGGGGGTTAGGGTTAGACTTAGGTTTAGGGGTTAATAACTTTATTATAGTGGTGGTGGCGACGTTGGGGGCGGCAGATTAAAGGTTAATAAATGTAGTTAGGTTGCGGCAACATTGGGGCGGCAGATTAGGGGTTAATAAATATAATGTAGGTGTCGGTGATGTCTGGGGCGGCAGATTAGGGTTTAATAAGTGTAAGATTAGGGGTGTTTAGACTCAGGGTTCATGTTAGGGTGTTAGGTGTAGACATAACTTTTATTTCCCCATAGGAATCAATGGGACTGCGTTAGGAGCTAAACGCTGCTTTTTTTGCAGGTGTTTGGTTTTTTTTTCAGCCGGCTCTCCCCCATTGATTCCTATGGGGAAATCGTGCATGAGCACGTTTTACCAGCTCACCGCTAACATAAGCAGCGCTGGTATTGAGGTGAGATGTGGAGCATAAACTGCTCATTATCACCGCACAGCTTAAAATGAAAAACTCGTAATCTAGCCAATATTTATGCAATATTCATATTTAATAAAGATTTTAACTATGTATTTACAATAAATATTTCACTTTCCAATGTTCTGTACATAGCAGAATGTGTTCTATGTATTTATAAATAGATGTTTGCTATATATACATATCTGTGTGTGTGTATATATATATATATATATATATATATATATATGTCAATTCTAAGAGAAAAACAGTAAACCTTAGCCAGCACTACACATATATCAATAGTGTCTGAATTCGGAAGTTACTGTGAGGTTCTAAAAGCTAAACATATTATTACAGTAGTCTTCTAGCTTGAGAAAGCCCATTCTGACGTAAGGGTGAAACACGTGTAGCAGGTCAAGTCGGCTACAAGCCGATACTCACGCTGCCTAGAATTGCAGCGCTTTGGGATACATTTCCTCTTCACTACCTTTGACTGGATTCCCTGGACAACACTCCGAAACCTACATGGTTATGTGGTGAGCTGTTAGCTGTTATTACGGGGGTGAAGAATTTCAGCAGTCCTATATCAGGTAATGCAAACAACGTATATCCACCTCTGGCATTAGCTCAGCTTACGTACCAACAGAGTAAGTGGTGGGGGACCCGACATAAAATGCATATCTGCCGCAGGCTAAACAAGCAATATAGAGTGACTTTGCATTGAGAACCGAAAAGGACTTATATATCAACACTGGGTTATACACCGGGCTCCCTTTGGCTTTAGTTCAGCTTGCTCCTAATTAGAGTAAGTGGTGGGGGACCCAGTAGAAGAACTTTACATACAAGTATGCCCCGACAGTGTAACAGTTTAACACGCTCGATACCACGTAGGACTGCTTTTCAATTATTGTCCAGTCAAGTTGCATTCTAATAGAGGGACATTTTTTCAAACCTGGATGGTACCAATTGATATTGAGGATTTCCATATTTTTCTCTTTAACAGTGGACGCACTGTATGTTAACTTTAAAGAGCTCTATTAGTATGTTTGTGGGGGTAATGAATGAATCACTTATATTGATATTAGGATAGACAATTTGTATCTATTTTGTTTCTATTGTTGCACAATATCTTTGCATTTATATAGTAATAAATTGTGCAGCTTTACCTTTTGACTACAGTAATAATATGTTTAGCTTTTAGAACCTCACAGTAACTTCCGAATTCAGACAGTATTGATATATGTGTACTGCTGGCTAAGGTTTACTGTTTTTTTTCTTAGAATTGACATATTAATTATTAAACCTCCTTGCACCTGTAGTCTCATCTGACATTGTTAATAGGTGGGCTCCATTTCACAATCAACTATATAACCTATACTAGCTGGTATCCATATATTTATATATATATATATATATATATATATATATATATATATATATATATATATATATATATATATATATAGATATATAGATATATATATATATATACCTATATATAATCATTTATATAAAGGTATATACTGTATATATTTAACCAAAATACCATTTTATATATATATATATATATATATATATATATATATATATATATATATATATATATATATATATATAATATGTATTTAAGAATAAATAGAACATATTCTTCTATGTGCAGAGAATTGGAATGTAAAATATTTATATTTTCATGTGGGGGTGAGGTGTTTTTTTTTTACTTTTTTTTTCTCCATTGACTTCTAAATAGTGCTCCACTTGTAATCTAGTCCTAAATGAGTGTATACCCAGTATATTCCTTTCCAGCAACACAGTGGGTGGAAATTATTTTATCTTTTAAATGCTTCAAAGTCTTGTAAGTAAAATAAAATTGTACTGCATTTATAATAAGAAATTAATTTTTATAATCACTTTGGTAACACCTCATATCCCATTAAAATGATAACTATTTAGTTCAGAGCTACTATAGAGAGCTCTTACTGCAAGCACTAATAATCATTCACAAAGGTCAGGTAAAAAAAATATTAAGGCTGTAGCACAGTTTGTGTAGTTTCCAATTTAGTTCTTCACTTATAAAGCTTCTTTCCCTTATCAAAAATGTGCTCATTATCCTTGGACATGTAGGTTACAGAACTCATTAGGGTTTGAACATGATAATAGTCTCAGTCTAAAACTAAATGTGCTGTTTCAAACATTTAATCACAATGCCTGCCAGAACTAACGTTTATTTCTTGTTGGAGACTAATGCAAGATTCTGAATGTTCCAAATCCAGCATTTTGTCAATACTTTTTTCACATTTTTTTTTCTTGCAGTAGGAACATTCAGTTAGGTTTTGAGCCTATAATGGATAAAAATAAAATAAAACCAAACTACTTTTTTTTACTGTTTCATGTATTATATTTTAGTCATGTTTATTTTATACAAGTCACATAGCCAACAACATATTTAGGGACTAAATATCATCATAAGGATGTGAAACTACAATGGCATAATAAATTGATTAGCAAAAATGGTCATGACATTTGAGGTATAAAAAAAACCCTTATCCGCCGTACATCGATAAATGCCAATGGCATTTATCATTGCACAATCAGTTCTTGTGAACTGCTTGTGCAATGCTGCCCCCTGTAGATTTGCGGCCAATGGGCCGCTAGCAGGGGGTGTCAATCAGCCCGATCGTATAGGATTGGGCGGATTGATGTCCGCAGCCTCAGAGCAGGCGAACAAGTTATGGAGCAGCGGTCTTAACTGCTGTTTCCGTGAACAAGAAGGCTCATGAGGAAACAAGGGGAACAAGGGCCCTTGTTAAATCTACCCCTTAAACTCATGCATATAAATGTGATTTTTTTTTCTTGGCATTCAGTAAAGGTATCATGTTAGTCCAAGAGTTTGTCAGCCCATAATCATGTTATTTTTAACGAGATAATATCCAAACTGATGCAGCAGGAAATTTAAAAGACAACTAAGGAATAATACTGAATTCAGCATTATTCATATGTTTCCATTAAATAGTTAAAAATACTTAACTAAGCACACTGGAGAGACTTGCTAACCTGCTTCTCTTCTTCAGAGAACCCCAACAGGAGGCTTAGTGTGGCGGCTCCAAGGGCCTGCACTAAAGTATAAGGTCCTTTAGTGCAGGCCTAGGGAGCTGCCGCGCTAAGCCTATGATAACAAAGACTGGGAACTATAAGTGGGGACGGAAGGGATAACAGAGGGAGGGAAATGTAATAAAGGGTGGGTGAGATAAAAAAGGATGGGGGGGACAAGAGAGGAGAAAGGGATAAAAGAGAGAGGAAGACATAACAGAGGGAAGAAGAGATGACAGTGGGAGGAAAAGAGAGATAGCAGAGGAAGGAAGCACAAGATAACAGAGGGAGGAAGAGATTACAAAGGAAGGGAGAGCTAACAGAGAGAGAGAACAAAGGGAGGGAAAGGTAACCAAGGGAGGAAGAGATAACAGAGAGAGATAACAATGGGTGGGAAAGATAAGAGGGGGAGAAGGGATAACAGAGGGTGGAAGAAATAACAGAATAGGATAGAATAGGGGGGAAAAGAGAACAGAGGGGAAGAGAGAGAACAGTTGTACGAGAAAGAGAAACGGAAGAGAGAGAACAGAGGTGGGGAGAGATAGAACAGAGGGGAGAGAGAGAATAGATGGGAAGAGAACACAGGGGGATAGAGAACAGAGGGGGGAAAGACTAAGGAGGAAACAAAGGAGGAGAGAAAAAAGAGGGGTAGAGAGAGAAGAAGGAGGAGAGAGAGAACAATTACATCAAAGCATTTCTGAAACTTTTCTGGGGTCTTTTTTAACCCAAAAAGAAGGTTGACTGATTTGCAAAAAACACTCACCACCAAATATGATGCATTTACAAGTTGAAAGTAAGATGTTTGTGCGCAAGCGAAAACCAATGCACGCTAACTTCAGAACTTTGGATATCGTGACTTCACTAATGCATTTGCCCCTTGGACTTCAATGGAGCACTTTATGAAAAAAAACTACTGCTTATCGATTGTGTGCAAAAGACATATAAATATATACATATATATATATATAGGAGATAGGAAAGCGTTTATACCCAAAGGAGAAAGACACCTGAACTCAAGCGGCAGCTATAAATGACAAACACCAGGTACAGAACCAACCCTGGTGTTAAAGACCAGTGAAGTAGAAAGACAAGAAAGGAAAGGAGTCAAGCACACAGTGGAGTTCAGGGAAAAACAAAAAATAAAACTCTGTAAATAAATCACACAGTAAGGAAGATGTCCAAAAAACATTACAGCCCCATAATACAGAATGGTGAATATGGCTATAGATGTAAAAATATATCAATCAATGTGCTAATAGTATCAGAAATCACAATAAAGCAAATATAAACAGCGGACAAAAGAAAAGTACAAAAAGTCCATTATAAAGATTCAAAATAAGGGCCCGGAGGTAAGGTAAGGGTCTTGAAAGAAGTATCCTAAAGTCGCAAAAAGTATGTGGTAAATCAGACACACCCAGCTACACAGGGAGGATGTTAGTAGATCCTACTTACAATAACAACCCTCAATCATATGAGGTAAGGTGAGAGTCCAAGGAGAGGAGACAATGTCCACACCACAATGATAGAAATCCTGGATTCCAGAATTCCAAAGTGTTTATATGTGTATATAAATGTTTATATGTGTATATATGTATGTACTGTATATACACTGTGTGCAGAATTATTAGGCAAATGAGTATTTTGACCACATCATCCTCTTTATGCATGTTGTCTTACTCCAAGCTGTATAGGCTTGAAAGCCTACTACCAATTAAGCATATTAGGTGATGTGCATCTCTGTCATGAGAAGGGGTGTGGTCTAATGACATCAACACCCTATATCAGGTGTGCATAATTATTAGGCAACTTCCTTTCCTTTGGCAAAATGGGTCAAAAGAAGGACTTGACAGGCTCAGAAAAGTCAATAGGGTCGCAAGAAGCGTGTGGAAAAACCAAGGCGCAAAATAACTGCCCATGAACTGAGAAAAGTCAAGCGTGCAGCTGCCAAGATGCCACTTGACACCAGTTTGGCCATATTTCAGAGCTGCAACATCACTGGAGTGCCCAAAAGCACAAGGTGTGCAATACTCAGAGACATGGCCAAGGTAAGAAAGGCTGAAAGACGACCACCACTGAACAAGACACACAAGCTGAAACGTCAAGACTGGGCCAAGAAATATCTCAAGACTGATTTTTCTAAGGTTTTATGGACTGATGAAATGAGAGTGAGTCTTGATGGGCCAGATGGATGGGCCCGTGGCTGGATTGGTAAAGGGCAGAGAGCTCCAGTCCGACTCAGACGCCAGCAAGGTGGAGGTGGAGTACTGGTTTGGGCTGGTATCATCAAAGATGAGCTTGTGGGGCCTTTTCGGGTTGAGGATGGAGTCAAGCTCAACTCCCAGTCCTACTGCCAGTTTCTGGAAGACACCTTCTTCAAGCAGTGGTACAGGAAGAAGTCTGCATCCTTCAAGAAAAACATGATTTTCATGCAGGACAATGCTCCATCACACTCATCCAAGTACTCCACAGCGTGGCTGGCAAGAAAGGGTATAAAAGAAGAAAATCTAATGACATGGCCTCCTTGTTCACCTGATCTGAACCCCATTGAGAACCTGTGGTCCACATCAAATGTGGATTTACAAGGAGGGGAAAACAGTACACCTCTCTGCACCAGTGTCTGGGAGGCTGAGGTTGCTGCTGCATACGCAATGTTGATGGGTGAACAGATCAAAACCCTGACAGAATCCATGGATGGCAGGCTTTTGAGTGTCCTTGCAAAGAAAGGTGGCGTATATTGGTCACTGATTTGTTTTTGTTTTGTTTTTGAATGTCAGAAATGTATATTTGTGATGATGTTGAGATGTTATATTGGTTTCACTGGTAAAAATAAATAATTGAAATGGATATATATTTTGTTTTTTGTTAAGCTTGCCTAATAAATTATGCAGCAGTAATAGTCACCTGCACACACAGATATCCCCCTAAAATAGCTATAACTAAAAACAAACTAAAAACTACTTCCAAAACTATTCAGCTTTGATATTAATGAATTTTTTGGGTTCATTGAGAACATGGTTGTTGTTCAATAATTAAAATTGATCCTCAAATAAATACAACCTTGCCTAATAATTCTGCACTCCCTGTACATATATAAATGCATAGAATATATTATATATATATATATATATATATATATATATATATATATATATATATATATATATATATTATATATATATAATATATATATATTGTATTACTGTTAACCACGCCTCTTTTGCGTCCAAACCCTCCAATCCTTCGGCATTTGTGACACAGCCCTCTTGTGGTTCTCTTCCTTCCTGCCTAAAAGTACCATTAGGTGTAGCCTTCTCTGGGCTTCCTCTGCCCCTTTACCACTTTTTTTGTGGGGGTACCGCAAGGTATTTTGTCCTCTGTCACTTTCTCTTCTTAATATGCACATCATCATTAGGTTTCCTAATAAAGTCCTATGGGTTTCAATATTATTTGGTATGCTGACGACACCCAAATCTACATCTCTGCTCCAGACCTTTCCTTGCTAACCCGTGTCACTAACTGTCTATCTCACATCTCTTCATGGATGTCCTCTTACTACCTAAGCTAAATCGCTCCAAAACTGAGCCCCTTAATTTCCCCTTCTTCTAAAATCTCCACCACCCATCTTTCTATAACTGTTGACAATTCCATCATTACCCCAATGCAGGCCCATTGTCTTGGTGTCACACTTGACTCAGATCTTTCTTTCACTCCTCACTTTCAGGCCTCAGATCTTTCTTTCACTCCTCACTCTTCCAGCTTTAAAAACATATCTAAAATTAGACATTTCCTTACTCAAGACACAACTAAGATTTTAATTCACTCTCTCATCCTCTCCTGCCTCGACTACTGGAACTCCATCCTCTCTGGTACTCCCTAGCTGCCACCTAGCTCCTTTACAATCCATAATGAATGCCTCTGCCAGGCTCATTCTTTCGTACACGTCACACTGCAAATCCCTTCACTGGCTTCCTCTTGCCTCCAGATTAAACACAAAATTCTGACTCTGACATACAAAGCCCTCAACTGCTCTGCTCACCCCTATATCTCAGACCTTGTCTATAGATAATCTCCTCCCCATTCCCTTCACGCTGCTCATGATCTCCTCCTCTCTTGTTAAATCCTCACATTCCAGGTTTACAGGACTTCTCCAGACTGGCTGTCCAGGGTGCCAGGAATCAGACTGAGACAAGAAGTGCAAAAATAATCACACCTTTATTAATAGCAAAAAAATAATAAAAAGTCCACAAGTCAAATAGCAAGCCAAGAGTCAAAACCAGAGCTGTTAGTCAGACGAGCCGAGTCAGGAGCCAAAGCGAATAGTCAGACGAGCCGAATCAGAACAAGGAAAACAGCAGAGTCGCTTCTCTAATAGGAACTGAGGAGATCTAAAGCTAAATTTCTCTAGTCAGATTAGTATATGTGCCTTATTTCTCATTAAAAATAAGCAACTATTCTCCATGAATCTGTATAAACCAATATAAATATGCTACAGCCGCACTAGTAGCTAAGTTTCATTATATATATTTTTTTTATTTAAGCCCCAATAAAAAATTATTTTGCATTCCAATATAAATTATTATTGTACACCAATAAACATTATTATTGAGCATTGTAGAACCCTTTTTGTTTGTAACATTGCTTCTACAACTGGTGAGAGAATAGTTTCTTCTAAAGCTGTTTTCCACAATAGTTATGGAGAACTTTAATGCAGTAATTTGCAGGAGAACTTTCAGTCCTCTATAGGAGAATATAAGTGATACATTGTAACTAGGAGAATTAATGAGAACTATATAAATATGACTAAAAGAGATCAAATGTAAGCCTTTCTTTTGGAGCACATGTTCTCCAAGGAGAGATGAAACAGAGTAGGATAATTTTAGCAGTCGAACTTGGCCGAATTTTTTTCATATTTTGTGAATGATAAAATAAGGCTATTATTTTCTCATGTGCATTTTTTAGGGGCAAATTATAGAAGAATAGCAATGATACATCGAAGCCCAATATGGTCTCCGGCAGGCTCAGGTTCTGTGTCTCTGGATTATGCTGAAGCCTATCTTCTTCCTCTGATTGTACTAGATGAGAGACAATGATGAGGTGAAGACCTTTATTATATTTGGTCTGGGCGAGCTAAGCTTTTTCTTGCTCCTAGATTGCTTGGATGGAATATGAAGTAGATGTACAAAAATAAAAAGTGAATTTAACATGTTATTATTAGTAGATTTCACCTGTAAAAGGAAATATTAGATAAGGTAATCATATCTATGTAGTTTTTCTATAATGCTCACCACATTTCTTGATGTGTGATGCAAATCTTTATAACCACTTTACTTGGAAGTCCATTAACAGCCCACTTAGGTATAACATTTCTCACATTTCTCCTCTCACCATTTTCTTAGCTAACTTGGCTAAAAGACCTATTTCTGCTTTACAATTAGTAAAATCTATTACTTTATTAACTTTTTTTTTAAGGATGAATACTGCACAGCATAATTCATGTTTCAAACAATAGCATTTAAACTTCCCTAAACACACATACACACTATAGACACATACACACACACACCACACACACACACATACACACAGCCTATAGATACATACACACACCAGTACAGACACATACACACACACTACAGACACATACACACACACACACACTACAGACACATACACACACAGTACAGACACATACACACACACTACAGACACATACACACACAGTAAGACACATACACACACAGCTACGATACACACACACTACAAGACACATAGCACACACACACACACTACAGACACATACACACACAGTACAGACACATACACACACAGTACAGACACATACACAACACACTACAGACACATACACACACAGTACAGACACATACACACACACTATAGACACATACACCTACAGAAACATGCACACATACACTATAGACACATAACCCACACACACTACAGGAACACACACACACAAACTATAGACACAGCACACTACAGACACATACACACACACTATAGACACATACACAGCACACTATAGACACATACACACACACACTTTATAGACACACGCACACACATTATAGACACACACACACACATTATAGACACATACACACAACACTACAGACACATACCCCACACACACACACTATAGACACATACACACACACTACAGACACATACACAGGCACCACATACTATATAGACCATTGCAGTAGCACATGTATAGTACAATTTAATACAGATAACCTGAGCTACATACACAGGTTCCCTTAAGCCAGTATAGTGCTGCTCTAAAGCAGCTTTTAAAGCATAGCAGGGATTACATCCAAAAATAAGCATGTGTGGACAGCGAGTCTTTTTAAAAAAATTTTTTATTAAAATACATAGCCCTATATTACAAGTGAGAGTGCTCAGATTTACCATAAAAACCTGTTTTTACAAGTCCGTGGTAAAACTGAATAAAACCACAGAATGTTTGAGTGCGGACGATATCCCTTAAGCGCTCCTATACTATCATTGGATATTGCGGCCCGTGCTAAAAATCGCTCATAATGCAATTTGGAAGTATTACACTAATTTATATACTTATATATACTTATTAAATGTAAAGTATAGAGTTTATTATTGAAATAAAATATATAAAACGTGTTTAGAAAATGGTTTATGTTTATGTCAAGGTGTTTGACTTGTAAGGGGCTTAAAGATATATATAAGTACAAATGTGTATGCAGACATGCAAACAATACAAACAAATACACAAAGATATGTTCTGCAAACCAGGTCAGAATTGTCAGGATTGTCAGGATATAAGCTTATGATATGGAGAAGAGTGCAAGAGAAGTGTCAGGATATAAGCTTACGATATGGAGAAGAGTCTGCAAGAGAATTGTCAGGATATAAGCTTACGATATGAGAAGAGTGCAAGAGAATTGTCAGGATATATGCTTATGATATGGAGAAGAGTGCAAGAAGAATTGTCAGGATATAAGCTTATGATATGGAGAAGAGTGGCAAGAGAATTGTCAGGATATAAGCTTATGATATGGAGAAGAGTGCAAGAGAATTGTCAGGATATAAGCTTATGATATGGAGAAGTAGTGCAAGAGAATTGTCGAGGATATAAGCTGATGATATGGAGAAGAGTGTAAGAGAATTGTCAGGATATAAGCTTATGATATGGAGAAGAGTGCAAGAGAATTGTCAGGATATAAGCTTATGATATGGAGGAAGAGTGCAAGAGAATTGTCAGGATATAAGCTTATGATATGGAGAAGGGTGCAAGAGAATTGTCAGGATATAAGCTTATGATATTGGAGAAGAGTAGAAGAGAATTGTCAGGATATAAGCTTATGATATGGAGAAGAGTGCAAGAGAATTGTCAGGATATAAGCTTATGATATGGAGAAGAGTGTAAGAGAATTGTCAGGATATAAGCTTATGATATGGAGAAGAGTGCAAGAGAATTGTCAGGATATAAGCTTAAGATATGGAGAAGAGTGCAAGAGAATTGTCAGGATATAAGCTTATGATATGGAGAAGAGTGTAAGAGAATTGTCAGGATATAAGCTTATGATATGGAGAAGAGTGCAAGAGAATTGTCAGGATATAAGCTTATGATATGGAGAAGAGTGCAAGAGAATTGTCAGGATATAAGCTTATGATATGGAGAAGAGTGTAAGAGAATTGTCAGGATATAAGCTTATGATATGGAGAAGAGTGCAAGAGAATTGTCAGGATATAAGCTTATGATATGGAGAAGAGTGCAAGAGAATTGTCAGGATATAAGCTTATGATATGGGAAGAGTGCAAGAGTATTGTCAGGATATAAGCTTAGGCCAGGAGGTCAGCCTGTAGCCAAGTCATGAATCACAAGTAGTTTATGTGCACTTTCTGCTGGAAGATATTTTCTGACATTAGGGTCACAAATTGTGCTATACAGGTCTCTCAGCTTCACTAATGTTTAGTGCTACTAAAGATGAAAACCACATCATCCTTAGCACACCCCAACTCTGAAACTGTGCTACACTCAGTACTGTCTTACAGCTCCTCCTATCTCTACAATAACAGGCAACATCTCTCAAACACACTAAGCTTTCAGAAATGTATCTTCCTGATGCAGAACACACCCTCTCATCACCAATCTTACAACCACTCTCCTTAATCTATTAACAATTACCTTAGCAATAACATTGCAATCAATATTTAATAATGTTAATCTATCAGCAATCACCATAGCAATAACAAATATTACTCCCAATTTTTAAAAATTATCCTTCTCACTCCTTTTACAAAAAAGTAAACAATAATAATATTATTATTATTATTATTATTATTATTAATAGTAATACACTAAAGGCCAAATTAAATGCGTCAGTTAGTTGAAAATAAAAGTTTGCGCACAAGCAAAACCCGACGCACACTAACCAAAGAACTTCGCAATATCGCAACCGTGTTAAAGTATTCTCCCCATAGAAGTCAATAGATAGTGCATTAGAAAATATGTAATACCGATCACTCACCTGCTACACCGACAGGAGTTATGAATATTTCACATTCCAATGTTCTTCACTTACAGAACAATGTAATTCATTAGAAAACTGATTAGATTGATATAATTAAACTTGTTTCCTCTAATAAGAAGCCTGAATTTAACTAATATGTTTTACATACAAAACTACATGATATCCTACAGTAAAATGATCTTCACACCCAACATATTAATATCTATTAATAGAATGAATTAAAACCAAAGGCGGGAAACTAAAAATGATTTGCTTAATAACAAAAGATAAACAAGGTTATGTGTGCTATTGAAGTGAACTTGGGAGGTGAATGTAGATGTAAAACTAGAATTTAATGGCTTTTGTGAACTCTGGGGAGCCTAAATCAAGTGCAACTAAGTAACATTTGCACGCAGAGCTTTCAAAGTATTAGTTGGAACACAACAGTGGGTAAAACAGAAAATTGCCATTCATTAATCTCTCATGACTGCTTCTGTTTTCTTCAGCCATTCTCCACAAAATTATTCACAGAACTGTGTATGCTACAGTCATCTATTCTATGGTACAGAATTTATTTCTAAGTGATTGCAACAAAATCGTGGGATTCTTGGACAAGGTTCAAAAATAATTATGTTTTTAGAAAAATATTTAACTTTTCCTTTTCTTTTTTTTTTTACTTATTATTTATTATATAATTTTAAGCTTAGTAAAGCTAGTGTATTCATTTTTATATAACCCAATACTATAATGAGTTCATGTATGGGTTCACACTTTCTGATTCTCCTTAGACAGAACTGCATTTATTGTACTCTGTACATATTGGGGCATATGTATCAAGCTCTGAATGGAGCTTGATGCCCCGTGTTTCTGGCGAGCCTGCAGGCTCGCCAGAAACAGCAGTTTAGGAAGCAGCGGTCATAAAGACCGCTGCTCCATAACCTGGCCGCCTGCTCTGAGCAGGCGGACACACATCGCCACAATACAACCCGATCGAGTTGTCCATAATGTGGTCCTGTGCTAAGAATATGCACAATCTGATATTACATGCCAATGGCAAAATCAGATTTAACCTGAGAATGTTAACGCAGCTGACATATCTTTTAGCGCTACCTATACTTTCAATGGATAGTGCAGCATTGCTAAACATTGCTCAATTTACAAGGTTGTAAGTTATGTATAGGCACTCAACATATTCAAACTAAAATATAGGTTTGTTTTTTTCTTAAATAAAAGCTTTAAAGGTGATTGAAAGGGATATGGTATATGACAAGGCTTGGACTGAGAAGGGCACAAAGGTGTGTGCGTGTGTGTGTGTGTGTACATATATATATATATATATATATATATGTACACACACACATATACATATGCATACAGGTGGCCCTTGGTTTACGATAGTCAGTTTACGCCGTTTCAAAACAATGCCTTTTTCAGTCATGTGACTGCTATTGAAAAGCACTGAGAAGCAGTGGCATTGATTAAAATAAGGGCAGTCCCAGTAGGCGGAGGCTGGTCTTCTTGTGTTGCAGCAAAGATATGCAAGCCAAGCAGACTGAAATGAATCAGTGTAACCAGACCTGAACTATCAAGCAGCTTTCAAAGGAACAAGATCTAGCAGCCACTTCCCTTTTATCTTCCTGCCCAGCTGCTTGAAGGTCAGGGTGCCTATAAATCAGTCCAGACTGGAATGCATAGAATAGCTGCAGACCCGATATTATCTAACATGCTATCAATGCAGAGAACTGTTTGTAGAAAAATGCAAGTAAAAAAATGTTTTTGCTCATTAAACTTAGTTTGATGATACATTCTGTGTTTGTGTGATTATTTTATTAGGTTTATAATGCTGTTTAGCAAATGTTTTTGTTCATTAAACTTAGTTTGATGATATATTCTGTGTTGTGTGATTATTGTATTAGGTTTATAATGCTGTTTAGCATTTAACGTCTTCATTTTAAAGCTTTAAAAATAATGTATTAGGGTGTTACTTATGACAATTTTGAGAGGGGCCAGGAACCTAACTCCCTCAATTCCCACTGACTTACATTATAAACTGGGTGTCAATTTACAATGGTTTCTATTTACAACCATTCCTTCTGGAACCTAACCCCGGCGTAAACTGAGGGCTACCTGTACTGTATGTGTGTGTATATATATATATATATATATATATAATTATATATATATATATATATATATATATATATATATTATTATTTATTTATTTGTGTGCATGTACACATTGTATATATGTATGTTTTGAGTACATACATATGTACACACATATACTAGATACACATAGATTACAAATAGATACATACATACTAATATACAGTATACATACCTTTAAACACTTCCTAGTCCAGTACTTTGTCATATATTACCATACCTCTTTTAAATCACTGTTAAAACACTTATTAATAAAACATACACACACATACAGGGAGTGCAGAATTATTAGGCAAATGAGTATTTTGACCACATCATCCTCTTTATGCATGTTGTCTTACTCCAAGCTGTATAGGTCTCGAAAGCCTACTACCAATTAAGCATATTAGGTGATGTGCATCTCTGTAAGGAGAAGGGGTGTGGTCTAATGACATCAACACTCTATATCAGGTGTGCATAATTATTAGGAAACTTCCTTTCCTTTGGCAAAATGGGTCAAAAGAAGGACTTGACAGGCTCAGAAAAGTCAAAAATAGTGAGATATCTTGCAGAGGGATGCAGCAGCACTCTTAAATTGCAAAGCTTCTGAAGCGTGATCATCGAACAATCATGCGTTTCATTCAAAATAGTCAACAGGGTCGCAAGAAGCGTGTGGAAAAACCAAGGCGCAAAATAACTGCCCATGAACTGAGAAAAGTCAAGCGTGGCAGCTGCCAAGATGCCACTTGCCACCAGTTTGGCCATATTTCAGAGCTGCAACATCACTGGAGTGCCCAAAAGCACAAGGTGTGCAATACTCAGAGACATGGCCAAGGTAAGAAAGGCTGAAAGACGACCACCACTGAACAAGACACACAAGCTGAAACGTCAAGACTGGGCCAAGAAATATCTCAAGACTGATTTTTTCTAAGGTTTTATGGACTGATGAAATGAGAGTGAGTCTTGATGGGCCAGATGGATGGGCCCCTGGCTGGATTGGTAAAGGGCAGAGAGCTCCAGTCTGACTCAGACGCCAGCAAGGTGGAGGTGGAGTACTGGTTTGGGCTGGTATCATCAAAGATGAGCTTGTGGGGCCTTTTCGGGTTGAGGATGGAGTCAAGCTCAACTCCCAGTCCTACTGCCAGTTTCTGGAAGACACCTTCTTCAAGCAGTGGTACAGGAAGAAGTCTGCATTCTTCAAGAAAAACATGATTTTCATGCAGGACAATGCTCCATCACACGCGTCCAAGTACTCCACAGCGTGGCTGGCAAGAAAGGGTATAAAAGAAGAAAATCTAATGACATGGCCTCCTTGTTCACCTGATCTGAACCCCATTGAGAACCTGTGGTCCATCATCAAATGTGAGATTTACAAGGAGGGAAAACAGTACACCTCTCTGAACAGTGTCTGGGAGGCTGTGGTTGCTGCTGCACCCAATGTTGATGGTGAACAGATCAAAACACGACAGAATCCATGGATGGCAGGCTTTTGAGTGTCCTTGCAAAGAAAGGTGGCTATATTGGTCAATGATTTGTTTTTGTTTTGTTTTTGAATGTCAGAAATGTATATTTGTGAATGTTGAGATGTTATATTGGTTTCACTGGGTATATATTTGTTTTTTATTAAGTTGCCTAATAATTATGCACAGTAATAGTCACCTGCACACACAGATATCCCCCTAAACTAGCTAAAACTAAAAACAAACTAAAAACTACTTCCAAAACTATTCAGCTTTGATATATATATATACACCCATTAGACAACTATAGTGAAATTTGGCCTGAGAGATCTAGCAGTGCTGGTGGGTTCTGACCTTTTTTTTTTTTTTTTGAGTATTCAGTGAGTTCAGCCCTTGTAAAGTCTTCACTATAATTTATCTCCAAGCAAGTTTATCTTTTATCATCAGCCCCTTAGTCATAAACTTGTTTGTCCTGTTTTTTAAAGATTTTTTTTTTTTTTACCTTTTAGATTCTACAGCTTTGGTTGTTAAAATACATATTTGCTTGTTTTGAGTAAAATTAATTTAGCCATAAAGTCAAAATTAAACTTTCATGTTTCAAATAGAGCATGTAATTTTCAGGCACTTTCTATTTTACTTCTTTTATATAATTGTTTTCATTCTCTTGATATTCTTTGTTGAAAACATACCTTAGTATGCTCACAAGTAGCCATGCCCTGCTAGCTTCTGATTGGTGCCCTCTTTTATTGGTTCACCTGATGTGTTCAGCTAGGTCCCACTATTGCATTACTTCAACAAAGGATACCAAGCGAATAAAGGAAATGTAATAAGATAAGTACATTTCAAAGTTGTTTAAAATTGTATGCTCTTTCTGAATCTTGGAAGAAAAATCATGGGTTTGATGTCTCCTTAAAATCTTTCTAATGTTATGTTCACCCATTAAAAAAATAGACTGATTTAATTTAATTATCTTTTACATATATGATGAATAGACCACACATCTTTAACTTATGTGAAGATTTCTGAAAATCCTTTTTAAATACATTCTTGAAAAATATATGATTCTCCTGTTTCTTATGGCTTTTTATTAGCTTTTCATGTATTTATCTATTTGGGAGCAATGAGGTCTACCTAGAACCTTGTAAATATTTGAACACACCTTGAATGCTTTTTCACATCTGGCAGTTTCATTGACTGTTTAAAATGGCATTGCAAAGGATTATAAACAAACAAAAAAAAAACTAAGCTAGTTTTCAGTTTTAACCAGGTGTTTGTGAAAACGATGAGAATTCAGACCACAGAGAATATAAAACAATGGCTATTCCAATTAGAGTTATAATTATGTTTTATAAGGCTTAATGTAACAATGGAAATTCAGGTGGTGAGAACATTCAATACCCAGCAGAGGAATTTAATATTATTTAAATATATGCAGACATTTTTGTAATAGCATTAAACAATGTATCTTTGAAAAAATTATAAACAAAAGTGGGAGAGAAAACAAAATGTTATATATTATGAGGTTCCAATTATTTAATACATGCAATATTTAACATTTAGGAGAAGTTAAAATATAGATTTGTTTGGCATCCGGAAACTTGTACTACAGTAATGGGGAAATTAATTCCTTATTTCTCCTGTTAAGTGTAGTCAGTCCACGGGTCATCCATTACTTATGGAATATTTCTCTTCCTAACAGGAAACTGCAAGAGAATTACCCAGCAGAGCTTGCTATATAGCTCCTCCCCTCACCTGTCATACTCAGTCATTCTCTTGCAGCCTAACTAAAAATGAAGCTGTGAGAGATCTGTGGTGTTTTTTTAACTTAGTTTATTTCTACAATCAAAAGTTTGTTATTTTTAAATGGCACCGGAGTGTGCTGTTTATTCTCAGGCAGCATTAGAAGAAGAATCTGCCTGTGTTTTTTCTATGATCTTAGCAGACGTAACTAAGATCCACTGGCTGTTTCTCATCTGAGGAGTGAGGTAACTTCAGAGAAGGGGAATAGCATGCAGGGCCCCCCTGCAACAAATGAGGTATGTGCAGTAATTTATTTTCTGAGGAATGGAATTGACTGAGAAAATACTGCTGATACCATTGTAAAGTAAGTTCAGCCTTAAATGCAGCGATAGCGACTGGTATCAGGCTGATGAGTGTGTGTGTGTGCACTGAATGTATTTTCTAAGGAATGGAATTGACTCTGAAAATACTGTAAATACTAAAATAATGTATGAGCCTTAACTGCAGTAAAAGCGACTGGTAGCAGGCTTATTAATAATAATACATAACTTTCAAATGTATGTTTAAAACGTTTACTGGCATGTTAATTGTTTTTTGTGAGGTACTTGGTGATAAAACTTATTGGGGCATGATTTTTACCACATGGCCATTTTTGTTTTCTGCATAGAAACAGTTTCTGAGCTTCCCCACTGTTGTAATATGAGTGGGAGGGGCCTATTTTAGCGCTTTTTTTGCGCAGTAAAAATTCAGTCACAATCTATCTACTTCATCCTCCATGATCCAGATCGTCTCTAGAGAGCTCAGGGGTCTTCAAAATCCATTTTGAGGGAGGTAATCAGTCACAGTAGTCCTGTGACAGTGTATTTGACTGTGAGAAAAACGTTAATTATATAATTGTTATCCGTTTTTTGGGTACTGGGTCATCCTTTTGCTGGTGGGTGCAATCCTTTGCTAACTTAATACATTTACTGTGAAAATTTGGTTGCTATAACTATTTTTGATCATTGTTATTTCAACTGTGTCAGTTTTTCTGTGCTTCTTAAAGGCACAGTAACGTTTTTTATATTGCTTGTAAATTAATTTTGAAAAGTATTTCCAAGTTTGCTAGTCTCATTGCTAGTTTGTTTAAACATGTCTGACTCAGATGAATCTCTTTGTTCACTATGTTTAAAGGCCAATGTGGAGCCCAATAGAAATTTGTGTACTAATTGCATTGATGTTACTTTAAATAAAAGTCAATCTTTACATGTAAAGAAATTATCACCAGACGACGAGGGGGAAGTTATGCCGACTAACTCTCCTCACGTGTCAGTACCTTCGCCTCCCGCTCAGGAGGTGCGTGATATTGTGGCGCCAAGTACATCAGGGCGGCCCATACAAATCACTTTGCAAGACATGGCTACTGTTATGACAGAAGTACTGTCTAAATTGCCAGAATTAAGAGGTAAGCGCGATCACTCTGGAGTTAGAACAGAGCGCGCTGATAATGGTAGAGCCATGTCTGATACTGCGTCACAATTTGCAGAACATGAGGACGGAGAGCTTCATTCTGTGGGTGACGGGTCTGATCCAGGTAAACTGGATTCAGAGATTTCAAATTTTAAATTTAAGCTTGAGAACCTCCGCGTATTGCTAGGGGAGGTATTAGCGGCTCTGAATGATTGTAACACGGTTGCAATTCCAGAGAAAGTATGTAGGCTGGATAAATATTTTGCGGTACCGGTGTATACTGACATTTTTCCTATACCTAAAAGGCTTACAGAAATTGTTAACAAGGAGTGGGATAGACCCGGTGTGCCCTTTTCACCACCTCCTATATTTAGAAAAATGTTTCCAATAAACGCCACCACACAGGACTTATGGCAGACGGTCCCTAAGGTGGAGGGAGCAGTTTCTACTTTGGCTAAGCGCACCACTATCCCGGTGGAGGATAGCTGTGCTTTTTCAGATCCAATGGATAAAAAGTTAGAGGGTTACCTTAAGAAAATGTTTGTTCAACAAGGTTTTATATTACAACCCCTTGCATGCATCGCGCCTGTTACTGCTGCGGCGGCATTCTGGTTTGAGTCTCTGGAAGAGACCATTCGCACAGCTCCATTGGATGAAATTATGAACAAGCTTAAAACCCTTAAGCTAGCTAACTCATTTGTTTCTGATGCCGTCGTACACTTAACCAAACTTACGGCTAAGAACTCCGGATTCGCCATTCAAGCGCGCAGAGCGCTGTGGCTTAAATCCTGGTCAGCTGACGTGACTTCTAAATCCAAATTGCTTAATATTCCTTTCAAAGGGCAGGCCTTATTCGGGCCCGGCTTGAAAGAAATTATTGCTGACATTACGGGAGGTAAGGGCCATGCTCTACCTCAGGATAGGGCCAAATCTAAGGCCAAACAGTCTAATTTTCGTGCCTTTCGTAACTTCAAGGCAGGAGCAGCATCAACTTCCTCCGCTCCAAAACAGGAAGGAGCTGTTGCTCGTTACAGGCAGGGCTGGAAAGTTAACCAGTCCTGGAACAGGGGCAAGCAGGCCAAGAAACCTGCTGCTGCCCCCAAGACAGCATGAAGAGAGGGCCCCCTATCCGGAAACGGATCTAGTGGGGGGCAGACTTTCTCTCTTCGCCCAGGCTTGGGCAAGAGATGTCCAGGATCCCTGGGCGTTGGAGATCATATCTCAGGGATATCTCCTGGACTTCAAAACTTCTCCTCCACGGGGGAGATTTCATCTTTCAAGGTTATCAGCAAACCAAACAAAGAAAGAGGCGTTTCTACGCTGTGTACAAGACCTCTTACTAATGGGGGTAATCCACCCAGTTCCGCGGACGGAACACGGGCAGGGATTCTATCAAATCTATTTGTGGTTCCCAAAAAAGAGGGAACCTTCAGACCAATCTTGGACTTAAAAATCCTAAACAAATTTCTAAGAGTTCCATCATTCAAAATGGAAACTATTCGAACCATCCTTCCCATGATCCAAGAGGGTCAGTACATGACCACGGTGGACTTAAAGGATGCCTACCTTCACATACCGATTCACAAGGACCATTACCGGTATCTGAGATTTGCCTTCCTAGACAGGCATTACCAGTTTGTAGCTCTTCCCTTCGGATTAGCTACGGCCCCAAGAATCTTTACAAAAATTCTAGGATCACTTCTGGCGGTACTAAGACCGCGAGGCATAGCGGTGACTCCGTACCTAGACGACATTCTGATACAAGCGTCAAGTTTTCAAACTGCCAAGTCTCATACAGAGATAGTTCTGGCATTTCTGAGGTCGCATGGGTGGAAGGTGAACGTGGAAAAGAGTTCTCTATTACCACTTACAAGAGTTCCCTTTCTAGGGACTCTTATAGATTCTGTAGAGCTGAAAATTTACCTGACAGAGGCCAGGTTATTAAAACTTCTAAATGCTTGCCGTGTCCTTCACTCCATTCCACACCCATCAGTAGCTCAGTGCATGGAAGTAATCGGCTTAATGGTAGCGGCAATGGACATAGTACCATTTGCGCGCCTGCATCTCAGACCGCTGCAATTGTGCATGCTAAGTCAGTGGAACGGGGATTACTCAGATTTGTCCCCCTACTAAATCTGGATCAAAATACCAGAGATTCTCTTCTATGGTGGCTCTCTCGGCCACATCTGTCCAAGGGGATCACCTTTCGCAGGCCAGATTGGACGATTGTAACAACAGACGCCAGCCTTCTAGGCTGGGGAGCAGTCTGGAATTCCCTGAAAGCTCAGGGATTGTGGACTCAGGAGGAGAAACTCCTCCCAATAAATATTCTGGAGTTAAGAGCAATATTCAATGCTCTCCTAGCTTGGCCTCAGTTAGCAACTCTGAGGTTCATCAGATTTCAGTCGGACAACATCACGACTGTGGCTTACATCAACCATCAAGGGGGAACCAGAAGTTCCCTAGCGATGTTGGAAGTCTCAAAGATAATTCGCTGGGCAGAGTCTCACTCTTGCCACCTGTCAGCGATCTACATCCCAGGCGTGGAGAACTGGGAGGCGGATTTTCTAAGTCGCCAGACTTTTCATCCGGGAGAGTGGGAGCTCCATCCGGAGGTCTTTGCTCAACTGATTCGTCGTTGGGGCAAACCAGATCTGGATCTCATGGCATCTCGTCAGAACGCCAAGCTTCCTTGTTACGGATCCAGGTCCAGGGACCCGGGAGCGGTGCTGATAGATGCTCTGACAGCCCCTTGGGTCTTCAACATGGCTTATGTGTTTCCACCATTCCCAATGCTTCCTCGTTTGATTGCCAAGATCAAACAGGAGAGAGCTTCGGTGATTCTGATAGCGCCTGCGTGGCCACGCAGGACCTGGTATGTAGACCTAGTGGACATGTCGTCCTGTCCACTGTGGTCTCTGCCTCTGAGACAGGACCTTCTAATTCAGGGTCCTTTCAAACATCCAAATCTAATTTCTCTGAGGCTGACTGCATGGAGATTGAACGCTTGATTCTATCAAAGCGTGGTTTCTCGGAGTCGGTTATTGATACCTTAATACAGGCTAGGAAGCCTGTTACCAGAAGAATTTACCATAAAATATGGCGTAAATATTTACGTTGGTGCGAATCCAAGAGTTACTCATGGAGTAAGGTTAGGATTCCTAGGATATTGTCCTTTCTACAAGAGGGTTTAGAAAAGGGCTTATCTACTAGTTCGTTAAAGGGACAGATTTCTGCTCTGTCTATTCTTCTACACAAACGTCTGGCTGAAGTTCCAGACGTTCAAGCTTTCTGTCAGGCTTTAACTAGGATTAAGCCTGTGTTTAAGTCTGTTGCTCCGCCGTGGAGCTTAAACTTAGTTCTTAATGTTCTTCAAGGCGTTCCATTTGAACCCCTTCATTCCATTGATATCAAGTTGTTATCTTGGAAAGTTCTATTTTTGATGGCTATTTCCTCGGCTCAAAGAGTCTCTGAGTTACCTGCCTTACATTGTGATTCTCCTTATCTGATTTTTCATTCAGACAAGGTAGTCCTGCGTACTAAACCTGGGTTCTTACCTAAGGTAGTTACTAACAGGAATATCAATCAAGAGATTGTTGTTCCATCTCTGTGTCCTAACCCTTCTTCAAAGAAGGAACGACTTTTGCATAATCTGGACGTAGTCCGTGCCCTGAAATTCTATTTGCAGGCAACTAAGGATTTTCGTCAAACTTCTTCCCTGTTTGTCGTTTACTCTGGACAGAGGAGAGGTCAAAAGGCTTCGGCTACCTCTCTCTCTTTTTGGCTTCGTAGCATAATACGCTTAGCCTATGAGACTGCTGGACAGCAGCCTCCTGAAAGGATTACAGCTCATTCTACTAGAGCTGTCGCTTCCACCTGGGCCTTTAAAAATGAGGCCTCTGTTGAACAGATTTGCAAGGCTGCGACTTGGTCTTCGCTTCACACTTTTTCAAAATTTTACAAATTTGACACTTTTGCTTCGTCGGAGGCTATTTTTGGGAGAAAGGTACTTCAGGCAGTGGTTCCTTCTGTTTAATGTTCCTGCCTTGTCCCTCCCTTCATCCGTGTATTTTAGCTTTGGTATTGGTATTCCATAAGTAATGGATGACCCGTGGACTGACTACACTTAACAGGAGAAAACATAATTTATGCTTACCTGATAAATTCCTTTCTCCTGTAGTGTAGTCAGTCCACGGCCCGCCCTATTTTTACGGCAGGTCTAAATTTTAATTAAACTCCAGTCACCACTGTACCCTATGGTTCCTCCTTTCTCGTCTGCTTTGGTCGAATGACTGAGTATGACAGGTGAGGGGAGGAGCTATATAGCAAGCTCTGCTGGGTAATTCTCTTGCAGTTTCCTGTTAGGAAGAGAAATATTCCATAAGTAATGGATGACCCGTGGACTGACTACACTACAGGAGAAAGGAATTTATCAGGTAAGCATAAATTATGTTTTTAATATGGTCTTATGTCTAAACATATTTTATTCTTCTCATTATTTAAGTTAAATAATATTTAAGAATTGGTTACTAATGAAAAAAATGATTTTGGCTATCAATATTCTAGGGAATAAATTGCTTAACATTTTTGTAAATAATGGATTTGGTTATTTAAAATTTGAGTGTTGTTGAAATGGTTCAGAAATAGGTCAGATACAAGTTACTCTAGAATCATAAATTGGAGTATTCACTTTAAGATTATGATCAAGTGAAGTGATAACAAGGCCAAACTCAAAGAAATAGGCCACCTAACTGGTTTTCAGTAAAGATAGACAACTCTAGAACAAAAAATATACAAAAATTAGAGAGATTATACATCTCACACTCTTGTCTGAACTCTAAGAACAAATGAACAAGCTGGATAATTTGTACCCAACATACTTTTAAGAGTTTATTCCAGGGTGTGGAATGTTCACCAAGTTCAGATTCGGAGCTGGAAGTTGTATATATATATATATATATATATATATATATATATATATATATATATATATATATATATATATACACACACACACACACATATTTTAGCTTTGTGCCGACATCAGACCCTAGATCAGATGCATGACCCAACAACACTCATATACTCGCAACATGTTCAGAGTTCAGTACAGATACTAACTTCCAGCAACCACTTTAAGCTGTGCATGTGCCCAAAGCTCAGATCAGATACCTTGCCCTAGCAATCATTTTGTGCCAGATCAGAGGCATTCACATAGTAATTTACACACCCAGTAACTTCTTTATGGTAAGTGCATACCCAGACCAGACCAGAACAGTTAAATATCCTCTGTTTAGATACCTTCTGTAACCCCTCATAACATTGATCAATGTCCATCATCTCCTATTATTTTATTTTAATAAGAACCTGATTGGACATAGGAGTCTCAAAATAATTAGTTGTGGGTAAAAAAATAACGTTGGAACACCAAATATACCCATTTCAATTCTATTATCTTAAATATTCCTACTGAGTCGTTATTCATTTTTTAAACTTCTATCATAAACATATTATTGAATGATAAAGATGTACTTACTGCCGTTCCCAAGGCCACCCATAATCTCTAATGTTTTTCTATTTTAGTACAATCATTGCCTTACCCTATCGAGGCCTGTCTCTGTAGAGCTAATATACTATAATAGTGCACGTTCATATTTCTTTCCGGCTTCCTTGATTTTAAATCAGACATGCTCAGTAAGATGTCCCTCCTACTGTTGCCTCTGGTGAATATTACAACAATCGTGCCAAGAATAACAATGAAAGAATAGGCTATCGTTAGTAGATGGATCGTTAGCAGCATAAATCAATAGAAAGCTGGAGTGGGAACGGGAATTCAATAAACCCTAGTAGATAACGAGCAAAACGTATTGTATTTTATAAGAAGTCACCATATTATTTCTAGAACGTAACTTACTAAAATCATTTTTTTTTTTTTAAATCAATGTGTATCAAATAAAAAGTAATTCTAATCTGCCCCAACACACAAACACACACAAACACACACACACACACACACACACACATATATATATATATATATATATATATATATATATATATATACAGGGAGTGCAGAATTATTAGGCAAGTTGTATTTTTGAGGATTAATTTTATTATTGAACAACAACCATGTTCTCAATGAACCCAAAAAACTCATTAATATCAAAGCTGAATATTTTTGGAAGTAGTTTTTAGTTTGTTTTTAGTTTTAGCTAGTTTAGGGGGATATCTGTGTGTGCAGGTGACTATTACTGTGCATAATTATTAGGCAACTTAACAAAAAACCAATATATACCCATTTCAATTATTTATTTTTACCAGTGAAACCAATATAACATCTCAACATTCACAAATATACATTTCTGACATTCAAAAACAAAACAAAAACAAATCAGTGACCAATATAGCCACCTTTCTTTGCAAGGACACTCAAAAGCCTGCCATCCATGGATTCTGTCAGTGTTTTGATCTGTTCACCATCAACATTGCGTGCAGCAGCAACCACAGCCTCCCAGACACTGTTCAGAGAGGTGTACTGTTTTCCCTCCTTGTAAATCTCACATTTGATGATGGACCACAGGTTCTCAATGGGGTTCAGATCAGGTGAACAAGGAGGCCATGTCATTAGATTCTCTTCTTTTATACCCTTTCTTGCACACTGTGGAGTACTTGGACGCGTGTGATGGAGCATTGTCCTGCACGAAAATCATGTTTTTCTTGAAGGATGCAGACTTCTTCCTGTACCACTGCTTGAAGAAGGTGTCTTCCAGAAACTGGCAGTAGGACTGGGAGTTGAGCTTGACTCCATCCTCAACCCGAAAAGGCCCCACAAGCTCATCTTTGATGATACCAGCCCAAACCAGTACTCCACCTCCACCTTGCTGGCGTCTGAGTCAGACTGGAGCTCTCTGCCCTTTACCAATCCAGCCACGGGCCCATCCATCTGGCCCATCAAGACTCACTCTCATTTCATCAGTCCATAAAACCTTAGAAAAATCAGTCTTGAGATATTTCTTGGCCCAGTCTTGACGTTTCAGCTTGTGTGTCTTGTTCAGTGGTGGTCGTCTTTCAGCCTTTCTTACCTTGGCCATGTCTCTGAGTATTGCACACCTTGTGCTTTTGGGCACTCCAGTGATGTTGCAGCTCTGAAATATGGCCAAACTGGTGGCAAGTGGCATCTTGGCAGCTGCACGCTTGACTTTTCTCAGTTCATGGGCAGTTATTTTGCGCCTTGGTTTTTCCACACGCTTCTTGTGACCCTGTTGACTATTTTGAATGAAACGCTTGATTTTTCGATGATCACGCTTCAGAAGCTTTGCAATTTTAAGAGTGCTGCATCCCTCTGCAAGATATCTCACTATTTTTGACTTTTCTGAGCCTGTCAAGTCCTTCTTTTGACCCATTTTGCCAAAGGAAAGGAAGTTGCCTAATAATTATGCACACCTGATATAGGGTGTTGATGTCATTAGACCACACCCCTTCTCATTACAGAGATGCACATCACCTAATATGCTTAATTGGTAGTAGGTTATCGAGCCTATACAGCTTGGAGTAAGACAACATGCATAAAGAGGATGATGTGGTCAAAATACTCATTTGCCTAATACTTCTGCACTCCCTGTAAAAATATGTATGCATGTATATATTTATATTATATATAAATGTCATTACCCATCTTTGAAACAATTATTTTTAGACCCAATAAATTAATTGTCAATTCTCCCCATGTTCCTTTAGTTACAGTGTCTGTATGCTTATGCTAAAGTGAATTTACTCTTGTGTGCTAGAATTACTCTCTCTTTCTCTCTCTTTATATATATATATATATATATATATATATATATATATATATATATATATATATATATATATATATATATATATATGTATATATATAGGCTCAAAATTTCTATTGGCAAGTGGAAATTTAACAGTGGCAAGTGAAAGTTAGTGAGTGAATGCCTACAAATATTGTCTAAAGGGATATTATATATTTATGAAAGGGCAAGGATATGTTATTCCTCTAGGGACTCCCTTAGTGCTTAGACTGTTACTTCTGAGAGGGTAAACAGGGCCAGAGAGAGATTGGAGAGGAAAAGTGAAAGTGGAGAAAAAGATAGCTTTAAGAAAGAGTGGAGAAAAAAAAAAGAGTGAAGAGAAAAGAGAGAGTATAAAGAGAAGATATTCGGGCCCATTTATCAAATCGTCAATCTAGACACATTTTTGTTGTTAGACGAAAAATCTGATATATGATATTTTCACATAGATTAAAGTTTATTTGTATTTCTAAAAATCATGATATGATATGATATTTTTTAAAGGATTATTAATGCTAATTAATGCTAATAACTGTTTGCAACAAGAAACAGCATCAAATTCAACATTTCTGTGTTATCACACACCCCCTTTCTAATACTGTAACATCCCATTGATTTCTATGGCATTCGTCAGCTGAAAGTTAGGTACGCTGCGTCGGAATAGACGCGAGCGTACGTGTTGAATGGATGATAAATTTCTAATTTGGGCGCATAGAGTTGTATGTGAGGGCGGATTACCAGTAAAACGCTCAAATAACACAAGCATCGATTTGTGTCAGTGATCTCGCAGGAGCGAATGTTTCGTCGGACTGTTCTACATTTTACAATATTGATGCTGTGTTTACTACGGCGTATCAATTTAGCGTCTAATTTGACGTGGAATTACAGCATATTCACAGTTGAAGCTTTGATAAATGTACCTCATGGCCGGAGAGAAAAGGGAGTGGAGAAAAATAGATGAGAGATGATAGTTATAAAAAAAATTTCCAGGTCTGCTCTGACCTCACATCACATTAATGTCAAAACTCTCGGCATTCTCTCAGTTAGACAACTTCCTTTCTCTCTCCAGCTGTTGTCTTCCCCAAAACCCTAGTTGATGTTTCTAACTGCTATGCACTTATTTGTGTTAATTTATTACTGTGTGTAGCATTATTTAATTTAGGATATAAAACAAAAACTATATTAAAAATTGACAGCAAGGTGTTTCACATTGGCTAAACAAATGCATATGGGGGTGTGTGGGCGGGGTAATTGGTGAGATCAAAAGTGGCGAGTAAAATTTTGGGCTAATTATATATAATTATTTTTTGTGGGCATGTATTTCTTTTTCCAAATGTCCCAGCGACATACAGCGTCTTCATATGATTGACAGCAATGTGAGCAAGCTAAAGAGGGATGATTTTTATTGGTTACAATTCAACGTTATGAAAATGAGCTTCACTGGAGAAAAATAAATGCTCTGGTTGGGAAATGCAGGGACATAAAGAGAGCAGTTTGTAAAAATTAACGGCTGCTATTACGAGATTTGCAGGTATAGCTGTACCGCACACTTTTTTGGCCGTAACACAAAGTAACTACCACTCCTTTCAAAAAGTCCTTTTTCAATGGGACTTCCATAGCGCCGGTATTACGAGATATGCCTGGGAGGTCAAAAAGTGAGTGGTACACCCTATACTATCAAGATTCATACTGCCATCTAAAGTCAGTAGTTATGAGTTTTACATTACAAAGCTATAGCATAAAACTAATAGCTAAAGTGTTACAAAGTACTCTAACACCCATAAACTACCTATTAAACCCTAAACCGAGCCCTCCCGCATCGCAAAAACTAAAATAAAATTATTAACCCCAATCACCGCCACTATAAGAACATATTAACCCCTAAACTGCTGCACTCCCACATTGCAAACACTAGTTAAATATTATTAACCCCTAATCTGCCGCCCCCATCGTCAACGCCGCCACTATACTAAAGTTATTAAGCCCTAAACCTAACCCTAAGTCTAACCCTAACACCCCTAACTTTAATATAATTAAAATAAATCTACATAAAAATTACTATCATTAACTAAATAATTCCTATTTAAAACTAAATACTTACCTGTAAAATAAACCCTAAGATAGCTACAATATAACTAATAGTTACATTGTATCTATCTTAGGTTTTATTTTTATTTCACAGGCAAGTTTGAATTTATTTTAACTAGGTAGACTAGTTGGTAAATAGTTATTAACTATTTACTAGCTACCTAGTTAAAATAAATACAAAATTACCTGTAAAATAAACCCTAACCTGTCTTACACTAACACCTAACATTATACTACAATTAAATGAATTACATTAATTAAATACAATTAACTAAATTACAAAAAGCCCTATCAAAATAAAAAAGCCCCCTCAAAATAAAAAAACCCTAGCCTAAACTAAACTGCCAATAGCCCTTAAAAGGGCCTCTTGCTGGGCATTGTCCCAAAGAAATCAGCTCTTTTACCTGTAAAAAAATACAAACAACCCCCCAACAGTAAAACCCACCACCCACACAACCAAACCCCCCAAATAAAATCCTATCTAAAAAAACTAAGCTCCCCATTGCTCTGAAAAGGACATTTGGATTGGCATTGCCCTTAAAAGGGCATTTAGCTATTTTCCATTGCCCAAACCCTAAGCTAAAAATAAAACCCACCCAATAAACCCTTAAGAAACCTAATACTAACCCCCGAAGATCCACTTACAGTTTTTGAAGACCGGACATCCATCCTCATCAAGCCGGGAGAAGTCTTCATCCAAGTGGGCAGAAGTCCTCAACGAAGCCGGGAGAAGTCTTCATCCAAGCAGCAAGAAGTGGTCCTCCAGGCGGGCAGAAGTCTTCATCCTAACGGCAACTTCTATCTTCATCCTTCCGATATGGAGCGGCTCCATCTTCAAGACATCCGGCGCGGAGCATCCTCTTCTGTCGACGACGGCTACTGAAGAATGAAGATTCCTTTAAGGGACGTCATCCAAGATGGCGTCCCTTGAATTCCGATTGGCTGATAGATTTCTAGAATTCTATTGGCTGATTGGAACAACCAATAGAATGCGAGTTCAATCATATTGGCTTATTGGATCAACCAATAGGATTGTAGCTCAATCCTATTGGCTGATTGGAAACCGGTGATGACTGAATGGTTAAACTTACTATCTTAGACTGTATCCTTGGAAAAACAACCCTTTACATTTCACTGGCAACAGGCACATGCTGAAGTGTTAGAATACTACTGGGTATCATTAACCCCATAGCATTAGATTTAAACATTCAACCAATAAGTGTTTTTACTCTCCAAGCACCTCTTCCCACTCCATCTCACTCCACTGCATACATTATGAGTGGAGCCCAAACATTTGCGCACAAGCGATAAGGGGTTTATCACAAGTGTTTGCACTCGTTGGGCTTGTCACTCGTATAACGAGTTGAAAGAAAACACTATCGCTTGAGCACAATTGCGATTTATACTAGAATGATTAGCGCAACTTCAGAGCTCTGGTTAACTGTTTCACAAAACTAAAAAGTGTCACAAAACACGTCAAAAATACATTACAAAGTATAGTTACACTTAATATAGCACTATATATATATATATATATATATATATATATATAGATATATATAGATATATACATATATCTAATAAAAATTATTAAAAAAATAATGCACTCAAAAGTTATAAAGGTTCAAAGGTTCAGCCAGGCAAAGGTATTTAACCTAGAGATACAGTATATACATATGCATGTCTAAAGATGGATGATTTTGAGGGGGAGCCAAGACAGGCACAAAAGGTCCATGTATTTACACCCCCCACAACACAATCACAGTCTCATGTCAGTCATGGATATTACCCACAGACTATGTCACAGGATGTGCCTATTTTAGAGGCTGAGTGGTCACACACTGGTCATCAGTGGGAATACCAATCATCTATGAGAGCTCCACCATCTTATTCACTGGAACTAGCTCCACCATCTTCTTTACTGGGGCAAGCTTCACCATCCTCTTCCCTGGGACGAGCTCCACCATCCTCTTCCCTGGGACGAGCTCCAACATCTGCAGATGAAAATACAGCAGAAGCTACAACTGCCCCTCAAACACCAGAAGCTACAGCTGCCCCTCAAGCACCAAAAACTACAGCTGCCCCTCAAGCATCAGAAACTACAGCTGCCCCTCAAGCAGCAGATGCACATCCACAAGCATCACGTCTTCTCCAACATCGTGGCGCTCAAGCAACTGCCAACCCTGTTACTCAAGAGTCTGCGGATGCATTGTATTCTCCCCTGGGTGAGGAATACATTGCACTCCAGAGGAGGCTCATCACAAGCACTGAGAGCATACACAGAGGCCAAGAGAGGTTCTTCAGGGGCCAAGAGAGGTTACACAGAAATAGCATAGAGCTGCAGAAGGACATAGCAGCATTGTTAAATGCAAGTGTTCAAAACCAGTCACAGATGATGCGAATTCTGTCTGATATGCAGATGGACAATAGAATGAGAGAATAAAATCAACTTTTGGGTGTGTTGGTTGAGCTCTTTACACACCAGCAGGATACTGCCTCAAGCCTATCATTTGTGGCCAGCAGACTAGCAGAAGCACCAGAATCTGCTAGAACAAGGAGAACAAGGCAATCCCCTACAGGCACCTCAGCTCCCTCATCCAATATTATTATAGTTCACCATAAACATTGTCCTCTGTTATTTACCATATATTTGTCATACACATCCATGTGAGGTGTGTTTTATTATACTAATATTGTTAAAACATATAATATGACCTGTGTTGAAATGGCAATAAAAAACAGGTAATATTATCATGTTTATGACATATTCTTGTACTATAACTCACATCCACATAGTTTTGTATGAAAGGTACATCCTATAATATAAAAGGTCAAGTGTGTTTGTCTGAAGCTGTCATGCGCAGTAAAGACTGCGCACGCAGACAAACACACCTGGCCTTAATCCAACTGACCTGGCATCTGATCTGCCGCAAGAATGGTAGGTGTGATGGGGCCAGACAGGTGTGGGCGGGGCCGGGCTTGCATGGCATGGACGGGACCGGGTGTGATGCAGGCGGGGAGGGTGTGGTGTGGGTGGGGCCATATGCAGAGGCCGACTGGCTGTGAGAGAGAGATCTCTAAACAGGGGGGATAGAGAGAGCAGAAGAACTGGCCATGAGAGAGAGAGCTCTAAAGAGGGGGGATAAAGAAAGCAGAAGAGGGGGGATAAAGAGAGGGAAAGAGAGGGCAGAGAGAGCAAAAGAGAGATGGGAGAGAGAAAGAGCAAAAGAGAGGGGGGAGAGAGAGAAAAAGAGAGAGCAAAAGAGAGGGGGAGAAAGCAAAAGAGAGGGGGTAGAGAGATAGCAAACAAGAGGAAGAGAGACATCAAAAGAGAATGGGGAGAGAGAGAGCAAAAGAGAGGGGGGGAGAGAGAGAGCAAAAGAGAGGGGGAGAGAGAGCAAAAGAGATGGAGAGATACAGCAAAAGAGAGAGGGAAGAGACAGAGCAAAAAAGAGGAGGAGAGAAAGCAAAAGAAAGGGGACAGAGAGAGCAAAAGAGAGGGGGAGAGAAAGCAAAATAGAGGTGGAGAGAGAGAGAACAAAAGAGAGAGGAAGAGAGCGCAAAAGAGAGGGGGAGAGAGAGCAAAAGAGAGGGAGAGATACAGCAAAAGAGAGGGGGGAGAGAGAGCAAAAGAAAGGGGAGAGAGTAAAAGCGAGAGAGACATCAAAAGAGAATGGGGAGAGAGAGAGCAAAAGAGAGGGGGGGAGAGAGAGAGCAAAAGAGAGGGGGGAGAGAGAGCAAAAGAGATGGAGAGATACAGCAAAAGAGAGAGGGAAGAGACAGAGCAAAAAAGAGGAGGAGAGAAAGCAAAAGAAAGGGGACAGAGAGAGCAAAAGAGAGGGGGAGAGAAAGCAAAATAGAGGTGGAGAGAGAGAGAACAAAAGAGAGAGGAAGAGAGCGCAAAAGAGAGGGGGAGAGAGAGCAAAAGAGAGGGAGAGATACAGCAAAAGAGAGGGAGGAGAGAGAGAGCAAAAGAGAGGGGGAGAGAGAGCAAAAGAGAGGGAGAGATACAGCAAAAGAGAGAGGGGTGAGGGAGCAAAAGAGAGGGAGAGATACAGCAAAAGAGAGAGGGGAGAGAGCAAAAGAGAGGCAGAGAGAGAGCAAAAGAAAAGGGGTAGAGTAAAGTGAGAGCGGGTAGAGAGAGAGTAAAAGAGAAATGGAGGAGAGAGAGCAAAAGAGAGGGGGGAGAGAGAAAGCAAAAGAGAGGGGGGAGAGAGAGCAAAAGAGAGGTGGAGCGAGAGAGCGCAAAAGAGAGGGGGGAGAGAGAGCAAAAGAGAGGGGGAGAGAGAGAGCAAAAGAGAGGGGGGAGAGATAGCAAGGGGTGGGACCACTGTACTGCAAAAAAATGGCCCATGTGAATGGGCTTTAGGACTAGTATAGTAATATTCACTTGTAAGATGTAGGAACCCTGTGAACACAGAAGAAAGAGGTGCCTTATGGGATAGTATCGTGAGATAGACAGACGAGCAGGTCACATACACTCTCTTGCAGGAGGGTACTCACATGTGAAGCGGCACAACAGTGTGCCTAACCAAACAGGATGGGACCTTTAGTCACCTGACAGACGTTTGCACAGGAGCCCTCGCGTTGGTAGCAGCAGCCAGTCGGCGATAACAGAGGGTCGGACGTCACAGTGGGAGCCGTCCGATGATAGCCTGATGAAACGACCTTAGGGTTGAGAAACGTGTTGCTGTACGTTTTTATTTGATGTTTTTAAATATTTTCTGGTCCAAATAAAATAAAATTGTTTGCCACTGAACTATACCTGCTCTACGTGTGTGGTAATCTGTTTGGTCCACGCATTTACACTTACTCCTTGCCGGATTACTAGCATTTGTATTGGCTACTCATCGGACGGCTCCCACTGTGACGTCAAACCCTCTGTTATCGCCGACTGGCTGCTGCTACCAACGCGAGGGCTCCTGTGCAAATGTCTGTCGGGCGACTAAAGGTCCCGTCCTGCTTGGTTAGGCACACTGTTGGCACACTATCCAATAAGGCGCCTCTTTCTTCTGTGTTCACAGGGTTCCTACATCGTCCTCATATTCAAGAGTGCGGCCTGACTCCTATAGATATTTGCTGCCCCTGGCTCTTCATTGTCTGCGCACCTCCTCTGGAGTGTTTCTGCTCTATATCTACTTCACTTGTAAGATGTAAATCAATGTATCTCACATCCAATATAAATTGACACATGGGTATATATAATACTGATGTTACTGATAGGGTGTGCATTGTCAGGTGTTTAAAGGGACAGTTTACTCAAAAATTTTCTTCCCTTTAATTTGTTCCCAATTATCCACTTTTCCTTGCTGGCGTGTATTAAATTGTTTACAAGTATTTCCTTTACCCTTATGATTGCATTTGAAATATTTTATTTAGCCTGTGGTATCCCCACTCATCCTTAAATATTTTGGCCTCAATTCCAAGCTGTGTTAACACAGCCAGTAGAATAAATTACACTCCCAGTGGGTTCTAGAAGAGATAAGATAATAAAATGTTAATTTTCCATTGTTCTCTCCAAGTATTGGAGTATCTCCAAGTATTGGTGATTGGTTTATGTACAGATATAAAAAAGAAGCAGGTATATGTACACAATGTGATGAATTAATGAGGTCTGATTATACCTACAAGCTCAACCCAAAACACAAAATCAGCTATTTCATATACACAAATAAACCTTAAAAAAGCAAATCTCATACATTTTATACCCTGCAGCTAGTAAAAAAAGTAATTGGAAAGAGAAAAACAATTTTATAGTATACTGTCCCCTTAACTATTTGAGATGCTGCTTAAGTGTATGTGTGTCTGTATAAGTGCATGTGTGTATCTATTTGTGTGTGTTTATATGGACATGTGTGTGTGTATGTGTGTCTGTATAAGTGCATGTGTCTACCTATTTGTGTGTATTTATATGTGTCTTGATTGTGTATGCGTATATATGTATGTGTTACTGTATATATTGCATATCTGTTAATACATATGTGATTTGTGAGTAGATTTATGTGTGTCTTTATGTGTGTGTCTGCATATTGTGTGTGTAAATCACCATGTTTAAGAACCCTGCAGAACTCTGGGTAAGAACATGCAAATAATGTGGACAATGTCTCACATTTTTTACTTCCAAATCCATTGAAATATAGAATAATACAAATTATTTACATTCCTGTAATATATTCTTTTTACCCTTTTCAGCACACATATGACCATGTGTTGCTCTAATTTTTAAACTCTAAATAGCTTTTTAAATACAGCAATTTTACACTTATAATTTTATCTTTTGCTGTACAATACTGTTTAAATAATAAACCAATATCAAGTGAAAGAATTGTATCACCCCAACTGTGAGATCAACACATTTGCTTTTCTAACATTCTAGACACGTTTTGAACTTAAAACTTGCTTCAAGAGTTATAGCAATCCATTAATTTTTAAGAAAGCATCTCAGCAGACAAGGCAAGATGTTCATCACATCCTCTTAGCATGAGCAGGAATTACTTTTCCACTGCTGGTGTTTTAGCAGTTTTGTTTCTTGAAGTGGAAGGATGCTCAATAAACCATTCAGCTGGTGCCAATGTGTTAATTAAGCTTTGGATGCAAGTCTTGGAATAGAAAAATCAACCTTTTCACTTGTATGGGACAGTAGTTCAGGGGCTCATGAAAATTGAAGCTGCCCAATCCATTAACCTTTTCAGTACCAAATAGGAAAATGTTTAAAAGGCCTGGTGTTATACGAACAAAGTGAAAGGACAGTTTCTTAAAGGGACATAAAACACTTTGACATGGTAATATAAAATGATAAATTGTATATATAAAACAGCTCTGCAATATACTTTCATTATTTATTTTGTCCTCATTGCCTGTAATTCCATTCTGAAATTGTGAGCTTTTCAGTTCCTGTTAGAAATGGAAGTGCAGAACACTGTTAAATCCAGCACAACCATTGGCTGCATACTCTAGTGCCTGAGGAAACGGCCAGGAGAGCAGAGAAACGCGTTGCAATTGTTAATGTTGAATAATCTGCTTGTTATGTTTTAATCTTTGCTAAGGCTCAATATGCAGAGCTTGCAATAAAATTCGTTTTTAGCAAAACTGGTGCCTTCGATATTTATAACAAGCAATCCTACTACCAGACGTCTATTCTATCAAAGATAGCTGCACACCGGAGAGAGCCAGCTGGTCAGCTCTGATTACCAGCCCGCTTCCACAAGCACACTGGTGTGTTGTGTACTATTGTGAGTACCCTGTGCAAAGATCACCTGTAGTTCGTTTGTTCATTGTGCTTTCTGATACACACATTTGTGCGCCTCTTCTTATCCATTTCTTTACAAGTTACAACATGGCAGCTCCCAGTGTTTTATAGACACTAAAACTTTACACTTATTTTGTCACTTTTTAAACAACTAATGAAACTTTAAAAAATCTACATGTTACTCATGGACTAAACTTTTCTTTGAATGCATCATTCTATCCAGCATGTATTTAGTGTTTAATGTCCCTTTAAAGGGGCATTCAATTTAAAATATTGTTCCTAATAAGGGCCCAGATAACAATTGGAGCTATCACTAATGCTGGCCCATGCTCAGAATAGCACACAACGTGGTATGAATGGAATGACAAAATTAATTATCACAGGGACCCTCAAACTTTCACTGGATAGTGCAGACACACTAAACATAGCTCATGTTACAAGCTGTGAGCTTGTGCAACACAACGCTAAACAGTTTAGCTTCACTTGAGACCTGAAGTAAAGTGAAGTGTTACAGCTAGAATAAAACTATAATAACGCACGTGTAAAACATATTAAAAGAAAGCATTACACTCATATATATAATTATTAAAGGTAAAGTTTTTAAAGGGACACTAAATTCAAAATTAAACTTTTATGATTCAGATAGATCATGCAGTTTTAAGAGACTTTCTAATTTACTGTACCGCACTTTCCAAAGCGCTGCCATTACAAGTAACAAAAAACCTTGGAGCCGTCTGGAAGAACACCTTCACCGCCAGACTTCAGGAATGGTGAGTACTTATTTCGGGGTTAGTGTAAGGTTTTATTTTTTGGGGTAGGTTTTTTTTTAGATTAGCGGCCTTTTTTTTTTTTTTAATGGGCACTAAAGAGATTATTGTTCTTTTAAAGGGAAATGCCAAAACAAATGTCCCTTTAGGGGCTATGGGTAGCTTAGGTATTTTTATTTTGGGGTGTTTTTTTTTATAGAGGTATTAGATTAGGTTTAATTTTTTTATTTTGGATAATTTTGTTGATTATTTTCTGTAATCTTAGATTTTTATTTTTATTTCAAAATTTTAAAGCTGGTTATTTTTTGTAATGTTAGGTTTTAGTTTTTTTTTCCGTAGTGTTATGATTTTTTAATTTTGTAATTTAGGTTTTTTATTTTTGCTATATATTTTTTTTTTTAAATAGTAATGTTAGGTTTATTTATAGTTTAAGATTAGGTTTTATTTATTTTTAAGGTAGTTATATTGTAGCTTTAATTTAAAGTTAGGGGGTGTTAAGTTTAGGTGTTAATCGTTTAATTTAGTTTGTCGACATGCGGGGGGTCAGCGGTTTAGTCGTTAATAGGTTTATTTTAGTAGTTGCGATGTGGGGGTCGGCAGTCTAGGGGTTAGTAGGTTTATTTAAGGAGTCACGATGTGGGGGAATGGTGGTTTAGGGGTTAATAGGTTTATTTAGTGTTTGCAATGCGGGGGCGGTGATTTAGGGGTAAATACTTTAATTTAGGTAGTCGCAATGTGGGTGGGTGGCCGATTAGGGGTTAATAGGTTTATTATAGTATTTGCGATGCGAGGAGGATGGCGGTTTAGGGGTTAATAGGTAGTTTATGGGTGTTAGTGTACATTTTAAAATATATGTTATGAGTTTTGTGAAACATTTTTGTTTTGCAAAATCCATACTTACTGGCCTTTGATTGCGGAATGGATTGTTGCGGTATAAGCTATAACGCTAGTGGAATAGCCGTACCGCGCAACTTGTAATACAAGTGAGCTGAACATTCCACACTCAAAGGCTATTTTTTGAGTGCGGAATGGATTGTTGTGGTATAGGCTAAAACGCTAGCGGAATAGCCGTACCGAGTGATTTAATACGGGGGGAGCTGACTATTCTGCACACAAAGGCCAATATTTTAGCAGTATAGTCGTGCCACACAACTTATAATCTTGCCCTTTGTAAGGTACTAGCTCCTACTGAGCATGTGCAAAAGTTCATAGGGTATACATATACTAGTCTGTGATTGGTTGATGGCTGTAACATGATACAAGGAAAAAATAAATTTGTCAGAAAAAAAATCTACTGTTTATTTGAAATTCAGGGTACGTGTTATGACATTGTCTTTATATTATTACTGGTTCTTTAAAGGAATATGGAATATGACAAGGTGTTTGACTGAGAAGTAACAAGGGAGAGCACTCTCACTCAGTATATTAACTGCCAGGGTGCTAGTGTAATTAAATTTAGCTGAACACAAAACTGGCACTCTCTGGTCTTTTAGAAAAAATCTTTTACTGTGAAAGTAGTGACATTTTCCCTGAGGAAGGGGATACTTTGTCCCCGAAACGTCACTACTTTCACAGTAAAATATTTTTTGGGAAAGACCAGAGAGTGCCAGTTTTGTGTTCAGCTATATATATATATATATATATATATATATATATATATATATATATATATATATATATATATATATATATATATATATATATATATATATATACATATATATATATATATATATATATATATATATATATATATATATATATATATATATATATATATATATCAATGAACAAATGGCTGCACTCGCTGGTCTTTTAAGTAATAGTATTTATTTATGTGACGTTTCGGGGACCATATTCCCTTCCTAAGACGTCTGAGGAAGGGGATACGGTCCCCGAAACGTCACATAAATAAATACTATTACTTAAAAAACCAGCGAGTGCAGCCATTTGTTCATTGATATTATTCACTTTTTGCATGCACCCTGGCAGATTGAATTTGGAAGTGAAAGTGCTCTCCTGCTGTTTATATATATATATATATATATATATATATATATATATATATATATATATATATATATATATATATATATATATATATATACAGGGCCGGATTGGGCTGCCGAGATCCCAGAAAAATCCTGGTGGGCCGGCAGGGACAGTGACAAACCACTGAATTAGACGAGGCACAGAAGGCTCAAATCATCTACCCGAACTGTACTCTGCGTGTTTCAAGTGTAAATTGCCTGTTTGTCGCTATTACTAAATCTTGTTCCATTTAGACAGTAGATATTAGTAGCAGCTAAACCTCGGTAGGCACATATGCTAATTTCTAAGCCTTTAAAGTCCACCCTTTTACCTTTTTTTCAGCTAGACAATGCTTGTTCATGTGTACCATATTGATAACATTGTGCTCGCTCCCGTGGAGTAAGCAAAATTGTCTTTTTCTTTTAAACTGGCCCTGCCTACGCAGTCTTCACTGCGTCCCTCTTGTGCTCAGGAATGCTGCCCTCATAACTTTATGAATGACTAGAAGGCTCAACTGAGCCATCAAGCAGCTCCTATCTTCCAACCATTAGGCTCATCTGAACAATGTTCCTGCCCATCCTGACTGAACAACATTATGGAGGTCCTTCTGTCCTAACTCCAGTTCATAGGGTATACATATACTAGTCTGTGATTGGTTGATGGCTGTAACATGATACAAGGAAAAAATAAATTTGTCAGAAAAAAAATCTACTGTTTATTTGAAATTCAGGGTACGTGTTATGACATTGTCTTTATATTATTACTGGTTCTTTAAAGGAATATGGAATATGACAAGGTGTTTGACTGAGAAGGGCTCAAAGATTTATATATATGTATGTGTGTATGTATATATGTTTGAATATATGTATGTATGTACACATAAAGTATATATATATATATATATATATATATATATATATATAGTAACAAGGGAGAGCACTCTCACTCAGTATATTAACTGCCAGGGTGCTAGTGTAATTAAATATAGCTGAACACAAAACTGGCACTCTCTGGTCTTTTAGAAAAAATCTTTTACTGTGAAAGTAGTGACATTTTCCCTGAGGAAGGGGATACTTTGTCCCCGAAACGTCACTACTTTCACAGTAAAATATTTTTTGGGAAAGACCAGAGAGTGCCAGTTTTGTGTTCAGATATATATATATATATATATATATATATATATATATATATATATATATATATACATATATATATATATATATATCAATGAACAAATGGCTGCACTCGCTGGTCTTTTAAGTAATAGTATTTATTTATGTGACGTTTCGGGGACCGTATTTCCTTCCTCAGACGTCTGAGGAAGGGGATACGGGCCCCGAAACGTCACAAAAATAAATAATATTACTTAAAAGACCAGCGAGTGCAGCCATTTGTTCATTGATATTATTCACTTTTTGCATGCACCCTGGCAGATTGAATTTGGAAGTGAGAGTGCTCTCCTGCTGTTTATATATATATATATATATATATATATACAGGGCCGGATTGGGCCGCCGAGATCCCGGAAAAATCCTGGTGGGCCGGCAGGGGCAGTGACAAACCACTGAATTAGACGAGGCACAGAAGGCTCAAATCATCTACCCGAACTGTACTCTGCGTGTTTCAAGTCTAAATTGCCTGTTTGTCGCTGTTACTAAATCTTGTTCCATTTAGACAGTAGATATTAGTAGCAGCTAAACCTCGGTAGGCACATATGCTAATTTCTAAGCCTTTAAAGTCCACCCTTTTACCTTTTTTTCAGCTAGACAATGCTTGTTCATGTGTACCATATTGATAACATTGTGCTCGCTCCCGTGGAGTAAGCAAAATTGTCTTTTTCTTTTAAACTGGCCCTGCCTACGCAGTCTTCACTGTGTCCCCCTTGTGCTCAGGAATGCTGCCCTCATAACTTTATGAATGACTAGAAGGCTCAACTGAGCCATCAAGCAGCTCCTATCTTCCAACCATTAGGCTCATCTGAACAATGTTCCTGCCCATCCTGACTGAACAACATTATGGAGGTCCTTCTGTCCTAAATCCAGTGTAAGGCATGTCACAGCAATAATTACCCAGCTCCTGGTCTCAGCAGCTCTCATTTGTAACTCTGGCTTCTGCTATTCACAACACCTTTGATTTCCACCATTGTGGTCCACTGCCTCTTGTGTCCAGCAAAGACGGCCACAAATGATTTCTAATCCTGTGCTACACTTTTTCTACCTCCAGCCATCCGTGCCACCAGATGCCTAAAGAAAAGAATGACCTTCAGACCAGACCCATCACTCAGAACAGTCATCAAATTATTTCAATTTGCGTACAAAGGATAATCAGGGGAAGATTTTAAAAAGTTTTACTCAAGTTTGTCCAGAAAATGCCTTCAGTCCCACCCCCCCCCCCCCCAGCGTTTTAGAAAGGGAAACTGTACCATATCTCTAAGATGTGTCCCCTACATTTTTGGATGTAGAGAGACACATATTCCAATACAGTACTGAAAAGAGGGTATTAATGCATTTTCACTTTGTATTTCATTACACCTAAGATTTCAGATTGAATTTAAATGTGTAAGTAGCATTAGAAATTGTATACATTATAATTGCACTTTGAAGTTTTCCTTGCATCCATTACAAATTTCAGTCATACTATGGCCTCTAGTTATCAATGTCTGTCGGACCTGATCCGACAGTGCAGATCAGGTCCAACAGACATCGCTGAATACGGCGAACAATACGCTGTTTGGTTTGTATTTGCTCTAAACTGAGAATTTGTATCAGGATGTGGACCTTACAATCCCCTGGGAAATTCTACAATCCAGAATTGTATTATTTTCGATAGAGAGCATCTTAAAGCTTGTAGGTTCAGCATCTTTCCCTAAAGAATTCTGTGAGGTCTGCAAAATGTGAGTTTTCGAGAATTGACCACATAGTCACAGTAGTAAAACCTTAAATTAATTTCCAGTGAGTATTTTGTGTTAGACACTTTTTTTCCACTGCAGTAGAAAGCAATTTGGATACTTGCACACTTCACCAGCATTCTATTTACCTGGCAGATTTGAAGCAAATTAGATTGATACAGTTTAATTAAAAAAATTGTAAGAAAAATAACCCACATCTAAGCCACTTTTCAGGGAGATAAGTTTCTTCTTTTCACCATATGTAAGGCAAATCCTCCGGATTATATCCAAAGCCGACTCATGAGAGTTTTGCTGAATCTTCTGCAAATTACCTTAATGATAATAAATTTGTAAGGATATAAAACTGCTGGATATCAAAGAAGATATTTTTAAAATGCATTACATATTTTTTCTTTTTTTTTTAAATCAGATATTCCTATGATAAAAACAAGATATGCTGTATATATTTTTGTTTTTATGCTTGTTAGCTCTGGGACTTTCTACCAATACATTTGTGGGGGCTGTTCGCATGAGCCAGTAAGCAATCTGTCCCTAGGGGATGAGTTGTGGCCAAACATGCTCTTTCTATTAGTCTCATAATCATATTAAACAGCTATAGCAATAATTATGATAAAAAAGAAAACTAAAATATCATTAAAAAGGGACCTCAAACTGCAGGGCACAGCTAAAATTGCAATGGTACTGCTCATCATGCTGACATTACTCCTATGATTGCAGCTTTCTTCAGCTCTGTATCTTCATACTGGGTACCATGGGATAGCTTTTTGCTCAACCTATGACAGACATTGTGCAGATTCAAAGATCAGTAACATTGTTGGCCTTTTCACAGCTTTATCACAATCCTGTTACAAAATATGCAGACATAAAAATAAATGTTGACATCCTTTCTTAATCAATAGTTACTTTTACCCAGCATGCAACAATGGAATAGTATATTTTAAGGGCAGATTAATAGATGTATTGGCATAAACAATTAATGGCTACTTCTGAAAGATTGTATGGAGATAGACATTGGACAAAAATTCAGGATTCAGCATTCATTTGATAACCGAATGCCAAATATGGCCTGAGGTAGCAGCATTCAGCTTGCTTTGGCAACGGATACATTAGTGAGAAAATGCCTGCAGCCATATTGTTTAGCAAACAAAAGCCAAATCCCAAAATGTTGTACATACCTAGTAGGAGGTACCGAGAAAGTAGTATTACCATGAAAAGACCTTGTCAATTACTAAATGTTTTAAATGCTTTTAATTGTATTAGCTTATTCTGTATATAGATGTTTTGCAATACAGTGATTCATTTCTGATTTATTTTTAAACGTAATTTAAAATGTATCTTTAGATGGTGAGATTCTTATTACAATGATTATTATGACCCATAGTTATATTATTGAAATTAATTAATCCTTTTAAACTATTTTTTAATATTTAGAGACATGCTTAACTGAAACTGCAGCCAGTAGTTTAGAAGCAGCGGACATCAGAACTTTGCTTCTTAACCTACTACGACAACTCTGAGCTGGCATTTTTCTATATCCCTGGACTTGTCTGACTGGGAAATTGAAAGCCACTGCCTGCGTGTGATTGGCTATGCATGAGCAGGGGGGAGGCTCTGCACAAGCAGCAGCTTGTGTAATAATAAATCTGCAAGCTGCAATGCCAAGTGGATAGAGGTGGAGACAGGGGCGGAACTACAGTGGGTGCAGAGGTCGCAACTGTGACCGGGCCCCCCGAGGGTGGGGACCCAGTTTTTGAAAAAAAAATCTTCAATAAAAAACGTTGACCTGCCACTGCCTGCACTGGTATCATGTGAGTGTGATGGGATGCTTCACTAGTGTCTCTGTCTCTTACTACAGGGGTTAGTGTTTCTGTTTTACCCATATGTGTTTATGTGTGTGTGTATGTGTGTATGTATGTGGCTGTGTGTGTATTTATGCATGCATGTGTGTGTGTGTGTGTATGTTTGTGGAACCAGCAAATTACAGACCTTGTTACTACAGCATGGGGGGGGCAGAGGATAAACAGTGTCACTATACAGTACCGCTATATACAGTACGGGGGGGGGGGCTGGACCATGTCACAGACTACTGTAGTCACTTTATAAAGTACTGGGGCGGTTAGGGTCAGGCCAGCCATCTCACCGCCAGATTACAGACTGTGTCACTTACTCACTATATACAGTACTGGTGGGTTAAACAGTATGTGTCACTTTATACAGTAATAGGGGGTCAGACCATCTCATAGACTGTGGGCACAGGGTACCTCCTTTTGCAGACATGTAATCTGATTCACATTTTTTTTTTCTGTGTTAAATGTTAAAAAAAAACAAAAAACAGATTCTTAGATTCTTGCACCTGGGCCCTGTGGGTTCTAGTTTTGATGTCAAACTTTCCCTATCTAGCCATTTTTAAATGAACCCTACAGACTGAACAAAAGTTTTGTGCATTATATTTGACTGGAAACCCCAACTTATTGCAGTAAGCTGCTGCTGGTGTTATTTGTTTGCTCTAGAGTTGTGATTGCTTGTGAATGATATTGACAGTTTTTAGGACAGTTAATAGTTTTAAAGGAGAATAAATAATAAAAAAATATTGTAAACATTTTTTTTTACAAATCAACTTGGTATGTTCTCCTGCTTTTATTTATTAATATTAAAAAATATTATATTAATATTATAAAATAATAAATATATTAAATATAAAAATAATATTAAAGTGCAATTAGAGACATATACACTTTACAGAATTCCAAGAAGCTCTTACATACTGATATCCTTATTTCCAATTGGAAAAAAAATAGTTATGTGTTACGGAGCATTAAAGGGACAATCTACTACAGAATTGTTATTGCTTAAAAAAAAAATAGATAATCCTTATATTACCCCTTCCCCAGTTTTACATAACCAACACAGTTATATTAAAGGGACACTGAACCCAAATTTTTTCTTTTGTAATTCAGATAGAGCATGCAATTTTAAGCAACTTTCTAATTTGCTCCTATTATCAATTTTTCTTAATTCTCTTGCTAACTTTATTTTAAAAAGAAGTCATCTAAACTTTTTTTCGTTTCAGTACTCTGAACAGCACTTTTTTATTGGTGGATGAATTTATCCACCGATTAGCAAGGACAACCCAGGTTGTTCACCAAAAATGGGCCGGCATCTAAACTTACATTCGTGCATTTCAAATAAAGATACCAAGAGAATGAAGAAAATTTGATAATAGGAGTAAATTAGAAAGTTGCTTAAAATTTCATTCTCAATCTGAATCACAAAAGAAAAAATTTGGGTACAGTGTCCCTTTAACCCCTTAATGACCGCAGCACTTTTCCATTTTCTGTCCGTTTGGGACCAAGGCTATTTTTACATTTTTACGGTGTTTGTGTTTAGCTGTAATTTTCGTCTTACTCCTTTACTGTACCCACACATATTATATACCGTTTTTCTCGCCATTAAATGGACTTTCTAAAGATACCATTATTTTCATCATATCTTATAATTTACTATAAAAAAATTATAAAATATGAGGAAAAATTGAAAAAAAAAACACTTTTTCTAACTTTGACCCCCAAAATCTGTTACACATCTACAACCACCAAAAAACACCCATGCTAAATAGTTTCTAAATTTTGTCCTGAGTTTAGAAATACCCAATGTTTACATCTTCTTTTTTGTAAGTTATAGGGCCATAAATACAAGTAGCACTTTGCTATTTCCAAACCATTTTTTTTTTCAAAATTAGCGCTAGTTACATTAGAACACTAATATCTTTTAGGAATCTCTGAATATTCATTGACATGCATATATTTTTTTTTAGTAGACAACCCAAAGTATTGATCTAGGCCCATTTTGGTATATTTCATGCCACCATTTCACCTCCAAATGCGATCAAATAAAAAAAATCGTTCACTTTTTCACAAATTTTTTCACAAACTTTAGGTTTCTCACTGAAATTATTTACAAACAGTTTGTGCAATTATGGCACAAATGGTTGTAAATTCTTCTCTGGGATCCCCTTTGTTCAGAAATAGCAGACTTATATGGCTTTGGTGTTGCTTTTTGGTAATTAGAATGCCACTAAATGCCACTGCGCACCACACGTGTATTATGCCCAGCAGTGAAGGGGTTAATTAGGGAGCATGTAGGGAGCTTGTAGGGTTAATTTTAGCTTTAGTGTAGTGTAGTAGACAACCCCAAGTATTGATCTAGGCCCATTTTGGTATATTTCATGCCACCATTTCACCGCCAAATGCGATCAAATTAAAAAAAACGTAAAATTTTTCACAATTTTAGGTTTCTCACTGAAATCATTTACAAACAGCTTGTGCAGTTATGGCACAAATGGTTGTAAATGCTTCTCTGGGATCCCCTTTGTTCAGAAATAGCAGACATATATGGCTTTGGCGTTGCTTTTTGGTATTTAGAAGGCCGCTAAATGCCGCTGCGAATAACACGTGTATTATGGCTAGCAGTGAAGGGGTTAATTAGGTAGCTTGTAGGGAGCTTGCAGGGTTAATATTAGATTTAGTGTAGAGCTCAGCCTCCCACCTGAAACATCAGACCCCCTGATCCCTCCCAAACAGCTCTCTTCCCTCCCCCACCCCACAATTGTCCCCGCCATCTTAAGTACTGGCAGAAAGTCTGCCAGTACTAAAATAAAAGCTATTTTTTTTTTAATGATTTTTTTAAGCATATTTACATATGCTGCTGTGTACGATCCCCCCTTAGCCCCCAACCTCACTGATCCCCCCCCCCAAACAGCTCTATCCCCTCCCACTCTAACTTAATGGGCGCCATCTTGGGTACTGACAGCTGTCTGCCAGTACCTAGTTTAGAAGAAAAAATTGGGTTTTTTTAAAATTTGTTAAAAGATTCTGTAGTGTAGCTTCCCCACACACAAAACTAAGCCCCCCCCCCACCCCTCCACGATCACTTTTTGTGCTTTTGCACAAACAAGATTAGGCCAGTTTTATTAAAACATTTTCCGTAGTGTAGCGGTTCCCACCCGCTCCCGCCAACCTCCGTGCACGCACGCGCGTCCGTGCGTGCCCCCCGACGGTCCCGCCCCCGATCCAGCCCCCCTTGATGTCACGCGGCACACCGATGGCCGCCCACCCGCCTCCCAATTCGGCTCCCACCCGCCAACGATACCGGCCATCGATGTCCGGTGCAGAGAGGGCCACAGAGTGGCTCTCTCTGCATCAGATGGCCATGTGAGGTTATTGCAGGTTGCCTCCATATCGAGGCATCACTGCAATAACCGGAAAGCAGCTGGAAGCGAGCAGGATCGCTTCCAGCTGCTTTCCACACCGAGGACGTGCATGGTACGTCCTCAGGCGTTAACTGCCTTTTTTTTTGAGGACGTACCCTGCACGTCCTCGGTCATTAAGGGGTTAATACACTTTTTACCTCTGTGATTACCTTGTATCTAAGCATCTGCAGACTTCCCCCTTATTTCAGTTCTTTTGACAGACTTGCATTTTAGCCAATCAGTGTCCTCTCATAAGTAACTCCACGGCATGAGCGCAATGTTATCTATATGGTACACATGAACGAACACCCTCTAGCTGTGAAAAACTGTCAAATGCATTGAGAAAGGAACAAAGCAGAAAGGAGTCCATCACATCCAGCAACACTGTGCCCACTGCCAGGAAGGAGACACTTACACAAGTAATCCAAACAGCAAAAAAGAGCAGCAGCAGCACCAGAAATATAAATGTATTGATTACAAGCAAAAAAAATCACGTTTCGGGACTCAGTCCATAGTCATGTTTAACAAGAAATACAATAAGCATGGGTGGTAAAGTGAGCATAAGAATTTATTGGTAAATAAATCCAAAAATCGTAAAGTTCTGAAATAACGTAGCGGAGGACAGTGCCTTTGGGGTAAAACATACAGAGGGGTGAACAAGAGGCTTAATTAACACAATGGCTGATGCATTTCGGCATTAGCCTTACTCATAACCATGCTAAAATTCTAAACACACACGTGAAGTTAAAAACTGTAGCCTCCACCATGATTGGCCATATGGTTCTCACATCCACTTTCTATATGGCCAATCAGGTTAGCAATAAACCCCACGCCCCCTCCCATTCATATTGCCTAGCGTAATCAAAATCTGTTATTATAATGGGAAAAGCACTCCTATCAGAATTAAATGAGTGTTTATATATGTACAGTGATCCAATTAGATGAAAGTAACAACTTTATCCCAATTATATCAATAAAAGTGGAACACTAGATTTAAATAATATCTGTGCAACATTGGGCATATTATGGAAAACAGTGGCCCTATGAGACGTATCTGCTCATACTACTGGGAAATAAGCAACCTGGCAATAGCTAATATATAATGACAGAACCCCCGAATGGGGTTAAATATGTTTAGAAGACATGGTGGAGGTGTGTCTGCGAGGACCTAAATATGAGTAACTGTCATGACTAGGAGTCTAAATAAATAAATAAGAGCATCCCGGACAGAGTATGGTCACTCTTTCAAAAAGTGGTTTTACTGTTGTATCGTTTACGCCTTTGTATATCTTTTCGAGAGTTTCTTCCAGGGCCCAATAGACTCTCTCTGGTAATTCCCTCAACTGTTCGTCTGGTCTTAGAGATAATTTGTGTACTATAGCCTCTCTCTTTAAGCCTTATTGACACGTTATCCGCTTGTTTTTCATAAACAGATGGATCTGTACAATTTCATTTGAGGTGGATGAACTGGCCCTTAGCCACACCCCCGAAGACCCGTCGGGTGTGACAACTAGAGGCACTGAGAAGCAAATTTCCTGCAATTGGTTTACGGTACACCTCTGTTCTAATCCTTTGGCCAGGTATTCCCTCAAGTGTAATGTCGAGGAAATGTATCTTTGTGTCTTGAACCTCGGAAGTAAAACAATAACACCATGGGCATCAGTTTTACTTCCGAGGTTCAAGACACAAAGGGGGGTGTCTTCAGGGGTGTGGCTAAGGGCCAGTTCATCCGCCTCGAAAGAAATTGTAAAGATCCTTCTGTTTATGAAAAACAAGCGGAGAGCCTATTAGGCCCTGGAAGAAACTCTCAAAAAGATATACAAATGAGTAAACGATACAACAGCAAAACCACTTTTATTACTCAGTACTCAAAACAGTACAAGGAAATATGCCAGATATTGGACAAACATTTTAAAATCTTGGCAGTCGATGATGGCTTGGTCAGTACAGTTGAACAGGGAGTTAGGTTCTCCTATAAAAGGAATAAAACAATAGGGAACATTGTTGTCCCAACTAGGATTAAGAGTAGTGTTCCCACCAACTCCTCATGGCTTAGGTGCAATGGCACATTTAGATGCCATCACCACACCTGTGTAGCTAGTTAGAGAGTGATTGTGGGGGACACATTTTACTTTAATGTGACCGGCGAAAATTTTGGAATCAAGTTTTGTCTAAATTGCAGACAAACATACATAATCTACCTCATTACTTGTAAAAATTGTGCCCTACAATATGTAGGGTTAACAATAAGGGAAGCCAGGACCCGGATATTAGAGCAGATATTCTAACTACATCCCTTATCAAACATTTCTCAGGTTTTCACCAGAAAGATATAAGGTTCTTTTCATGGACAATCATTGATAAGGTACCTTTTAAAAAAGGAGGAGATGACAGGGTACGTACATTAGGGGAAAGGGAGACCTTCTGGATTTTCAAATTGAGAACGAGAACTCCAGAAGGTCTCAATTCAGAATTTGACTTAATCAATTTTTGGTAAGTTAATGCTGTCCCCTTACACCTTAAGAGGTATTGATTACCCTTTGCACTCCCTTCTTTTGTAAAGTTAATTTATCTCTTCTTCTCCCCCCTTTTTCCTTGTTTTGTTTTTCAGGGATTTACCACCCCAGTATTTTGTGTCATAATCCACCTCCCCCTTTATTGTGTTGGGACCTTCTCACATTATTATGGTATATACAGCTATTTTTTCTGTATCTGATTTCTAGAAATAAGACATCCCCTTTCTTCTTCTTCTTCTTCTTCTTCTTCTTCTTCTTCTTCTCTTCTCCTTCTTATTTCTACCCAATGCAATGCAATATGGTGGGTCCCCGGTACTTGGGTAATTAATAATATATAAGCAGGTCAAACATCTTTAATTAATCCTCTGATGTCACAGTGTGTGTAATTTATATTGTCCTTGTATCAGTTGGATTTGTTGTGATTATTAGGTGTGAAAGAGTGACCATACTCTGTCCGGGATGCTTTTGTTTATTTATTTAGACTCCTAGTCGTGACAGTTACTCATATTTTTGTCCTCGCAGAAACACCTCTACCATATCTTCTAAACATATTTAACCCCATTTGGGGTTCTGTCATTATATATTAGCTATTGCCAGGTTGCTTATTTCCCAGTAGTATGAGCAGATACATCTCATAGGGCCACTGTTTTCCATAATATGCCCAATGCTGCACAAATATTATTTAAATCTAGTGTTCCACTTTTATTGATATAATTGGGATAAAGTTGTTACTTCCATCTAATGGGATCACTGTACATATATACACACTCTCATTTAATTTTGATAGGAGTGCTTTTCCCATTATAATAACAGATTTTGATTACACTAGGCAATATGAATGGGAGGGGGCATGGGGTTTATTGCTAACCTGATTGGCCATATAGAAAGTGGGTGCGAGAACCGTATGGCCAATAATGGTGGAGGCTACAGTTTTTAACTTCACTGTGTGTTTAGAATTTTAACATGGTTATGAGTAAGGCTAATGCCGAAACGCGTCTGCCATTGTGTTAATTAAGCCTCTTGTTCACCCCTATGTATGTTTTACCCCAAAGGCACTGTCCTCCGCTACGTTATTTCAGAACTTTCCGATTTTTGGATTTATTTACCAATAAATTCTTATGCTCTCTTTACCACCCGTGCTTCTCGTATTTCTTGTTAACACTTTACGTTTCTGTCCAGAGTGAGCATGGGTGTAATAAGTGGCACTGCAGTGTTTAGCATGTTGGAATTGGGAGCACACTCAGAACTGGAGACCCGGAAGTACCTGAATTGGACAAAGTGCTTTGAAGCGCCTACCACATCTAAACTGTATCTCTGGCGAGAGTGAAGCAGAAGCGGAGCGAAGTGAGTGGTAATCCAGCTCCGGAATGACAGTCTGAGCTCACCCGAAGAACGGAGGTATGTGCATCAGAATTGAAAAATCAAGGTAAACACGGTTACTGTTTGTAGGATAATTACACCTTCATACCGTAAGGTCTAGATCCTGTTAATAGATATAGTGTAAGATTAGAGGGACCCTTCTACTGTGTATTCATTAACTGCTCCACGTGTGGGAAACTATCAGAAGCTATAGGATTTGTAGCAGGTGACGCATAGGGACAGTGTCTTTAGAGCATTACCACAGTCCCACTACATATAACCACACCATTTGAACTTGTCTCTCTGATTGCATACATAGTCATGTTTAACCTTAGCAGCAGTTTACAGAGTGATTCACCACACACACTTCTTCTTTTGTTTGCTGCAACTATATGTTGATGTTTTTGGCTTTGAATTCCACAATAAATCTTTTTTTATCCTGCATGGCGCTCCTATCCTCTGACTTTGATCTAATGGCATGGAAACTTGGAGTTGAGCACATACAGTATTCACCTCTTGTTCCCCTGGTCTGCTTTGCTACGACTCAGAGTGTCAGTGACGTTATCGGTGTGAGATGGAGTGAGACAGTGTGCCGGGGAGGGGAGCTGAATGGTCTGGATTTCCTGGATTAGATGATGCAGAGTTGCGTACACCAAGGTAAGGACGGGCTCTTTAAAGACCGGTATTGTAACACCAGCCAAATTTTTACTCTTTGGTCACTTATGTATATGATACAACAATGAAGTTTTTTTTTTTGCCATACCACAGCCATACATGTATAGCACATACATAGCCTCTATATAGGGGGAGGAAAGAAATATATGCATACATTTATATATAAATACATACCTCTGGTTGACATTTCTAGTTTGCATGGAACCAACAGGTGCTGAAGATTTTGTGTGTTGTTTACAGTTTGGAAGTATTTAAGCGAGATTGCAAGTGGGGCTCTAAATATTTATTTTTGCTTGCTCGTTAATACCGCTGAAATTCAACTTTTAATGCACATGTTTTTTTTTTTAAAGTAAAAAGTTAGCACCCAAGGAAAACTTGATTCACGCTAACTTAAGGACTTTGGATATCACGTTCACGTTAACTTCTCCCCATAGACTTATTTGGAGCACTTATCACTTGTATGCTAACCCGACACCATGTCAGACCTATAGCACTAAATCCAAAGGTAATCCTATAATATAAAAGGCCAAGTGTGTTTGTCCAAAGCTGTCATGCGCAGTAGAGACAGCACGAGGACAAACACACCTAGCCTTACACAAACTAACCTGATCTGCTGTCCAGGGGGAGTGGGTGGGGTCAGACAGGGTGGACGGCACTGGGGCATGCTGGGACGTGCTGTGGGCGTGGCATGGGGGCATGGCCTGGCAGAGCGGGGACATGGTGGGCGTGGTCTGCACAAAAGATGCAGGAGACAGAGCAAAAGAGAGGGGCTAGAGAGAGCAAAAGAGAGGGGCGAGAGAGAGCACAAAAGAGAGGGGCAGAAAGAGCACAAAAGAGAGGGGGCAGAAAGAGCACAAAAGAGAGGGGGCAGAAAGAGCACAAAAGAGAGGGGGCAGAAAGAGCACAAAAGAGAGGGAGCAGAAAGAGCACTAAAGAGAGGGGGCAGAAAGAGCACAAAAGAGAGGGGCAGAAAGAGCACAAAAGAGAGGGGGCAGAAAGAGCACAAAAAAGAGGGGGCAGAAAGAGCACAAAAAAGAGGGGCCAGAAAGAGCACAAAAGAGAGGGGGAGAAAGAGCACAAAGGAGAGGGGGGAGAGAGAGCACAAAAGAGAGGGGGGAGAGAGAGAGCACAAAAGAGAGGGGGGAGAGAGAGCACAAAAGAGAGGGGGGAGAGAGAGCACAAAAGAGAGGGGAAGAGAGAGCACAAAAGAGTGAGGGACAGAGAGAGAGAGAGAACAAAAAAAAGAGGGGCACAGAGAAAGAGAGAGAGCATAAAAGAGAGGGGGACAGAGAGAGAGAGCACAAAAGAGAGGGGGACAGAGAGAGAGAGCAAGGGGTGGGAAGAAAATATTAAATATATATTTTATTATCATTTATTTGTATAGCGCCGCCAAATTCTGTAGCGCTGATATATATAAATATAATGTATTTTTATATATAAATATACTGTATGCTGGTTACACATTTTTTTGTCTGAGGACGGACCGTTTGGGCCGAAAACGTTCACAAATAAAGTGACAGGATTGAAAAAAGAAACCTATTGGAGTGCGCTTTTTTTGCTGCTTATCTATAACTCTTTGCTGCACCCTGGGTTGTTGCTATTAGAGGTCTGGAGTGCGATCTGTTTTGACTTCTTATATATATATATATATATATATATATATATATATATATATATATAAACACACCGAGGAACTCTTGCAAGTACACAGCTAAGATTAAAAGCAAAAATTGAGTTAGTTACCGCATCTGGTCAAATGGGTCAAGCCCAGTAACCACGTCAAGGTCTCTCCTATCCTGGGTCCCTAATACAGCCAAACAAGCTCTCAATCAAACAAACTGGAAACCGCCCACAGGTTTAGAGGCTAATGAAATCAACCCTACATACAAAACATGGAAGTGGACAACACTCTCAAACTGCACATGGTACACATCATATGACCCTGCAAAATGCACAGCCCTGGGTGCTCAATAGCACTCACATGTAGCTGCACAGTCCCCAGAATCCCAGGCAGTTAACCCCAGACAAGTCTGGGTGCAAAGCCCATAGGGAAAATTATAACACAACACACAGAGCAAGTCTTGCACTGACTTGCAAGTACACAGCTAAGATTAAAAGCAAAAATTGAGGAGTTAGTTATTGTAAAAAAATAAAAAAATAAATATATATATATATATATATATATATATATATATATATATATATATATATATATATATATATATATATATATATATATATATATATATATATATATACTTTATTTATTTTGTAAAAAATCCAAAGATGTATATACAGATAAATTAAAAATACAAAGAACATTTTCTTCTATGTCAAGAACATTGGAATGTGAAATATTTACATTAAAAACACAGTAAAACATTTAAAAAAAAACATCAAAATTGAATAAATACATTTTTTTATGTTTACCAATACTTGTCTAGAATAGGCACCAAAGTGTATATATTTGTATATACAGTATGTATATGCATGCTTATATATGTGTTTCAATGTGTATACTGTATATGTATGTATATACATATATACATTTATAAACACACAAATACACATGTGTGTATATATATATATATATATATATATATATATATATATATGTATGTATACACCAATATACATACATAGACATATATATATATATATATATATATATATATATATATATACTGTATATATATATATATATATATATATATATATATATATATATATATATATATACATATTTATATATATATATATATATATATATATATACATACACACATTGTCATATACCATATACATTTTAACACATAACATTTTAAAAAATATATTTATATGAATAATTTGAATCAAATAGTGTATATATGAGTGTAACACTTTATTTTAATGTACTTATGTTGTGCTTGGTGCAAATTTTTTACACTTTACGCTAAGTCTTCAATTCAGCTAACTCAATGAGAGCAAATTTTCAGCTAGATTACGAGTTTTGCATTATGACTGAAAAAGCAGCGTTATGGGTTATAAAGCTGCATTTCACTACCGCTTGTCAAAAAAGCTGTACCGCACACTTTTTTGGCAGTAACGCAAATTAACTTACACAATTTGCGTAAAGTCTTTTTTCAGTGGGACTTCCATAGCGCCGATATTACAAGCTTTTTCTGGGAGGCCAAAAAGTGAGCAGTACAGCCTATCCCGCAAGATTCGTAACGCAATTTAAAGTCAGTAGTTATGAGTTTTACGCTACAAAACTGTAGCATAAAACTCATAACTAAAGTGTTAAAAAGTACACTAACACCCATAAACAACCTATTAACCCGTAAACCGAGGCCCTCCCACATCGCAAACACTAAAATAAAATGAACCGCTAATCTGCCGCTCCCGACATCACTGCCACTATAATAAACATATTAACCCCTAAACCGCCACACTCCTGCATCGCAAACACTAGTTAAATATTATTAACCCCTAATCTGCTGCCCCTAAGATTGCCGCCACCTACCTACATTTATTAACCCCTAATATGCCACTCCGGACATTGCCGCCACTATAATAACTATAATAAACATATTAACCACAAAACCTAACCCTAAATCTAACCCTAACACCCACTAACTTTAATGTCATTAAAATAAATCTAAATAAAACCTACCATTAATAACGAAATAATTCATATTTAAAACTCAATACTTACCTGTAAAATAAACCCTAAGCTAGCTACAATATAAATAATAGTTACATTGTATCTAGCTTAGGTTTTATTTTTATTTCAAAGGCAAGTTTGTATTTATTTTAACTAGGTAGAATAGTTATTAACTATTTACTAACTACCTAGTTAAAATAAATTTACCAGTAAAATAAACCTAACCTGAGTTACACTATCACCTAACCTTACACTACAAGTAAATAAAATAAATACAATGATCTAAATTACAAAAAAAACACACTAAATTACACAAAATAAAAAAAGAAATTATCAGATATATAAACTAATTACACCTAATGTAATAGCCCTATCAAAATAAAAAAGCCCACTACCAATAGCCCTTAAAAGGACCTTTTGCGTGGCATTGCCCCAAAGAAATCAGCTCTTTTACCTGTAAAAAATTACAAACAATCCCCCAACAGTAAAACCCAATACCCACACAACCAACCCCCCGAATAAAATCCTAACTAAAAAAAACTAAGCTCCCATTGCCCTGAAAAGAGGATTTGGATGGGCATTGCCCTTAAAAGGGCATTAAGCTCTTTTTCTTTGCCCATCTAAAAATAAAACCCATCCAATAAACCCTTAAAAAAACCTAACACTAACCTCTGAAGATCCACTTACAGTTTTGAAGACCGGACATCCATCCTCAATGAAGCCGGGAGAAGTCTTCATCCAAGCGGCAAGAAGTCCTCAATGAAGCCAGGAGAAGTCTTCATCCAAGCCGGCAGAAGTGGTCCTCCAGACGGGCAGAAGTCTTCATCCAGACGGCATCTTCTATCTTCATCCAGCCGGCGCGGAACGGCTCCATCTTCAAGACATCCGGCGTGGAGCATCCTTTTCTTTCCACGGCTAACGACGAATGAAGGTTCCTTTAAGTGACATCATCCAAGATGGTGTCCCTTGAATTCCGATGCAATCAGCCAATAGGATTGAGCTTCAATCCTATTGGCTGATCCAATCAGCCAATAGGATTGAGCTTGCATTCTATTGGCTGATTGGAATAGTCAATAGAATGCAAGCTCAATCCTATTGGCTGATTGGATCAGCCAATAGGATTAAAGCTCAATCCTATTGGCTGATTGCATTAGCCAATAGGATTTTTTCACCTTTAATTCCTATTGGCTGATAGAATTCTATCAGCCAATCGGAATTTAAGAGAAGCCATCTTGGATGACGTCACTTAAAGGAACCTTCATTCGTCGTTAGCCTGGAAAGAAGAGGATGCTCCGCGCCGGATGTCTTGAAGATGGAGCCGCTCCGCGCTGGATGGATGAAGATAGAAGATGCCGTCTGGATGAGGACTTCTCCTGGCTTCGTTGAGGACTTCTTGCCGCTTGGATGAAGACTAGTGTGCTGTTTAGGGGTTAATATGTTTATTACAGTGGCGACTACATTGGGGGCGGAAGATTAGGGGTTAATAAGTGTAAGTAGGTTGCGGCGACATTGGGGGCAGGAGATTATTAGTTAATAAATATAATGTAGGTGTCGGCGATGTTGGGGGCAGCAGATTAGAGGTTAATAAGTATAATGTAGGTGTCGGCGAAGTTGGGGGCGTCAGATTAGGGGTTAATAAGTGTAAGATTAGGGGTGTTTAGACTCAGGGTTCATGTTAGGGTGTTAGGTGTAAACATAAATTTTGTTTCCCCATAGGAATCAATGGGGCTGCATTATGAAGCTCTACGCTGCTTTATTGCAGGTGTTAGACTTTTTTTCAGCCGGCTCTCCCCATTGATGTCTATGGGGAAATCCTGCACGAGCATGTAAAACCAGCTCACCGCAGCTTTCAGCAGCGCTGGCATTGGAGTGCGGTATGGAGCTCAATTTTGCTTTACGCTTACTACTTGCCTGATAACGCCGGGTTTTTATAAACCTGTAATACCAGCGCTGTAGGGAAGTGAGCGGTGACAATGACTTGCAAGTTAGCACCGCACCCCTCATAACGCAAAACTCGTAATCTAGCCGTTTGTGCTTAAGTGCACCTGTTTACTTTCAACTTATAATAGTCAGCGCGGTCACAATTTTTTATATTGTGACCTGTGTTAACGTTAATGCGACACTTGTAATCTATCCCTTTGTGTATAAATTCCTACATTGGCTTTGCTAGTATGCAGGATGTCAGCTCTGATCACATGGCATATGGCAAGCATACTATAGGCTAGATCACAATAAAAAAACACAAAAAAGATTTGGACTTATAATGCATGAATAACCTTTTGTTGGTAAGTTTTAACCTGTAATAACCCGTTAATATTTACAGCCCCATTGATTGCAAAAAGTAACAAATGGTACCTATTTATAATACATATCTATATATACAACTCTCAAAAAAATTAAGAGACTTTTACTATTTATAGGTATGTGTAATGAATATTTTTGTTTTATTCTATATACTACTGGCATTTCTCCCAAATTCCAAATACAAATATTGTCAGAGTATTTATTTGCAAAAAATGCAAAGATATATATATATATATATATATATATATATATATATATATATATAATTCCAAGTAATAGATCCGCACTCGCTGGTCTTTCAAGAAGCAAAAGTTTATTGTGTACAGTGATGTTTTGGGGGGCCAACCGTCCCCTTCATCAGACCGGGGATGGTTGGCTACCCGAAAAGTCACTGTACACAATAAACTTTTGTTTCTTGAAAGTCCAGCGAGTGCCGATCTATTACTTGGAATTTGATATTGCTGTTCCTGACAAGCTGGCTCGTATCTTAAGAGGTGAGAGTGCAAATCCCTATGAACTTTCGTATATATATATATATATATATATATATATATATATATATATATATATATATATATATATATATATATATATATATATATATATGCAAAAAATGTTAGTGGGAGGGGAGAGATATTACGTGTATCACTAATTTAAATAGTATACACAGATTAATAATTTGATGCAGTCACATCTTGTGGTGCAGACCCTTCAAGATTGAAATATAGATAGCCTTAAAGTGAATGTAAATTTTGATGCTAAAGTGCCTGGTTTTTAAAACTTTGATTAAAAACAGGGGCACTTTAATTCATCAAAGTTTACATTTCACTCCTGTTGTGACAAAAAACTTACCTTTTAAACTTCACAGCAGCTCCAGGTTCCTCTGGTCTCACAAGCCATTTATGATGTCAGAAATGATTGATAGGTCATCCTCCAATCACAGCTTCCCCCCCGGGGGATTCAGTGTCTGATTCACTGCTGTAATTGGAGGAAGCCAGATGCCTCATTTTAGACCCAGGAAGAGGCTTTGAAATGGGTGGAGGAAGCTGGAGCTGCTTTGAAGATTAAAAGGTAAGTTTTTTTTCACAACAGGAGTGAAATGAAAATTTTGATGAATTAAAGTGCCCCTATTTTTAATCAAAGTTTTAAAAACCGGGCACTTTAGCATCAAAATTTACATTCACTTTAACAAGCAAGATATGATTATAGAATTTCGGCAAATTCTATATAAAAGACAAGGGATTTCAGCACTCTTTTTTGAAAAAAGTCATATAAGTTTATTTCAGAAACAGATCCACAAAACAACGGACCCCTGCCTCATCCATGAGCAGAGTTCCTGTACATAATGAAAAACACATTAAAACAGATGCATGAAACACTATTGACTGGCCATTCTTTTCTAGCAATAACCCAATCAAAAATGGTATTACTCTAATTTAAACAGCAAAATGTTGAAAGTTGAAACTGCTCTAAAACTGCAATCAAATTAAAGCAACAGGTTATTAACAGCTAAATGAGAGCAGAATATTTATCTCTATAGCATTTTCTATAAGAGTAAAAGCGCTATACAAATAATTGAACAGCTGGTTATCATAACTTTGTTGAAAAAATAGAGCTATCCCACAGACATCTAGCATGTAACTTCAATGAAAGTCTTTCAAATTCCCCATGCTAGCACGACTGTAGTCGTGGATATACACACACACTTAGCACCATAGTTGAAACACACATGTTCCGCAAAGCTGAAAAAATACAGCAATCAGTTCACTTTACCACATCAGTGTCCGCTGTTCAGTACTGCTCTTTAACTTTTCGGTACTGACAGGTTATTATACTGTGAAGACAATAGATCTTTGTTACCGTATCATCTGCTGAGTCGTCTGTTAGATCTCCCGGTATACATACATTGCGCTTAGTCCAGTCTACTCCGCCTCCTCTGGGCTGTATGTTACTCCAAGGTAAACTTTACAAGGCAGGGTGCACACATCCAGGCCGTGAGCTTTTATTCTTGGCGTAATTCTGACCTCCACTTCTTATCCATCAGCATTCATTCTTTTGCCAATAGCTGATCTTAAGGGCTAGATTTATTAAAGCTGAGTCATACAGGGGCATGTATACGCACCCCTGTACGCCTCAGCTCGCCTCTGGCGGGGCGAAAATACCCGCAGGTATTCGTGCAATCCCGCCCCCTGCCCGCGCACAGCCAATCACGCGCGGGCAGGAGCTGTCAATCTCCTCGGTCTGACTAGACCGAGGAGATTGAATTTCGCCAGATTAGAGGTGGCGAAGAGGCTAAGGAAGCAGTGGTCTGGTGACCGCTGCTTGATAAATGACGGCAAGCAAGTGCTTGAGAGAACTTGCTGCCGTAGGGGCTTAATAAATCTAGCCCTAAGTGTTGTCAGATCCCTTTATCTTTCTCCTGCGATTACCTTTGTTACACAGGCAGGGATACTTCCAGGACTAGCAAACATGCTTCTCACTCCTCCTCCACCATTCGAATCTCTGGGATACTCAGGTGTGCACTGCTTTCAATCAGGAGCCGACTCACACTGGTAAACAGGTGTTTTTTCACTACCTGTGGTGCTTGCTTCAGTGGTGCAATCTGGTCCGGGGAATTTTGTCACAAGTCAATAAGTGTAGCATCTCAGGGAGCTTGCCTATGTACGTTTCACCCCTATACTGCTCCAAACATATCGGGGCTAATTATCTCAGGTACAGGTGCTTCCCTTAATACCCAAAGCCCCACCTCCATTCAATACGTCATAGAGGTGTTTACTGGTCTAATCTGTTTTTGTAATTAAAGGTACCACAATACCTGATCCTATAAAGTTAGCATATATACAAGTGTACATTTACCTATGTGACTTCAAAAGCACAGGATTTGGCGCACGCCATGTCAATTTTAGTCTATAATATTACTATAAAAATGAAGCGAACTCCAGTCTCTCATTTAAGCCTCTAGGATGTCTAGTTTTTAGCATATAAATCCAACGAGTTTCTTTCTGTAGTAATACTGTATCATTATCAACACCTCTATTATTCACTATGCCTTTATCAATCCCCATTATTTTTAACTGTGATGCATTGGATTGATGAAACTGAGTGAAGTGTCTAGCTATGGTAGTATCTCTGTTATGTGAGATATCATCTCTGTGTTCTTGAATTCGATCTTTCAGAAACCTCTTCGTTTTTCCTATGTAGAATTTGGGGCAGGAGCAGTGTATTAAATAAACCACACCGACTGAATTACAGTTAAAGAAATATTTAATGTCATACTCCTTACTGTTCCCTGGTGAGAACTTTTTTGCCTTTTCCATGTAAGGGCAGTATACACACTGACCACAAGGGTAGTTGCCCTTCACCCCTCTATCTTTTCTCAGCCAATCTGCATTTGATAGACTTCTATTGTACATACTTTTTACTAGATGATCTTTTAGATTTGGCGACTTTCTTGCTACCATCTGGGGAAAATTCCCTACCTTATCTTTAATTTTTTCTTCATATGTTAAAAGATGCCAGTGTTTTTGCAGAATTGACTGGACGGTTCCCCATTGACAGTTATAGCTTGAGACAGATCTTATCCTCTCTTTTTGGTTTGATTTATCCTTACTTTTATAGAGCACTTCATCTCTGTCTAGTTTTTTTACTTTAGACACTGCTCTATTGACACATTTTTTGGAATATCCTCTATCTCGGAATCTAGTTTCCATAAGGTCAGCATGTTTCATGTATTTGCTTTTAGAGGAACAATTTCTTTTCAATCTAAGAAATTGTCCAAAGGGGATACCTCTTTTAAGATGTTCAGGATGATAACAGACGACTCAGCAGATGATACGGTAACAAAGATCTATTGTCTTCACAGTATAATAACCTGTCAGTACCGAAAAGTTAAAGAGTAGTACTGAACAGCGGACACTGATGTGGTAAAGTGAACTGATTGCTGTATTTTTTGTGTGTTTCAACTATGGTGCTAAGTGTGTGTGTATATCCACAACTACGGTCGTGTTAGCATGGGGAATTTGAAAGACTTTCATTGAAGTTACATGCTAGAAGTTTGTGGGATAGCTCTATCTTTTCAACAAAGTTGTGATAACCAGCTGTTCAATTATTTGTATAGCGCTTTTACTCTTATAGAAAATGCTATAGAGATAAATATTCTGCTCTCATTTAGCTGTTAATAACCTGTTGCTTTAATTTGATTGCAGTTTTAGAGCAGTTTCAACTTTCAACATTTTGCTGTTTAAATAAGAGTAATACCATTTTTGATTGGGTTATTGCTAGAAAAGACTGGCCAGTCAATAGTGTTTCATGCATCTGTTTTAATGTGTTTTTCATTATGTACAGGAACTCTGCTCATGGATGAGGCAGGGGTCCGTTGTTTTGTGGATCTGTTTCTGAAATAAACTTATATGACTTTTTTTCAAAAAAAGAGTGCTGAAATCCCTTGTCTTTTATATAGAATTTGCCGAAATTCTATAATCACATCTTGCTTGTTAAGGCTATCTATCTATCTATCATCTATCTATCTATCTATCTATCTATCTATCTATCTATCTATCTATCTATATATATATATATATATATACAAAATTTGTTTTTTTTAGCACACCTTACAAAAAGTTTAAATCCACATCTGGGAGTGCTGCCAATATGACCCAGTAATTACACAAACAAAAAGGTATCAGCACACATCCATTTTCAAAAGCACAACATATTTTTTGAACTGCTGCAAAAAATTGCCTGCAAATACATCAAGAGACAACTATTATTTTTTAAATAATATTGGGAACTTAGTCACACAATATGGCCATATTTTGCTTAGCCAGTCACCACTTACAAGGTGCCCCAATTCGACTGGTCCTAACATGGTGGGGATTTGCACTCTCACTAACAAATTGGACAACGACCAGGGTACTAGTGGTAAAACAAAAAAGGAAAAGACCGCACTCACTTGATTTAGATTATGTCAGGCTTTAATGCTGGTGATGTTTAGGCATAAAATCCCCTTCTTCAGACCAAAAAAAGGTCTGAGGAAAGGAATTTTGTCCCAAAATATCACCAGCATTATCTAAATCCAGTGAGTGTAGTCTTTTCCTTTTTTGTTTATATATAGGTTTAGATATTTATTTTACCCCCAAAAAAACATTATATATATATATATATATATATATATATATATATATATATATATATATATATATATATATATATACATACAGTGTATATCTATACATTTAAAGATTAAAATGTGTTAAAAGTCCTGGTGAGTGCACTCTTTCTTGTTCCTAAATATACAGTTTATATATATATATATATATATATATATTTAAGAATAAATAGAACATATTCTGCTATGAGAAGAACATTGGAATGTGAAATATTTATATTTCATGTCGGGTTAGCACACTTTTGAAAATGTGATTGGGTTTGTTAGCAAGTAGGGTGTTAGTTTTTCCCCACTTTTCCCACTCCATTGAAGTCTATGGGGTAATACGTTAATGCAATCATGTTCTTGTAACTTCGGCTTTTTGCACATGTCGGGTTAGTGCGCAAGCAAAACCATTTTACTTTCAACTTGTAATATGCTCGGTATACGCCGCACGCAAACATCCAAAGTTGAGTGCCGTTACACCATATAGGGGGGACCTTGCATTCAACCTTTAGGGGCCTATTTATCAAGCTCCGTATGGACCGCTGCTCCATAACCTGTCCGCCTACTCTGAGGCGGCGGACAGACATAGCCAAAAATCAACCCAATCCAATACGATCTGGTTGATTGACACCCCCTGCTAGCGGCCGTTTAACCAGAACTGCTGGTGCAATGACAAATGCCAAGAGCGCATGCTATCGGCATTTATCGATGTGCAGTGGACATGATCCACAATATTGGATCATGTCCGCTCGCATGTTCTTAAAAAGGCCCCTATGTTTACTGTGGTGAATGCATGAAGAAGGAGGATCGGTGGAAGATGGAAGAAGACAAAGGATGGAAGATGGAAGATAAGAAGACACATCTGATGAACGATGGAAGAAGAGGACAGCCCCAAAGGAGTGTCATTATGGACCAGCTGCTGCCCCCCTAAGGAGCCGGATTAAAGTTGGTGAGTACCACTTTATGGGGTTTAGCTGTAGGATTTTTTTTTGGTGTGTTTTTTTTTTTAGTTTTAGTATAGGGTTTTTTGTTTTTTTGAGAAAAAGAGTTATATCACTGATGCACTTTTCAGGGCATTTTTTAGGATAGGGCTTTTTGTAACAGTTTTTTTTTAGTATAGGGTTTTTTTTAAGCAAAAGAACTATACCACTTATGCCCTTTTCAGAGAATATTTTTGGATAAGGCTTTTTGTAACTTTTCTTTAGTATAGGGGTTTTTCTTGGGGGTTATTTTGGTTTTAGTATAGGGTTTTTTGTTGGAAAAAAAAAACTATAATCACTTCAACTAGGGCACTGCCCGACAAATGCCCTTTTCAGGTAGATTTTAGTTTTAATATAGGCTATAGGGTATTTTTTTAAGGGGACTTTAGTTTTATCATAGGGCTTGTACTGGCTAGGATTTTTATATTTAATGTTTTTTATTTGTAACGGTAGTGTTTTTTTTGTAGTAATGCTAGTGTTTTTAAATTTTTGTAACTTAGTGGGTCTTAGGTTATAGGTCTTCGGGGTTAATAGGTTAGGGGGTTTATTCCGGTGGGGGATGTGGCAGTTTAGGGTAGGGGTAAATATTGATGGAGGGTTATGACACATTAGGGGTTAATAGTGTAGCAGGGTTAGGTTGTGCAGGGGGTGAGGGCTCGTAAGGAGTTAATAGTTTAGAGGTGCATTATATGTATATATACAGGGCCAGATTACAAGTGTAGAGGTATTTAACGCTCCTGCTCTCTCACTAACTCTGCTAGAAGTTTTATGTGCACCTGGGTAGCACTCATATTACAAGTTGGACGTTAAACATTTTCACTTGCCCGCTAACCTGATGCGCTCAAGAAGCCAAAGTTAGGATATTGCACGCATTAACGTATTCCCCCATAGAAGTCAAAGGTGCAAAAAAATTGGGAAAAAATACTAAAACCCTACTTGCATATACATATTTACACATGTATATGTATGTTTCTCTATGTTAAAACCATGTGCCAACCTTTTTTTTACCTCATATCTTTGACCCCTTATAACTTTTTTTGTAATTTTTTTTTATTTATTATCTTTTTATTGATAATCAATCAGTTTCAATACAGTGACAAGAGTGTCTAAATACATGCCATTAAAGGTAGTAGCAGAAAATGTCTATTTCTATGGTTCTTGCAGGGTTTCCATGTCTTCATTGGTTGCAACTGATGGTGATAGTGAATCTATCTTTAAATTACATTATAAGAAGAGTGGGGGGGGGGGGCAATGACAAGGGTATGGATATTTAAGAAGGGAAGAGGAGGTGGAAGAGGAAACCATGGAATTGCTGATTTTTTTGGCAAGACTTTATCATTAGTTTTATGTCGGCTAATTTTCTTCATTAGGGTAAGGTATAAGTTGGTAGTGATACTACTTGGTTGCGATAATGTATGTGATTTTCCCAAAGAAACTTAACCTCTGTGACAGAGGTATTCTTGTTATGTTTTAAGTGACCATATTCCTCTAGCGATGTTTCCAAAAAGACGCGCTATAAGGGATATAGCTGCATTTAACCCAATCTGAAATAGTGTAAATCTGAGTTTGCAGTGAATTTTAGGTAAGTTTTAGGTAAGTCATTCAGTAATGTTATTCTAGGTGTTTAAATCGTTATGCAGTATAGAGCTAAGGTTGGTTTCTTCTGTGTTCCAAAACATTTGTATTTTGTTGCAATGCCACCATATGTGTATTAGAATACCATTCTGTTCACAACCCCTCCAGCATTTTTGTAAGGCTCCTATGTAAATGCTACTTAATCTAGTAGGGGACAGGTACCATCTAAGAAGTATTTTATAATTGAACTCCAGGATCTGTGGAGAAGTGGAAGACTTACAGGTTTAAATGAAAATTGTGTGCCAGTCTTGTATGTCTATTTGCAAATCTAGGTCTCTGTGCCATCGGGTGATATATTTAGGTAGGATTGTTTTTCCCTGTGATATTAGCAATTTTCTTGATATTCAAAGGGGGCTTTTAATTGTAGTCCCATTTAGACATAATGTTTTGAACGAAGTTAAGGATCTGGTTTGTGAGGACGTGTTGTTATATAATGCGATATCTGAGCATACTGTAACCAGTTAGTGAATGTCCCTCTACTGAAGTAGTGTAGTTGCTTCCTCACCCTTAATTTGCCTTTATCTAGGAAATCAAATAAAGGAGTAGTATGGTCCCATGTGCAATTTAAAAAGAAAAATCTTTATTAGATAGTGTTATTATGAGTATAACTGTACTTTTAAATGTAATTTTGATGTTTAGTGACACATTTTTGTCTCATGTTCTGAGTAAGCGCTATCCTGATGTGCGTTAACTTCAATTGTGCTCAAGAGATCGTGTTTACTTTCAATGTTTACTCTGGCAGTTAGCTCACCACAAGTAATCTGGCCCACAATGATTTATTTATATGCATTTTCTTGTATAATCCATATTATCTTAAGTATTGTAGTAATTTGTGGGGGGTTTTCCAAAACAATAATATTTATTTTTCATAATATAAGTGTTATAAAAGTCAGTTATGCAAAACTATAAATTCATCACTACTGTCTTTTATAACATTTATTTAATGGAAAATAAATATTATTGTTTTAAAAAAGAACACGTAAAAAACAGCTGTTTAAAATTACTACAATACTTAGCATCGCATTGTACATTGGGATACATATAAATAAAACATTGTATATACATCTATTGACATAGCTCCTATAGTTTCAATACAAAGTTTTTTGTCTTTATTAGTAAGGTAGATTGAAGACATGATGTAGGAGTTCGGTGGGAGTTAGCTGGGCATGCCATGTGAGTAGCCTGTATACTACTTGAGAAACATTGCCAGTAGTGCGATATATATTCCAAGTGCTGTCATGCAGGTTATGTACAGGTTTTCAGACATATTTGTCTTACCACCTTTTCAGTGGCGAGACTTTCGAGTATGAAGCATGTAGTGTAGGTACAGTTAGACTAAGGTTACACAGACATCACTTGAAGTGTTCCTACATAGAAACCTTTTTATTTTAGCGTCTGCACTGTCTGCGTTGTGTATGAACAGGTCAAAAACAGTCCCCCACTGCTGATACTGCAGACAAGTGGCGATGTGGGCAGACTTTTGCTGAAGCCATTATCCCTATTACAGTGGGGGAAAAAAGTATTTAGTCAGCCACCAATTGTGCAAGTTCTTCCATTTAAGAAGATGAGAGAGGCCTGTAATTTTCATCATAGGTATACCTCAACTATGAGAGACAAAATGTGGAAACAAATCCAGACAATCACATTGTCTGATTTGGAAAGAATTTATTTGCAAATTATGGTGGAAAATAAGTATTTGGTCAATATCAAAAGTTAATCTCAATACTTTGTTATATATCCATTGTTGGCAATGACAGAGGTCAAACGTTTTCACAAGGTTGTCACACACTGTTGCTGGTATGTTGGCCCATTCCTGCATGCAGATCTCCTCTAGAGCAGTGATGTTTTGGGGCTGTCGCTGGGCAACACGGACTTTCAACTCCCTCCAAAGGTTTTCTATGGGGTTGAGATCTGGAGACTGGCTAGGCCACTCCAGGACCTTAAAATGCTTCTTACGAAGCCACTCCTTCGTTGCCCGGGCAGTGTGTTTGGGATCATTGTCATGCTGAAAGACCCAGCCACGTTTCATCTTCAGTGCCCTTGCTGATGGAAGGAGGTTTGCTCTCAAAATCTCACGATACATGGCCCAATTCATTCTTTCATGTACACGGATCAGTCGTCCTGTTCCCTTTGCAGAGAAACAGCCCCAAAGCATGATGTTGCCACCCCCATGCTTCACAGTAGGTATGATGTTCTCTCTCCTCCAAACACGACAAGTTGTGTTTCTACCAAACAGTTCTACTTTGGTTTCATCTAACCATATGACATTCTCCCAATCTGCTTCTGGATCATCCAAATGCTCTCTAGCATACTTCAGAGGGGCCCAGACATGTACTGGCTTAAGCAGGGGGACACGTCTGGCACTGCAGGATCTGAGTCCCTGGCGGCATAGTGTGTTACTGATGGTAGCCTTTGTTACGTTGGTCCCAGCTCTCTGCAGGTCATTCACTATGTCCCCCCGTGTGGTTCTGGGATGTTTGCTCACCGTTCTTGTGATCATTTTGACCCCACGGGGTGAGGTCTTGTATGTCTTCCATTTCTAATTATTGCTCCCACAGTTGATTTCTTCACACCAAGCTGCTTGCCTATTGCAGATTCAGTCTTCCCAGCCTGGTGCAGGTCTACAATTTTGTTTCTGGTGTCCTTTGACAGCTCTTTGGTCTTCACCATAGTGGAGTTTGGAGTGTGACTGTTTGAGGTTGTGGACAGGTGTCTTTTATACTGATAACAAGTTCAAACAGGTGCCATTAATACAGGTAATGAGTGGAGGACAGAGGAGCCTCTTAAAGAAGAAGATGGAGGTCTGCGAAAGCCAGAAATCTTGCTTGTTTGTAGGTGACCAAATACTTATTTTCCACCATAATTTGCAAATAAATTCTTTCCAAATCAGACAATGTGATTGTCTGGATTTGTTTCCACATTTTGTCTCTCATAGTTGAGGTATACCTATTATGAAAATGACAGGCCTCTCTCATCTTCTTACGTGAGAGAACTTGCACAATTGGTGGCTGACTAAATACTTTTTTGCCCCACTGTATTTCAAATGGTAGACACATAACCACTTGTTGGCACGGCGAGGTTCAGCTCACTTTTTTTCAATATATCGACAGACCGGCGGACTGCGAGCCTGGGGAACCCAAACAGGCAGTTTCTCGTCAGTCTGTCAATGTTATAAATATTGGGGACTAAGTGAGAATATGCAGTTTCAGAGGGCTGCCTATAATGCTCTCTGGATTGAACCAATTAAAGACAGGTGTGATAACCAGCAAGGCCTAACCCATTAGTTACCAGGGAAAACTGACCTTTTTAAACACCTGTTGATGTACCTGCCCTCCTTCACTCTGTGACAATAAATACACACATACACACACACACATATATATATATATACATATATATATATATATATATATATATATATATATATATATATATATATATATTTATATATTTATATATACATACACACAAGTGTGGGAAATAACCCCCCAGAGGTGAACAATGAGTTCAAACCTGTGGTGAAGCTGCTGTCTTATTGCCCTTTATCTCTAGACTCTGATAACTCTTCACTGTAACCACATCTGTTAATACGAAGTCTTTTACCCTGGTCAAAAAAGAGGATCTTCTTGGAGTCATTCTTAAGTAATCGGTGACTCAAGACTACTCATCAAAAGCCATCCTGCAATATGCCCACAGGTCGAAATATTTAAATGAGATGTCTTTAGAGTAGTTCACTGGCTGTTCATGCTTGTTAAGTAATCAGTAAGGTAATCGGCTAATCATTCTGAAGTCATCCCCCAGAATTTTTTACTTTAGTTGATGACTTTACAAGCTTGATGATGTCTGATGTTGTGCAAATGACTTCTAAAGTAGTTTGATAATCACCAAATAACTCCAGGATGGTCTCTAAAGTAGTCATGTTTGTCTTGGGTACTTCCCAATACATTTTGCCTGCATTGAGGCTGAATCCTAACAGGGACATCATACCCAAATGTAGAAGCACTTTAATGTGATGCAGCATGACTGTAAAAAGCAGATTAGAAATATCACCTGAACATCTCTATGTAAAAAATGTACTCAGCAGCAACATCCCACTGCAGATTTGGCATGTGCAGCGCAGTCATGTTATTTCCCTTCTCATACATTGAGAAATATTACACCCAGCTCAACTAGGTGTAAAAGAGGAAAAATTAGCTTTTTGAGGCCTAGTTCCCATTGAAATATTAAAGGACAGTCTACACCAGAAATGTTATTGTTTTAAAAGATAGATAATCCCTTCATTACCCATTTCCCAGTTTTGCATAACTAACACAGTTATAATAATATATTTTTAACCTCTGTGATTATCTTGTATCTAAGCCTCTGCAAACTGCCCCTTTTTTCAGTTCTTTTGACAGACTTGCAGTCTAGCCAATCAGTGCCTGCTCCCAGATAACTTCTCGTGCACGAGCACAGTGATATCTATATGAAATACGTGAACTAACACCCTCTAGTGGTGAAAAAACTGTTAAAATGCAATCTGAAAGAGGTGGGCTTCAAGGTCTAAGAAATTAGCATATGAACCTCCTAGGTTAAGCTTTCAACTAAGAATACCAAGAGAACAAAGCAAAATTGGTGATAAAAGTAAATTGGAAAATTGTTTAAAATTACATGCTCTATCTGAATCATGAAAGTTTATTTTGGCCTAGACTGTCCCTTTAACCCCTTAGTGACCAGAGCACTTTTCCATTTTCTGTCCGTTTGGGACCAAGGCTATTTTTACATTTTTGCGGTGTTTGTGTTTAGCTGTAATTTTCCTCTTGCTCATTTACTGTACCCACACATATTATATACCGTTTTTCTCGCCATTAAATGGACTTTCTAAAGATACCATTATTTTCATCATATCTTATAATTTACTATAAAAAAAATTATAAAATATGAGGAAAAAATGGAAAAAAACACACTTTTTCTAACTTTGACCCCAAAAATCTGTTACACATCTACGACCACCAAAAAACACCCATGCTAAATAGTTTCTAAATTTTGTCCTGAGTTTAGAAATACCCAATGTTTACATGTTCTTTGCTTTTTTTGCAAGTTATAGGGCCATAAATACAAGTAGCACTTTGCTATTTCCAAACCACTTTTTTTCAAAATTAGCGCTAGTTACATTGGAACACTAATATCTTTCAGGAATCCCTGAATATCCCTTGACATGTATATATTTTTTTTTAGAAGACAACCCAAAGTATTGATTTAGGCCCATTTTGGTATATTTCATGCCACCATTTCACCGCCAAATGCGATCAAATAAAAAAAATCGTTCACTTTTTCACAATTTTTTTCACAAACTTTAGGTTTCTCACTGAAATTATTTACAAACAGCTTGTGCAAATATGGCACAAATGGTTGTAAATTCTTCTCTGGGATCCCCTTTGTTCATAAATAGCAGACTTATATGGCTTTGGTGTTGCTTTTTGGTAATTAGAATGCCACTAAATGCCACTGCGCACCACACGTGTATTATGCCCAGCAGTGTAGGGGTTAATTAGGGAGCATGTAGGGAGCTTTTTGGGGTAATTTTAGCTTTAGTGTAGTGTAGTAGACAACCCCAAGTATTGATCTAGGCCCATTTTGGTATATTTCATGCCACCATTTCACCGCCAAATGCGATCAAATAAAAAAAAAAGTTACATTTTTCACAATTTTAGGTTTCTCACTGAAATAATTTACAAACAGCTTGTGCAGTTATGGCACAAATGGTTGTAAATGCTTCTCTGGGATCCCCTTTGTTCAGAAATAGCAGACATATATGGCTTTGGCATTGCTTTTTGGTATTTAGAAGGCCGCTAAATGCCGCTGCGCATCACACGTGTATTATGGCTAGCAGTGAAGGGGTTAATTAGGTAGCTTGTAGGGAGCTTGCAGGGTTAATATTAGATTTAGTGTAGAGCTCAGCCTCCCACCTGAAACATCAGACCCCCTGATCCCTCCCAAACAGCTCTCTTCCCTCCCCCACCCCACAATTGTCCCCGCCATCTTAAGTACTGGCAGAAACTCTGCCAGTACTAAAATAAAAGGTATTTGGCCCTTTTTTTAAAAAAAAAAAAGAAGCATATTTACATATGCTGATGTGTACGATCCCCCCTTAGACCCCAACCTCACTGATCCCCCCTAAAAAGCTCTATAACCCTCCCACTCTAACTTAATGGGCGCCATCTTGGGTACTGGCAGCTGTCTGCCAGTACCCAGTTTAGAAGAAAAAAATGGGTTTTTATTAAAAGTTTCTGTAGTGTAGCTTCCCCCCACACAAAACCAACCCCCCACCCCTCCATGATCCCCTCCATGATCACTTTTTGTGCTTAGATTTGGGTCTTATTTATTAATACATTTTCCGTAGTGTAGCGGTTCCCACCCGCTCCCGCCCCGTGCACGCGCCCGCCCGCCACCCTCCGTGCACGCGCGCGCGCCCGTGCGCGCCCCCGACGATCGCGCCCCCGATCCCGCCCCCCTTGACGTCATGCGGCACACCGATGGCCGCCCACCCGCCTCCCAAGTCGGCTCCCACCCACCAACGAAACCGGCCATCGATGTCCGGTGCAGAGAGGGCCACAGAGTGGCTCTCTCTGCATCGGATGGCCGTAAAAGGTTATTGCAGGATGCCTCCATATCGAGGCATCACTGCAATAACCGGAAAGCAGCTGGAAGCGAGCAGGATCGCTTCCAGCTGCTTTCCACACCGAGGACGTGCAGGGTACGTCCTCAGGCGTTAACTGCCTTTTTTTTGAGGACGTACCCTGCACGTCCTCGGTCATTAAGGGGTTAACTCTTGCAAACAATGCAAGTGTTTCAATGTAGAAATAAATTAGTAGATGTAATATTTATTGTTGTCCATGTATAGGAATAGTTGCACTTATGTTCTTATGGAAATATCAGTATGTTTTTAAATGCAAAAATATATGCAAGCACATATCTCCAGAATTTCAACTAGATTTGCCTAGGGCTGCAATAAAGATTACATATATTAATAAAGTGGAACATATAATTATATTTACATATTGTATTTTTTTAGAATTAAAAATATGTATTTTAAATACCTGTATCTTTTAAATCAATCAAATTAATATAGCCCAGTGTGTGCCTTATATATGCAGGCCCTTAAGTCATATCTTCAAATAAGATGATTTTGCAGAGGCAATTTGGAGAATAATCACTAATTTACATTTGAGTTTAAAGGGACAGTCAACACCAGAATTTTTGTTGTTTTAAAAGATAGATAATCCCTTAATTACCAATTCCCCAGTTTTGCATAACAAACACAGTTATAATAATACACGTTTTACCTCTGATATTACCTTGTATCTATGCCTCTGCAGACTGTCCCCTTATTTCAGTTCTTTTGACAGACTTGCCTTTTAGCCAATCGGTGCTCACTCCTCCGTAAATTCACGTGCATGAACTCAATGTTATCTATATGAAACATATGAACTAACACCCTCTAGTGGTGAAAAACTGTCAAAATGCATTTAGAATAGAGGCGGCCTTCAAAGCCTAAGCAATTAGCATATGAACCTCCTAAATTTAGTTTTCAACTAAGAATACCAAGAGAACAAAGCAAAATTGGTGAATAAAGTAAATTGGAAAGTTTTTTTAAATTATGTTTCCTATTTGAATCATGAAAGTTTTTTTTGGACTTGACTGTCCATTTAATTTCCCCTCTCTTCCCTTTCTCACTCCCTCTCTCCTTATCCACACATTTTCCATGGCAGTTTTTTGCTCAAAATGAATTAAATATATTTATTCAGTTAATTGAAATCATATTTATTTAGTGATGCCTATGTGGTAATATCTTTGCAGTTATCCATAAGGTGAATTTGCATACTGCATACACACTTTCAAAGTTGCATATGTCCCCTAACAAGAGAACCATGTTTTTGAGCCTGCTTAAAGGGAAATATTTTTTTTTTTTCATGCTTCGTACAGAAAAGGCAATTTTAATCACCTTTTAAATTTAATTGTATTTTAAAATTTACTTCATTCTTTTGTTAACCTTTGCTAATGTCAGCTAGCTGAACACATCTATATAGTCAGTCACCAGAGTCAAATGTATGTACATAGCTATCACCAGCTAGTTCCCACTAGTGTAGGATATGTGCATATTCATGTTCAACAATGGATACCAAGAGAACAAAGCACATTTGAAATCAGAAGTGATTTTACAAGTGTATTAAAATTACATGCTCTATCTGAAGTATGCAAGGTTACTTTTGTCTTCCCTATCCATTTAATTAATGCAATAGGAATTTGGTTGCTGCCCTTGTATGATAAAAATATGATATGAGCCATCTGCAAGGGTCACTCAAAGTAGTGATGGTGCACTTACTAGTGTAAAAAGTCAAATAATCACTGTTGTAATTAGACCTTTAACTAGTGCAGGTGCTCCATAATCCAGGCAACATCTATCCCTAACATACCGAATTGTAACCATTTTCTTTAAACTTAACTTAAAGGGACACTGAACCCAATTTTCTTTCATGTAATTAGCTAGAGTCCATGAGCTTGTGATATACATTCCTACCAGGAGGGGCAAAGTTTCCCAAACCTTAAAATGCCTATAATTACACCCCTCACCACACCCACAATTCAGTTTTACAAACTTTGCCTCCCGTGGAGGTGGTGAAGTAAGTTTGTGCTTAGATTCTACGTTGATATGCACTTCACAACAGGTTGAAGTCCGGTTTTCCTCTCAGAGTGCAGCGAATATCAGAGGGATGTGAAGAGAGTATTGCCTATTCGAGAACAATGGTCCACCTCTAGGGGATCTTTTTCATAGGCTCTCTGTTATCGGTCGTAGCGATTTCTTCTCCTACCTTCCTTTTCAGATCGACGATATACTCTTATATACCATTACCTCTACTGATTCTCGTTTCAGTACTGGTTTGGCTATCTGCTTTATGTAGAGGAGTGTCCTGGGGTAAGTATGTCTTATTTTTTGTGACACTCTGCGCTATGGTTGGGCACTTTATATGTAAAGTTCTAAATATATGTCTTTAAACTTATATTTGCCTTGATTCAGGATAAACGGTATTCCTTATTTTCAGACTGTCAGTTTCATTATTGGGATAATGCATTTAATTATTTTTTTCTTACCTTGAAATTTTTTTTTCATTTGGCCATTTTTTCCTGCATGCTGTTAAGCTCGCGGGGGCGGAAATGTTCCTTTTTATTTCGTTATTTTTTGACGCGTTCTTTTTTTGGCGCTAAAAATTTTCTTCACTTCCGGCGCAGTAATTTTTCACCGGAAGTTGTATTCTATTACGCATGCGTATTTAGACATTTTTTTGTGTCTCTTTTACTCACATTATTTAAACATTTCTCTTCATTGCTTCTGGTTGCTAGAAGCTTATTTGTTTGCATTCTTTCCCATTCCTGAAACTGTCATTTAAGGAATTTGATAATTTTGCTTTATATGTTGTTTTTTCTATTACATATTGCAAGATGTCTCATCCCGACCCTGGATCTAAATCCACTAATGAACAGACGTTGCCTGATGCTGGTTCTACCAAAGTTAAGTGCATATGTTGTAAACTTGTGGTAACTGTTCCTCCAGCTGTAGTTTGTGAAAGCTGCCATGATAAACTTTCCAATGCTGATTGTGTCTCCATTAGTAATAATCCTTTACCTGTTGTTCCTTCAACATTTAATGTTCAGGATGTTCCTGTTAATGTAAAAGAATTTGTTTCTAATTCTATTAGGAAGGCTCTGTCTGTTATTCCTCCTTCCAATAAACGTTAAAGGTCTTTCAAAACTTCTCACATTTCAGATGAGTTTGTAGGTGACCGTCATCATTCTGACTTATCTGATTCTGATGAGGTTTTTTCTGGTTCAGAAGATTTTACTACAGATATTGATTCTGATAAATCCTCATATTTATTTAAAATGGAGTTTATTCGTTCATTACTAAAAGAAGTTTTGATTGCATTAGATATGGAGGAATCCAGTCCTCCTGATACTAAAACTGCTAAACGTTTAAATTCGGTTTATAAGCCTCATGTATTAATCCCGGAAGTTTTTCCAGTTCCTGATGCTATCTCAGATGTGATTGCTAGGGAATGGGATAGTTTGGGTACTTCATTTACTCCTTCTCCAAGGTTTAAGAAATTGTACCCTGTGCCATCTGATAGATTGGAGTTTTGAGATAAAATCCCTAAGGTCCATGGAGCTATCTCTACCCTTGCTAAACGTACTGCTATTCCTACGGCAGATAGCACTTCGTTTAAAGATCCTTTGGATAGGAAGATTGAATCTTTTTTAAGAAAAGCTTATTTATGTTCAGGCAATTTACTCAGACCTGCTATATCTTTGGCTGATGTTGCTGCAGCTTCAACTTTTTGGTTGGAGGCTTTAGCGCAACAAGTAACAGATCATAATGCATATAGCATTGTTAAACTTCTTCAACATGCTAATAACTTTGTCTGTGATGCCATTTTTGATATCATTAGAATTGATGTCAGGTATATGTCTTTAGCTATTTTAGCCAGAAGAGCTTTATGGCTTAAATCTTGGAATGTAGATATGACTTCTAAGTCAACTTTGCTTTCTCTCTCTTTCCAAGGTAATAAGTTGTTTGGTTCTCAGTTGGATTCTATAATTTCAACTGTTACTGGAGGGAAGGGAGCTTTTTTGCCCCAGGGCAAAAAATCTAAAGGTAATTTTAGGGCTGCTAATCGTTTTCGTTCCTTTCATCAAAATAGAGAGCAAAAGCCCGACCCTTCTCCTAAAGGAACGGTTTCCGGTTGGAAACCTAATCCAGTCTGGAATAAATCCAAGCCTTTCAGAAAGTCAAAACCTGCTCCTAAATCCTCATGAAGGTGCGGCCCTCATTCCAGCACAGCTGGTAGGGGGCAGGTTATGATTTTTCAAAGATGTTTGGATCAATTCGATTCACAATCTTTGGATTCAGAACATTGTTTCTCTAGGGTACAGAATAGGTTTCAAGGTAAGGCCACCTGTGAGAAGATTTTTTCTCTCATGCATTCCGGTAAATCCAGTGAAGGCTCAGGCGTTTCTGAAATGTGTTTAAGACCTAGAGTTAGCTGGGGTAATTATGCCAGTTCCAGTTCTGGAACAGGGTCTGGGGTTTTATTCAAATCTATTCATTGTGCCAAAGAAAGAGAATTCTTTCAGAACAGTTCTGGATTTAAAAATATTGAATCGATATGTAAGGATACCAACATTCAGAATGGTGACTATAAGAACTATTCTGCCTTTTGTTCAGCAAGGGCATTATATGTCTACAATAGACTTACAGGATGCATACCTGCATATTCCTATTCACTCAGATCACTAACAGTTTCTGAGATTCTCTTTTCTAGACAAGCATTACCAGTTTATTGCCCTTCCATTTGGTCTAGCAACTGTGCCAAGGATCTTTTCGAAGGTTCTAGGTGCCCTTCTCTCTGTAATCAGACAACAGGGTATTGCGGTATTTCCTTATTTGGACGATATCTTGGTACTTGCTCAGTCTTTACATTCTGCAGAATCTCACACAAATCAACTTGTGTTGTTTCTTCAAAGACATGGTTGGAGGATCAATTTACCAAAAAGTTCTTTGATTCCTCAGACTAGAGTAACCTTTTTAGGTTTCCAAATAGATTCAGTGTCCATGACTTTGTCTCTGACAGAAAAGAGAGAAATTGGTTTCAGCCTGTCGAAACCTTCAGTCTCAATTGTTCCCTTCGGTAGCATTATGCATGGAGATTTTAGGTCTCATGACTGCTGCTTCGGACGCGATCCCTTTTGCTCGTTTTCATACGAGACCACTTCAGCTTTGTATGCTGAACCAGTGGTGCAGGGATTATACAAGGATATCACAAATAATATCCTTAAATCCCAATGTTCGATCATCTCTAACTTGGTGGATGGATCACCATTGTTTAATTCAAGGGGCCTCTTTTGTTCGTCCAACCTGGACTGTGATCTCAAAGGATGCGAGTCTTTCAGGTTGGGGAGCGGTATGGGGATCTCTGACGGCGCAGGGGGTTTGGGAATCTCAGGAGGCGAGATTACCAATCAACATTTTGGAACTCCGTGCGATTTTCAGAGCTCTTCAGTTCTGGCCTCTTCTGAAGAGAGAATTGTTTATTTGTTTTCAAACAGACAATGTCACGACCGTGGCATATGTCAATCATCAAGGTGGGACTCACAGTCCTCAAGCTATGAAAGAAGTATCTCGGATACTTGTATGGGCGGAATCCAGCTCCTGTCTAATCTCTGCGGTTCACATCCCAGGTGTAGACAATTGGGAAGCGGATTATCTCAGTCGCCAGACGTTACATCCGGGCGAATGGTCTCTTCATCCAGAGGTATTTCTACAGATTGTGCAAATCTGGGGTCTCCCAGAAATAGATCTGATGGCCTCTCATCTGAACAAGAAACTTCCCAGGTATCTATCCAGATCCCGGGGTCCTCAGGCGGAAGCAGTGGATGCGTTATCAATTCCTTGGAATTATCATCCTGCTTATATCTTTCCGCCTCTAGTTCTTCTTCCGAAAGTAATCTCCAAAATTCTAATGGAGCGCTCATGTGTACTGCTGGTGGCTCCAGCATGGCCACACAGGTTTTGGTTTACGGATCTCGTTCGGATGGCCAGTTGCCAACCTTGGACACTTCCATTAGGGCAAGACCTTCTATCTCAAGGTCCTTTTTTCCATCAGGATCTCAAATCATTAAATTTGAAGGTATGGAAATTGAAAGCTTAATTCTTAGTCATAGAGGTTTCGCTGACTCAGTGATTAATACTATGTTACAGGCTCAAAAATCAGTCTCTAGAAAGATTTATTATCGGGTTTGGAAGACTTACATCTCTTGGTGTTCTTCTCATAAATTCTCCTGGCATTCTTTCAGAATTCCTAGAATTTTACAATTTCTTCAGGATGGTTTGGATAAAGGTTTGTCTGCAAATTCCTTGAAAGGACAAATATCTGCTCTTTCTGTTCTTTTTCACAGAAAGATTGTTCATCTTCCTGATATTCGTTGTTTTGTACAGGCTTTGGTACGTATCAAACCTGTCATTAAGCCAATCTCTCCTCCTTGGAGTCTTAATTTGGTTTTGTCAGCCTTACAGGCTCCTCCGTTTGAGCCTATGCATTCTCTGGACATTAAATTACTTTCCTGGAAAGTATTGTTCCTTTTAGCTATCTCTTCTGCCAGAAGAGTCTCTGAGTTATCTGCTCTTTCTTGTGAATCTCCTTTTCTGATTTTTCATCAGGATAAGGCGGTGTTGCGGACTTCATTTCAATTTTTGCCTAAGGTTGTGAATTCTAACAACATTAGTAGAGAAATTGTTGTCCCTTCATTATGTCCTAATCCTAAGAATTCTAAGGAAAGGTCATTACATTCGTTGGATGTAGTTAGAGCTTTAAAATATTATGTTGAAGCTACTAAAGATTTTAGAAAGACTTCTAGTCTATTTGTTATCTTTTCTGGTTCCAGGAAAGGTCAGAAGGCTTCTGCCATTTCTTTGGCGTCTTGGCTAAAGTCTTTGATTCATCATGCTTATGTGGAGTCGGGTAAGTCCCCGCCTCTAAGGATTACAGCTCATTCTACTAAGTCAGTCTCTACTTCCTGGGCTTTTAGGAATGAAGCTTCTGTTGATCAGATTTGCAAAGCAGCAACTTGGTCTTCTTTGCATACTTTTACTAAATTCTACCATTTTGATGTGTTTTCTTCTTCTAAAGCAGTTTTTGGTAGAAAAGTACTTCAGGCAGCTGTTTCTGTTTGATTCGTCTGCTTATAATTTCAGTTTTTTTCATTATAAGATTAAAACTTTTTGATTTGGGTTGTGGATTATTTTTTTCAGCGGAATTGGCTGTCTTTATTTTATCCCTCCCTCTCTTTTTTTGTGGTGGTTATTATTTTTTTGTATAAAGCACAATTATTCCAATTCCTTAATTTTTCTGATGCTTTCGCTCCTTTCTTATCACCCCACTTCTTGGCTATTCATTAAACTGAATTGTGGGTGTGGTGAGGGGTGTATTTATAGGCATTTTAAGGTTTGGGAAACTTTGCCCCTCCTGGTAAGAATGTATATCCCATACGTCACTAGCTCATGGACTCTTGCTAATATGAAAGAAAGGAATTTATCAGGTAAGTTCTTACATAAATTATATTTTTTTTATTTTGTGTTTCAGATAGAGCATGCAATTTTAAGCAACTTTCTAATTTACTCCTATTATCAAATTTTCTTAATTATCTTGGTATCTTTATTTGAAAATCAAGAATGTAAGTTTAGATGCTGGCCCATTTTTGGTTAACAACCTGGGTTGTTCTTCCTGATTGGTGAATAAATTCAGCCACCAATAAACAAGTGCTTTCCAGGGTTCTGAACCAAATATTGTCTGGCTCCTTAGCTTAGATGCCTTCTTTTTCAAATAAAGATAGAAAGAGAATGAAGATTGAAAAATTGATAATAGGAGTATATTAGAAAGTTGCTTAAAAGTGCATGCTCTATCTGAATCACGAAAGAAAAAATTTGGGTTCAGTGTCCCTTTAAGAAGAAAAAAGTAGTTAGGCCATGGTGTTTTCTAATGAGTAACATTAGGTAAGGTATAAATTGAGTTTCTCATAATTTAAAAAAGGATTTACACATAACACATTGGCAACAATAGTATTGTGTACTTTTTAAATATTATATTTATGGTTGAAACTTTTATATGTAAATCTTTGAATGGCCTATGAGGGCTTTAGGAAGAATGACATGGCTGCAAAAGAAGCAGAGATAGAAGAATGCAGCACTCTAGTACTTAATACAATATCATGTCAATTGATCATTTTAAAGGGACTTACAAACCATACTATTAAAAAAAATAAACAGACGGTGCATAGATCACTACATACAATCCATTACATCACACATTGGAACAACATTATTAACAGATAAAAGTTTAAATATAATAATAAGGCAAACAAACAAACATATTTTTATAATGATGACTTTTATTATTATATAATTATCATTATTAATATATGTAATTTTCAATGTGTACATTTTCTGATCTTTTTGATAAAAAAAATCATGACACATTAAAGTATTATGTGTCATATGAATAATATCTTATCAAAATATATTTAAGATTATTATTTTAGGGCCAATTTATCAAGCTCCATATGCATAGGTGTCGCTACAGGGGGGCAAGGGGGTGCAGCTGTCCCCCTTTATTATTCCTTGCCCCCCCAGATGCCCCCCGCTGAGCCATGAAGTTTCACATTGTTAAGAAATTGCTGACTATGTGCTGCCTGAGAGGAAGGAGTTGCGGCAGCAGTGGGAGAGGTGGGATTGAAGCAAGGAAGGTTTGTGCAGGCACTTTTTTTGGGCGGGTCATTTTTTTCTTTATTTCTTTGAAAAAAACGGTATTTGGGCAGTGCAGCACAGCGTTTAACCAGTGGCAAGCCGGAGTCAGTTTATATTGTAAATTTCCAGCATTAGCTACCCTATCAATGTCTTCTCAACTAAAACCCTCCCCTGACCGGCCCACACCTTTCATGCAGCAGTGGCACCATCTACTCCGGAACATGCTAATAGCAGGTGCATGGGTTTCAGAGCAGTCGGGGACAGTCACAGGCTGTAGAATATTTATTTATTCTTTTTGTTGTTATTTCAAACTAGCCATCACCCGCATATGCTCGGTAGCACTCACTACATTGTGTGCAATGCATCACATGGGATTTTAGAGAGTAATAGGGCAGATTTATGATGCACAGTGTTAGAGGTGGTTCATTGCGCTTATGAAGAGGGCTTGTCGTCCCACATTTTATCGCACGTTATCAGGTGTATACAACCTTTTCTTTGAATAACATGCGCGCCTATTACTCTGACAGATCCAGAGGTTGTTACGTTACGGACCGGCCAGGTGTCCCTTGGCATGGTACACGCCCCCTATCCACTGTTAGTATTTACTTTCACTGTTTGCATCATTCTGTAGTTATTACTAGACAAATCTGTTCATTTTTAGCCTGGCTGCCTCTAAACCACGACCACCACATTGAATCTGTAACTGACTGTAGAGCATTTTGATATGCAGGTGTGTTGCCCATGCTTTTTATAATACATATACATAGGGAGCATGGCTTATTATTTTTCTATGAACAACGGTTATTATTCTCTTTCAGTGTTTGGTGAATTATTTTATTCTTACACGATTGTGGAGGTTTGTGTAATGTATGTATGTGTGTGTTTGTATGAGTGTTATGTTTGTAGGAGTGTGCTGTTTATGTGTTTGTCTGGCAGGGATATTGCTTCATGTTTTTTGTTGATTTTGTATTTGAACTGATGATTCAGAGCTGTGTCCTGACATTTGAATTTCACATGGTTAGGTTACTGAATACTCACTGTCTCCTCTAAAAATCTACGTTTGACCATCCATATTACTAAAAAATACACCTGCACAGTGTATATGTATACATATGTATATATGTGTGTATGTATGTATAATACTTTAAAAAGCTATTGAAAACCTAGCGGGGGCAGCAACATTTTGAGTGCCTAGGGCAGCACAAAACATAAATACACCACTGGTGGCTACACATATATTCCTCTTGTCATTTGTTCATCCAATGTGTTCAGTTAGCTCACAGTAGATCATTATCACTCCTTTGAAAAAGGAAAAATAGAAGTACATTGGAAAGCTGTTAAAAAAATATGGTGTCATTTTGGCGTGCCATAGGAGCTGCTGTATATGCTCCTGAGATGGCGTAAAAAAATAAATACTGCATTGGTTGTGACCTATGTTGATGCTACAGAGAAGAATGTGTATGCTGATGCTGCTGCTGCAAAGGATGCAGCTGTGGGGGGTGAATCTGCTGCTGTTGGTGCTGCTGCAAAGGATGCAGCTGTGGAGGATGCATTTGTTGCTGTTGATGGTGCTGCTGCTGAGAAGGATGCTGGGGGATGCATCTGCTGGTGCTGCTTTTCATACCCCAGCAGATGGTATGTCCTCCCTATTGAGACTGGAGATGGACCAGGAGCATCCTCAACCTCATAGGCCCTTGGCTGATGAGTGTCCCCTTATAGGTGGCTTAGGTTCGAATAATCTTCCCCAAATACATCCTGCTCCTTACTAAATTGAGGCACATCACTGGCCTCTTGTCTTGTTGCAGATTCATACTCATATTCTGAACCCGATACATAAATTGTTATGATTACTTAATCTGATGAAACATATTCCCCAGACCTGAATATCATTGAAAATCTGTAGGGTGATTTGAAGCAGGCTGTCCATGCTTGGCAACCATTAAACCTAACTGAACTGGTGATGTTTTGCAAGAAGGAATGGTCCAAAATACCTTCATCCAGAATCCAGACACTCATTACAGGCTATAGGAAGTGTTTAGAGGCTGTTATTTCTGCTAAAGGAGCCTCTACTAAATATTGATGAAATATTTCTGTTGGGGTGCCCAAATTTTTAACCTGTCTAATTTCATTTTGATGCATATTGCACATTTTCTGTTAATCCAATAAACCTCATTTCACTACTGAAATATTACTGTGTCCTTCAGTTATTTGATAGATCAAAATGAAATTGCTGATCCAAACACCCAATTATTTATAAATGAAAATCATGGAAATTGTCAGGGGTGCCTAAACGTTTGCATAAATCTGTGTATATATATATATATATATATATATATATATATATATTTGTGATACAATTAAAACAGATATAACTATAAGTGTTATAAGAATGTTTATGGATTGTGTCTCAAAGCAACATTTGTTTAAAACACATTTGTAGATAAATATAATATAGAAATCAATATCCTTGCTTGTTTCAATTGATAATGTTGCTTGTTTGAGCAGATAGCATCTACAAAGAGCTTGCTGAACATATCCACTAAAACTGTGTAAAGCTGCATTCATGTTAATGTGCAAAACAGACCAAGCACCATGTAAAACATTACTTCTCCACAACCTACCTGTGTTGTTGGGATTCTCAAGTTGAGGTACCCTCTCCAAATAGGACACCACCAGAGCTTCCATCTCCTCCTTTTAAGTACCTCTCTTCCCTTAGCCTGCTTTTCACACTTGATGGGCCAGAAGACACAGGCTCTCCCTCCTGTGACTGGGAACCAGCCCTTTCTCCATTCTCTGTCCCTGCAGGTTGTAACAGGCCACAAGAATCCCCACCCACACTTGCCACAGCCAGCACCACTCCCCCTGTTCTAGATGTGCCTGGCTGAAGCTGACTCCTCTTATCTCCCTCCAACTTCACTCTTCCACCATCTCTCCATCCCTCCTTTGCCAGAGTTTGAGGTTGGACAAATCCTTCACCCACACCTTGGCCCCTGGAACTAACCATCTTACTCCCTCTCTCACCCCCCCACACCTCACCCTCTACCTTCACCCTCTAGGAGTTTTATAAGTGCACCTTTTCACCCATACCAATCTCGCTAGCCTTTTAGTGGCGAGATTTACAATTGCCACCTAGTTTACATAACTGTTATTTGAACTGTCAGGGTGCCAGGAATCAGACTGAGACGAGAAGTGCAAAAATAATCACACCTTTATTAATAGCAAAAAATAATAAAAAGTCCACAAGTCAAATAACAAGCCAGGGGTCAAAACCAGAACTGGTAGTCAGGAGCCGAGTCAGGAGCCAAAGCAAATAGTCAGACGAGCAAAGCATACTGAACAGAGCATCTTTAAATAATAAGTGATGACATCACAATTCTGAGACTGCATCCTGTCTCACATGGATGATGCACACCAGTCTGGCCATAAAAGAAAGTGCAGGAAATGAGCAGCATCCCCCACAATGCACCATAGTCAGGAAGAGAGGTGAGTAAAATGGCTGCCAGCAGCACATGGCAAACAAAACAGGGAAACAACCCTAAAAAAGTACCCTCCCCTCAATGACCTCTCCCCTGCGGAAGGACAAAAGGCTTATTGGGGAAATGGGCATGGAAGGCACGGAGGAGGGCAAGAGCATAAACATCAGAGGAGGGAACCCAAGAAGGCTCCTCTGGACCATAGCCCCTCCAGTGAACCAAATACTCTACACGGCCCCTGGACATACGAGAGTCAATAATGCTGCTGACCTCATACTCCTCATGGTTGTCAACAAAGATAGGATGGGGACGAGGCAACACAGAGGTAAACCAATTACAAACCAATGGTTTCAAGAGGGAGACATGAAAAACATTGGAGATGCGCATAGCAGGAGGAAGGTCAAGAGTGTAGGCGACAGGATTAACCCGTCGCAGTATTCAAAAAGGACCAACATAACGGGGAGCCAATTTATTGGAAGGCACACGAAGGTTCAAGTTGTGGGAGGACAGCCAAACTCTCTCACCAACCTGGTAGGAAGGTGAAGGCAGACGCCTACGATCAGCCTGGAACTTTTGGCGCTGCATAGAACAATGAAGGAAATCCTAAATCTGCACCCAAGTGGAACGGAGTTGCTGGAGATGCTCCTCCAAAGCCAGAATACCCTGAGACATGAATGAATCGGGCAACAAGGATGGCTGAAACCCATAATTTGCCATGAACGGGGATAACTTGGAGGAAGCATTAATAGCACTATTACGAGCAAACTCTGCCCAAGGTAACAGTTCAGACCAATTATTGTGGTGATCTGAGACATAGCAATGGAGGAACTGTTCCAGAGCTTGATTAGACCATTCTGCAGTCCCATTGGTTTGAGGGTGATATGCCGAGCAGAAGGAAAGCTGGATCCCCATTTGAGCACAAAAGGAACGCCAAAATCTGGAGACAAACTGGCTACCCCGGTCCGACACTATCTCCTTGGGTAACCCATGTAAACGGAAGACCTCCCGGGCAAAAATTGAAGCAAGCTCCTGAGCAGTAGGCAGCTTCATCAAGGGAATGAATTTTAGAAAAATTGTCAACCACCTTAAGGATAACAGTATTTCCATTGGAAACAGGGAGCTTGACAATTAAGTCCATGGAAAGATGTGTCCAAGGATGCTCACCATTAGCAATAGGTTGAAGAAGACCCACAGGAAGACGTCGAGGAGACTTATTCTGTGCACAAACTGAGCAGGAGGCAACATACGCAACAATATCAGAACGAAGATCTGGCCACCAGAATTGTTGAGTGACAGACCAAATCACTTGGTTCTTGCCTGGGTGACCTGCGGCTTTAGGATAGTGGTAAGTGTGCAAAAGTTTAGTTTAAAGATTCTCAGGAACAAAACACTTACCACTAGGTTTCTCAGGAGGTGCATTGGTTTGTGCAGCCATGATCTCCTCCCCCAAGGGAGAAGTCAAATTAGTACATATGGTAGCCAAAATATGGTAAGAGGGTATAACAGGAGTAGGTACAGACTTCTCCTTGGACAGAGGCAAAAATTGTCGAGAGAAGGCATCAGCCCTAACATTCTTACTACCAGACAGGTAGGAGACCACATAATTAAACCGAGACAAAAATAGCGCCCATCTGGCCTGTCGGGGCGACAAACGTTTTGCTTCAGATAGATAAGTTAAAATCTTGTGGTCAGTAAGAATGAGCACTGGCATGCTAGTATCCTCAAGAAGATGCTTCCATTCCTTGAGTGCCAAAATTATGGCCAGTAATTCCCTGTCGCCAATTTCATAATTGCACTCCGCTGAAGACAATTTCTTAGAGAAGAAACCACACGGATGCAAGGAAATGTCAGGCGTAGGACGTTGAGACAAGAGGGCACCTACTCTAGTCTCAGATGCATCGACCTCAAGAACGAAAGGCAGGACAGGGTTAGGATGAAGCAGAACTGGAGCGGCAGCAAAAGCCAGTCTTAAGACTATCAAAGGCCTTAATGGCAGTAGGTGACCAATGGAGTGGATCATTCTCTTTATGGCTCATGTGATAGGTTTGACCAAGGAAGAAAAGTTTTTAATAAACTTTCTATAGAAATTTGCAAACCCCAAAAAACATTGAATAGATCGAAGACCAACTGGGCGAGGGAACTGCAGAACTGCAGATAACTTGTCAGGATCATTGTAGAACCCTGCAACGGAGATAACATAACCTAGGAAGGTTACTTGAGTCTGATAGAACTCACATTTCTCGAGTTTACAAAGCAGGCCGTTCTCACGTAGTCTTTGAAGAACCCGTGCAACATCAGAACGATGAGCCACAAGTGTGGGTGAGTGTATGAGGATGTTGTCTAAGTACACCACAACACACTGTTGCAACATATCTCGTAGGACATCATTAATAAATTCCTGAAAAACAGCAGGAGCATTACATAGGCCAAAGGGCATTACAAGATACTCATATTGCCCGCTCCTGGTGTTAAATGCTGTTTTCCATTCGTGGCCCTCCTTAATCCTAACGAGATTGTACGCTCCTCTCAAATGAAGTTTAGTAAAGTAGCTCCCTTGAGGTGGTCAAAGAGTTCCGTAATGAGCGGAATAGGGTAAGCATTCTTAATGGTAAGACGATTAAGACCCCTATAATCGATGCATGGTCTTAACTTGCCACCCTTTTTCTTCACAAAGAAGAAGCCAGCCCCTTCAGGAGAGCAGGATTTGCGGATGATCCCCCGCAACCGAACATCGGCAACATACTCCTTCATAGCACAATTCTCTGCAAAGACAGAGGGTACACCCGGCCCCGAGGAGGAATGTCTCTGGGTTGCAGGTCTATGGCACAATCGTAAGACCAGTGAGGAGGCAATGTATCGGTATGCTCCTTGTCAAAATCATCTAGGAACTCTCGGTACTCCTCTGGCAATTGAGATACTGAATAAGTGTACAAGACTATAACTGGTTTCCGAAGAAAAGTATAAATACATTGCGGGGATCACGAAAAAATTTCGGACCTGTGCCAGTCGAGACTGGGATTGTGCTTTTGGAGCCAGGGATAACCCAGAACAACCAGAAAATGCGGAGAGTTTATCACCTGGAACTGGAGGGTTTCAAAATGGAGAGCCCCAACAACCATGGACAACGGAGCAGTTTGGTGAGTAACAAGTGCAGGCTGAAGGGGCCTGCCATCAATGGCCTCAATAGCAAGATATAGCCTGAGTGACTATGGAGGAGTCCACCCAGGAAAAGACAACCGTGACCAAAGGTTTCTCCTTAATCGGTTCCGGGGACGAGGATAAACCACCCAAGGTCTGCCCCTGACAGGATCTTAGGTGTAAGCATTTCCTGGCCGTGTAGGACAAGACTTCAAAAGGTGGCCCTGTAACCCACAATAGAGGCAGTGCCCCTCCCTCCTCCTAAAGGCCTTCTCCGCCACGGAGAGACGTGTGAATCCCAACTGCATTGGCTCAGCAGTACCTGGTGACTCGGGACAAGGAGGCATGGGAGGAGAGGGAGGCATGGGTGGGAACAAACACGTAGGAGACAACGGAACAGGAGGCTTCCGCAAGCACTCCTTGAAAGAGGGCCTCTCTCTGAGTCTGATGTCATTTAGGATCAAAAAAGACACCAATGCCTCGAGATCCTCTGGTAAATCTCTGGCAGCAACTTTGTCTTTAATCGCATCAGAGAGCCCATGAAAGAAGGCGGCAACAAGGGCTTCATTGTTCCAACCTACCTCTGCGGCAAGCGTACGGAGCTCAATAGCATACTGAGCAACTGATCTTGTACCTTGCTGAATGGACATGAGTCGTTTAGCAGCAGAGGAGGAGCAAGCCGGAACATCAAATACCCTTTGAAAGGAGGCCACAAATTCAGGGTAATTTGAAATCACAGGTTTATTAGTCTCCCACAAGGGATTAGCCCAGGCAAGAGCTGTGTCAGAGAGTAACGAGATGAGAAATCCCACCTTAGCTCTGTCAGAGGGAAACGCCTGAGGTAACATCTCAAAGTAAATGCCCACCTGGTTCAAAAACCCTCTGCACTGAATAGGATCGCCTCCATATCGCTGAGGTAGAGGTGCAGAACCGGACATGCTCCTGGTAGGCATAGGTGCAGCAGCGGAAACAGGAGCAGCCATAACTTGCGGGACACTTTGGTCCAAATGTGCAGTGCGAGTCAGCAGGGTTTGCAGGGCTAGTGCAAATTGATCCAAGCGGTGATCCTGTACATCCATCCTGGAAATGATGGCAGGTAAAGGTGGATAATTAGCACCATCAGGATTCATGGCCTTTGCGTAATGTCAGGGTGCCGGTAATCAGACTGAGACGAGAAGTGCAAAAATAATCACACCTTTATTAATAGCAAAAAATAATAAAAAGTCCACAAGTCAAATAACAAGCCAGGAGTCACAACCAGAGATGGAAGTCAGACGAGCCGAGTCAGGAGCCAAAGCGAATAGTCAGACGAGCCGGAATCAGGAGCAAGGAAAACAGCAGAGTCTGGAACAAGCCAGGGATCAGGAACCAGGAAGGACGTCATTCAGCCAGGTAATACACAGGAACTCTCATAAACAGGTCTGAGACAGCGCAAAGGCAAAGCATACTGAACAGAGGCCCTTTAAATAATAAGTGATGACATCACAATTTTGAGACTGCATCCTGTCTCACACGGAGGGTGCACACCAGTCTGGCCATAAAAGGAAGTGCAGGAAATGAGCAGCATCCCCCACAATGAACCATAGTCAGGAAGAGAGGTGAGTAAAATGGCTGCCAGCAGCACATGGCAAACAAAACAGGGAAAAACCCTGACACACTGTCACTACACAGAAACCATTTTTTGCTTTTTATTTAATGGACATTCTATGTTGTATAAACATTCTTTGAATGCATTCCCCCTCCTCACTACCGAGATCCGAGTTCACTGGAGATGTGGGTGGATTTTTGCTCTCACAGCAATTTCCTATTGTTCCCTATTGAAGGCACATTACCACTCATCGGATCAGACAACGTTTTTGTGAGACTGCTTGTGAGACTGATAGACAAAAAAGGCAATTTCTCCCGTTCTTTTCATCTCTGGTGAAGCCAGTTGGGTTCAGATATTGTGCAGGGTTCTCAGAATTGGGAAACTGTTTTTAATTTACAGGACAATGGGGCAAACAAATTTGAATACTGCTTTTTGTTTACTATTCATGGTTAACCCTTTAACTGTTCTTATGCACTAATCACTGACCACCATACCTGTGCTCTGTGTTTAACTTAATGAAACAAATTACAGTTAAATGGATTGTAAATAACATTTTGCTGCAATCTTCCAATAGAAAAACATATCAGCAGAATCTGAACTTTATTAGAACACATTAACATCTCTAGCCTCAATTTTCCTTATTTGGACTGCAAATTTGGGAGACATATGTGGAAAGGTTAGGGTTATGAAGCCTACTCTGTGCTCTTTCAGTTTTCAGTACTGGAGAAGCCACAATTTTCTGACTTAAAGTACAGGAAAAGGGGACAAAACACACTATGAAAGCATAATGCAATGTTGTTTAACTTTGCAAGATTATGCATTTTATATTTCAATTTCAAAGTGTTTACTGTTTGGTTAACCAGCTGAAATTGATCACAGATAACAAGCTTGACATGAAATATTTTAGAAATACAGGGTGGGGTGGTGTTGCTATGCTAAACATTATGAAGTGCATTTTTCCTTCTAAAGCTATAGTTTATGCACATCCAAAAGCAACCACAACAAAAGCTGCACCTTCACCCCCCCAAAAAAAAAAAAACCCCAGAAGAATTGTGATTCTGTTGCAGAAATGGCACCACAATGAAAAAAAAAATCTACTACAGATTTGTTCTACATTTTTTTCTATAACAAGTCATCCTCCACAATGATTGTGTTAATATGTAAACACTAAGGCCTAGATTTCGAGCGGTGTGCAAAATTGTGCTTTCGCGAGTCCGATTTTTGCACTCCGTTTAGCAATACCAGCACACGCAAATATGCACTGTTATTACAAGTATAGCGCAATGCGAATGCGCTTGCATTGCATGGAAGCATTGAGCTCCTGAGAGCCTGCTTCCATAGGCTCCAATGGGATTCTCGTGCTGATGCCAAAAGACATGGCACAGAGCTAGCGCAGCAAAGGGGGAAAGTCACGCAGCTTTGGGCAGCATATTTAAAATATATATGTATATGAATATATATAAATATATATACATATATTTATATATATTTGAATGTGTTTATATGTATATACACACATATTAACACATAAATATATATGTATACAAGCATATACATATATATTTACAGTTTAAACACAGTCCCCATAGACTGCAATGCAAAGGCACTTTTTAGTGCCTTTTTTTCTAACACCCCATATCACCTCACTTTAACCCCTTATAACTGCTTCATACAGTTATTTAAAAAAAATAAAGTTGCTCATAATTTTTATTTTAAAAAATGAACAGTACACTTTATTTTGAAGGAAAATGGGGGGAATTGTTTTCATTAACCAGAGATCTGATCTCTAGTTAATGAATTTGAATGCAAAGTGCTACCTCAAGCTCTAGGTAATAGCGGTTAATTATCATGCGCTAGTAGAATGACAAATTTGCCCGTTTACGGGCGCAAGTTAAAATTGTGCTCCAATTGAAATGTCTTGGGCGTTCTAATAGCAGAATTTGTTGTATTCATTTTCATTAAATTTTCTAAGCAGAATATAAAACTTAGAGATAAAAAAAACCCACTTTTTTAAAATACCGTTATAAAAATACAGTTTATTTAAATAAATGTATAAAAAAATACACTTTATTGAAATCAATTTTATTTATTGGTATAACATAGTTGCTGAAAAGCAGTGAAAAGGAAGGGTCAAGACAAGCTATTTTTTAAAAACATTGGCTTGATACTTATGTCATAGGATTACTGTGACTGGCTGTCAAAGTGGACACTTTATTGGGCATCACTGGACTGTGGCGGTCATCCTTAAGGTTTAGTTGCTAAGTTATTAAACATTTAACAATTAAGTAATCTGCTTTTGATAAATATTCCTCCCGTAGTGCTACTTTTCATAGTATGTTATTATTATTATTATTATCAGCTATTTGTAGAGTGCCAACAGATTACTCAGTTCAACACATGTTTGAAAATATCGCCAGTATCAGAAACCTTCGCCACTCACAGAGATGTATAGTAAAATGTATTTTGGCAAGATTGGCTTAAAATACTGTTTTCAGTCCTTTTGACAATTTTAAAGGCAATCTCAATCCCACAACAGGTAGAAATTATAGCCATTACCACAATCATCAGGGCCGTATTTTGGCCACACCATCTGACTTCCAGATGTTAGCGTTACTAAGGCTTGCGCTCACGCAAAAATCTTTTACTTTCTACTTGTAATATGAGCGCAAGTATAGGAGTACTATTAATTTAACTTGAGCGGTGTTAGCGCTCAGCAGAGCTAATATTTTTGCTCTCCACTTGTAATCTAGCCCTTAGTGTTTAATGTCCTTTTGAATGTGTTCACCTAGTATGTGGTCTCTTTAAAGGGTCATGAAACCCATTTTTTTTCTTTCATGATATAGAAAGAGCGTGCAATTTTAAACAACTTTCTAATTTACTTCTATTATCTAATTTGTTTTATTCTCTTGATATTATTTGCTGAAAAGCATATCTAGATAGGCTCAGTAGCTGCTGATTGGTTGTTTCACTTAGAAGCCTCATGTGATTGGCTTACCCATGTGCATTGCTTTTTCTTCAAATAAGGATATCTAAAAAATGAAGCAAAATAAATAATAGAAGTAAATTGGATTGTTGTTTAAATGTGTATTCTCTTTCTGAATCATGAAAGAAAAATTTTGGGTTAAGTGTCCCTTTAAGCTTTTTTCACAAGCAAATAGGATTTATTTTTCTTTAACAGGTACTCCATAAGTTATTCACAAACAATATATTTTTTCAATACACGTCTTTTCATGTGTTATTTTTCTACTAACAATATTATATATATTTACACACAGACCTTTATCCTTCCCTCCCTTACAGTTAAGAGAATTTACTTTTTGAAAATAACCTAATCTAATGGGTTTTCAGTGAAACTTAATATGATCAAGTTCCATTTTGATGAATATTTTTTTCCCGATTGTTCTGAATCACAGCTTTTTAGAATGTCTAATTAATGAACTACCCGTAAGGTAGTGAGCCAGACATACTTAATCTGTTTCCGTTCAAATGACTAAAACTCATCCTGCATTACAGTTATAAAAGAATTTTAGCAAATGACAATACCAATAAGTAGCATTACATATAATTCCCTTGCTAATGGATTTTAGCAATAATAAGAGCAGATAAACATTTTTATTAATGTTTCAACTTTAAAAGGAATTTGTTTTTCTTGATCTATTGTTTGATTATTTAAATAATCACTTTAACAATTTATTATGAAGATGGCTATTGCTACTATTATTTAAAGTATGTTTGTATTTATAACATTTCAACAGGTAACTTAGTGCAGACCAATGATACTGAAGTTAGGTTTAAAATGTAAAGGGACATAAAACACTTTGATATTGTAAAATAAAATGATAAATGGTATATATGTAATTCCATGCTGAAGTTGTGGCTGCACACTCTAGTAGCCTATTTATTACTGTCCCTAATTGGCCAAAACAAGAGAAGGTAACCTAAATTACAACCTGGCAGCTTCCATTGTTTTATAGACAATAAAACTTTACACTTATTTTGTCAATATTTAAACAGCTAATGAAACTTTAAAAAATACTTCTACATCTTCTTTGAATGTATCATTCCATCTAACATTTATTTAGGGATAAATTACAAGTAAAGCGCTAATTTATCACTCCCTCAAAATGGGCAAATTTGCCCGTTTGCGGGCACCCGATAACCTTCCATTACAGGTCGCTGGTTATTGCTAGCGCGAACTTGAGGTAACAATTAGAGCTCAGAAAATGTATTAATTTTCTAAGGCCTAGATTTGGAGTTTGGCGGTAGCCGTGAAAACCAGCGTTAGAGGCTCCTAACGCTGGTTTTAGGCTACCGCCGGTATTTGGAGTCAGTCAAAAAAGGGTCTAACGCTCACTTTTCAGCCGCGACTTTTCCATACCGCAGATCCCCTTACGTCAATTGCGTATCCTATCTTTTCAATGGGATCTTTCCGGTATTTTCAATGGAACTCCGGTATTTAGAGTCGTGGCTGAAGTGAGCGTTAGAAATCTAACGACAAAACTCCAGCCGCAGAAAAAAGTCAGTAGTTAAGAGCTTTCTGGGCTAACGCCGGTTTATAAAGCTCTTAACTACTGTGCTCTAAAGTACACTAACACCCATAAACTACCTATGTACCCCTAAACCGAGGCCCCCCACATCGCCGACACTCGATTAAATCTTTTTAACCCCTAATCTGCCGACCGCCACCTACGTTATACTTATGTACCCCTAATCTGCTGCCCCTAACACCGCCGACCCCTATATTATATTTATTAACCCCTAATCTGCCCCCCACAACGTCGCTGCCAGCTACCTACACTTATTAACCCCTAATCTGCCGTCCGCACGCTGCCGCCAGCTACATTATAGCTATGTACCCCTAATCTGCTGCCCCTAACACCGCCGACCCCTATATTATATTTATTAACCCCTAACCTGCCCCCCTCAACGTCGCCTCCACCTGCCTACACTTATTAACCCCTAATCTGCCGACTGGACCGCACCGCTATTATAATAAAGTTATTAACCCCTAATCCGCCTCACTAACCCTATAATAAATAGTATTAACCCCTAATCTGCCCTCCCTAACATCGCCGACACCTAACTTCAAACATTAACCCCTAATCTGCCGACTGGAGCTCACCGCTATTCTAATAAATGTATTAACCCCTAAAGCTAAGTCTAACCCTAACACTAACACCCCCCTAACTTAAATATAATTTAAATCTAACGAAATTAATTAACTCTTATTAAATAAATTATTCCTATTTAAAGCTAAATACTTACCTGTAAAATAAACCCTAATATAGCTACAATATAAATTATAATTATATTATAGCTATTTTAGGATTTATATTTATTTTACAGGTAACTTTGTATTTATTTTAACCAGGTACAATAGCTATTAAATAGTTAAGAACTATTTAATAGCTAAAATAGTTAAAATAATTACAAAATTACCTGTAAAATAAATCCTAACCTAAGTTACAATTAAACCTAACACTACACTATCAATAAATTAATAAAATAAAATACCTACAATTACTTACAATTAAACCTAACACTACACTATCAATAAATTAATTAAATACAATACCTACAAATAACTACAATGAAATAAACTAACTAAAGTAAAAAAAATAAAAAAGAACTAAGTTACAAAAAATAAAAAAATATTTACAAACATAAGAAAAATACTACAACAATTTTAAACTAATTACACCTACTCTAAGCCCCTTAATAAAATAACAAAGCCCCCCAAAATAAAAAAATGCCCTACCCTATTCTAAATTACAAAAGTTCAAAGCTCTTTTACCTTACCAGCCCTGAACAGGGCCCTTTGCGGGGCATGCCCCAAGAAATTCAGCTCTTTTGCCTGTAAAAAAAAACATACAATACCCCCCCCCAACATTACAACCCACCACCCACATACCCCTAATCTAACCCAAACCCCCCTTAAATAAACCTAACACTAAGCCCCTGAAGATCTTCCTACCTTGTCTTCACCTCACCGGGTATCACACCGATCCGTCCTGGCTCCGATATCTTCATCCAACCCAAGAGGGGGCTAGACATCCATCATCCGACGGCTGAAGAAGTCCAGAAGAGGGTCCAAAGTCTTCATCCTATCCGGGAAGAAGAGTAGATCTGGACCGGCAACCATCTTCTTCCAAGCGGCATCTTCTATCTTCATCCGATGAGGACCGGCTCCATCTTGAAGACCTCCACCGCAGACCCATCTTCTTCCGACGACGACTTCCCGACGAATGACGGTTCCTTTAAGGGACGTCATCCAAGATGGCGTCCCTCGAATTCCGATTGGCTGATAGGATTCTATCAGCTAATCGGAATTAAGGTAGGAAAATTCTGATTGGCTGATGGAATCAGCCAATCAGAATCAAGTTCAATCCGATTAGGTGATTCAATCAGCCAATCAGATTGAGCTCGCATTCTATTGGCTTATCAGAACAGCCAATAGAATGCGAGCTCAATCTGATTGGCTGATTGAATCAGCCTATCGGATTGAACTTGATTCTGATTGGCTGATTCCATCAGCCAATCAGAATATTCCTACCTTAATTCCGATTGGCTGATAGAATCCTATCAGCCAATCGGAATTCGAGGGACGCCATCTTGGATGACGTCATTTAAAGGAACCGTCATTCATTGTCTAGTCGTCGGTTGAAGAGGATGTTCCGCGTCGGCTTGGAAGAAGATGGTTCCGCTCCGCTCCAGAAGAAAGAAGATTGAAGATGCGGCTTGATAGAAGACTTCATCCAGATGATGGACTTCCGACTTCAGCCCGAGGATGGATTTCTTCAGTCGCCGCTTGGATTCAGACTTCAGCCCGAGGATGGACGTCACTCTTCAGCCCCCCGCTTGGGCTTGGATCAACACTTCCGAGGCTTGGATCAAGACTTCCGAGGACGGATCAGTGAACCTGGTATGGTGAAGATAAGGTAGGAAGATCTTCAGGGGCTTAGTGATAGGTTTATTTAAGGGGGGTTTGGGTTAGATTAGGGGTATGTGGGTGGTGGGTTGTAATGTTGGGGGGGGTATTGTATGTGTTTTTTTTACAGGCAAAAGAGCTGAATTTCTTGGGGCATGCCCCGCAAAGGGCCCTGTTCAGGGCTGGTAAGGTAAAAGAGCTTTGAACTTTTGTAATTTAGAATAGGGTAGGGCATTTTTTTATTTTGGGGGGCTTTGTTATTTTATTAGGGGGCTTAGAGTAGGTGTAATTAGTTTAAAATTGTTGTAATATTTTTCTAATGTTTGTAAATATTTTTTTATTTTTTGTAACTTAGTTCTTTTTTATTTTTTGTACTTTAGTTAGTTTATTTAATTGTATTTATTTGTAGATATTGTATTTAATTAATTTATTGATAGTGTAGTGTTAGGTTTAATTGTAGGTAATTGTAGGTATTTTATTTAATTATTTATTGATAGTGTAGTGTTAGGTTTAATTGTAACTTAGGTTAGGATTTATTTTACAGGTAAATTTGTAATTATTTTAACTATTTTAGCTATTAAATAGTTCTTAACTATTTAATAGCTAGTGTACCTGGTTAAAATAAATACAAAGTTACCTGTAAAATAAATATAAATCCTAAAATAGCTATAATATAATTATGATTTATATTGTAGCTATATTAGGATTTATTTTACAGGTAAGTATTTAGCTTTAAATAGGAATAATTTATTTAATAAGAGTTAATTAATTTCGTTAGATTTAAATTATATTTAAGTTAGGGTTGTGTTAGTGTTAGGGTTAGACTTAGCTTTAGGGGTTAATACATTTATTAGAATAGCGGTGAGCTCCAGTCGGCAGATTAGGGGTTAATGTTTGAAGTTAGGTGTCGGCGATGTTAGGGAGGGCAGATTAGGGGTTAATACTATTTATTATAGGGTTAGTGAGGCGGATTAGGGGTTAATAACTTTATTATAATAGCGGTGCGGTCCAGTCGGCAGATTAGGGGTTAATAATTGTAGGCAGGTGGAGGCGACGTTGTGGGGGGCAGATTAGGGGTTAATAAATATAATATAGGGGTCGGCGGTGTTAGGGGCAGCAGATTAGGGGTACATAGGGATAATGTAAGTAGCGGCGGTTTACGGAGCGGCAGATTAGGGGTTAATAATAATATGCAGGGGTCAGCGATAGCGGGGTCGGCAGAATAGGGGTTAATAAGTGTAAGGTTAGGGGTGTTTAGACTCGGGGTACATGTTAGAGTGTTAGGTGCAGACGTAGGAAGTGTTTCCCCATAGCAAACAATGGGGCTGCGTTAGGAGCTGAACGCGGCTTTTTTGCATGTGTTAGTTTTTTTTTCAGCTCAAACAGCCCCATTGTTTCCTATGGGGGAATCGTGCACGAGCACGTTTTTGAAGCTGGCCGCTTCCGTAAGCAACTCTGGTATCGAGAGTTGCAGTTGCGTTAAATATGCTGTACGCTCCTTTTTTGGAGCCTAACGCAGCCATTCTGTGGACTCTCAATACCAGAGTTATTTTAAAGGTGTGGCCAGAAAAAAGCCAGCGTTAGCTACGTGGGTCGTTACCGACAAAACTCTAAATCTAGCCGTAAAAGTGCCCCAAATGCCCTCAAAATAGAGGGTATTATAGTTTAGTTTTTTTAAAAACAGCTGCACTAGGATGTTTTAAGGAGTTAAAAGTGGCGGTGTTGGGTGTTAGAATAAACCGGCACTGAAAAGTGCCTTTACATTGCGGTCTATGGGAACTGTGTGCTCCCTGTAAATATATATGTATATGTTTATATGCATACAGTGGTATATATTTATGTGTTATTATGTGCATATACACATATTAACACATACAATTATAAGTATATAATTATATAATTATATATTTAACATTTTCTGCCATTGCTGCACTACCTACCCCCTTCGCTGCACTAGTTCTATGAAGTGTCTCACGGCATGAGAACGAGGCTTTCATTGGAGCCTGTGGAAGTGAGCTATTGTGAGCACAATGCTTCCCATCCATGTGAATGCAAACTCGCATTTGCATTGCTGTCAACTTGTAATACCAGCGCACATTAGCGTGTGCTGGTATTACTCAGTGGAGTGCAAATAGCGTTATTTAGCGCTCCACTTGTAATTTGGCCATTAGTGTTTAACCCCTTGAGTGCTAACGAAGGCTCTGAGCCATCGCAGAGTTTCCCACTCTGGTGCTAACGACGGCTCAGAGTATATCTGTCTTTAGGAGGAAGCATTCATGACAGCACATAGGATTTAACAACAACTGAAATAACTTTTTGTATGTATGAATAATATACTGTATTTTAGCAACTACACACTACATTTCAAAATATCTGAATATAAAATAAATGTTTGTTTTTTTAACTTTTAAAAGACTATTTTTTAGCACACTTTACCAGGGTTTTACAAACCAAGAGTAGTTCAGTGAAACACCTCTTGTAACCCTTTTGAGGATGTTTGTCATAGATCCTTTGGTTGTTGTTATTTAGTGGCATAGATCAATGAGTTCCTTTTGCTGATGTCAGCAATCACTGTGTAGCCTTTTAGTGGCAAAGTGTAGGATCAAAATCCCACATTATCTTATTTATAATATAAATATATTGAACCCCATAAAGATTAGATAGAAAACTAAACTGGTAGGTTGTTTGGAAAACAGGTTTTTGTATAATGAAAGGTAACATGGTTGAATAATTTAAGTAAGAGTAGTTTAAAAATAAAAAATTGTGAGCGTCATTGTAGGGATTAATAAAGAGAGCAGCAGATAATGATGAGAGGTGAAGATAGCAGAACTGAGAATGCAACTGTTAATTCTTATTATAATAAGAGAGGACATGAAGATTTTTAGATTTTTGTTTTAAAAAGGTGGTCCTGAAATAAATACTTTGATCAAATTTGGCAATGAGAAAAGTGTTAAAGAAGAGTACGGGAGCTGGTACCAGGGAAGAATACTGAAGGAGTGAGTAAATGTGCAGGGGGGAACCAAGAGGGCAGCATCTTCTAGGTCATAAGAGTGGGGAATGTCTAGGATGTGAAGTAAAGGTAATTAATATTTTGACTTAACTGCAAAAAGTAGTTTGGCTGACTATAGAGATTGGATGTCAGATTAGAGTAAGTTGAATGAATAGTTAGAGAAACTATAAATTTGTAGACTAATCTATCAAGTAACTTGCAGGTTACTGGGAATAAAGAAATTGAGTGGTAGTCATCTAGTGCTCTTGCAAACAGATAACATTCTTGCACAACTGCTGTCATTAAGTGCTCCAGAAATGGGCCGGCTCCAAAGCATACATCCCTGCTTTTCAGAAAAAGAGAACAAGAGAACGAAGAAAAATTGATAATATAAGTAAATTAGAAAGTTGTTTTAAAATCGCATGCTCTAGCTGAATCATGAAAGAATATATTTTGGTTTCATATCCCTTTAAGCTATAAATTCTACCCAACATCTAAACAGTAAGCAAATATACAATAACAGCCCATGTAAGAGGAACCAGGCAGTTTATATCAAATCAGTAGCACAGCATTAACTGGTAAGTAAGTATAAACACTATTGTTCATGTGGAGCCAGTACAGACTACTAACCAACTTTGGTTCCTTGCTAGGGCTTTATTATTGAACACCACTCAAGCATATATAGTAATGTTCTTTTTTATGTTTGACACACAGATCTGCGTACGTGTCTGGGGGAAGTTTCAAGGCCTTATCACATAAATGATGCTGTATGACCCAATGGTCCAGATTGAGAGAAACAGGCATTAACCCCTCAAGAGTAATATCAATCTGTTCAGGAGTAGATGCAAAATGTGTTCTTAAAGATCTTAGGATAAGATTAACCCTAGGTTAGCTGATAAATGATAGATTTAGTCGGAGAACCAGAAGGGGAACGGAGTAAACAAACCCAGAACCAGGAGGCAAGTCCCCTTCAATCAGAAGTCCCAATACAAAAAGAACTAAATAAGACAGAACTAAATATTATCAATCTCTCTGATAAAATTCTTACATCACACCAGATATCTGTCCTCAAAAAGGGCCTATCTTTTATACCCACACTGAAGTTTAATAAATTCGAGGCAATCAAAGATACCCATTTATTTGTTCGCAAGATTCTTTTGAAAAAATATTTCAGTAACTCTGAGAAAGATATATTAGATACTGCCGATATGGCAGCAATAAATGATTTAATTTCTTTACTAGAGGAAGAGAATGATGTATTAGAAGAAGAAGAGGATAATAATTGGCGCAAAATTCTCAAAGCAAAGTCCAAATTTGTACCCCCTAATAATACGTCCTTTAATATACTAACTTTGTTAAACTTAGTATGCCAAAACATCCTATGTATCCTGGCTAATGAAGATAAAATTAGGGACAATCTATCTAAAGATGAAAACATGGCATTAAAAAAACTAGAAAAAATAGTTGATGTTCAGATAAAAAGTAGTGATAAAGGAGGTAATATTGTAATTTGGCCGAATACTATGTATTTAGAAGAAGCCAAACGCCAACTTAATAATCCCCAGAATTATAAAAAGCTTCTATGCAATCCAACTTAAATGTTTTTAAGCAGTTATAATGTACTCATTCAATCAGCTTTTGCCAAAGGAATTATAGGTCAAAAGGAATTTAACTTTTTAGAAGTAAAACAACCAAGAATAGCCACATTGTATTTGCTGCCTAAGATACATAAAAATATACTTAAACCACCGGGTAGACCAATTGTATCAGGCATTGGCTCCCTAACAGAAAAGGCAAGCAAATATGTGGATTCAAGATTAAGACATATTGTTGAATCCCTTCCCTCTTATATTAGGGACACCATGCATATACTCAATAAAATCAATGAAATCAACATCGATACTGATTCCCTGTTTGTAACTTGCGATGTAGAACCACTCTACACTAGCATAAAAATACAATGGGGGTGTAAGGGGATTTTGTACTTCTTAGCCAAGGAGACTATTTGTGCTCCAACATACGCAAACATATATCTGGGCTGGTGGGAAGAAACAGTGGTGTTTAACGACAGTCTTAAATACCTTACTAAGTATATATCCCACTGGTCCAGATATAAAGACAACATATTCTTCGTATGGAAAGGCCCAGAAAATTTACTTTCAGATTTCATTAATATACTGAATGATAATCCATTTGGATTGTATCTTACATCGACAATAGGAAAAACCAAGGTAGAATTCTTAGATATTTACATTCATAAGGCTAATACAAAAATTGAGACAGATGCGTATAGAAAACCGACAGCGACTAATAATATACTCCACGCAAGTAGCCATCATCACCCATCAACAATCAGAGGTTTACCAATGGGTGAATATATACGCCTAAGAAGAAATTGTAGTACTGTTGAGAATTTTAAAAAAGCTGCTAGAGATCTAAGTCAAAGACTACTGGGAAGAGGCTATTCTAAGAAATTATTAGCAAAAGCTTATAATAGAGCATTAAACAGAAATAGGAATGAGTTACTGACTCCCAAATTAAAGGAGACTAATACCCCCCTTCGGTTCATATCTACATACTCACCTGAAAAGGACAAGATTACCAATATTCTCAAGAAGCACTGGCATATCCTGAAAACAGACAAACTACTTAAACCATTACTACCTGATAGACCTTTAGTTACATATAGAAGAGCCAATAATATTAGCGACACACTTTTTTACAGGAATGCTAAGAAAGCTCCACTATATAAAGGTTCTATTGCTTGTGGAAACTGTAAAGTTTGCCAGCATATTATTAAAAGACAAAAAGTAGTGGACAGATTTGGAAATATGTGGACCATTAAAGAGCATATCAACTGTAAAAGTGCTGCGGAATCTGTTGGTGCTCTACAAATACCTGATAATAATAATAATAATAAAAGCACTAACGTCATTTATTGCATATCCTGCAATTGTAACCTATTCTATGTAGGTATGACTACATGAAACCTAGGGAAACGTATGACAGAGCATCTGAGCAATATAAGGACGGCCCATAATGATGTAGAACATAAAAAACAAATTAAAGTGTGGCTAAACACTTTCTACAATTCCATAACGGGAAAACCAATACTATGAAATGTTGGGGGTTAGAGAGATTGAGAGAACATGAAATATTGGGTATATATCTAGAACAATCTTTCTGACTACGCATATAAGTTATATCAGTATCATGTATTTACGTGGTCTAACATTGTAGGAATGCCTATCGTGTTATTAGTAATGATAATAGATATTGTAACATTCCTGTGACAACTTTCCTAAAATAGACCACACTTATTTTAAATATCCCTTAAGACCTCTAATAGAATCTCCATACTTTATGAAATAGTTGTTATTATAAGGTCTCTATAGGTAATAGCAAACTGTTGAATATTACCATCTATACATTTGTTATGATTATTATATTAGAATATATTATTCCTCTGCTACTCCAATATATATCAGGTAGTGATAGTACTATGGCTTTATTTAGAAGCTTATCAGTACTAAATGCACACATGAAACTCACTCTATTAGAATTCTAGATAATGTGAGCATTATGTTATAGGTTTTAAATTAGACCCTTACAGTAAGATAGAATACATATAGTACATGCAATATCATCCAAGTACTATTGGTTTAGATGCTATTTATAGCATTGAAGATCTAGTATGTAAAACTGATTTATTGCAATATTTTATATAGACCACTCAATTAGTATAAGCAGTATCATATATACAATAAGACGCTTACCACTAACCATTTTTGATCTTTTTATCTCATGATATTTAATCTACTTAAGAAATATATCGGAGTCCAGAATTAAGCTGGTATATCAGCATAGGAATTAACTATATAATCTAATCATATCTCATACAACTATCTTAGGCCTAGATTTAGAGTTTGGCTCCTAACGCTTGTTTTTTTACGGACTCCGGTATTTAGAGTTCAGTTACCGACACTCAAAAATCACCCAACGCACAAATCTCTACCGACAGCTCAAACCCAGTAGTTAACATATACCGACAAAATAAATATCCACGAATCACAAATCAAATATTACACAAAGTACACTTACACTCATACAAACACTACACTATATTTATTTTTCAGATTTAATAATTTTTCATCAAAATACAAAGGATCAAAGTTGCGAGATCTCGGGTGTTAGAAAAAAAAACAACACAAATCCATTTTCCCATTGACTTACATTGACACACGGGAAAAGACCCTCATATAGCTACATCTAACTAATAAGATTATCACAAACATACACTCATCGATGCATACAAACAATATACACCACATTACATACACAAAAAAGTTATTTATTACAAAATGAACACGATTTAGTTACTTTTTCACACAAGCTCATGACGTCACTCACTTTACGAGAAAAACCAGTCTTTGAAAAAAATGTGTCCAAAATTTTGAGCCTCCATTGACTTCTATGGGGAAGACGTGCTCGTTCACGCGACAGACAGATTTCCCTAACGCACGCAAATAGCGTAGACAAAAAAACTCCAAATACCAGCGCTAGAAATAGGAAAAAAATACATGCTTTTCTGCGTTAGATCCAGCTATGATAAATAGATAAAGAAATGACTATTTCCCTATGGTGGACTTATGGATTGTACTTATTGAATATTCACAACAGCATTAAATTGTTTCATACTTTTATATTACATCAACTACAAATCAACATCACTAGTAACAAACTTTTTTAACAAAAAAATCACATTTAAACGGACACAAAAATAATTTAAACTTTTCAGAATTCACAAACAGTACACAATGGGAAACACCTCTCATTTACCTTTATTATTGCATTTCATTTATTCAACTCATATGCTTGCAGCAACTGCATATCTACATAGGCTTAACACATCATCAGTCATGGATGCACATACATTACTTTTAGCATTCACTCATACATGTGCATTCAAATGATGGGGGAAAAACACATTACATTCTCTCTAGGAATCACAAAACACACAACTTTTAACATCATGATTCCATCACAATAAACCATTAGGAATTACGTACAAGAAGAACATCATTACACCAGATTACAGATGTCACTTTATGGGAAGGAACAACAATGCCAGACCGCTATATAGAAGTCAGCATATGTGGGACACAATCACAATATATACGTATATGTACATAACACGCATCACCCATCACGCAACCACAAAGCACACATTTAGATTTTATTCAGCACACAATAACAATGTAGCACAATACAACAACACAATGAGGATTTCAGAACTACATAGGCAGGTTAATAATATGATGACGTCATTAGAAGATTCAACCATACACATTACAGATTCACTACTGTACCGCCCCTTTCTAAACTTTAACACTCAATACTACAATACAACATATACGTAAATAACAGTTTGGAACAGCATTATTAGGGAGATTTGAATGGGACAATTAATAAATATTGTCAGATCGCAAATCACTTATATATATAATACTACAGATGACAGCCGGAAGTTATTCAGTATTAGTGCCATTTGAATGGGACGCATACAATATTGACAGCTCGGCTATCACTTATATATACAATACTACAGATGGCAGATGGGAAGTTCGGGATTATTATTGCGATTTGAAAGGGACGCATACAATATTGACAGCTCGGCAATCACTTATATATACAATACTACAGATGACAGCCGGAAGTTATTCAGCATTAGTGCGATTTTAAAGGGACGCATACAATATTGACAGCTCGGCAATCACTTATATATACAATACTACAGATGGCAGACGGGAAGTTCTGAATTATTATTGCGATTTTAAAGGGACGCATACAATATTGACATCTCGGCAGTCACTTATAAATTCAATACTACAGATGGCAGACGGGAAGTTCTGAATTATTATTGCGATTTTAAAGGGACGCGTACAATATTGACAGCTCGGCAATCACTTATATATACAATACTACAGATGGCAGACGGGAAGTTCAGAATTATTATTGCGATTTTAAAGGGACGCGTACAATATTGACAGCTCGCCAATCACTTATATATACAATACTACAGATGGCAGATGTTACTTTATCGTTTTCAAACAATGTTGCAGCAACATTGATCGATCACATTCGATGCACATTATACACAACTATGCACTTTCATTCATGTTAGCCTGGACGTGTGCTTGTTACTATAAGATCGCGTTTAAGAAATATTGATTACGCATATGATCAAACATTACAAACATGCACTGTATGTGTGATATTTGACACTTTCACATTGAGATTCATTGTGGGAAAACAACATTTCAGCAAACAACAAAAAAACGCCCACTGTGAAAGCATTTGCGCCGCTCACATACAAACAAGTGAATACAATCAGCAATCATTACAAACTCACTACCATTGGACTAATTGTACTATAAATCCCCCAAACAACATGGCCAATGCATCACTTGTGATCCACATCAAATCAAGTGCATACCTTGTTACGCTGTTTTGAAAGATGGATGACGATGACATGGTAGACACTGCTGGTGCTGCTATTGGCGAACTAGCTGTTGATCGAATCAGGCAGCCTCGGTGGCTCAGACTGAGACGAAGGGGTCGTCTGGTTCGAGGTCCTCGTGTCTACAGGGTGAGACCCACCTTGGAAAACATGAGCGACTTTGAGGTTTATGATAAGTATCGGCTCAATCGCGAACAGCTCATTGGCCTTTACGATCTTCTTAAACCTCATTTGGAGCCACGTATAAGAATAAGGACTGCTGTTCCCGGCATGAGTAAGATGCTAAGTTGTCTATACGTCCTGGCCTCCGGGAGTTTTCAATCCGGAGAAATGTACATGCATGGCCTGGCTCAAGGTACATTCTCTGTGGTGTTTGATAACTTTCTGGACGCCATGGTACGTATCAGTAAGCAATACATAGGATTCCCACAAAATGATGGTGATTGGAGGCGCCTGAAGCGGGAATCCTTTGATATTGCTCAATTGCCCAATGTCTTGGGAGCCATAGATTGTACCCACATTGCGCTGCGTGCTCCAATTGCTGACTTGCCCTTCAGAAATCACAAACATTTTCATAGCCTCAACGTGCAGTATGTTTGTGATGCACAGATGAGGATTATGCATGTGTGTGCGAAATTTGGAGGAGCTCGTCATGATGCCCGCATCCTCGCTCAGTCGTCCATGTGGAGACCGTTTGAGGAAAGACAAATGCCCCCTGGGTATCTCGTTGGTGAGTATTTGTGCACAACATGGTTAATTAGTTTGACAATTGCCACTGTAGTTTTAAAATGTTAGCGTAATGTTCAGCTATAGGATGCAATTTAACCATTTATTTTTTTTCAAGCAAATGTCTAGTTTTAGTTCAATGCAGATATGTAGCATGTCTTACCTTAAATGCTCAGATAAAGAATGCAATGTAACCATTTAGTTGCCATTTTACACAAGGTCTGGTTTAGGAGAAATATGCATATGTAGCATGTCTTAGCTGAAATGGGAAGATATTAGCTAATGCAATTTAACCATGTCATTGTCTCTTTCCGCTAATGTCTAGTTTTAGTTCAATGCAGATATGTAGCATGTCTTACCTTAAATGCTTGGATAGAGAATGCAATGTAACCATTTAGTTGCCATTTTACACAAGGTCTGGTTTAGGAGAAATACGCATATGTAGCATGTCTTGGCTGAAATGGGAAGATATTAGCTAATACAATTTAACCATGTCATTGTCTCTTTCCGCTAATGTCTAGTTTTAGTTCAATGCAGATATGTAGCATGTCTTACCTTAAATGCTCAGATAGAGAATGCAATGTAACCATTTAGTTGCCATTTTACACAAGGTCTGGTTTAGGAGAAATACGCATATGTAGCATGTCTTGGCTGAAATGGGAAGATATTAGCTAATGCAATTTAACCATGTCATTGTCTCTTTCCGCTAATGTCTAGTTTTAGTTCAATGCAGATATGTAGCATGTCTTACCTTAAATGCTCAGATAGAGAATGCAATGTAACCATTTAGTTGCCATTTTACACAAGGTCTGGTTTAGGAGAAATACGCATATGTAGCATGTCTTGGCTGAAATGGGAAGATATTAGCTAATGCAATTTAACCATGTCATTGTCTCTTTCCGCTAATGTCTAGTTTTAGTTCAATGCAGATATGTAGCATGTCTTACCTTAAATGCTCAGATAGAGAATGCAATGTAACCATTTAGTTTGCATTTTACACAAGGTTTGGTTTAGGAGAAATATGCATATGTAGCATGTCTTAGCTGAAATGGGAAGATAGAGAATAATATTTAATTAGATTATTCTTTTAAAAAATAAACATTTGTTAGTGGATTATCATGTACAAAAACTTTTATTGGACTCAAAATACTATTTTGATGATTCAGTTTTAATTATGTTCTGTTCATCATTTATAGGTGATTCTGGGTACATGAGCCGGCCTTGGCTTATTACCCCCTTGCGTAGCCCGACTGATATGTCTGAGGAGCGCTACAATAGGGCTTATAAGAGAACCAGGGCGGTGGTTGAACGAATGTTCGGGCTCCTGAAGATGAGGTTCAGGTGCCTGGACAGGTCGGGACTCGGGAGGAGCCCTCCAGTACAACCCAAAGAAGGTGGCTAAGATCGTTATAGCCTGTAGTGTCCTGCATAATATTGCACAGCGGGCTGGGATGCTGCAGGGCGTCCAGGTGCACCGAAACCTCCTCAGAGATGAGGAGGATGATCCTGTTCTAGAGGGGCCATTCCGGGACGAGGGGCTCAATGTCAGAGCAGACATCATCAACCGCCACTTTAGACGGTAAATAATAGAAGTTAGACTGGAGTATTGTCAATAGATGTGAACGCTAGGGAAATGACAAGTAGAGAATTGTGCAAACATGTTAGGATTGTTCATCAAATGCTAAAAATGGGTTTGATTTCTTAATATAGGTGATGCTCTGGTCATTGGGTCCTGTAGCGAGTCTTTGCCACCTGGTTTTTAAAGAGGACATCAGCTGGTAAGTATAAATGTATGGACTGTTGCTGGCATGAATTGTACACAAATACATCATATGGCATACATTTTCTAAACTAGTATTTAGTTTACACATTACTTAAAATGTAAATACTCAGAAAGGGATCCTCTAGCATAACTATTCTCTAGCATGACTATGGTTCAATGTCACACATTAGAGGTTTGTTCTGCTCAATATGACTCATCTTCACACTTGATAGAACATAACACAAGATGCTACACATGCTTAGTAAGCTAGTGACAGAAATATATTCAGAAATGGGGGGTGGGAGAGGGGTACAGAACTGATTCACACACTTGTATTAGTAATTTTAAAAAACAATTTTATGCCATTAGGGAGATGACTTCATGTAAAGACTGAAAGGGAAGAATTCGAAGAATGACAGTGAAGAATTCCCAGAGTGACAGTGGAAAAAGACAAGATTGAAATTGAAGAATACCAATGGGATCATGTCTGGCATTATCTTTCAAATCTGCTGACCTTGAAAACCATACAAAGACATGTTCACATGGTAAGTGCCAACTATTTGATAGAATAAGGCTGTGGAGGCATCCTATTGGAGACACTTAGATTATTTTCTAATTTTTAGATGGTATTTCACAGTCCTCTATTTTTGAAATGATGAATAAGACACCTATTGAAGATCAACTGTTTACCCCTGAATTGACTTTCAAAGACCATGCATTATCCAGGTTGGTGTACCAATGCATGCTAGTTAAGAATCACAGGAAGAATGTCGAATATTAGTAGCTTACATACATTAGTCATATTTAGTTCGTAATTAGATATTTAGGTATCACAATCAGACACTTAGATGATTTTACTTTTTTAGATGGTATTTCAGTCCTCTATTTTATGAAATTATGAATAAGACACCTATTGAAGATCAACTGTTTACCCCTGAATTGACTTTCAAAGACCATGCATTATCCAGGTTGGTTTACCAATGCATGCTAGTTAAGAATCACAGGAAGAATGTCGAATATTAGTAGCTTACATACATTAGTCATATTTAGTTCATAATTAGATATTTAGGTATCACAATCAGACACTTAGATGATTTTACTTTTTTAGATGGTATTTCAGTCCTCTTTTTTATGAAATGATGAATAAGACACCTATTGAAGATCAACTGTTTACCCCTGAATTGACTTTCAAAGACCATGCATTATCCAGGTTGGTTTAACAATGCATGCTAGTTAAGAATCACAGGAAGAATGTCGAATATTAGTAGCTTACATACATTAGTCATATTTAGTTCATAATTAGATATTTAGGTATCACAATCAGACACTTAGATGATTTTACTTTTTTAGATTGGATTTTCAGTCCTCTATTTATGAAATGATGAATAAGACACCTATTGAAGATCAACTGTTTACCCCTGAAATGACTTTCAAAGACCATGCCTTATCCAGGTTGGTTTACCAATGCATGCTAGTTAAGAATCACAGGAAGAATGTCGAATATTAGTAGCTTACATACATTAGTCAGACTTAGTTCATAATTAGATATTTAGGTATCACAATCAGAAAAAGGAATACATATTATAGTTGATATAGAGGTATTTGAATGGACATGAAATATTACATTTATGTTCAGCATACATATATATTTATTATTGGAATGTGATATACATTATTATGTATAATTAGAAATTCTGATATTTAAATTTAATTTTTATTACACAATATAATGGTGTATGTTTATTTTATTTATTTTTAAATTTAAATCATAAATATCTTGATAAAATGTTGCACATAGTTAGAGCATAGACACAAGATGATATTTGACAACGTGTGTATTAACTTTGTAAAATTTTGTTTTTTAATTTCAGATTGTCATCTGATGACTTCCAGGAATATTTTTTTGTTTTTGTTTTTGTTTAAAAAACTTTTTATTTTTAAATGGTAATAATCAACATTTTATTATTAAATACACTCTTTTGAACAGATTATAATAAATATCCATATAATCTGTCAATAAAAAACAATTTGACTCCCATGACTGGTAGTTGTCTATTTGACAAGCACATGCATAAGATGAAATTATGCATTAATTTTAGAAAATCCACTGATTCAGAGAATATTAAATTAAACTATCTTTTTTAAATTAATTGGGGAGTGAGATCCATCGATGCTTTTCTTTTGAAATTCTTAGATGTTAAAATAATTTAGGATATGTAGTCAGAATTTGACCTATTTTTTTTCATTTCACTTTTAAAAAGGGGAAGTGGTTCACTTACATTAAAGTGACAGTGTTGTTGAATGTAAAATAAATTTTATAAGATCTTGTATCTTCCTTAGGTATGTCAAAACATTATTTTATTAAATTTATAAATATTTACATTTATAAATGGTAGGTCATTTAACTTCATATTTTTCACAAGCTAGTTATTGGATGCCATGTTAATAGATTTTATTTTCTAGTGGAGTCATTTAAAGGGACATTTAACTATAGTTATTAATATTATGTAGTTTTTAAAATCTTACCTCTTGGGTTAGACATCACATATCTATATATTTTAATTCCCCTTTAGTTTCTTTCTACAATGTTAAATCAACATTCCGAATGTTTTGGTCCTTAAAGGGACATTCACAAAGTATATTGTGTATTGATTTTTAAAAAATCATAAAAGAATTTAAACATATTTAGAAAGTACTATATAATTACATTCAGTCTTTAAATATACTTCGAAAAATATACATCAATGCACATATCTTAGTCAATTACATAAGGCATCTATGTGCAACCAACAATCAGCATCAAAATAGCCTATGTAGATATGTATTTAATCCAAGAATATATATAATTACAATCTAATGATTGAATACCAAAACATATTAAGTTGTTCAAATATTATAATCTTATCCAAAATTCATAAATAAGATATAGCTTAATGTCCCTCTAAGCTGAAGACTGCGAAATACACCCATTACAATATATATTTCAGTCAGTGTGTAAAACAATCCAGAAGTTAATCTAAATATGCTTTACTCATATGTTATACTAATTTAGCAAAAGGAAGGTGCCTAGGTTTATGATTTTTCAAGCATTATTGTGAAATGTCTCTTTAAAGGGACATGAACTCAAAATATACTTAAAGAGAGACAGTTAAAAAATTAATGATTTATACATTCTGAATGAGTATTCTATTTTAAGCAACTTTATAAATTGTCTAATATTATCAATGTTCCTCATGATGTTGCTATCATTACTTTAAAAATAAGGCATTAAATTGATAATTTATTTGCTTCAGTACTCTGGACAGAACTTGTTTTTTTTGGTTGGATTAATTTATCCAACAATCATCAAGGACAACCCAGGTTTTTTGCAAACATTTGCTCGTAATCTAAAATATCATTATTGATTTGCAAAGAAAGATAACAAGATAATTCTTAAAATTTGAGAATCGGATTAAATTATAAAGTTGCTTAACATTTCATGCTCAATCTGAATCACGAACGCTAAATTTGTTTGGACAGTGTCCCTTTAAGAGATTTAAAGAGTGTATTTACTTCTCTTCTTATCTTGACATACTTTGCTTGAAAAGCATATCGAGATAGGCTCAGTAGATGAAGATTGGTGGATGCACAGAGATGCCTTATGTGATTGGCTCTACCATGTGCATTTAAATTTCTTCTGTTGAGGATATCTAAATACTAAGATAAATTGAGTTACATTTTAAAGTCTTAACAATTTTCTATCTCTACAGATCATTTGATACAATTGTTTTTTGTAATGTCTATTTAAAAATAAAGACGCCATTGCACAATAACATATATGAGCAGTTCAGACAAATACAAGCTTGAGGTTTATTTACTAATAACAAACAAACCTGTAGTTTAACATCTATAAACAGATTATCCAAGTTACTGACATTATAACCTGAATTTGAACATTCAGAAATGTTGCGTGGGAAATGGATCTTGAAATACCAGATTTGCATCTTTAAACATTAGAGTCTAATGTCACGCAATAGCACACAATCAATGTGCATTATGAAATACATTTAATAGAGCAATGTCAATACTTCACAATAAGTCAACAAATTGATTTTATGAACAATAAAGACATACAATATTAAATGTGTATTTGTATTAAAGAAACAGACCGTTATTAAACCGAAAAATGTATACAACATTTAATAATGTGACAGTATTAGATTTTAAAGATAATGTAAACATTAATATTTAACGGATCACGGATATTAAATCTGCGTCACACATATCCGCATGACAGGCCCATGAGTTACAAATAAATCTACATGAAAAATGAAGTAACAGCACCACCAGGAGGTATGTGTAAGGAAGTTACTAAGATATGAAACATTAAGGAACGGCCAATCAGAGTTCATCACACAAACACAACTTGAGTCCGGATGGTCTCACAGACATTCTAACAATATTTCAAACTTTTATCCAATCAGATGTACCGATAACTTGTCCCATGGTGCATCTCATGTTTACTTCACCATATAAAAGTCCATTACACGTTGCCATCTTTGTCAGTTCTCTAATGCCTGCAGGCAGTTTATATTATTATAATATATTTATTGGACAACCCAGCAGGCATGTCATCTCCCAGGTTCACCAAGCAGGAGAGCGCTGCACTGGTCCAGGCCGTCAAGGACTTTTATCCCCAGCTGTTTGGGAACAAGAGGAGGTCGACAGATGCGCCTGTTAAGAAGGCCCTCTGGGAGTCTATCACCAATGCGGTTAAATTGGTGTGTGGCGTCCAGAGGAGCCAGGATCAAATCATGAGGAGATTCGAAGATATGAGGTTGCGCTTGACAAAAAAAGTCAACCTCATAAGGGACTGGGTACAAGCCCGTAAAAGAGGGGGCCAAAAAAAGGCCCCACGGAAACTATACCTACTCCCTTATGAGGTGACTTTATGTGAGCTCCTCAATCTCCGGGTCCCCAAAAGATTTAGATCCTCGCCATCCTCGGCCTCCTCTTCTTCCCTCCCAGCTGCGGGATCTGAAAGTCCTGACGCGGGGGCCAGGGCAGCTGCTTCTCCGTCCGGTGGCCTGGGAGGAGATGAAAGAGAATCTGAACCAGGTAACTATCCAACTTCATATAATATCTTAATATTTGATTAGAATTTTAGAAAATGTGTATATAGTCAGATACTAAACCTATACAGATCTCACAACATACACTACATATGATGTTTAGATATCTGATTTTAGATTAGTGACACATGAAATAGGAATGATGTTTCTTGCGCTCTACAGAATATGCGTCACAGAGCGAAAATTGAATTGCGCATACATGTTAACATGGGTTTGCTGTAAGTGGCATTGCTTTATACATGTTGGTCAAATGACGGATGTGTAATTCCGCTTGGAATCATTGCGCAATGATCGCGAAAATTAGAATTGCGCATACACGTTAACATGGGTTTGCTGTAAGTGGCATTGCTTTATACATGTTGGTCAAATGACGGATGTGTAATTCCGCTTGGAATCATTGCGCAATGATCGCGAAAATTAGAATTGCGCATACACGTTAACATGGGTTTGCTGTAAGTGGCATTGCTTTATACATGTTGGTCAAATGACGGATGCGTAATTCCGCTTGGAATCATTGCGCAATGATCGCGAAAATTAGAATTGCGCATACACGTTAACATGGGTTTGCTGTAAGTGGCATTGCTTTATACATGTTGGTCAAATGACGGATGCGTAATTCCGCTTGGAATCATTGCGCAATGGTCGCGAAAATTAGAATTGTGCATACACGTTAACATGGGTTTGCTGTAAGTGGCATTGCTTTATTCATGTTGGTCAAAATGAAATGTGAATTATTATATATGTGAAGAATACAGTATTCTTATTTTCAATATTATACATAATAAAAAAATAGCAGAATCCAAAAAATAATAACATATGCCCATCAATTGATGAGAATGAAATAACACAAAAAAATAATTAAAGCTAGAGTAAACAACACAACTGATTGAAAATAAGAGTACAGGATATATTTATCATGAATTTAATTGAGGAAACAATTAACTCATGGGACTACCAAAAGATTAATAGTTTTTAATTGATTTGCTAATAATGTAAAGATTTTAAACATGGCATGATTTGTATTAATGATATCCAATCCTCATTCAATATATTACAGATCTGGATGTTGGTGCTGGATCCTCAAGCCAGGGCTTGTCACAGTATGGTATGTCTCATTTTAATTGACATTTGTCTTAGAAACATGGACAGAACATTACATACTAAATCCACATTGTTCAATATTTATATGTATCTGCAAAATGGATTAGTAAAATATTTACAAATAAGAATAAAAAAAAACAACAACATAGGATTAGATTGTAAGACAAATCTGATTTTTTTTCAAATTTAAAATATCCCATCTATTCTGGATATCTTAATTTTAATGTAAGATTCTTTGAATGTCCAATTTATATTCTTCCCTTGTGTATTGCTTAATCTTATTTGTATACATTTTGAAAAAATTCACACACTTTTGCATATGATTTGCCCCCCACAACGTCGCCGACACCTGCCTACACTTATTAACCCCTAATCTGCCGAGAGGACCTGAGCGCTACTATAATAAAGTTATTAACCCCTAATCCGCCTCACTAACCCTATCATAAATAGTATTAACCCCTAATCTGCCCTCCCTAACATCGCCAACACCTAACTTCAATTATTAACCCCTAATCTGCCGACCGAATCTCGCCGCTACTGTAATAAATGTATTAACCCCTAAAGCTAAGTCTAACCCTAACACTAACACCCCCCTAAATTAAATATAATTTTAATCTAACGAAATTAATTAACTCTTATTAAATAAATTATTCCTATTTAAAGCTAAATACTTACCTGTAAAAAAAATCCTAATATAGCTACAATATAAATAATAATTACATTGTAGCTATTTTAGGATTAATATTTATTTTACAGGCAACTTGGTAATTATTTTAACTAGGTACAATAGCTATTAAATAGTTAAGAACTATTTAATAGTTACCTAGTTAAAATAATTACAAAATTACCTGTAAAATAAGTCCTAACCTAAGTTATAATTAAACCTAACACTACACTATCAATAAATAAATTAAATACAATTTCTACAAATAACTACAATTACATAAACTAACTAAAGTACAAAAAATAAAAAAGAACTAAGTTACAAAAAATAAAAAAATATTTACAAACATAAGAAAAATATTACAACAATTTTAAACTAATTACACCTACTCTAAGCCCCCTAATAAAATAACAAAGACCCCCAAAATAAAAAAATGCCCTACCCTATTCTAAATTAATACATTTAAAAGCTCTTTTACCTTACCAGCCCTGAACAGGGCCCTTTGCGGGGCATGCCCCAAGAAAATCAGCTCTTTTGCCTGTAAAAAAACCCATACAATACCCCCCCCAACATTACAACCCACCACCCACATACCCCTAATCTAACCCAAACCCCCCTTAAATAAACCTAACACTAAGCCCCTGAAGATCTTCCTACCTTGTCTTCACCTCACCGGGTATCACCGATCGGTCCTGGCTCCGATATCTTCATCCAACCCAAGCGGGGGCTAGACATCCACTGAAGAAGTCCAGAAGAGGGTCCAAAGTCTTCCTCCTATCCGGCAAGAAGAGGACATCCGGACCGGCAAACATCTTCATCCAAGCGGCATCTTCGATCTTCTTCCATCTGGTGCGGAGCGGGTCCATGTTGAAGCAGCCGACGCGGATCCATCCTCTTCTTCCGGCGTCTCCCGACGAATGACGGTTCCTTTAAGGGACGTCATCCAAGATGGCGTCCCTCGAATTCCGATTGGCTGATAGTATTCTATCAGCCAATCGGAATTAAGGTAGGAATATTCTGATTGGCTGATGGAATCAGCCAATCAGAATCAAGTTCAATCCGATTGGCTGATCCAATCAGCCAATCAGATTGAGCTCGCATTCTATTGGCTGTTCCGATCAGCCAATAGAATGCGAGCTCAATCTGATTGGCTGATTGGATCAGCCAATCGGATTGAACTTGATTCTGATTGGCTGATTCTATCAGCCAATCAGAATATTCCTACCTTAATTCCGATTGGCTGATAGAATACTATCAGCCAATCGGAATTTGAGGGACGCAATCTTGGGTGACGTCATTTAAAGGAACCGTCATTCGTCGTTCAGTCGTCGGCCAGGATGGATGTTCCGCGGTGGAGGTCTTCAGGATGCTGCCTCTTCGCTCCGGATGGATGCCGCTTGGATGAAGACTTCAATCGGATGGAAGACCTCTTCTGGCCCGCTTGGATGAAGACTTCAGCCGGATCATGGACCTCTTCAGCCCCCCGCTTGGGCTTGGATTAGGACATCGGAGGAGCTCTTCTGGAACGATCGGTGAACCTGGTATGGTGAAGACAAGGTAGGATGATCTTCAGGGGCTTAGTGTTAGGTTTATTTAAGGGGGGTTTGGGTTAGATTAGGGGTATGTGGGTGGTGGGTTGTAATGTTGGGGGGGGGGTATTGTATGTTTTTTTTTACAGGCAAAAGAGCTGAATTTCTTGGGGCATGCCCCGCAAAGGGCCCTGTTCAGGGCTGGTAAGGTAAAAGAGCTTTTAAATGTATTAATTTAGAATAGGGTAGGGCATTTTTTTATTTTGGGGGTCTTTGTTATTTTATTAGGGGGCTTAGAGTAGGTGTAATTAGTTTAAAATTGTTGTAATATTTTTCTTATGTTTGTAAATATTTTTTTTTTTTTGTAACTTAGTTCTTTTTTATTTTTTGTACTTTAGTTAGTTTATGTAATTGTAGTTATTTGTAGAAATTGTATATAATTTATTTATTGATAGTGTAGTGTTAGGTTTTATTGTAGGTAATTGTAGGTATTTTATTTAATTAATTTATTGATAGGGTAGTGTTAGGTTTAATTATAACTTAGGTTAGGACTTATTTTACAGGTAATTTTGTTATTATTTTAACTAGGTAACTATTAAATAGTTCTTAACTATTTAATAGCTATTGTACCTGGTTAAAATAAATACAAAGTTACCTGTAAAATAAATATAAATCCTAAAATAGCTACAATATAATTATAATTTATAGTGTAGCTATATTAGGATTAATTTTACAGGTAAGTATTTAGCTTTAAATAGGAATAATTTATTTAATAAGAGTTAATTAATTTTGTTAGATTAAAATTATATTTAACTTAGGGGGGTGTTAGAGTTAGGGTTAGACTTAGCTTTAGGGGTTAATACATTTATTAGAATAGCGGTGAGCTCCGGTCGGCAGATTAGGGGTTAATAATTGAAGTTAGGTATCGGCGATGTTAGGGAGGGCAGATTAGGGGTTAATACTATTTATGATAGGGTTAGTGAGGCGGATTAGGGGTTAATAACTTTATTATAGTAGCGCTCAGGTCCGCTCGGCAGATTAGGGGTTAATAAGTGTAGGCAGGTGTCGGCGACGTTGAGGGGGGCTGATTAGGGGTTAATAAATATAATATAGGGGTCGGCGGTGTTAGGGGCAGCAGATTAGGGGTACATAAGGATAACGTAGGTGGCGGCGCTTTGCGGTCGGCAGATTAGGGGTTAATTATTGTAAGTAGCTGGCGGCGACGTTGTGGGGGGCAGGTTAGGGGTTAATAAATATAATATAGGGGTCGGCGGTGTTAGGGGCAGCAGATTAGGGGTACATAGGGATAATGTAAGTTGCGGCGTTTTACGGAGCGGAAGATTAGGGGTTAATAATAATATGCAGGGGTCAGCGATAGCGGGGGCGGCAGATTAGGGGTTAATAAGTGTAAGGGTAGGGGTGTTTAGACTCGGGGTACATGTTAGAGTGTTAGGTGTAGACGTAGGAAGTGTTTCCCCATAGGAAACAATGGGGCTGCGTTAGGAGCTGAACGCTGCTTTTTTGCAGGTGTTAGTTTTTTTTTCAGCTCAAACAGCCCCATTGTTTCCTATGGGGGAATCGTGCACAAGCACGTTTTTGAGGCTGGCCGCGTCCGTAAGCAACTCTGGTATCGAGAGTTGCATTTGCGGTAAAAATGCTCTACGCTCCTTTTTTGGAGCCTAACGCAGCATTTTTTTGAACTCTCGATACCAGAGTTAATTTTATGGTGCGGCCAGAAAAAAGCCTGCGTAGCGTTAACAGCCCATCTACCGCCAAACTCCAAATCTAGGCCTTTATGAGCTACATTGGTTCAGTCTATTGTTTTAGTTCTTCTAAAAACATATTGATTTTGGTTTAGGTTAAACAATGCATTACTGGTATTATCCGGCTGTTTTTTTATGCATAAATTTGCATTGGGTCAAAAGTTAAAATCATGTGTTCAGATAACAGTAGTACATAGTTTCAAAAAGTATACAATTACACATTTAGAGATTCATGTCCCTTTAATAGATGAAAATTAAATAATTCTTAGGATATCCTTAAATAACATATTAGATTCGAATTGCATGCTCAATCCCATTCATTACATCAACATATGGAGTAGAGAATTCATTAACACCAACCTTGTCAAATCAATATATTTTTATATTAAAGGGACACTGAGCTAAAATTATTAATGTTGTCATTCAGATAGAGCATGCAATATTAAGCAACATTTAAATATAATACTATAATCATATGTGAAATATTCTATTGCTAAATATATTTTAAAAACAAGAATTTACGTTTATCTGCAGCTCAATTTTGGTTGACCAACCTGGGTTTTTATTGATGATTGGTGGATACCTTCAACAAACAATATTTATTGAATCCAATATTGCTTATCTGCCTTTAAGATTAAAATGTAGCAACATTAAAATTATAATAGGAGTCAATGTTAAATCATTTGGAACAGTTTGAACAGTGAAATCAATGATTGAAATAAATCATGTCAGTGTCCCTTTAATAAACAATTGATTCATTAATCCTTACATTCTTTGGATTAGACAATATTGATATATAATTCACATATTCACTGTTGGAGTTACTTTATAGATATAAGCATACTCTAACAGCACCATGATTACATATTTGTACTAATCAATTTTGTTTGGTATTGTGATCAATATGTGTTGTGTCCTAAACAAGATTACTGTACATTGCACAAATGGCTCGATGTGCCACATGTCTTTGTTTATATTTGTCAACAGCTGTTATTCAAAATGTGGTTTGTGTGTATTCTTTTAAGAACATTGATCAATGGGTATATTTAGATATGCAATAGCATCGTATGAGATGAGTTTGATGTCTAATATAGTCAGAAATTAAACATATGTTCAATACATCATTTTTTACAGAATCTCCTTGATTCAATCAAGCATTTTTTTTTATAATGACTGCTCTATTCTTCACATTTTCAAGTTGATTATTCTTATAAATCGATACAGATGTGATTTAGTGCTATCCCAAATGTGTTCACTAATATATATCTATATCATTCATAGAGAGAGTTGGTGTGGGGAGCCCAGAGGAATATTTGGATTTGAAATTCATGCCATCATGATGTCACATGCATATTCTAGGCCAAACCACAATAATAATTTTAGAATTGTACAGACAGTCATTGATATTCATCTGAGTGCCTATATGCATACCATATCCTCATGTCATCATTGTTTAGAAATTCAAACACACTTCTAAGTATATTGCAAACATAATCAAGTTGAAATGCGTTGATTTAATTTCATGATGTATGAGATGTTAATATATTTATTATATTTATTTCAGATGGATCCTCTGCTTCTGGTCATCATTGTTCCTCCCCTGCCCAGTCCCCTGCCCAGCCCCCTGCCCAGTCCCCTGCCCAGCCCCCTGCCCAGTCCCCTGCCCAGCCCCCTGCCCAGCCCCCTGCCCAGTCCCCTGCCCAGCCCCCTGCCCAGTCCCCTGCCCAGTCCCCTGCCCAGCCCCCTGCCCCTCCCGGCCCTTCCCATATGTCCTGTCGTATCCCTCCCAAAAAACGCCCCTTCGTCCCCCCTCGCCGCTCTCCCCATCTTTTGGCCCGTACAGCTACCCCAGCTGCCCAGCCCCCAACTCACCACTCCCCAGCTGTACGGGCTACCCCAGAGCAGCAGCCCATCCCTCCCCAACCCAATCCCATCCCTCCACAACCCAATCCCATCCCTCCCCCCTGTCTCAACCTTCATTGTCCTGGGTGTCGGATTGTCCTTCCCAGGCACAGCTGTAAGTATCATTCAAAATCAACATTATAAGATACTTAAAGGTACACTGAATAAATATTTTTCATTTGTGATTCAAATAGAGCATGCAATGTTAATCAAATTTATAATTTACTACTCTTATCAATTATTCTTCATTCTCTTGCTATCTTTATTGAAACAAAGAAATGCCTATATTTTTTTTTTTTTATTAAAAAAAAAATTATGGACATCATTTCTTTATTGTTGGATGAATGTATCCCTCAATCAGCAGGGACAACCAAAGTTGATAACCAAAAATGGCCTGCCCTATAAACTTACATTCTTGCATTTAAAATATAGCTCGAGAATTCAAACATTTAAAGAATACAAGTAAATTAATAATTCTTTTTAATGTCATGCTCTATCTGAATCAGTAACTAAAATATTTAGGTTTACTGTCCCTTTAATTTGATATCACTACATATACCAATCACCACTATTTGGATCCAAATATTTATGTCCAAATGTTCATACATTATCTCTTGTATAACCCAGTGGGAATGTAATTTCTTCTGGTTGCTATGTTTACACAGCTTGTCCTCAACGCCAAAATGTTTAAGGATAGGTGTGCCTACCACAGTATAACTAAAATCTTAAAATTGCTAATGTAAGTACAATGTAAATCCTTTAACAAGATTTTAGACATTCAAGCTGTAAAAGTGGATCATCAAAAACCAATTAAAGGGGACAACATGTTGGATTAAAATGTCCATTTAATGGTTTAGGTCTGTCTGAATAGCATATTTCATGTGTAAATAATCAATGTCAACAAATTAATTTAAAGAATTATTTGTCTTTATGATGACAATGTATCTTTGCTTTTTATTTTGTCTGTTGTGTAATTATCATTAATATTTTATTTATTCTTTATTTTAGGCTGTGACTCAACATGGCTCACGCTCGAAAGTCTAGCACGCATAGAGCAGGCCGTGTTGAGGAACGCAGCTGTCCTGAGAGGGATGGCCAACACCATGCAGGCCCAGCTACAGGTTCAGCATATGACTCTACATCAGATGAGGCGGTGGAACTCAATGCTTGAATCTGTAGCTGGACATGCACAGGACGATGAAGGGGATGACCAGTAAGTGGAGGATCTGGAGATGCTCCAAGGGCGCAGATAAGAAACCTCCGTCCACATGTTGATGTTTTTGTTATGGTTGCCATTTGGCCTTTTTTTCTGATTATTGTTGTGCCTGTTGCACTCTTTTACCTTGTCATATGTCTCCAATAGGGCTATTTCAACAAACAGATAAGGTGCACAGGCAGCCGGTGGTGAATTCAAATTCTTTTTCTTTTATTGCAATTAAAAAATCTTTGTCCCAACAGGGGTATAGGATTCTCAAGCTGTGCAGTAGTTGGAGATAGCTTCACTTCAGTGACTGTCTGCTGACATGTTTCGGCAATTAAGCCGTAATCGTAGCTGCAGTCTCAGGTGAGCACCAGTCCTATATACTGGTTCCTGTTACCTGATTGGTTAAAAAATAATTAAAACCATACCTGGAGTGAAGCCAAATCCAGCCCTTCTCACATTAGATATAACAGGATAACATTTGTCCCATATCAAAAAATCTGTGATAGATACAATCATATGTGAATTCTAAACTATAACAATCAACTATACATAAATGTGAATGAAAAAAAGTTTTACACTTGTTAGAAGGTGAATCCTAATATTGATAATATAATCTAATCAAAGAGTCACATTAATACTTGTTCGTGCATTAGTTAACTGGAAGGAGATAGTTAATTTTCAAATACCTCCTTCTAATTAATTCAATGAATACGTATAGATACTTTATTAACTAATGCGAATGAACCAACAAAAGTGAAAAATTTGACTCCATGCTAAGGAGCATACAGCTTACAAACATACCCATATATATCTTTGTTGTATATATATATACCAATGATGTTTTTAATGTATAGATATTTCTCTCTCTCTAATCCATACTGAACGGGTATGTGAGGAAACAGTGTTGTAATTGTATATTTCAGAGCTAGAATAAGGAAACACAGACCCAGGACCAGAATTCTTATTCCCAGAAATTTATTAGGTCAAACTCTGAATTTAACCCTTCTGGGACTCTGGTCCTGAGTCTGTGTATCCAAAATACCTCCCTTTTTTCCAGCAATCTCTCTCTATCACCTCCTCTTTTATTCGTTTTGACCTGTTCTATAATAGACCATCTAAATGACTTGATGCTTGTTTGATGACAGGTTTTAAAATGCTGAACAAGAGGTGTGGTAAGTTTACCATTTTTAATGTTTGAGATGTGTTCCCTAATCCTTTCTCTAGTCTCTCCAGTTGTAAGTCCTGTATACTGTACATTGCATTCGATGCAGGTAAGTAAATAAATTGCGAACCTCGTTCTGCAATTCAGACAAGAGAAATGTCGAAAATTTTCTCCAGTTACACAGCTTCTGAAGCCTTCTCCCTGTTGTAAAAATTCACAGGCTGTACACTGAGTGTAATTGCATTTAAAGGTGCCTTTAAATGTTATCCAGGATGAGCCTACTTCATCCCTAGCTCTGAGCTGTGTAGGAGCAAGTATATTGCTAAGGCTTACACCACGTCTGAAGGCAATAGGGCTATGCTGGCCCTTGGCAACTCTCTTCATGGACTGTGATGCACTCTGTTACCTTGTCATATGGCTCAAATGGGGCTATGCTGGCCCTTGGCAACTCTCTTCATGGACTGTGATGCACTCTGTTACCTTGTCATATGGCTCCAATGGGGCTATACTGGCCCTTGGCAACTCTCTTCATGGACTGTGATGCACTTTGTTACCTTGTCATATGGCTCAAATGGGGCTATGCTGGCCCTTGGCAACTCTCTTCATGGACTGTGATGCACTCTGTTACCTTGTCATATGTCTCCAATGGGGCTATGCTGGCCCTTGGCAACTCTCTTCATGGACTGTGATGCACTCTGTTACCTTGTCATATGGCTCAAATGGGGCTATGCTGGCCCTTGGCAACTCTCTTCATGGACTGTGATGCACTCTGTTACCTTGTCATATGGCTCAAATGGGGCTATGCTGGCCCTTGGCAACTCTCTTCATGGACTGTGATACACTCTGTTACCTTGTCATATGGCTCCAATGGGGCTATGCTGGCCCTTGGCAACTCTCTTCATGGACTGTGATGCACTCTGTTACCTTGTCATATGGCTCAAATGGGGCTATGCTGGCCCTTGGCAACTCTCTTCATGGACTGTGATGCACTCTGTTACCTTGTCATATGTCTCCAATGGGGCTATGCTGGCCCTTGGCAACTCTCTTCATGGACTGTGATGCACTCTGTTACCTTGTCATATGGCTCAAATGGGGCTATGCTGGCCCTTGGCAACTCTCTTCATGGACTGTGATGCACTCTGTTCCCTTGTCATATGTCTCCAATGGGGCTATGCTGGCCCTTGGCAACTCTCTTCATGGACTGTGATGCACTCTGTTACCTTGTCATATGGCTCAAATGGGGCTATGCTGGCCCTTGGCAACTCTCTTCATGGACTGTGATGCACTCTGTTACCTTGTCATATGGCTCCAATGGGGCTATGCTGGCCCTTGGCAACTCTCTTCATGGACTGTGATACACTCTGTTACCTTGTCATATGGCTCCAATGGGGCTATGCTGGCCCTTGGCAACTCTCTTCATGGACTGTGATGCACTCTGTTACCTTGTCATATGGCTCAAATGGGGCTATGCTGGCCCTTGGCAACTCTCTTCATGGACTGTGATGCACTCTGTTACCTTGTCATATGGCTCAAATGGGGCTATGCTGGCCCTTGGCAACTCTCTTCATGGACTGTGATGCACTCTGTTACCTTGTCATATGGCTCAAATGGGGCTATGCTGGCCCTTGGCAACTCTCTTCATGGACTGTGATGCACTCTGTTACCTTGTCATATGGCTCCAATGGGGCTATGCTGGCCCTTGGCAACTCTTCATGGACTGTGATGCACTCTGTTACCTTGTCATATGGCTCCAATGGGGCTATGCTGGCCCTTGGCAACTCTCTTCTTGGACTGTGATGCACTCTGTTATCTTGTCATATGGCTTCAATGGGGCTATGCTGGCCCTTGGCAACTCTCTTCATGGACTGTAATGCACTCTGTTACCTTGTCATATGTCTCCAATGGGGCTATGCTGGCCCTTGTCAACTCTCTTCATGGACTGTGATGCACTCTGGTACCTTGTCCTATGGCTCCAATGGGGCTATGCTGGCCCTTGGCAACTCTCTTCATGGACTGTGATGCACTCTGTTACCTTGTCATATGGCTCCAATTTTCCTGATCTTTACCAGTTTATTTATAAACGTTGTTGCTGTTTTCTGACATACTAATAAAAGACATGTCATTGCACGAATCTTTGTCCTCCTTATTCATGTCATTGATTGAAATCTCTAGTTTATCTGGTTGATCCTTAAAGGGACCTACCAAAAATAATGGTGTTTCCTGAATCATATATGTAATACAATTGTAAATGACTTTAAGATTAACATCTCCAATGTAATTTAATTATTTGTCTTTATATATTTTTCTAAAAGCTTTATCATTGCATGATTATGATTAGCATAGTAATTATTTTATATATGTATATATAGATTGTTATTTGTGTATATATATGTATATTTCAAATTTCACATCCATGTGTGTATTTATAAACTCTGCATGAATTGATGCACCTTTAACAAATGATCTGAGGATTGATACAATGATATAATCCCTGTAAAGTGTTCATTTTTTTGAATTAGTATTGTCTCTGTGTATTCTCTTTTTAAAAATAAAAATCATGTCCCTTTAAGTGATGGTGAGCACAATTGTTAATGAATGGATTTCCATTTCTAAAGCGTTTTTTTTGTCCTTTTTACATGAACAAGGACATATAATCTTATTAATAAACAATCTTATTGTAAGGTTGACAGCACATGTATTTCATTTTCAATTCTATCTTATTGTAAAAGTGTAACCAAATCAATCTCTGTGTGTAATGCGCATATTTTAGATGAAGAATATGTTTTGACAAATATTGTAGGCTGACCATATTTCAACTTGAATAAATGACAGGTTTGATCAATACATGTGTCATTATTGTTTTTCCAAAACAATCTAAACATATCTTAAAACATCAATGGCATATGTATTTCTCATGTGTATCTTTTAAATGTTAAAGATATACACCATAGCTATAGTTAAAGGGACAGTCAAGTCCGAAAAGATGATTCATGATTTCGTGACATTCCTAGATAGCAATCTAGACACATACTAGTTACTAAAATATAAATACGTTTCTTATTGATATGCCAAGCTGTCAACTGAGTCCTTGTATTGGCTGCGTTTTTTCCTTGATCTCGGATGCGCCATGTTGCTTAAGACGTCACCTGCCAGGCTGTCCAATGATTCCTTGTATTGAATGACTTTTTTACGCGATCAAGGATGCACCTTTTATTGGATGGAGTTTTTACGCGATCAAGGATGCGCCTTTTTTTTTTGCTTTGCGTTCTTACGTAATCAATAATGCGCCTTTTATTGGATTGCGTTCTTACGTGATCAAGGAAGCGCCATGTTAATTAAGACATCACATGCAAAGGTAAAAAAACGTCTGATTGTATTACGTAGTCCCGCAATATTTGTTTGTGCACGTTAAACACGTTTGTGAATGAGAAGACAAGTTTAAAAACATGTCGAATATGGATTGTTTGCATCATGTTACATTTTTGACCCATAGCTGATAAAGACCACCACATTCTCTTTTGCTGGATGTCTGGTTGAATAAATGAACGAAAGCAAAATGTTTTCATGCATAAGATATTTAGAGGCAAGTGCAAATCTCTATAGTCCATGTTGTTTAATATGTTTGTCAACAATATGTTCCTTTTTATGAAAAATGACTGTTGTGTTTAAAGTTAAAGATATCTAATTCATAAATATGCGCTATTGTGTTAGAATAAAGTAATCAATATGCATTTATCTTTATCATATGCTAAATATATGATGCCGACTTCTTCTAAATGTAATTTCGTCATATATTTTATTAAAGGTTCATTAGACACTCACATTAAAAACCAAAATATTTTATTTGGTCTCTAGTTATATAGTCCATTGTTTACCAAATACACGTTTCATTTTGCTTCTGTTCAAATAAAATTTAAGTACTTTTCAGACTCCTCGCCAAGCCTCAAAGTTTCATGTGAGTACCATCTCCAGCTTTCTCCAGTTTGTGTAAAGGGTCTTTTCATATGTTAATGATGGGGTATTGTCTTGTTTTACGGTTGTAATGGGGGTTCATCTATATTTTCAATAGAGATAACCCGAATTTATTAGAAAGTGTTTAAAGCTTTCTAATATTGATATCAGTATATGTTAATCTTGTTGTTTCTAGTAGTGTCTATTACATGCAGTTCTGTTAAAAATATAGTATACTGTCCCTTTAATGCAAATGTTGATTTTTGTATCATGTATGAGTTCCACATTGGTTAATCTCCAAATATATTATTGTTAGCATATTTTCCCCCCCACTCCTAAAAGGACTTTAAACCATATTCATTGTTAAAACAAATGTCTTTCTTAAAAAAAATAAAAAAAACAATAATGTCTCTTTAAGAAAATAGACTTTATTTAACACGTCAATATAAATATTTTTTCAAAATGTATTGTTTGAACAAGTACATGTAGATATACGAACAATCTGCAAATATTATGTTAGCATATGTAATTTTGTTAAAGGGACAGTTTAGAAAACAAATAATGTTTTGCATTATTAAAAAAGTCAATTTTGTAATATCAATGATATCAAAGGTTTCTCACCAATTAATCATTTGTGTTTATTTTAAATTGCTAGCTAAACCTATGAGGTTCGTGTGCTCATTTCTTAGAGCTTGAAGAGTGCATGTAATCATTATGCAATTTGACCACTAGAGGGCATTTGGATAGCATTTGTATATGTAAATCCTTGAGCTCATACAGCATATTTACCATGTATTGATCATTGATGTCTAAAATGTTGTTATGTCAGCACAACAAATAAGTGGTCATTTTTCATAGGCATAGATACAAGGGTAAGCACATAAGTCACACGTATTTCTCCATGTTTTGTTGTTTCCAACTTTATAATGCGTAATACAGAGTTTTCTTTGTAATTAATAATTCTGACTGTCCCTTTAAGCTGTGTTATTGTCATTCAAACAGTAATATGCCATCATGGATAATTGTAATGTTAATTTTTTTTGCGATTCGGGAAACAGTTTGGACATCACATCACAGAAACCAATCAATATCATGAACAAGTATAGGTATGTGATGTGGTTTTCACACACTTATAACCCACACTCTGCAAACAATATGCCTCCATGGACCCGGTCCCATAGAAGTAGATTATATACAGAGTGTGGTCCACAAGTGTATGAAAACCACATCACATACCTATCCATTACACATTAAATAAAAAAAACATTAAACATGAAAACAAATACTTACTTCCTCTTCCTTCCCCTCTTCCCACGTGGGGTGAGGCTCTGGGAGGGTCAACTGCCAACTCCAACGAGTTCTCATTGGAAATGTTGTGGGAAGAGTGGAAGGAAGAGTACTGGGACGACCAAGGTGAGGAGGAGGAGATGGGCCGGCAGGAGGAGATGGGCCGGCAGGAGAAGATGGCCCGGCAGGAGAAGATGGCCCGGCAGGAGAAGATGGCCTGGCAGGAGAAGATGGCCCGGAAGGAGAAGATGGCCCGGCAGGAGAAGATGGCCCGGCAGGAGAAGATGGCCCAGCAGCAGGAGGCCCAGCAGCAGGAGGCCCAGCAGCAGGAGGCAGACCAGCAGATGGCGGACCAGGAGGCAGACCAGCAGGAGGCAGACCAGCATGCGCCTCCCGGAAGAAATTAAACATCTCTTGTTGGAGATTAAAGGTTCTATTTTGGCCTTCTTCTATTCGAGTAAGGATGTTTATTATTTGGTTTTGGCCTTCAATGATTTTGTTTTGTCCTTCAAGAATTCTAGTTCTGCCTTCTATATTTTTTATCCGGGAGTTACGCATCTGGTCAATGTAGTCTAGTAGAACCCGCACCTCCGCTATTTCCTCTTGCTGTGCACGGCGGGGTGCCCGTGCACGGCGGGGTGCCCGTGCACGGCGGCCTGCTGGTCCTTGAGGGGCCTCTGGGTCAGCAGCCTCTTCCTCTGCTTCCGGGGCCTCTTCGTCAAGGGGGGCCTCTTCGTCAAGGGTGGCCTCTTCGTCAAGGGGGGCCTCTTCCCTCTGAGGTGGAGATTCATCCCCACCACTTTCAACCCGGGGAAAAGGAGGAGCCTGTATTTGCTGTGCTGCCTCCTCCCCAGACTCTGTATATTTGAAAAAGAAAGAAATGAATATATTAGTATATTTCCAAATAAAGCTTTAAATTACTTAGCTTACAATACAATTACAAATGCAGCCTCATTAATCCACTTTGAAATCTAACAATCAATACGATTTCCGCATTTTCTAAACCGTGTTTGTGATATCTCTGGTCAATCTGAATGTTTTAGCGTTTGTTTTCAGTCTGTTTAAATGCACACCTAACCTATAGTCTAGATACTGATGTAACCGCAAAGTAATTGTGAATGCGTGTAAACAACATTATAGCATTAATCTGATCCTTAAAGGGACATGAAACCCAATGTTTTATCTTTCATGATTTAGAAGCATACAATTATAATCAACTTTCTAATGTACTTTTCTTATCTAATTAGCTTCATTCTCTGGATATTCTTTGCTGAAAAGCATATCTAAATATGCTTAGAAGATGCTGATTGGTAGCTGAATATAGCTGCCTCCTGTGATTGGTTCACCGTGTGCATGGCTATTTCTTCATTAAAGTATATCTAAAGAATGAAGCAAATTAGGTAATATAAGTAAATTTGAATGTTTTGTCAAATTGTATTCTCTACCTCAATCATGAAAGTAAAGGTTTGCGTATAGTGTCCCTTGAAATACATTCGTATGTTAATTTATTCTTAAATGAGCTTACCGTCAGATGAGAATGGCAGGTTCCCGGTATCAATTCCTCCGATACCGACTATATCCACCTCGGAGATGCTGGGACGCAACATTTCCTCCCATCGGCAGTAATCGATTTCCAGTGCAGGGCCGCCACCGGTTCCTGCGGCATGTCGGGCCTCCCGGCTTAACTTTTTCTTAAGATCCATCTTGCAGTCCCGGTATCGATGTTTAATAGAGTCCATATCTCTGTTCCGGCCACCCACTGCATTGACTGCATTCCTTATCTCATGCCAGAGCTTCCTCTTCTCAGTCGGGGTGGTCTTCTGATGCTGCAGCCTCCTATACCTGGCCATATAGGCTTCTACGAGGGCCTCCTTCTCCTCCATCGAAAACCTCGCCTCCCTAGTCGCCTTGGCCTTCCCCTGTGATGATGCCCTCTGTTTCCCGGACTGTGAAGCCCTACTCTGTCCGCCACTGGGCCCAGCCACTTGTTCATCTTAAACCAAGTGGCTGGGTCCACCCACCGCTTCCACCCCCGCTTCCTGCCCCCCTTCCTGCCCTGTTCCTCTCCTCCTCCCTCTCCTACCCCCTCTACCTCTCCCCTGCCTGCCCTCCATCTCTTCCCTAAACTAAACCCCAACTAAGCAAACAAAAAGTGAGTGTGATCAAATGAAAGGGGGTCAAAATAAAGAACTAAAAAGACCAAAAAAAGTGCTGAAAGTGTGAAAGGGATATAAATAAAAGAGGGTAAGGAGTATTTAAATGAACAAAATGAAGAAGAAGACTAAAAGGAGGATATGTAAACTAAATGTAACTAGGGGATGAGTATGGGATGGGGTATGGGATAAGAGTAAATGGGATGAAAGGGAATGGGACTACAGGGAATGGGGTATGGAGTGTAGTATGAGAGGGTATGGGGTATGGAGTGTATGTAGTGTTATTGATAAGTGTATGTATGTATTGAATGTGTTTGCGTGTAAATGTGTTAAGTGTACAGAAAAAGCACTCGCACACTCACCCAAACCAACTGTCGTTCACTAACTCACACTAGCACTAACTCTCTAACTCACACTAGCACTAACTATCTAACTCACACTAGCACTAACTCTCTAACTCACACTACCACTAACTCTCTAACTCACACTAGCACTAACTCTCTAACTCACACTACCACTACCTCTCTAACTCACACTACCACTAACTCTCTAACTCACACTACCACTAACTCTCAATAACTCACACTACCACTAACTCACTCACGATAACACTAACTGACTCACAATAATGCGCAAAATCTCTAACCTCCAATCTCCAAAAACCCACCAGCAACACAGTGAAAGAAGCCATGCTTGTGTGGTGCTTATATACCCTGTGTAAATGTTTAATGATGTACTGGTTTGCTTTGTAAATTGTGTTCAGGTGTGCTTTATTCTTACTAATTATTTGTGCAATGTGTATTAGGTGTGTGAATTTGCGCATGCTCATTTGGAGTTAGTATTTGTGGAATGTGTAGAATGCGATGATGTCATAGTGCTCGTTTTCTATAACATTGACCAATAGTATTATGGTTAAATGTTAATTTGCGATGGTGTGGTATTAGTGAAGTGTTGTATATGTATGTTTGTCCTAATATATAGTAATATTGAATGCGATTATTTTGCTAGTGTATGTTTTTTTTTTATTTTCCTTGTTGTTATTTTGCGTATTTCCACATCTTAAAGTATATGCGTATTCCCTGTATTTTATTTAAATAAAATTCCCCCCGCTTGTGAATGTGTAATGCTTATGTGCTTTGTTTAGTGATTGTTGTTGTGACATTTGCGGCGTGTTATTGTTGTGCATGATGTGGTATGCGTCATATGACCGAGCTGTGCGTATTTCTCACGAGATCGAGTGTTAGATGAAAAAAGCGTGTTTGTTTGCCTTTCCATTGATCTCTATGGGAGACTGTCTAACGCGGGCAGGATTCCGCGTGTGAAATACACGCGTTAGGAGTATCGTTAGAAGGTTTTGTTTGAACTCTAAATACCGGAGTCAAACAATGCCATGCGTTAGACATAAACCACGAGTAGCGTTAGCACCCCATCTACCGCCAAACTCCAAATCTAGCCGTTAGTAAATTAGAGGACCTTTTCATATATGTATTTGCTTTATAAGGTTATCATTAGACTCTGTTCCTGAATGTCACTTTTTGAATTTAATAGGAATTCAGTAGCAACAGTCCATTACAATATAATGTTTTAACCTCATTGCACATAAACTCTATTAAACTCGTTAAGTACTGTTTTAAATAAGTTGTAATCTATATATGGAACATACTGTTACCACTTAAAAAATCATTTTAGATCTGAAAAGGTAAAATTAATAGTTAATTTCTGAAATACACGTCATATTAGCTTTAACAGTATACATATTGCTAAATCGGCATATAGAATGAGCGATGTCTTTTAACTTATAACTTAATGTGGTTTATTGTTGTTGTATGTGAATCAGTTGTGAATAACGCTGATTCAAAATATCACACATTAACTCTAACAGAATAGGTTTGAATACTGTGGATACGGTATTAGTTACCCAATTAGAGATTAAGCTAGATTAATTACACCTACGGTAATCCAATCACAAAGTATAAGACAATGGGAGTATCAGTGCAGAGCCTCCTATTGGTTTCTGAGGAGGAGTGGTGCTCATACGTCTCACTGATTGGTGTTGCCTAAGAGGGAGTGAGTTTAAAAGAATGCTAATCTCTTAGCCTCGTCTTATTCGATTTTTACACTGACAAGCTAACATTGAGAAAGGCTGTTCTACAGCCGAAACGCGTTTGTTTTAAGTTAATAACCGTTTAGTCACTATTGTCACCTGAAGCCAACGGTTCCTGTTATCAGCCAGGAAACAGGGGAGTGAATTACGGTAGACTTATGTGCACAGTTGGTGTGGGGTATGTTTACATTTAGTCAGGGATGTTGATCCCGGTTTTAAGAGTTAATATTAAAGTATTATATTTTAATTATTTTTCTCATCAAATAGTAAGAATGAGTGCTATCTAAACCCCTGTCTTTTTCTTTCCCTTAGTCTTAAAATGATGGATTACACATCTGTACTGGATCTGCTCTCAAAATACTTGGACATGCCCCCTATATTTCAAATTTTAAAAATGCTCAAAAGGTGTATTGTAAAATTGGTTTCCCCTTTATATGTTTACAATGACTTTTTATACCTGCTGAAGAGTTTAAAATGTATGGGAATTTGCTCCTTTAATTATATTTTGTATATTAAATAGCTGTCTCTGCTAATTGAAACCACAACCCAATAAAATGTATTGAACTTTTAGGGAGAACAGAAATCATTTGCTAATTTCCCTAAATTTTTCTCTCCATATCAGTGAGTTTTTGATCACCAGGCCCTTAGAAAGAACAAGGGGAAATTAACTTTTACTATTTCTTTGTCCAACCCCCTACTGGGAGAGTGGATTTTTTATAAACCTTCTTGTTTACATAGCTTTTCTATAACAAATACTAAAGTATCAACATTTTAAGTATAGGATTGAATATGAGGCAAAATCAGTTCTTTATAATGACAAAATGAAGGTAAAGGAGCTTTTATAAACAATGTAATACACTCAAGCAGGTATAATGGATCATATATATATATATATATATATATATATATATATATATATATATATATATATAATAGACTGTATGTATATATATATATATATATATATATCCAAATAAAATTAATTTACCAACACCAATACACTTTACATTTTTGGTCAACTCCATATGAAGATTTGTTCTAAAAATATCTTGACAAAGCTGCAGTGCACAGAGGTGAGAAATCCTATTTAGAAAACAAAAAAGGAGAAAACTGACACTCCTATGATACTACATGACACCTTATTCAGTACGTGGGTATTGTATTAAAACTATGAAAAGCACAAATAGGCAATTGATATCACGAATGGCTTAAACGAGAAGCTTTATTATCTTGCTACCATATAAAAAAGTATTATGATAAAATCAAGGTAGACAATAATAACAAAAAAATTTCAAGCAAGTTCCTATAAAAAGGCAAAAGGTATCTAGTGATGTCATCAAAGTTTGGAAAAAATAAATATTCACTCCTTATCTAATATAGTCATGATAGGTGAAACAGCATAAGTCCCTCATTAAAGCATTTATATATGCAGTATCTCCATTTCATATACTGAAGATCCAAAAAAGGAGGTTGGTAAATTGTAATAGAATAAGCCCAAAGGGGACGATTTATCAAATGTAGCGAATCATGTCCGCCCGACATCAATAAATGCCGACAGCATATGCTGTCGGCATTTATCATTGCACAAGTTTTTGTGGTGAAATGTTTGTGCAATGTCGCTCCCTGCACATTGTATCTGATCGAGATAATTGCAGTTTTCCATCTCAAAAGTGGCGGAATAAGTTAGGGTTAATTAGCGGTCTTAAGTTTGAAGGCTCGCGCGGAATAGGCAGCATCCACTGCTTAGTAAATCGGCCCCCAAGTGTCTTTAGCCTTTTAAAGGGAGAGTTAAGCTGTGATCACTACATCATACTATATATAGGACTGGAAATGATATATATATATATATATATATATTATATATATATTTATATATATATATATATATATATACAGGCAGTGCAGAATTATTAGGCAAATGAGTATTTTGACCACATCATCCTCTTTATGCATGTTGTCTTACTCCAAGCTGTATAGGCTCGAAAGCCTACTACCAATTAAGCATATTAGGTGATGTGCATCTCTGTAATGAGAAGGGGTGTGGTCTAATGACATCAACACCCTATATTAGGTGTGCATAATTATTAGGCAACTTCCTTTCCTTTGGCAAAATGGGTCAAAAGAAGGACTTGACAGGCTCAGAAAAGTAAAAAATAGTGAGATATCTTGCAGAGGGATGCAGCACTCTTAAAATTGCAAAGCTTCTGAAGCGTGATCATCGAACAATCAAGCATTTCATTCAAAATAGTCAACAGGGTCGCAAGAAGTGTGTGGAAAAACCAAGGCGCAAAATAACTGCCCATGAACTGAGAAAAGTCAAGCATGCAGCTGCCAAGATGCCACTTGCCACCAGTTTGGCCATATTTCAGAGCTGCAACATCACTGGAGTGCCCAAAAGCACAAGTTGCGCAATACTCAGAGACATGGCCAAGGTAAGAAAGGCTGAAAGACGACCACCACTGAACAAGACACACAAGCTGAAACGTCAAGACTGGGCCAAGAAATATCTCAAGACTGATTTTTCTAAGGTTTTATGGACTGATGAAATGAGAGTGAGTCTTGATGGGCCAGATGGATGGGCCCGTGGCTGGATTGGTAAAGGGCAGAGAGCTCCAGCCCGACTCAGACGCCAGCAAGGTGGAGGTGGAGTACTGGTTTGGGCTGGTATCATCAAACATGAGCTTGTGGGGCCTTTTCGGGTTGAGGATGGAGTCAAGCTCAACTCCCAGTCCTACTGCCAGTTTCTGGAAGACACCTTCTTCAAGCAGTGGTACAGGGAGAAGTCTGCATCCTTCAAGAAAAACATGATTTTCATGCAGGACAATGCTCCATCACACGCGTCCAAGTACTCCACAGCGTGGATGGCAAGAAAGGGTATAAAAGAAGAAAATCTAATGACATGGCCTCCTTGTTCACCTGATCTGAACCCCATTGAGAACCTGTGGTCCATCATCAAATGTGAGATTTACAAGAAGGGAAAACAGTAAACCTCTCTGAACAGTGTCTGGGAGGCTGTGGTTGCTGCTGCACGCAATGTTGATGGTGAACAGGTCAAAACACTGACAGAATCCATGGATGGCAGGCTTTTGAGTGTCCTTGCAAAGAAAGGTGGCTATATTGGTCACTGATTTGTTTTTGTTTTGTTTTTGAATGTCAGAAATGTATATTTGTGAATGTTGAGATGTTATATTGGTTTCACTGGTAAAAATAAATAATTGAAATGGGTATATATTTGTTTTTTGTTAAGTTGCCTAATAATTATTCACAGTAATAGTCACCTGCACACACAGATATCCCCCTAAAATAGCTAAAACTAAAAACAAACTAAAAACTACTTCCAAAACTATTCAGCTTTGATATTAATGAGTTTTTTGGGTTCATTGAGAACATGGTTGTTGTTCAATAATAAAATTAATCCTCAAAAATACAACTTGCCTAATAATTCTGCACTCCCTGTATATATATATAATATATATATATATATATATATATATATATATATATATATATATATATATATATATATATATATATATATATATATATATATATATATATGAGGCAGATGTGATAAAATTCTGTTATAAGTAAGAATGCTTTCAAAAATGGAAATGTCAATACTTTATTTGTATTTTTTATCAATTATCAAACGCAAAGAGAGTGAACCGAAGAAAAATCTAAATCAAATGTGTTAGACCCGTTGTCTTCAAAACAACGTCAATTCTTCTAGGGACATATGCACACAGTTTTTGAGGAACTCTGCAGGTAGGTTTCTCCAAATATCTTGGAGAACTAACCACAGTTCTTCTGTGGACTTAGACAGCCTCAGTTGCTTCTGTCTCTTTATGTAAACCCAGACAGATGCAATGATGTTGAGATCAGAGCTCTGTAGGGGCTAAACCATCACTTCCAGGAATCCTCATTCTTCTTTTCACTGAAGATAGTTCTTATTGACATTGGCTGTATGTTTGGGGTCATTGTCATGCTGCAGAATACATTTGAGGCCAATTAGATACCTCCCTGATGGTATTGCATGATGGATAAGTATCTGCCTGTATTTCTCAGCATTGAGGAGACCATTAATTCTGACCAAATACCCAACTCCATTTGCAGAAATGCAGCCCCAAACTTGCAAGGAACCTCCACCATGCTTCATTGTGGTCTGCAGACACTCATTATTGTACCACTATCCTGCCCTTTGGTGAACAAACTACTTTCTGCTGCAGCCAGATATTTCAGATTTTGACTCATCAGCACAAAGTGCCGGCTGATATTTTTCTGTATAGTATTTTCTGTGGTATGGCTTTTTGGATGCAAATCTCCCATGAAAACCACTTCTGACTAGACTTCTCCGGACAGTAGATGGGTGTACCAGGGTCCCACTGGTCTCTGCCAATTCTGAACTGATGGCTCCGCTGAATATCTTTCATTAGCACATGTTTAGCATAAGTAATTTGATATTTTGCAACTGCACTAACTTGCAATCTTAATAGACCGCTAATGTCAAGTATATAGTCACCAACTGTGGAATCCTGGATGTGTATAAAAGGGGTAAGTTCCCAGCAATAAATCCCACACAGTCTTTTCTTAATGATAGTGGAAAGCTTAAAATCTGGTAATGCTGCTTGAATTAAAGAGTGGGTGTGTAAACGAGAGGATTTTTTCGATTTGTTAACATGGCTCATGCTTTACCCAGAGAGAGTGGATGTGTTGAAGGGCAATGTTTTTAAATGTATTCTGATTCAGATCATTTATTATACTCTGTGAATCTCTTGAAAAAGTCTGTTAAGGTGGCACAGGAAACGCGTTGAGTCAGAGGGGATTTGGATGATTTGTTTTTAACTCTATTTTGGTCAATTTTAACGGATCGCACCGGTGAGCAGAGGGATTGCTGGCATCTCTGGAGATTATGCTGTAAAACCGGATGGTATATTGATGCGCAGGGAAATTTGATTATGAATGTCGAATATTATTTTCTAAAATGTTCTTATTAGTTTTTCTTTAGATATATTTTATTTATGGTTTAACGTTATTATATACTTCAAATACTTGGTGATTCAGTATTCCCACCTGATTCCTTGACTTGACATTACAGATTTGATCTTGAGACCTCTTCCATGACAATCAAAATATTTTACGTACAGAATGTGGATAGTACGCAAGTAAGCAACAAATGAGAAATACAATCAGATGAATATAAACTATAGTACATTAAGACGTCACTACACTCTTTATTGTGGATAATAATAATTGAAATACAATATAAGAATACTGAGAGTAAAATATGTTAAATGAAAGACCCTATTGTGATCAATCTGTCAGTTATGCTGTACATTGTGTATTTTCCATGGAATCTAACACACTCATGCACAAAAAATAGGCTATACTTATCTATAAATTTTGTATGTATAGTTTCTCTTAATGTAAGTCAAGGGTAAGGTCATGGTGTTACAAAATGAATCACTTAATGGCATGCTTTATTTTATATATTTGCCTACATTGTGACAGCTATTGAAATTTGCTTTTATAACATTGATTCATCTGATTACCTTGAACATAAAATAAAAACTTTTAAGGATCTATTTGTAACACTCATTCACTGTAAATGACTAACAGAAAATATTTTAGAATACATACTTGCGTATATGTCCTCTTGTGTATATTATTTTTTCATAACGTAAGTGTATAATATACATAACTTTATATTTAAAAGAAAATTAATTAATGTTCAGTTTTCTGAATTAAATGTTTCTGTATTGTTTTCAAGAGCAAAAAGAGCACATTTAATTAATCTATATACAGTATGTCTTTCTTGCACTAGATAAAATTAGCATTATCAGTATAAAGGATATGTCCTTGGGTATATAAAAGAGCTGTCAAACTGTTTTGCAATAAATAGGTCTATTAAACATATGGATATATATATATATATATATATATATATATATATATATATATATTTCACTAACATTATTGATTTTTGTTGCTGAATTCGTCCATTATCTTTTTACATTTTAATTATTTTTTTAGCAAAGGTATTACTCCTATATTTGGTCCTGTATAATACTTAACAGGTGTCAATTTTTTAGATAGGCACTGTCTTGGTTTTGAATATGTTTAATTTTAGTTAGACATAATTTTCGTTTCTATATATTAATTAAAAATTACTAATATCTCATAAAAGTGGAATAATCTAATACCTTAGAAAAGTTTTATAAATGTATTTGAATCGTGAAAAACTTTTCTAAAGGATTAATATATTCCCCACAAGGGTGTTAAGGGGGTGTTCTATGCCTATGCTTTTTGCAAAATTGAAGGTAATAAAACTATGGGGTAGATTCCAATCTAGTCGATTGTGGCTCTTGATATGCTTTTTGATATCAGAAAGATCACAGTTCAAACAATAACACCATTCTTGTATTAGACAAACCATTTTGAAAAAGTCACACATATGATGCATGGACAGCATCAGCTTTAGCAATCACAATTCACAAAACTAAATATTGACAACAAAATGGATGTGGGGATTTCAACACCCAGAGATTGACCGATAAAACATATATGATAAATGATAATGATACTGGCTAACGATCTGTGCTGCCCCTGCCAACACTGACGACTGCCCTTTTTGCCATAATAACAAAACAATAATGAACACATCATCACTATCAATTAAATGTAAAAACATGTAGAAAACAAGATTTTGACAGTTGCAACATGTAGAGTGAGAAAGACTGTTAGGAGAATAGAGAATTGATATATCACAAAAATGTAAAGAATTCAGTGCTGGATGATTCACACAAACAATACACAATAAGGTAGGATCCCATTTCCTACTAGTCAGAATACAATCTCAAACTCAAATTTTGGAATGAATCAAAAAATATGTAGGGTAACACTAACATATTATAATAGTGGCCATATTTTATAAAATACATGTAACAGATAAAAAACATTACAATCTCATCAATTAATAATATTTAAAAACATCTTGTATAAACAGCTTATATCAAGTCCATAAGGAATAAATCTGTTGTGTGTATCAAGTAGTCTCCAAACATACTGTATATCCTTTACACACTGAATATCTAAAAGACATGTCTCTCTTAAATGCAGATAATGTAACACACAATAATCATGTAACACACAATAATCATGTATATCTGTACTCACTATTAAGTAAAGGATAATCTGTTTAGCTTTTTTAAACTTAGAACTTAAAATGCTATTAGATAAAGCAAAATATATTGGAATTCTAAATGAGAAGGAAAGATTATGTTTACTGACTGATATCCAAAAATTCCCTGTTTTACTGTTTACCTAAGATTCATAAATCACTATAATCTCCTCCTAGTTATCCCATTATTTCAGAATTTAGTTCTATATCATCAAATCTTTCTGAGTATATTAATTAATTTTAATTTTTTTCTTTAATGAGAAGTTTTATTTACAATGTTATACAATGTTAAAGAAATGGGAATTAGGTTGCCCCCAGTTATGCAAACCTATTTGTAGATTTATGGGAACGTATCTCTTTGGATTCAATTGATCTAGGAGAGAACCTGGTTCTTTGCAAGAGGTATATACATATATACACAGGCCACTTTATGAGGTACACCATGCTAGTACCGGGTTGGACCCCCTTTTGCCTTCAGAACTGCATTAATTATTTGTGGCATAGATTCAACAAGGTGTTGGAAACATTGCTCAGACATTTTGGTCCATATTGACATGATAGCATCACATAGTTGCTGCAGATTTGTTGGCTGCACATCCATGATGCAAATCTCCTATTCCACCACATCCCAAAGGGGATTGAGATCTGGTGACTGTGGAGGCCATTGGAGTACAGTGAACTCATTGTCATGTTCAAGAAACCAGTTAGAGATTATTTAAACTTTGTGACATGGAGAATTACCCTGCTGGAAGTAGCCATCAGAAGATGGTACACTGTAGTCAAAAAGGGATGGACATGGTCAGCAACAATACTCAGGTAGGCCGTGGCATTTAAGCGATGCTGAATTGGTACTAAGGGGCATAAAGTGTACCAAGAAAATATCCCCCACACCATTACACCACCAGCCTGAACTGTTGATACAAGGCAAGATGGATCTATGCTTTCATGTTGTTTATGCCAAATTCTGACCCTACCATCTGAATTTCACAGCTGAAATCAAGACTCATCAGACCAGGCAATGTTTTTCCAATCTTCTATTGTCCAATTTTAATGAGCCTGTGTGAATTGTAGCCTCAGTTTCCTGTTCTTGTGTGGACTTCTGCTGCTGTAGCTCATCTGATTCAAGGTTCGACATGTTGTGCATTCAGACATGGTATTCTGCATACCTTGGTTGTAACGAGCGATTATTTGAGTTACTGTTGCCTTTCTATCATCTCAAACCAGTCTGTCCACTCTCCTCTGACCTCTGAAATCAACAAAGTATTTTTCGTCTACACAACTGCCGCTGACAGGATATTTTATCTTTTTCAGACCATTCTCTGTAAACCCTAAAGATGGTTGTGTGTGAAAATCCCAGTAGATCAGCAGTTTTTTAAATACTCACACCAGCCCATCTGGCACCAACAACCATGCCACGTTCGAAGTCACTTAAATCCCCTTACTTCCCCATTCTGATGCTCAGTTAAAATTTTTGTCTTATAGATATTTGTTTTCATATATAACGTGTTTTAAGGATTATTTTTATCAGTATTAGATCAATTTTTAATTTGGCATTTTATTTATTTTATTTTTATTTTATAACCCTTTAAATCTCCATGTAAGCTGAAAGCCATGAGTGCTATATAAGTGGGCTGTTGGGATGAAATGACTGAGTTTGACAAAGAAGGAATTTAAAACACGTTGCACAGTTTTGATTCCTGTATGGTCCTGTGGAGCTTCCGTTTTTTGTAAATGGACGGTACTGTCTTTGGGCTGTCTTTGATACCTTTCATGGGAAGATAAATGAGTGAAAAGGAACGTGTTGTAGTCAGCTGTTCTCAGACAGAATTCTCCCAAGCAAAATGTATGACCCTTTACTTAACAGTCAGCATGAATATACATGATTATTGTTTGTTACATTATCTGCTCTTAAAAGAGACCTGTCTTCTCTGTTTTCAGTGTGTAAAGTATATAGTTTTGAGACTACATGATAAACACAACAGATTTATTCCCTACGGACTTTATGGGATTTGTTAATATAAGCTGATGTTTTAAATTTTAATTGATGAGGATGTTACATGTTTTATTAGCTGTTGTATGTATTTTATAATATACTAGTACTAAAGCCTGTGTACACGGGCCATTTTTTGCAGTACAGCGGTCCCACCCCTTGCTCTCTCCCCCTCTCTTTTGCTCTCTCTTCCCCCCCTCTCTTTTGATTTCTCTCCCCCCTCTCTTTTGCTTTCTCTCCCCCCTCTCCTTTGCTCTCTCTCTCCCCTCTTTTGCTCTCTCTCTCCCCTCTTTTGCTCTCTCCCTCCTTTCTTTTGCTCTCTCTCCCCCTCTTTTGTTCTCTACCCCCCTTCTTGGCTCCCCCCCCTCCCTCTTTGGCTCTCTCCCCCCTCTTTGGCTCTCTCTCCCCCCTCTTTGGCTCTCTCTCCCCTCTCTTTGGCTCTCTCTCCCCCCTCTTTGGCTCTCTCCCCTCTTTTGCTCTCTCTCCTCTTTGTCTCTCTCTCTCCCCCCTCTTTGACTCTCCCCCATTTCCCTCTCCCCCCCCTTTGGCTCTCTCCTCCCCCACTTTGGCTCTCTCCCCCCCCCCCCTTTGGCACTCTCCCCCACCTTTGGCTCTCCCCCACTTCATTGGCTCTCTCTCCCCCCTCTTTGGCTCTCTCTCCTCCCTCTTTGGCTCTCTCCCCTCTTTTGCTCTCTCTCCTCTTTGGCTCTCTCTCCTCTTTGGCTATCTTTCCTCTTTGGCTCTCTCTCTCCCCCCTCTTTGGCTCTCCCCCCCCCTTTTGGCTCTCCCCCCCCCTTTGGCTCTCTCCCCCCCTCTTTGGCTCTCTCCCCCCCTTTGGCTCTCTCTCTCCCCTCTTTGGCTCTCTTCCCCCCTCTTTGGCTCTCTCTCCCCTCTCTTTGGCTCTCTCCCCTCTTTTGCTCTCTCTCCTCTTTGGCTCTCTCTCCTCTTTGTCTCTCTTTCCTCTTTGGCTCTCTCTCTCCCCCCTCTTTGGCTCTCCCCCCCTTTGGCTCTCCCCCCCCTTTGGCTCTCCCCCCCTTTGGCTCTCTCCCCCCCTTAGGCTCCCCCCCTCCATTTGGCTCTCTCCCCCCCTTTGGCTCTCTCTCCCCCTCTTTGGCTCTCCCCCCCCTCTTTGGCTCTCTCCCCCCCTCTTTGGCTCTCCCCCCCCCCCATTTTATGCTCTCTCCCCCCTCTTTGGCTCTCTCTCCCCCCCTCTTGGGGCTCTCTCCCCTCTTTGGCTCTCTCTCCACTTTGGCTCTCTCTCTCCCCCCCTCTTTGGCTCTCCCCCCCTCTTTGGCTCTCTCCCCCCCCCTCTTTGGCTCTCTCTCTCTCTTCTCTTTGGCTCTCTTTCCTCTTTGGCTCTCTCTCCACTTTAGCTCTCTTTCCTCTTTGGCTTTCTCTCTCCCCCCCTCTTTGGCCCTTCTCCCCCCACTTTGGCCCTTCTCACCCCCTCTCCTGCTCCCTCTCTGGCTCTCCTCTGTCTTCATTGAAAGCCTTTGCCTCTCTGGCCACACCCCCATTGCGGCACCCCGCATGTCCACGCCCCATCGTCGCACCGGCCACGCCCCTTGCGATGCCCGGCCACGCCCCCATCACAGTGCTCCCGTCGCCCATGCTCCCTGACACTCCCCCCATCTTTGGCTCTCTCTCCCCCCTCTTTGGCTCTCTATCCCCCCTCTTTGGCTCTCTCTCCCCCCTCTTTGGCTCTCTCTCCCCCTCTTTGGCTCTCTCCCCTCTTTTGCTCTCTCTCCTCTTTGTCTCTCTCTCTCCCCCCTCTTTGACTCTCCCCCCATTTCACTCCCCCCCCCCTTTGGCTCTCCCCCCCCACTTTGGCTCTCTCTCCCCCCCCTTTGGCTCTCTCCCCCCACCTTTGGCTCTCCCCCCCTTCTTTGGCTCTCTCTCCCCCCTCTTTGGCTCTCTCTCCCCCCTCTTTGGCTCTTTCCCCTCTTTTGCTCTCTCTCCTCTTTGGCTCTCTTTCCTCTTTGGCTCTCTCTCTCCCCCCTCTTTGGCTCTCCCCCCCTTTGGCTCTCCCCCCCCTTTGGCTCTCTCCCCCCCTCTTTGGCACTCCCCCCCCCCCTTTGGCTCTCTCTCTCCCCTCTTTGGCTCTCTCCCCCTCTTTTGTTCTCTCCCCCCTCTTTGGCTCTCCCCCCCCCTCTTTGGCTCTCTTCCCCCCCTCTTTGGCTCTCTCTCCCCCCTCTTTGGCTCTCTCCCCTCTTTTGCTCTCTCTCCTCTTTGTCTCTCTCTCCTCTTTGGCTCTCTTTCCTCTTTGGCTCTCTCTCTCCCCCCTCTTTGGCTCTCCCCCCTTTGGCTCTCCCCTCCCCCTTTGGCTCTCTCCCCCCCCTTTGGCTATCTCCCCCCCTTTGGCTCTCTCCCCCCCCCTCTTTGGCTCTCTGCCCCCCCTCTTTGGCTCTCCCCCCCTCTTTGGCTCTCTCCCCCCCCATTTTAGTCTCTATCCCCCCCTCTTTGGCTCTCTCTCCTCCCTCTTGGGGCTCTCTCTCCTCTTTTGCTCTCTCTCCACTTTGGCTCTCTCTCTCCCCCCTCTTTGGCTCTCCCCCCCTCTTTGGCTCTCTCCCCTCCCTCTTTGGCTCTCTCCCCCCCCCTTTGGCTCTCTCTCCCCCCTCTTTTGCTCTCTCTCCTCTTTGGCTCTCTCTTCTCTTTGGCTCTCTTTCCTCTTTGGCTCTCTCTCCACTTTAGCTCTCTTTCCTCTTTGGCTCTCTCTCTCCCCCCCCCTCTTTGGCCCTTCTCCCCCCTCTTTGGCCCTTCTCACCCCCTCTCCTGCTCCCTCTCTGGCTCTCCTCTGTCTTCATTGAAAGCCTTTGCCTCTCTGGCCACACCCCCATCACGGCACCCCGCCCGGCCACGCCCCATCACGGTGACACCGCCCAACCACGCCCCTCGTTGCACCGGCCACGCCCCTTGCGACACCCGGCCACACCCCCATCGCAATGCTCCCGCCGACCACGCTCCCTGACACTCTGCTTCATCCTTGCTCTGTGCTGAGTACTGAGTGTTAGGGTCCAAACGGTCAGGTATGTTTGTCACATGCAGTCTCTACTGCGCATGACTGCATCTGACAAACATACTTGGCCATTTATTATATAGGATAGTGATATTTTGATATGTGCGTGACCCTATATTTCAACACACTTTTGCCTTTGGTTGGCGCATTCCAATATTTACGTTTGAGAAGAGAATGTTGGACCAGCAAAATAAGGATAAGTGGCCAAGTCAGTTGGTGAGAGCAGTTGTATTTATTAGTTCAATGATTATTTTTTGTGTGACCGAGAGCTGTTTTCAGTCGTTAACTGTATCATTGTGTGGAAATGGAAGTCAAATATCATGGGAGTTTAAAACTTGGCTGTGTTTGACTCGGTAAGTTTGTGATCTTTTTGATAAAATAAAAATAAATAGTCCAGTCCCATGTTTTCTACAGTTAATCATTTTTGAAAGATTCAAATTAAAGGGAAATGAAACCCATTTTTTTTTTTTGGTCATGATTCAGACAGAGCATACTATTTTAAACAACTTTCCAATTTAATTTCATTATCAAATTTACTTCATTATATTGGTATCCTTTGTTGACGGAACATCAATGTACTACTGGGAGCTTGCTGAACACATAAGGTGAACCAATGAAAAGAGGCTTGCATGTGAAGTCACCAATTAGCAGCTAGCTCCCATTAGTGCATTGCTGCACTATGTTTTTTTTTTTAACAAAGGATACTAGCAGAATTAGACAGTGGAAGTAAATTGAAACGTTTAAAATTGTATGTTCTATCAAAATAATTAAATTAAAATGTTCGGTTTCATGTCCCTTTAAGGTTGAATTACATTTGATGATACAGAAAATAAAAGATGAAGCAAAACAAAGTATTAAATCTAATCATAAGTAACTATTATTAAAGTAGAATTACACACACATATAGATGTTTGAAAGTGATGCAATGAAATGAATCTTGTATAAGGCTAAACAATGTAACCCGCAAAACAGAGCAACAATGTCATTCTGGAGCTTTTGCTGCCCTTTTTGGAGCTGGAAGTAGAAAACCCATATACTGAAATACTTATCAATGACATCTCTTAAAGATACTAAATGATTTAATCATTTGAATTATTGAGGGATTGAAAAACTGGTTTAAAGGGACATTCTACTCTAGGGGGCCGATTTATCAATGTGCGGGCGGACATGATCCGCTGTAGCGGATCATGTCCTCCCCACATTGATAAATGCAGACAGCATACACTGTCGGCATGTATCATTGCACAATCATTTCTTGTTAAAGGGACAATCCAGTCAAAATTTAAATGCACATAGATAAATTACATCTTTGAATAGAAACATATTTGTAATATACATGTATTGGCAAAAAGGCTTCTGGTAAAAGTTATCACTGTTTTAGTATGAACATTTTTCTCTGTACGTGCATGTGAAGCATAGCTAGATATTGTCAGTGCACCAGCATTTTAAATACTGCAACTGCTCAGAACACCAGTGGGGCTTGTATAATGTGAGCCATTAACAAATTGAGTCATTACCAGATGATAAAAGCAACTTAGGCTCTCTGAGCAAGTGCTGTGTTTAAAATGCTGGTGCACGGAGCATACTTAAATACACATTTTAAACAGCTATAGCTTTTATTAGAAGCATTTTTGCTAATGCATGTATATTACAAAAATGCTTCTATACAAAATTGAAATGCATCCATGTGCACTTTAATTTGGGCTGGAATGCCCCTTTAAATGCTGTGCAATGCCGCCCCCTACACATTCACGGCCAATCGGCTGCTAGCAGGGGGTGTCAATCATCCCGATCGTATCCAATCGAGATGATTGCTATCCGCCACCTCAGAGGTGACGGATGAGTTAAGAAGCAGCGAAAACTGCTGCATTTGCATCATGGTAATTTGGCCCCTAGAAGTTTTATTGTTTAAAAAGATAGATAATCCCTTTATTACCCATTCCCCAGTTTTGCATAACGAACACATTGATACTAATATACTTTGCACCTCTGTGATTACCTTGTTTTTAAGCTTCTGCATACTCATACTACCCCTTTATTTCATTTTATTTTGACAGGCTTGCATTTTAGCCAATCAGTGCTGACTCCTAGATAACTTCATGGTAGTGAATATAATGTTACCTATATGGTACACATGAGCTAGCACTGCCTAACTGTAAAAAACTGTCAAAATACACTGGGATAAGAGGCGGCCTTCATGGGCTTAGAAATTAGCATATAAGCATACCTAGATTTTCAACAAAGAATACCAAGAGAACAAAGCACATGATGATAAAAAGTAATTTGGAAAGTTGTTTAAAATTGCATGCCCTATACGTATCATGAAAGTTTTATTTTGACAACTGTCCCTTTAAATTAATAATGTTTTCTACCAAGTAGGATAAATGATTTACATACACATTTAGCAAAATGATTAAAACCTTACCCAGTGTGTTTTACATATATTACTATACAAAGTAAAACTTTTTAAAGTGACATCTATATTTCACTTGATGTAGAAACTGGATTATCACTATAAGCTTGGTCAGGTGATGCAAAGGAAAATATTTAAATTGTTGGGGCTGCTGCAAGAAAATCAGACTAAAGGAATCAGGACTTACAGCCTTTTTTGGACCAAATTAAGTGGAGTGGTAAATATCAATTTCATGAAAGCGATATTTGTGCTCCACTGTGTAATACCAGCACACGCTAATATGCGCTGGTATTACAAGTTAACAGCAATGCGAACGCGAGCTGGGAGTAATTGCGCTCACAATATCGTGCTTCCAAAGGCTCCTCATGCAGCAAAGATTTAAGTAGCGCAGTGATGGCAGCATATTTTTAAATATATATGTATATGATTATATATACTGTATATATATATATATATATATATATATACAGGTAGCCCTCAGTTTACGCCGGGGTTAGGTTCCAGAAGGAATGGTTGTAAATCGAAACCGTTGTAAATTGAAACCCAGTTTATAATGTAAGTCAATGGGAAGTGAGGGAGATAGGTTCCAGACCCCTCTTAAAATTGTCATAAGTAACACCTAATACATTATTTTTAAATCTTTGAAATGAAGACTTTAAATGCATTATAAACCTAATAAAATAATCACACAACACAGACTTCACTTGCATTTTTCTGCAAACAGTTCTTTCTATGCATTCCAATCTGGACTGATTTATTGACAGGAAGATCTTGTTCCTTTGAAATCTGCTTGATAGCTCAGGTCTGGTTAAACTGATTAATTTCAGCTTGCTTGGCTTTGCTGCAACACAAGTGGATAGCTCCACCTACTGGCTATTTTAATAAATGCACTGCTTCTCAATGCTTTTTAATAGCAGACTGGAAAAAAAGGTTGTTATTCTAAAACAGTGTAAATTGAACCGTTGTAAAACGAGGGCTACCTGTGTGTGTGTGTATATATATATATATATATATATATATATATATATATATATATATATATATATATATATATATATATATATATATATATATGTGTGTGTGTTAATATGTGTATATATTTACTGGGAACACACAGTTCCCATAGACTGCAATGTAAAGGCACTTTTCAGTGAAAAAGGAAGTGACTAGAAAGGCAAGTGACAACACTATTTCCTGTAATGTAAGTCTCCAGACATGTGTGCAAGATACTGCATTACCTGGATTTCTCTTCAACAAAGAATAACATTAGAACAAAGCGACTTTGATAATGAAAGTAAGCCGGAAACATTAAAATTGTATTCTCTATCTGAATCATGAAAAAAAAAAATGAGTTTAATGTCCCTTTAAATGTAAAGAAATATCAATTTTACTTATATTCATCAAGAAACCATTTGTTGTCATAAGTATATTTTCAAAATTACTATTTTAAAACATGAGCCATGTTATGATCCTGGAAGGTTCTACTTGCTCAAATATTTGGTCAAACAATTTGTTTATTGACTCCTATATTACTCCTCACTAACATGTGGTGGTCTCATAGCTAAATGTGTAGTGTCTTTTGCCCATTAAAGGGACAGTATACACCAATTTTCATATAACTGCATATAATAGACACTACTATAAAGAAGAATATGCACAGATACTGATCTAAAAATCCAGTATAAAACCTTTTAAAAACGTACTTAGAAGCTCACAGTTTATCACTGTTGATGAGATTAGACTGGGACACTCACTGAAAGGGGCTGGGTAAACAAAAAGAGCAGACACTCCCCGCCTCCCCCTTCCCTGTACATGAAAAGACAGATAACATAAACAGGAGCCTGACTTATGCATATTTGTGCTATAGTCTACCTAGAGCTCTGAATATAACTGTTGCTGTAAAAAATATTCACCTAGATTACGAGTTTTGCGTTAGAGGCTGTGCAGTGCTAATGAGCAGTTTTCCCTCACCGCTCACTTATATGCAGCGCTTGTATTACGAGTTTTCAGAAACCCGTCGTTAAAAGACAAGAAGTAATCGTTGAGCAAAATTTTGCTCATTACCGCACTCCAATACCAGCGCTGCTTAAGTCAGCGGTGAGCTGGTGTAACGTGCTCGTGCACGATTTCCCCATAGGAATCAACGGGGAGAACTGGCTGAAAAAAAGTCTAACACCTGCAAAAAAGCAGCGTAAAACTCAGTAACGCAGCCCCATTGATCCCTATGGGGAAATAAAAGTTATATCAACACCCTAACATGAACCCCGAGTCTAAACACCCCTAATCTTACATTTATTAACCCCTAATCTGCCGCCCCCGACATCACCGACACCTATATTATATTATCAACCCCTGCCGCTCCGGACACCGCCGCCACCTACATTATACCTATGAACCCCTAATATGCTGCCCCCAACATCGCCGCCGACACCTACATTATATTTATTAATCCCTAATCTGCCGCCCCCAATGTCGCCGCCACCTACCTACACTTATTGACCCCTAATCTGCTGCCCCCAACATCGCCGCCGACACCTACATTATATTTATTTACCCCTATTCTGCCGCCCCCAATGTCGCTACCACCTACCTACACTTATTGACCCGTAATCTGCCGCCCCCAACGTCGCCGCCACAATTTTAAAGTTATTAACCCCTAAACCTAAGTCTAACCTTAAACCTAACACCCACTAACTTAAATATAATTTAAATAAATCTAAATAAATATTCCTATCATTAACTAAATTATTCCTATTTAAAACTAAATACTTACCTATAAAATAAACCCTAAACTAGCTACAATATAAATAATAGTTACATTGTAGCTAGCTTAGGGTTTATTTTTATTTTACAGGCAAGTTTGTATTTATTTTAACTAGGTAGAATAGTTATTAAATAGTTATTAACTATTTAATAACTACCTAGCTAAAATAAATACAAATTTACCTGTAAAATAATACCTAACCTAAGTTACACTAACACCTAACACTACACTATAATTAAATAAATTAACTAAATGAAATACAATTACCTAAATTAAATTAAATTAAATTAAATTAGCTAAAGTACAAAACAAACAAACAAACACTAAATTATAGAAAATAATAAACAAATTACAGAAATTTAAACTAATTACACCTAATCTAATAGCCCTATTAAAAAAAAAAAAGCCCCCCCCCCCCATGAAATAAAAAAACCCTAACCTAAACTAAACTACCAATAGCCCTTAAAAGGGCCTTTTGCGGAGCATTGCCCCAAAGATATCAGCTCTTTTACCTGTAAAACAAAATACAAACAACCCCCCAACAGTAAAACCCACCACCCACACAACCAACCCCCCAAATAAAATACTATCTAAAAAAACCTAAAAAAAACCTGAAAAGGGCATTTGGATGGGCATTGTCCTTAAAAGGGCAGTTAGCTCTTTTGCTGCCAAAACCCTAATCTAAAAAATAAAACCCAACCAATACACCCTTAAAAAAACCTAACACTAACCCCCTGAAGATCGACTTACCGGGAGACATCTTCATCCAAGCCGGGCGAAGTGGTCCTCCAGACGGGCAGAAGTCTTCATCCAAACCGGCAGAAGTGGTCCTCCACATGGGCAGAAGTCTTCATCCAAGCCGGGCAGAAGTGGTCCTCTAGACGGGCAGAAGTCTTCATCCAGACGGCATCTTCTATCTTCATCCATCCGGCGTGGAGCGGGTCCATCTTCAAGACATCCGACGCGGAGCATCCTCTACTGGCGACGACTAGAACAGAATGAAGGTACCTTTAAGTGACGTCATCCAAGATGGTGTCCCTTAGATTCCGATTGGCTGATAGAATTCTATCAGCCAATCGGAATTAAGGTAGAAAAAATCATTTTGGCTGATGCAATCAGTCAATAGGATTGAGCTTGCATTCTATTGGCTGTTCCAATCAGCCAATCGAATGCAAGCTCAATCCTATTGGCTGATTGGATCAGCCAATAGGATTGAAGTTCAATCCTATTTCTGATCCAATCAGCCAATAGGATTTTCTCTACTTTAATTCCGATTGGCTGACATTGGGGCGGCAGATTAGGGGTTAATAAATATAATGTAGGTGGCGACGATGTTGGGGGCAGCAGATTAGGGGTTCATAAATATAATGTAGGTGGAAGGGATAAAATGTTTATTTTAGTATTTGCAAAGGGGGAGGGCCTCAGTTTAGGGGTTAATAGGTAGTTTATGGGTGTTAGTGTACTTTTTAGCACTTTACTTATGAGTTTTATGCCACAGCATTGTAGTGTAAAACTCATAACTACTGACTTTTAAATGCGGTAGGACTCTTGACAGGAGAGGGTGTACCGCTCACTTTTTGGCCTCCTAGGACAGACTCGTAATATCAGCGCTATGGAAGTCCCATAGAAAAAAGACATTACAAAGTTTACGTAAGTCGTTTTGCGGTAAAGCCAAAGAAGTGTGCGGTGAACCTAAACCTGCAAGACTCGTAATAGCAGCAGCCGAAAAAAGCAGTGTTAGGATCTCTTAACGCTGCTTTTTTACCCTAATGCACAACTTGTAATCTAGCCGATTGTTTGTACTCACAACACCTGCAAAAGTCTGTAATCAATCTCCTATTCTGATTGTTTTGCATGTATGAAATGATGACGATGATGTATAAATGGTTATCGCTACATGTACATTATAAAATGGACAATGTCTGATCTACTGTAAGGTTATAAACAGCCACCATTTTGAAATACCATGGGTGTATCTTATGCATTAGCCTACACCAATCTTCCCAGTACTATGCTCCTCATAAGTACTCTCTTTCAGGGGTGTAACTGTAGGGGACTTTAAGCTCTCAACTGAGACTGGGCCAACTGCAGGGGTCCATGTGCATCATGTCTGAACACTCTGTATGTATCTCTTTAAAAAAAGACTAATAGGAAAGGGTTTAGATTTTCCTGTAAAATATGGGGCAAGGTACCCAAGAAGTGCCACCTTTGGAAGGTCTTTGGATATCTCCATTTAAATATGAATGTTTGTGGTTTACAATTTATTTTACTTTTCTTTCCCTTTTAGATTGTTCTGTATAGGTGCACCCCCTAAAAATCTATTTTGGTATTCAAGTGGGATTCTATTTTTACAATTAGCAAATTAATGCTTAAATGAAAAATTCAAGAAAATTAGATTAAATATGTGAAATTTGAATTCATTTCCTTTGGCCAGAAGATGGATCTCTTTAACATATCTTTGCATCTGAAGACGCAGTATTGCAAACCAGAGCTCACTTTTTATGTTTTACCACTTTATTATTTTACAGTGCAATGAATTTAAAAAACACCATTCCACACTCTATTAAAAAGAATAAATGCACATTTTATTATCTTAATATTTTATTGTATTGATTCTGTGAATTAAAGATTGTTTTGCAAAGGGAAATGGATTCACTGGTGTACAGAAATATCTCTGGTTTATTGAGTAGATCAAAGCTTCCTGAAGAGGCAATATCCATGTTTAATTTAGTTACAGAATCTATTAAAATACTATTTATGCATTCAGCTTGAGGTATTTTTAAAATGGTGTTTTGGAAATCCACACATTAACTTTTCTTGATTATTGCTTGGGTAAAGCATGCACAGATCTTTGTAAATAGTAAATTATTAATGATGAATGTTTATAGTTTATTGCCACATTAAAAATGTCAAGGTTGTAAAGGTCATTGTTGTTTTCAATGGTTAATTAATTTAACAGCGACTTAAAAATTATATTATTGTACTACTGGAACTCAATGTTGGATCCAGAGGTCATTCAAAATATAAAATAACTTTCCATATATTTTCATAAATTCAAATATCTTAATATTTTGGTTTGACATTTTCGTATGAGTTTTTTTTTTAACCAATTGGATGTGTATCTCTTATTGAATTTGTTTACTTCCTTTAGATAATTATACTTTATTGATTTCATATTTGTGAATCATTTGGTAAGTATAGTTAAAACTGAAAGCACATGATGACAATATCCTCCAATAAGTCTTATGGATATCAAAAGTCAGTGTTTAGTGGTTTCAGTTAATATCCAGAGAACACCTTAATGGTGACTTTTAATTAATTGTAATGTATTATTTACATGTGACTTTCTCCTTAAGGTATTAAAATTTTGCTGCACAGCTATAGGCATACAGTATTGTTGGCAACTAATACATAATAAGCATATTTTCAAACAAAGGGGTCAACCTTAATCCTGTAGAAGAAAATTCTAATGATTTATCTACAAAAATCCCTATAGACTTTAAAGATATTTTTTAGTTGAAAGCCATTAGATAAGTATTTCTAATAGTTTATGATCGACCCTTCATTGTTAATAAACTTATTGGCCTCAGGAGAATTCAAATCTGAGTTAGCCTTTACAAAGAAAAAAAAAAGGATTTGTTGTGTTCTAAGGTGTAAGGCAGTGCTTTCCAAACTTTTCATATTGGTGACACACTTTTTAGATCTACATCATATCGCGACACAGTATTTCACTCTTACCAGCAAACAGGAGGTTAAACTAACTTGTTTTAAGAGATACGGACACATACATAAATAATATAATAACAAAATTTATTTACAAGTAACAGTATGTATGTGCAAAAATTAACATCACCAATAGCTACTTACTATTTGAATGGGTTGTATGAGGTTGATGGGATGAACAAAGTTTCTGAATATTTAGTGGAATATTAAAGATTAAATATTAAATATTAAAGCTTCCAATCCATATATCAAGAGCAGGAGCAGCAATGCACTACTGGGAGCTAGCTGCAAAAAAACCAAAACACTTTGACTTCTGACTTCAGCTCAGCGTTTAAACTGCCCCCCTCTGCGAGTCTGACTGACTACTGCCCACGCTGCTCAATCGGCTTGTGACTGCATGCAGTCACAAGCCGATTGAGGAGACTACATGTGCAGTCAAGAGCCAATGTGCCGCCAATGGGAATAGTTTCAGTTCCCGCTGAGCTGCACCAATAGGTTAAGATGATCTGTGACCTACTAGGTATCAATCACGTGTCAACCATGTGATATGCATAGCAGGCAGGCAAAAACATAACAGGGAGGGTGCATTAGACAGTTTCAATGTGGACATAAATAGACAGGTAATGTTGGTAATTCACAGGTCAATAAAGCAGCATACTTATCTAGCATATGTCAAAGTTACATTATCAGTACTGTACTATCCAAACATCTAATTGCAACCAGATAAATAAGACCTCAGTTTTCTAATATAAGGTAATATGAATCTCCCCTTGAACAATAAATCATGAAAGATAAATGATCCTCCCTATTGTTCTGTGGAAGCCGCTCTTGGACCTCCCTAATTGTATATTTAACATGATGGGGGGTGTTGGAAGGGAAAAAAAAAAAAAAACAGACAGGGACACTCTTGGACCCTTAGAACAAACAGGAAGGCTCTTGGTCCTTAGGAAACAACTTAGTGTGGTTGTCACATGATTACCCTGATGGAGAGATATAAAGAAAAATACTATAGGCTAAATATGTGATATACTGTATGCACCTACTATATGGTTCCATGGTATCTACAATTAAAGTTTGGGGTTCCGTGTCTACCATTCAAGGAGGCTAGGATTAATTGGTCAATAACAACTCATTTCTTAGTTACATCAGGAAGGGAACTACGCCATCTAGGAATTACTAGAGGTATGTACTGGAAGCTTAGATCTAGTGGATAATAGGCTGTATATTGTAAGCGTACTCTAGCTAACTAATGCCTTATCACAGTGATCGTTTTATAGATAGTAATATTTGGACATATATACTAAGGACCTCTGCTAGTCATGCTATAGTCCTCCTGATTACCAAAATGACACATATCAATATATACATACCCCCACATATATAACTGTCTATGTACACATCCGCCCAAACCAATGAATATATCATAATATATGTAGACCATGCACAGAGTATAGTCCCAAACTAGAAGTAGAGTGCTCACATATTTTTATATGCTTAAATGCTAGGAGTTCACTGAGCCAACTGTATTGAAATAAACATATTTGTGTTAGAGCAAACCTCACATAGTGTGCTTTCTATCATAGGGACCAGATGCATCATATTAAAAAAAGCATAGTGTTATTGTTATTAAGCGTCCACATTATTTAGAGCCCGCTATGTGCTAGAACTATAATAGGGTAATGGATTATGGGGTTGTCTCCATAACAAGCTGCTGATGTTCCTAAGTACATTTAACCAACTCCTCTCTTCGGGTTCTGGCTGGGGTGAATGCGATACAACCTCCATGCTGATAAACTGAAAGGAGTTGAGGTAAAGTCTCCCATAGTCATTTACCGCTTGACTGCTAATCACTCCAGTGACAACTAGATAGGCAGAGTGTGGAAGGCTGGATGACTTCATAGGCCTGGGCTGCAGTGCGACTGTAAAGGAGCTGTCGGCTTGCAGAAGTGGTGACAGGCATGGCTGTGGATCATGCCTCCAGTTCTTTGCCCGCTGCTGCGTCAATACATTCGGCCTCACCAGCTGTTGGGTCTTCTTAAGGTGTTGGGTACCGACCAAATGGACAGACTTCACAAATGCCGGTAAAGTCAGACGCCGTTCAGCTGCAATATCCTGCAGCTCAGAGAAAACAGGTTGCGGCACCAGGTCAGAGGTCCTCTGGTCCGTGATCAAGGCAGGGCAAACTTCTGTATCCATCGTTGGTGGTATGTAGCAGACGCTCTCTTCCTTACCATAGCCAGAGGCGTGCTGGGGTTGAAAAGCCTCATCTAGCGTAGTGCAAAACTTTTGCTCAAAGTCCAGCAGGATCTGCTGAAGTGACCACTGGAATTCTTCCATTGTCCAATTAGGCAGGTATATAACCAGCGTTAAAAATCTGGTTTGTTAACCCAGAGTCAGAAACTCCGGGGGGGGGGGGGTTAAAGATGCAGGCAGCCCAAACAGCACTAAGATTCAAGCACTCAGTGTAAGCCTCATGGACCGACTCTGTGCAGTTAAGCTGAAGAACATAGACAGGTCCAGTTTTGTATTATGAACCCTCAGACTTCTCCTGAGTCTCCCCATGTGATATCCCTTTAAGGTATATCCTCCCATTATCCTCTCCACCCTATTTAACCTCGTTTTCAACACACATTCATTGCCTGAGAATTGTTGTTTTCTGTCATTGAGGTATCACAACCTGAGTTACCTTAGACGAATCCTGTTACCTTTCAGGTCAATCTCTGATACGGTGTTTCACTAAAGATTTTCCAACCTCGTTTGCTTTTTGCACTTTCATTGTGCACCTGTCATCTGTTTCTGAGCTTACCGGATTTCTCACTCTCAGCGTACCAGCACTCATCCACGCCAAGCCGTATCCGGAAGTGAGTCACACTCGCACACCTCACTGCTGCTACCGCACCAAACAGCTACATCGGACCGCTCAGTAGTAAGTCACTTATCAGCTAACTTTGCCTGTCTGCGGTAAGAGACTTTCATCTTGTATCATTTCATATCCATTGCATACATTCCATGTTTACCTGAACCGGTTATTTCTATGTAACTGCGACATTGTTGCCATCGATCAGTGAATCTGTTGTGTGAGTGTGTAAAGACGGATGTTTGTTTTGGAAACAGTTTGAACATATATTTTTCTGCCAATAATATTCTCTGAAGCCTAGTCTAGTTACTGATCTTTCACATTTTCCTACCATCTATAATAATTTGCTCACTGATATATTCTTCTATATCAAGTTAAATATATTAGAGGGATATTATCAAAAGAGCAACAAATACTATTCACCTCAAACCAAGAAAGTTGTTTCAGGTGTAACAGTATTCTCAGGCCTCAAATTGGGCCCTGCTGGAAATCTCCTATTAACATGGATTCAGCTGAGATCCAGAAAGCATTTAATAATGTACATCAAAAACTGGATTATTTAGCCCGTGGCCTAACGGAGGTACAAGCAGAGACCACCACTTTAAAAGCATTAATGAAAGAATGCTTAACTCCAAAAGCAGCTGAGATACCAGAACCACAGGTTCAAACTCCAATGTTATTTTCTGGCAAGAGATCCACCTTTAGAGATTTCAAAAATGCCTGTAATTTGTTGTATACTCTGAAACCCCGCACTTATCATAGTGAAAGAATCAAAGTGTGTACAACCATTTCATATCTCACAGGTGAGCCCCGAACTTGGGCAAATAGATTCTTTGAATCTAACAACCCAATCCTAGACTCCTTACAGGAGTTCTTCTCAGCTATGTTCGAACTATATGAGGACACTCATACCCAAATAATAGCTGAAACCAAACTCCATTCTTTAAAACAGGGAAAACGCACTGTGGAGGAATACACTACTGACTTCCAGCTCTGGGCAACCGACTCCCAGTGGAATGAGGTAAGCCTCCGAAATCAGTTCCGGTTGGGACTATCAGAATTATTAAAGGATGAATTATCCAGACTGGACATGCCAGAAACATTACCAGGTCTAATAAAGCTCAGTACTACTCTAGATAGAAGAATCAGAGAACGAAAAGCTGAAAAAGGGAATTTTGAAAACCTTCCAAGACCTCACTATTCATCAACTCCCCATCAGGAGAAAAATATCTCAAGTACTACTCCAATGGAAATAGGAGCCATAAAAGGACCTTTAACCCTTCTAGAGAAGACAAGAAGGAGACTTTCAAATTTGTGCATGTACTGCGCAAATGAGGATCATTCAGTATCAGTCTGTCCCTTACTGGAAAAACAAAAGAGGGGTAAGAAAATTAATTTAAGACATCTTCATATTGACAATAAAACAAATCAATTAACCACCTCTCTTTCTTTACAGTGGGATCAAAACAACCTTCAGACTAAGGCACTTATCGACTCAGGGGCTTCTGGGGTTTATATAAACACTGATTATGTTATAGCAAATAAAATACCCACGGTGTGCAAACAAAACCCTGTGTTTTTCAAATTAATAGATGGATCTTCTGTACAGAGAGGACCCATAACACATCACACTATACCTCTTCTGATAACCACTTCTACAGCACATACTGAATATATTTCATTTGATATTATTCCTATTGCTTTTCACACAATAATTTTAGGTTACACTTGGTTAAAAACTCATAATCCTAAAATAGACTGGTCTCTCCATGATATCAAGTTAGATTCAGACTATTGTCAAAAGACTTGTTATCCACATACTATTATAGGTAACCTACAAATTATTCCAGAGGTTTATCAGGATTTGGAGGATGTCTTTGACTTAAAAGAGGCAGAAAATTTACCCCCTCATAGGTCATTTGACTGCCCAATTGAAATAATTCCAGGTTCTCAGATTCCACACGGAAGAATTTATCCCATGTCTCAACAAGAACTTAAACAATTACGAACCTATTTAGATGACAATTTACACAAGGGGTTCATCACACATTCCACCTCACCTGCAGCTGCGGGTTTATTCTTTGTAAAAAACAAAGATGGCTCATTAAGACCTATCATTGATTACAGAGCTTTGAATAGTATTACAGTGAAAAATCGTTACCCTCTACCTTTAATTCCCGAATTGTTAGAAAGACTTACAGACGCCACAATATTCACAAAACTTGATCTCAAAGGCGCATATAACCTAATTCATATAAAAGAAGGAGATGAGTGGAAAACAGCTTTTCGCACCAGATATGGGTTATATCAATACAATGTCATGCCTTTCGGGTTATGTAATGCCCCAGCAACTTTCCAACATTTTATCAATGAAATTTTCCATGATTTGATAGACTCATGTGTTATCATTTACTTAGACGACATTTTGATTTACTCCAAAACCCTGTATGAACATGAGAAACATGTGAGATGGGTACTTACAAGACTCAGACAACACAAATTGTACGCAAAACAGGAAAAATGCATATTCCATTCCAATCACATTAAATTCCTAGGGTACATTATCACACCGAATCAGATTCAAATGGATCCAGAAAAGATTACCACCATCTTAGACTGGCCAGTACCAACTACACGGAGGGCATTACAAAGATTCCTTGGGTTCGCAAACTTTTATAGGAATTTTCCTGATAATTTCTCCTCCATTGTAAAACCACTCACACAATTAACAAGTAGTAAGACTAAGTATGTTTGGTCAGATAAGACTCAAAAGTCTTTTGAGTCTTTAAAGAAATCTTTCACTACTGCACCAGTTTTAACTTTACCAGACTATCAATTACCTTTCATTCTAGAAGTTGATGCATCCAATTCTGGTATAGGAGCAGTATTATCCCAACAGAACAAGATCACTAAACTCCAACATCCCATAGCTTTTTTTTCTAAAACCTACTTACCAGCAGAGAGAAATTACAGCATTGGGGATAAAGAGTTGTTAGCAATTAAAATGTCGTTGGAACATTGGAGACACCTTTTAGAGGGAACTAAAAAACCTTTCACAATTTATACTGATCACAAAAATTTAGAGTATTTGAAGAAAAACAAAACATTGTCTGCCCGTCAGGTTCGTTGGTCTTTATTTCTAGACCGTTTTAATTTTCAGTTAACTTACAAACCAGGTTCTTCAAACGTTAAAGCAGACGCTCCATCCCGACAGTACGATCACCAACCTAATATGATCGTACCCGCACCTATAATACCAGATTACAAATTTATAGGAGCACTCACTACATTTGAGTTAGAAGTACTAAACGCTCTTGCTAATGACAGTAACATACCTCCCTCTTGCACTAAAGATCCTTCAACTGGATTGTTTTATCACAGAGATAAATTATATGTACCCGAATCTATCAGAAGAACTGTCTTATCATATACACATGACAATGTAATGGCTGGACATATGGGAATACAAAAAACACTTGAATTAACAAAAAGGTATTTTTGGTGGCCACAAATGATACTACTTATTAATAACTATGTATCATCCTGCGATGTCTGTGCCCGTAACAAAGTTGAACATAAAAAAACCTATTGGTTTATTAACATCTATACCAATACCTGATAAACCCTGGACAATGATCTCAATGGATTTCATTGTTGATCTCCCAAAATCTCAAGGATACAATACGATATTCGTTGTGGTTGATCACTTAACTAAACTTGCACATTTTATTCCTTTGCAAACTTTACCTACATCTAAGGCTACTGCACAAACCTTCATAGATTCTATTGTATGCCTTCATGGTTTACCCAGAATAATAATTTCAGATCGTGGAACTCAATTTACTTCTGCTTTTTGGAGATCTTTATGTCAATTGTTAAAGATTGAGCCCAGATATTCAACTTCGTTCCACCCTCAGACCAATGGTTTGACAGAAAGATTGAATCAAACCCTGGAACAATACCTGAGGTGCTATATTACACACCTACAAGATGATTGGATCACTTATCTACCATTGGCTGAATTCTCTTATAATAATTCTGTCTCATCTTCTACCAAGATGACGCCATTTTTCGCCACTTATGGATATCATCCTACTTCCATAACCTTATCACATACAACAGTTAATTCACCTAGTGCCACTGATTACACATCTTCTTTACAGGAGAGAATGGACATTCTAAAAAAACATCTCATTGAAGCTAAAGACAGACAGAAATACTACTACGATCAAAAACACAGGGAGTCATCAAAGTACAAGATTGGAGATCTTGTCTTACTTTCTACTAAACATCTTAACATGCAACTGCCAAGTAAGAAACTGGGTAATCAGTTTATTGGTCCTTATCCCATTGAAAAAATCATAAATGAAAATGCACTTAAACTCACTCTACCTAATGACTTTAAAATACATAATGTTTTCCATGTTTCGTTACTGAAGCCTTATAGATCGGATCCCTTAAGGCAGGTTGGAATCCCTCCACCTCCTCTTCTCCTGGACGGTCACGAAGAGTTCGAGGTAGATAGGATTCTTGATTCGCGAATTCGTAGACATCGATTGGAGTATTTAATTAAATGGAAAGGATATGGTCCTGAAGACAATTCTTGGCAACCGCATTCGGAGATCCATGCACCTGTGTTGCTTAGACATTTTCATCGCAAGTATCCTTTCAAACCTCACCTGGGGTCTCTCGGGGTGGTCCCTTGAGGGGGGGGAAATGTGATATCCCTTTAAGGTATATCCTCCCATTATCCTCTCCACCCTATTTAACCTCGTTTTCAACACACATTCATTGCCTGAGAATTGTTGTTTTCTGTCATTGAGGTATCACAACCTGAGTTACCTTAGACGAATCCTGTTACCTTTCAGGTCAATCTCTGATATGGTGTTTCACTAAAGTTTTTCCAACCTCGTTTGCTTTTTGCACTTTTATTGTGCACCTGTCATCTGTTTCTGAGCTTACCGGATTTCTCACTCTAAGCGTACCAGCACTCATCCACGCCAAGCCGTATCCGGAAGTGAGTCACACTCGCACACCTCACTGCTGCTACCGCACCAAACAGCTACATCGGACCGCTCAGTAGTAAGTCACTTATCAGCTAACTTTGCCTGTCTGCGGTAAGAGACTTTCATCTTGTATCATTTCATATCCATTGCATACATTCCATGTTTACCTGAACCGGTTATTTCTATGTAACTGCAACATTGTTGCCATCGATCAGTGAATCTGTTGTGTGAGTGTGTGAAGACGGATGTTTGTTTTGGAAACAGTTTGAACATATATTTTTCTGCCAATAATATTCTCTGAAGCCTAAATCTTGACTTTATTATTGCTTGAGTTTCTGATCTTATATATTATACTCATCGAGTCATTTAAAGGTACAGTCTAGTTACTGATCTTTCACATTTTCCTACCATCTATAATAATTTGCTCACTGATATATTCTTCTATATCAAGTTAAATATATTAGAGGGATATTATCAAAAGAGCAACAAATACTATTCACCTCAAACCAAGAAAGTTGTTTCAGGTGTAACACCCCAGTCTGGGCAACTTGAAATCAGAAAGAATATTGAGTTAGATGTGGTAAATAGCCTTTTAGATTATATCACCATCCAAGAGCTCTCCAAAAACACGTCCTGCCGCAACAGCTATAGGCTGTTTCTTTTGTTCAGAGAGGGATTGCCTGGTATTTCGGGGCTGGACTGTACTGTGAAGTCAGGATCAGACTGATATGCTACAGGAAAGTTCTTCTCTGTGAAAGGCACATATTGAGCAAAAAGAGGCTGCTTCTAGGGTGGTAACTAGCCATAGAACAAGCTATTATGCTATTGTTCGTTCCCAGGTTGAGCGCTTCTCTCTTTTTATTTATGCAAATTATGACACTTAGGGAAGTCTCCCTAAGTGTGATGCGGGAATCCAAACGTGGACCCGTTGCTCAGTGTGCCTAGAGGGATATGGCTGCACCTCACTGACGAGGCCCACAATAGGCCGAAACGTACGTCTGGGGTTTTGCTGTTTCTCTTGTTCAGAGAGGGATTGCCTGGTATTTCGGGGCTGGACTGTACTGTGAAGTCAGGATCAGACTGATATGCTACAGGAAAGTTCTTCTCTGTGAAAGGCACATATTGAGCAAAAAGAGGCTGCTTCTAGGGTGGTAACTAGCCATAGAACAAGCTATTATGCTATTGTTCCTTCCCAGATTGAGCGCTTCTCTATTTTTATTTATGCAAATTATGACACTTAGGGAAGTCTCCCTAAGTGTGATGCGGGAATCCAGACATGGACCCGTTGCTCAGTGTGCCTAGAGGGATATGGCTGCACCTCACTGACAAGGCCCACAATAGGCCGAAACGTACGTCTGGGGTTTTGCTGTTTCTCTTGTTCAGAGAGGGATTGCCTGGTATTTCGGGGCTGGACTGTACTGCGAAGTCAGGATCAGACTGATATGCTACAGGAAAGTTCTTCTCTGTGAAAGGCAAATATTGAGCAAAAAGAGGCTGCTTCTAGGGTGGTAACTAGTAATAGAACAAGCTATTATGCTATTGTTCGTTCCCAGGTTGAGCGCTTCTCTCTTTTTATTTATGCAAATTATGACACTTAGGGAAGTCTCCCTAAGTGTGATGCGGGAATCCAGACATGGACCCGTTGCTCAGTGTGCCTAGAGGGATATGGCTGCACCTCACTGACGAGGCCCACAATAGGCCGAAACGTACGTCTGGGGTTTTGCTGTTTCTCTTGTTCAGAGAGGGATTGCCTGGTATTTCGGGGCTGGACTGTACTGTGAAGTCAGGATCAGACTGATATGCTACAGGAAAGTTCTTCTCTGTGAAAGGCACATATTGAGCAAAAAGAGGCTGCTTCTAGGGTGGTAACTAGCCATAGAACAAGCTATTATGCTATTGTTCCTTCCCAGATTGAGCGCTTCTCTATTTTTATTTATGCAAATTATGACACTTAGGGAAGTCTCCCTAAGTGTGATGCGGGAATCCAGACATGGACCCATTGCTCAGTGTGCCTAGAGGGATATGGCTGCACCTCACTGACAAGGCCCACAATAGGCCGAAACGTACGTCTGGGGTTTTGCTGTTTCTCTTGTTCAGAGAGGGATTGCCTGGTATTTCGGGGCTGGACTGTACTGCGAAGTCAGGATCAGACTGATATGCTACAGGAAAGTTCTTCTCTGTGAAAGGCACATATTGATCAAAAAGAGGCTGCTTCTAGGGTGGTAACTAGCCATAGAACAAGCTATTATGCTATTGTTCGTTCCCAGGTTGAGCGCTTCTCTCTTTTTATTTTATATAAATGTTTAAATCTAGACATCTGAGGTATTGAAAAATTATGCTCTATGAAACACTTCTGCCTGCACCCTAATGCCGCTAGATGTAAGATTTTTTTGTGCATCGGCTAGCGCTTATATTACAAGTTAAAAAGTTAAAAAGTTTTTGCTCATGTGCACACCTGATGCACGCAAGTAGGCAAACGTTGAATGTCGTGATCACGTTAATATATCCCCCCATAGAAGTTAATAGAGCTAAAAGTGGGAAAAAACTCACACCCTACTCATGTGTACTAACCCGACATGAAAATATAGATACTTTATATTCTAATGTTCTTCATGTAGAAGAATATGTTCTAATTATTAATAAATACATATTTCTGTGTATGTATATGTATATATATATATATATATATATATATATATATATATACACAAAAAGATCAGCACTCACCAACACCATCAACCACTCTGTGCCCTGCTATGGACATTCAAACAAGAAATATTTGAGGATCAGGACCGGTGTAAATCCTATGTAATCTTCAAAAATAAGCAAGGACCACAAGATACTTCAACCACCTTTAATGTGTTAAAACAATACCATAACATTTCGGCCCCACACGGAGGCCTTGGTCACATGAAAGAACACAACACGTATACAACATACCCCAAATGAAGTGCCTAATATATCCCTTACCATTCACCTGATACACTGCCGAAAGCCCGCTAAAATCATCATTGACAACACAGCTGTTGAGACAATGAAGCACACTATCGTCATCAAATGTCGACTGTAAGCATAGTGGCATGAAAACCAGATGCTGCGGCTGATCCCAAGAGCTTTAATGCTAGACACACGTGATGACATCATTACGCGGCGGCCGTTACCAAGGTAACGTGACAACAAAACAAAGTAAACCCAATCGGAATGTGTCACATGCTTAATTATTTGGGTCACCACAGAAACAAGGCTGGCCATCACAGCTAGCATCAGTGGTGCTAACCTGCAGCGGGTCATGGAACTATACCAAATCTGTACATAGAAATATAAAACAAATGATCAGACTGGGTAGTACGCAACATGTTAGACCTGACATTCTTGGTCACATTCTTATACACACATTTTGTGATATATTTACACATTTGCTAATATCTTTTTGATATATATATATAAATGTAAGATATGTAAGATATGTATTTTGGTTAACTTAATGTACCTTATTGACAATGCTGCTCATACGTTAGCATATGTTGTAATATTACTTGGTGATTTTTTATAACCCAATCTTGTAATTCCTTTAAGATCATTGCGAGGCCGTATTAGATTGGCATTAAATTGGTAATATGTTGCTTAACTTTATTATTTTAAATTTTATGTTTAACATAACAGGTATGTAATATAATAGGTATTTCCACATTCAAGTAAAGAATTATTAAATTTGTGTTGCTTCAAGCTTTTTAAATGACACTCACCTGTGCCTATCCAGGTTTATGAGTACGGCAACAGCAGAAACGCGTAAAACCATACACACTTTTGTGTGCTCCATGCTGTTATTTTAATTTTGTGAATAAAGCATTTTTTTAGTTTTGGATTTCCGGGATATTTCTTCTTTTTTTCATGCGCTCATAGATATTATATAACACAGTATACAAAACATAACATGCATGTCTAGATGGCTTTATACCCAAAACACCATCTGTTACATGTACCCAATAGCTACTGATCAAAAGACCCATAAATCATGAAAACATTAAAAATAAAAGACAATGTGCCTCAAGCACATGGTAGAAACTAATCATCTGTGGAGAGGAGGCTCAAAGTCTTATTTATAGAAGCAACTGTAGTCAACCATCGTATTTAACCCTTTAGGGGCTATAGTGTCCAATCTGTGTATCCAACGTGATTCCATCCTTAATAGGACTTTAGCGCGATCACCCCCACATCTTGATCTTGGAATGTGATCTATCAGCAGAGTTCTCATAGAGGAGATAGCATGTCCTGCTTGCTGGAAGTGGTGGGCCACCGGTTGGTCAGAGGTGCCCTTATCAAAGGCCAAGCTGATGGCTGATTTGTGATTTTCCAACCTCTCCCTGAATGTAGTGATGGTTTTCCCCACATAATAAAGAGAACATGGCAGATGATCACATAGATAACATAGTCGGAGGTGCATGTCAATCGATGGTGGATATTGAACATTTTGTTGGTATGCCGGTGATGGAATCTGTTACCTGTGATCATGCCATTGCATGTTGTGAAATTTCCACATCTGTGGCAGCCCTTCTTCCCCTGGGGTAACCAAGTCTTCTTCTGGTAGCTTTGGACTTGATCCATCTTTACCAACCGGTCTATAAGATTCCTCGATCTCTTATAGACTGATCTGGGAGGTGGTATGTCCTCAAAGGGTAGACTTGTATCTGTAGAGATAATAGGCCAATGTTGCTTGACAATCTTCTGAATGGCATTAGATGCCGGTGTATAGGTGGTGATAAAATTCAGGCGCTTATCCACTGGTTTCGGTGGTTTAGTGGTGATGGATTGTTGGGTAAGAGTGTGTGCTAGTTCACATTGCATTGTTACGATGGATTCTGGGTACCCTCTATTGATGAACTTTTGAGACATACTGTCCAGTTGTTGTTTCTTGTAAGCCTCCTCGTTGTTGTTACGAACAAAACACAGGAGCTGAGAGGAGCTGACCCCTGTTTTATGTAATGTTTAATGTAATAAAGAATTCTTGTCTGTTGACTTACTGTAAAGTGTTGTATATAGCCTAAGATCTTTCTCTGTCTCCTTCTTATAAATCTCTACATCAAGAAAGTGTATTTTATCATTATCTGTATCCATTTTGAACCGTACAGTAGAATTAATGGAATTCTGATTATTAAACCAAGTAGATAGAGATTCAGTGCTACCTTTCCAAATGAGGAAAACATCATCTATATAGCGATGATAGAATCTGATAGAGCTCTGTTCTGGGAGTAAAATATACTCATGTTCGTACATAGACATATAAATATTGGCATACGATGGGGCATATTAGACCCCATTGCAGTGCCCAATGTTTGAAGATAGTAGTAATTGGACAGATCGGATTGTCAACTGTCAAATATTTATGTACTTCATCAATGAAGTTAGCATTGAGAGCTAGACCTAAGACCTTATCAACCTGTTTTTTAAATTCCAACTCTAAACATGTCGTGATCACGTTAATATATACACCCATAGAAGTTAATGGACTAAAAAGTAGGAAAACACTCACACCCTACTCTATTGGCATATGATGGGGCCATATTAGACCCCATTGCAGTGCCCAATGTTTGAAGATACAATCATCGAACTGATTGAGTAAGTGGATCAGTTCAGAAGAATCTCTAAGATAAGAGGCAGTTGACTGAACTACAGGTTGTAGGAAGTAGTCAATGTACTCAGCCAATGGTTGAAATAATGACCCCCTGGCGGATACAATCAGATGCCATGGTGGGTTTATAAGACTTTTATGTATCTTAGGTAACAGATAAAGAATTGGACAGATCGGATTGTCAACTGTCAAAAATGTATGTACTTCATCAATGAAGTTAGCATTGAGAGCTAGACCTAAGACCTTATCAACCTGTTTTTTAAATGTGTTAGTAGAGTTAAAAGTCAGCTTACGGTACATAGACCCATCTTCAAGTTGCCTAAGGCCTCCATCCGGTATAAAGAATAATATAGCACCACAATGGCCCCGCCCTTGTCGGCTGGTCTAATCACAATAGCGCTGTCCTCTTACAGAGTTTTCAAAGCACTCCTCTCAAGTGGTGTTAGATTATCCCAAGTTCCGGATGTAGAGACCTCCTGTTTGGTGATGTCTGAATTGCACATACGGGTAAATGTTTTAATGGATTAATGCATGTTAGTTAGTCGAACTTACTCCCAACTCTGAACGTGTCATGATCACATTAATATATACCCCCATAGAAGTTAATGGAGCTAAAAGTAGGAAAAAACTCACACCCTACTCACGTGTACTAACCCAACATGAAAATATGAGAGACAAGGGCCGATCTCTAGTAGAAACAAATTACCCTAGTGAAAGGTCCTGGGTGGCGCAAAGAACTAATCTATAAAAGATAATGACCTATGTGTGCAAAATAGATGTTCAAAATGTGTGTATGACTGATGAATGTGTGTATAAAACACCAAGTCAATCAGCCAGTGCAATATTTCCTTCCAGAGCCCAAACAGCAGTTAAGTGTTAGAAAAAAGATACAACTGAACCCCTCAAAGAATGGTCTTACATCTAAATACAAAACATTAAAAGAAAAGAGCTGGAAACACAGCACTCATCGGATATGGAAAGCAACATCAAAAGGCAAATAGCAATAAATCATAGATGTAAACAAATGTCCATACAACAAGGTATCCAAAGTGTAGCGTCAGCCTACTTATACACAGATCCTCAATCGTATGAGACAAGTTGCAGGACTGTAGAGGTGATGGACCTCTTCCCACGTAGCGCGTTGGTGCATGATGTAAATGTTGCTCTCTGTATCTTAGACGTGCCATATGTCTCCCAAAGAAGAAAACATCAAGGAAAAGTACATATCAAAAAAACTCCTGCTGGAATCTTACTCACACTATATAACCTCAATATGAGGTATCAGAAGCATGCAATGTTTGTGGGTGTCATTCCCAGGGACCAAGTAAAGGGATAAAAATTTCAATCCAATAGAATACGCTGCCACTGACAAAGAGAGTTACAATGTGGTCTATACAGTTCAAACAGTTCATACAGGGCAGTGCCATATACAAAAGCTGACAAGTCCGCACATGTCCAAAATGCAAATATAGATGCAGGGTCTTTAGATAAATATAGAAAGACCCAGTAGTCAGAGACAAAGGGAGGGAAAATTGGATTAACTTTGAAATTTGCCAGAAAATATTCTACTGCTAATTTCAAATTCAATATTTGTCAATTATTAAATTCTACTGCATTTAGTGGACATTAAACACTAAATAAATGCTAGATCGAGTGATGCATTAAAACAAAAATATTAGTCTGAGAATAACATGTAGATGTACTCTAAGTTTTATTAGTTATTTAAATAGTGATAAAATAGGTTTGAAGATAAAACAATAGGTTACCATCTCTGCAGTGGCCAATTAGAAAAAGTTTAAATAGCTCACTTCCATTTCTATTATATATATATATATATCCTATATTATAAAAGACAAGTGTTTGTCTGAAGCCGTCATGCGCAGTACAGACAAACACTTGGCCTTAGATTCTATTCTCGCGCACCTCGGCATAGCTGACAGCTGACAGATTGGGAGCGCGAGGTACACAGCATACAAGCAGCTGTGAGATAGGGAGCGCGAGCTACTCAACAGCTGTGAGGTCTGCTGCGTGAGAAGCGGCAACACGCTCCCCAGACCTCACAGCTGTTTGTGGCCGACGGGAGCATCGCGAGGGGCGTGGCCGGGCGTCGCGAGGGGCGTGGCCGGGCGGGTGTTGCCGCGATGGGGCGTGGCCGGGCGGGGTCCCGCGAAGACAGAGCCAGAGAGGGAGCAGGAGGGGGGGGGGCAGAGAGCCAAAGAGAAGGGGGGGGGGCAGACAGCCAAAGAGAAGGGGGGGCAGACAGCCAAAGAGAAGGGGGGGGCAGAGAGCCAAAGAGAAGGGGGGGGCAGAGAGCCAAACAGAAGGGGGGGGGGGCAGAGAGCCAAAGAGAAGGGGGGGCAGAGAGCCAAAGAGAAGGGGGGGGGCAGAGAGCCAAAGAGAAGGCGGGGGGGGGCAGAGAGCCAAAGAGAAGGGGGGGGCAGAGAGCCAAAGATAAGGCGGGGGGGGCAGAGAGCCAAAGAGAAGGCAGGGGGGGGCAGAGAGCCAAAGAGAAGGAGGGGGGGCAGAGAGCCAAAGAGAAGGGGGGGGGGCAGAGAGCCAAAGAGAAGGGGGGGCAGAGAGCCAAAGAGAAGGGGGGGGGGGCAGAGAGCCAAAGAGAAGGGGGGGCAGAGAGCCAAAGAGAAGGGGGGGGGCAGAGAGCCAAAGAGAAGGGGGGGGGGCAGAGAGCCAAAGAGAAGGGGGGGCAAAGAGCCAAAGAGAAGGGGGGGCAGAGAGCCAAAAAGAAGGGGGGGCAGAGAGCCAAAGAGAAGGGGGGGGGCAGAGAGCCAAAGAGAAGGGGGGGGGGCAGAGAGCCAAAGAGAAGGGGGGGGGAGAGAGAGCCAAAGAGAAGGGGGGGAGAGAGAGCCAAAAGAGAAGGGGGGGGGAGAGAGCCAAAGAGAAGGGGGGGAAGAGAGCCAAAGAGAAGGGGGGGGAGTGCCAAAGAGCCAAGAGAAGGGGGGGGGAGTGCCAAAGAGAAGGGGGGGGGAGAGCCAAAGAGGGGGGAGAGAGAGAGCCAAAGAGGAAAAAGAGCCAAAAAGGAGAGAGAGCCAAAGAGGGGGGAGAGAGAGCCAAAGAGGGGGGAGAGAGAGCCAAAGAGAAAGAAAGCAAAAGAGAGGGGGGAAGAGAGAGCAAAAGAAAGGGGGGAGAGAGCAAGGGGTGGGACCGCTGTTCTGAAAAAAATGGCCCGTGTACACAGGCTTTAGTACTAGTATGTATATATATATATATATATATATATAAAAAGAGAAGAATATCTGCGCTCAGGGGTGTATGCTGGATGATAGAAGTGGTATCTAAATGCAAGTGTACACCAATTTGTATTACTCTTATATAGGTATGTACAGCGTGTTATACAGTATTACAACATATCTGTAGTGATACAATTTCGATGTTATATGATAGGTTCAGGCCCAATCAAAATCTCACTAAGATACAGACTTGATCCAGCACCATGAGTGTTATAAGTCAGTGGGTTGCATACAATAAAGTAAATTAGTGACCACTGTTGTATCGGTTCCCAAGTGCCTGCGTGATATCTGCAGCTTCTTCTGGTAAAGAGAGAGTCCTCTTGAACAAGTGGATCCCCCCAGTAAGTGTCTGAAACTATAAAGTGTAGAGAAGCGCACAAGAAAGGCACCCCTAGTGAAGCCTGTATGTACTGATGTATTAAACAGAACAAGGTAAATAGAACCACTCACGTGATTTGACCTCAATCGATATGAGGTATAGATAAGACACAGGTATTAGTTGGTACAGTCAATCTCTCCTTCTGCTTTCCCTTGTTCCCAGCTGTCCCCTGTAGCCCCTCAGGTTCTGTATTTCCACAGTATAGTCTATAGTGTGAAAGTGAAAACTGTGTCCACTATCAAAATGGGGATGGGTGTAGGTTGTATAGGGATGAGCATAAACCGTAATCCTTGCAGTGATGTTAAAAAATGACAAGTTTATTTATACATGTACATAACCATATAAACATACATGTAAATAGTAAAAAGCCACTGCAATGGCTGTGAAGAAAATGCAGCACGAACGGATGGGATCAGTATCAATGATTGTATACTATACACTCCCTCCGTTATTGAGCTGCTTGTGTATAGTCAAATTCTAGGCCCACTCTACACTAGGTCCCAGTAGGTAACGATCACACAGTTCTGTGTGATACAGTGTACCCTGTGTTCCTGTGTCAAACGAGTATCGGGCCGTACGTGTGGCGGGGGGCGGAGCCTTACGCATTTTGCAACATCTCTGACGAAGCAACCAATTGTGTTGTGAAATGCGTAAGGCTCCGCCCCCCGCCACACGTACGGCCCGATACTCGTTTGACACAGGAACACAGGGTACACTGTATCACACGGAACTGTGTGATTGTTACCTAGTGGGACCTAGTGTAGAGTGGGCCTAGAATTTGACTATACACAAGCAGCTCAATAACGGAGGGAGTGTATAGTATACAAGCATTGATACTGATCCCATCCGTTCGTGCTGCATTTTCTTCACAGCCATTGCAGTGGCTTTTTACTATTTATATGTATGTTTATATGGTTATGTACATGTATAAATAAACTTGTCATTTTTTAACATCACTGCAAGGATTACGGTTTATGCTCATCCCTATACAACCCACACCCATCCCCATTTTAATAGTGGACCCAGTTTTCACTTTCACAGAGACTATACTGTGGAAATACAGAACCTGAGGGACTACAGGGGACACCTGGGAACAAGGGAAAGCAGAAGGAGAGATCGACTGTACCAACTAATACCTGTGTCTTATCTATACCTCATATCGATTGAGGTCAAATCACGTGAGTGGTTCTATTTACCTTGTTCTGTTTAATACATCAGTACATACAGGCATCACTAGGGGTTCCTTTCTTGTGCACTTCTCTACACTTTATTCTTTTATATATATATATATATATATATATATATATATATATATATATATATATATATATATATATGATTTATCATTTTATATTACTATCTCAATATTTTGAATGTCCTTTTTGCGTGTGTACAGTTTAGGCATGAATGTTCTGTGATAAAGGGCTATTATAATAAAAACAATTAAACAATTATTATTTTTTAGCATACGTAATTTTATCACTATTGACCATGAAAACCTATGTGTTTAACTTTTGCATTGCTTTTTTATATTTTGTGCAAATAAAAGGTATGTTTTACCATTTTTCAACTCAAGGCTGTTATCTTGTAGCAAAGTATTGCTTATTGAGCTGGATGTATGCAGCGAGAGTAGTTTTAAGGCAAGCATATATTGAGGTAATTTGGGGCTGATCCCTTCCTTATCTACACAGAAGACTTTAAATTTAAGAAATTACCTTTACTATTTGATTGTTGGGTTCAAGTTGGAAGCTTTACAGCATAATAATGCCGCTGAACATTCTACACAGTGTTTTTTTGGTCGGTTTAGGAGCTCATTTACATTGTTCTCCAACTGGGTTATTCAACTGAAATAAGATATGGAGCCCTTTATAACAAAATAATGTATTTTGCTATGAAAATTCGAATTGTAGATGCTTTTTCAGCATTTACATTGCTTAATTGTAGATAGAGACTCTCTCTCTCTCTCTCTCTCTCTATGTGTATATATATATAATACAAATACAAAATTTGTTTTTTTAGCACACCTTACAAAAAGTTTAAATCAACATCTGGGAGTGCTGCCAATATGACCCAGTAATTACACAAACAAAGAGGTATCAGCGCACATCCATTTTCAAAAGCACAACATATTTTTTACTGCTGCAAAAAATTGCCTGCATATACATCAAGAGACAACTATCTTTTTTAAATAATATTGGGAACTTAGTCCAGGGAGACTGACCATCTCCCATTGGTTTAAGCACCCCACCCAAGTTCAGGTGTGCTCATTACAGTGTTAAAGAGTTGTGAATAAAAAGCCAGGGAGTCTCATTCTATTATGAAGAGTAAAAGCAGGAATGTTTCAGCCCTCTGTGGCAAAAGGATTTAGAGTAGGACCAGTCGAATTGGGGCACCTTGTAAGCGGTGACTGGCTAAGCAAAATATGGCCATATTGTGTGACTAAGTTCCCAATATTATTTAAAAAAAGATAGTTGTCTCTTGATGTATATGCAGGCAATTTTTTGCAGCAGTAAAAAATATGTTGTGCTTTTGAAAATGGATGTGCGCTGATACCTCTTTGTTTGTGTAATTACTGGGTCATATTGGCAGCACTCCCAGATGTTGATTTAAACTTTTTGTAAGGTGTGCTAAAAAACCAAATTTTGTATTTGTATTTAAAATTACCAGGGAGACTGACCATCTCCCATTGGTTTAAGCACCCCACCCAAGTTCAGGTGTGCTCATTACAGTGTTAAAAAGTTGTGAATAAAAAGCCAGGGAGTCTCATTCTATTATGAAGAGTAAAAGCAGGAATGTTTCAGCCCTCTGTGGCAAAAGGATTTAGAGTAGGACCAGTCGAATTGGGGCACCTTGTAAGCGGTGACTGGCTAAGCAAAATATGGCCATATTGTGTGACTAAGTTCCCAATATTATTTAAAAAAAGATAGTTGTCTCTTGATGTATATGCAGGCAATTTTTTGCAGCAGTAAAAAATATGTTGTGCTTTTGAAAATGGATGTGCGCTGATACCTCTTTGTTTGTGTATATATATATATATATATATATATATATATATATATATATATATATATATTCAGTCTTGTTGAACATGTAGGCCATTACATTTATTTTGCTCTACGTCCTTTTTTAGTGACATTACCTTCATTTGTCCTGGACACAACAGATTTTTTGAGAAAAATCAATGATATGCCAGTTGCCAAGGACTCCTTTTTGGTCACAATGGACGTAGAAGGACTCTATTCCAGTATCCCTCATGATATTGGCATAGAGGCTTGCGAAAGTTTTCTGTCAAGCAGAGGCACCAAATTTACCAAGCATACGGAACTTGTTATTGACTTATTGAGATTTATTCTGAATAATAATGTATTTATGTTCAATAACAAGATCTATAAACAACTGAGGGGGAACTGTGATGGGGGCCACATGTGCCCCCACGCATGCGTGCTTACATCTTGGTAAATGGGAGATGGATATAGTCTACCAAAATGATTTGTTTGTCAAACATGTAAACTTTTGGCTGAGATATGTGGACGATGTATTTCTTATTTGGGAAGGTGACCGCTTAGAGTTATTAAAATTTGTTGATGTTCTGAATCAGAATGATCTTAATATACGGCTCACTATGCATTATAGTGAGTCTGAGATTGATTTCTTAGATATTAAAGTGAAGAATGTTAATAATGTTCTTGTTACTGAAAATTACAGGAAAGCTACTACAACTAATAGCTTGCTTCTTGCAAGCAGTCACCATCCCCAGCATCTCATCAAAGGAATTCCGAAAGGACAATACCTGCGATTATGACGCAACTGTTCCTCAAAAGAGAAGTTTGACGAACATGCAAAAATGATGCAAGACAGATTCCTTGAGCGAGGCTATTCGCAACGTAAAATTAAGGGAGCAATGAATATTGCGAGGAAAACGAAAAGAGATGATCTCTTGTTCAAAAATACAAAAAAATCTGAATCATTGATACGTCTTACTACAACATTTAACTGTCACTGGCATACCATTAGGTCAGTCCTCCAGAAGCACTGTCCAATTTTGCTCAGTGATGCCAGCATAGCTGCAGAGGTGGGGGCTTACCCCAGCCTTACAGCAAAAAGAGCAAAAAATATCAAAGATAACCTGGTCGAAAGCCAATTCAAACCTACTAATCAAGAAGGCACTTGGCTCAAAAAACATATACCGAATGGCAACTTTCCCTGCGGAAAGTGTGTTACATGTGTATACATGAAAAGAACTAAGGTATTTTCTGGCAACTGCACAAAATCTTTTCGCATTAATCATTTCTTTAACTGTAATACTGAAGGGGTTGTATATCTCTTAGAGTGCTCATGCCTGGCGTTTTACGTGGGCAAAACAAAAAGGATTTTTAAGGACTGTATCAAAGAGCATCGTGATGATATAAAAGGCGAAATTCAAACAAGTAGTATTGCCAGATACTACCAAGTAAAGCACAAGAGCAATCCCAGCTGCATGCGATTCACAGGGATTGATAAAGGGATCCTACATGGAAGAGGGGGAGATAATGATAAATGTCTCCTCCAAAAAGAGTGTAAGTGGATCTTTACTCTAAACACACTCTCCCCAGCAGGACTTAATGAGAAATTGGACATGGCTAGTTTAATCTAAAAACTTCTTGGTTGTGTTTCTAACCAAATATTACTAAATTGAACATTATGTTGCTTCTTGGCAATATTTGCAACATTTTATTAATTACATTGGGTTCTCCCTGACACTGCAATTGAGATCCACTGTTAAGTTACTCATATACATTTAATTATCATATTGTATTATCAGTTAAGTGTTCTCCTATAAGCTATGCCTAATTTTTGTGCTAGTAATAATAACGTTTTTTGTAACTATGCAATTTTGAAACTATGCAGTTAGTATATTTTTTATCATTTTTAGAGTTTTTTGATGTATACTATTCTATATGTAAACTGTTTGAGCTATAAACAGTTAATGGGCAGAATGGGAGGAGTTTGCTGCCGTTATATTCCCTCCTAGTAGGGCTGTGATCCATCTGCCCTGAGGAAGCCCCGTCGATTACTAGGCATTGTGGGTGAAACGATCAAGATCGTAGGCATTGGATCGTTCTGTGCATGTGACATACCCGAAAGAGATGATGCAGTTGATCCACGCCAGGCTAATTCGGCGTGTAGAGCACAGTGATGTGTAGCAGCACTTAACAAGAATCAAAGGAAAACTCTCGACAATAGAAGCTAACTATTTTACAGCAGACATACCTCTGATTACAGATAAGTGTTTATTAACAAATACACAACATGGATAGTGACTGAACCGCTGTAGCAATACCGCATTAAGTGGAGGGTCAGACCGGTCTGACTTTGTTTGCATATCACGCCACCTGTTGAATTGAAAATTGACTGTTCTGCTGTCATTATTCATTGCATCTGCTTGCTTCTCTGCATTTCATGAATTCACACTGAACTGTACTTGCAATACCGCACTATGTGGAGAGCCAGCCCGGTCTGATTCTGTTGAATTGAGAACTGCTTATTCTACTGCCAATATCCATTTCATTTGCTTGCTTCTTGCATTTTTATGCTTTTATAATTTCGCATGGCATCTCTGCTCTCTGTGAAGGGCCAACCTGGAATGATTATGCTTGTACTATACTCCATCCAGCATGTGTGTTGATTGTTGTTCCGTTGTATACTAACCCATATATATTCAGTGTTTTTATGTTCTTCAAATGGTTGCTGCACTATATTTGTATGCTATTACAAGCAATTTAGTTCTTTCTTGGTACCTCTCAATACTTAGAACCTAGTTACTTACCTGTCCGGTAATATCCCTTGAACATACTTGGGTACCGTGTACAGCTTGGGTGTAGTATGTGTCAGGTACTATAGAATGATACATTTATATATTTCTTGCTAATAGATGTGCACATATTTCAGGGTAATACATTGTCATATGCCTGTACATCACATGTTGATTGTGATAAGAGTTACACCTTTGTGACTTTTGTTTGGGAATTGAACAGTTAATTGTCTAACTTTTGTTTTCTTGTTTTCTTATATTTTGTGCTTAATAAATTGTACTTTTTTTCATGATTTTATTGGTCAGAGATTTACTACCCATATTGTATGTAATATATTTCCATTTTTAGTATTAAAAGAGTGCTTGATTCCCTATCTTTCTCATGGTACATTAATTTACATGTTCCATATCTTTTCTTAAAGTTTATGTGCATATACAATTTTTATAGGGTCTACACCACTAAACTAAGTTAGTTTGTATGCCTATATTAATTAATTGATATTGGTTTGGATACACATTTGTATTACCCTTTGTCCTGAGTTCCCTTTGGTTTTGTATAAATATTATACCTAGCATACTGGGTTTATACCCATTTGTAGGTCTCTCTATCAGGATTAGGTTAATGTGTAAGGTAATTATATAGTTGTAGGAATATCTGGACTTTATATATCTCTACTAGCACTATGGCGTTCACTTTATCTGATGAGACATGGGAAGCAGAACTTTCTGCAACATTTTCTATGAGCAACACAGTGGAGAGCAAGGATGGTGAAGGAGAGACTATCAATATATTTGGAGCATTTAAGAATTACAAACAACTAGTTATGAAGCAAATCAGGCTAAGAGCAGAATCCTCTAGCCTTGAGAACTATATACAAAATGAAATTATTCCAAGAGGTTTGAGGTTGAAACTAGACCCTGGAACTAATTTACTGAGTGATGAGGGTGGTGAAGCCTTATTGGAAGACTGGAATACCAGTATTTCTGAATGTTCTATTATTTTGATGAAAAAGATGGTTGTCAGAAATAAAGAGCGTCTTGAAAAAAACAAAACTTGAGGTGGATGAAGCTCTCACTATTGTGAATGGTTTTGAGGAGAATTCTAACTTTGCAAAACTCAATAGTGAGATGAAGGATCAGATTGCAAGGTTGCAATCAGAGATCAAGTTGAGAAAGGGTAGAAAATTGGTTAGAGACCAGGAAGACTATAGGAAAAAACAGGTATACAGTTACAGGCAGTTACGTGGATCCTATGATTCTGGCACTGACTGTTCAGATACAGAACCTGACACCAGGGTGTCAAAAAATGAGACACGCCCTGGCCCCTCTCCCCTACAAGAAGGAGGGGGGGGCAGGAAGAGATGGAATAGGGATAGGTACAAATACTGGAGGAAGACGGTATCCTTACCGACAAAGCAGAGAGAGGGAGTTCAGCAGGAGCTCAGAGAGACTACAGACCGAGGGGTCGGAGGGGCAGAAGGCCCTACTGAGTTTACCACCTCCTGCTGATAATTTGCAAGTGATCAACTTATCCTCATTTAGACTTAATAATTGTCATCTCAGTGTTTTAAAAAGAGGATTGTCTTTTTGTCCATCCAATGGTTTTGATAGATTCACTTTTTTGACAGATCTTCACAGATTTGCACGGAAAGTTGTTCTTTCCCAAATGTTTAAAAATAAAACTAAGAATCTGATTGAAGATCTGAGTCTTACTACTGAGGATAGGCAGGCACTGCAAGATTTAGATGAACTATACCAAGAATCAACTTCTAAAGATGATTCATTTCTTGCATCAGAGATAGAATTACCTTTTAAACTATCCTCTCATTTTAAAAAAAGATCCACGTATATGCCACAATTGTCATTCTCTCCACCTGTGAACTTATTTGTCAAACTGGTGGAAAGAGACATTCAAGGACTGTCACTTATTGGTATTGTCAATGACAATTTGTCTAAAAAAGAACGGAAGGCTCTAAAAGAGCTCAAAAAAGCCCCGAACATCGTGTTCAAATCGGCGGACAAAGGGGGAAATGTTGTTTTGTGGGATGAAACTATGTACTGTAGGGAGGTAATGAGGCAACTTTCTGATAAAAATCAGTATCTTAAATTGAGCTTCAATCCTATACCTACCCTGCAGTCAAAATTATTCACAATTCTCAATAATGCCAGAAATGATGGGACTATAACCAATACGGAATTTGGATATTTGATGGTTGATAATCCGGTCATGTCCATTTTTTATTGCATACCGAAAATCCATAAGAACTTAAAAAATCCCCCAGGGCGTCCCATCATTTCTGGCATCGGTAGTCTTGTTGAACATGTAGGCCATTACATTGATTTTGCTCTACGTCCTTTTTCAGTGACATTACCTTCATTTGTCCTGGACACAACGGATTTTTTGAGAAAAATCAATGATATGCCAGTTGCCAAGGACTCCTTTTTGGTCACAATGGACATAGAAGGACTCTATTCCAGTATCAGTCATGATATTGGCATAGAGGCTTGCGAAAGTTTTCTGTCAAGCAGAGGCACCAAATTTACCAAGCATACAGAACTTGTTATTGACTTATTGAGATTTATTCTGAATAATAATGTATTTACAGTGGATATAAAAAGTCTGCACACCCCTGTTAAAATGTCAGGTTTCTGTGATGTAAAAAAATGAGACAAAGATAAATCATTTCAGAACTGTTTCCACCTTTAATGTGACCTATAAACTGTACACCTCAATTGAAAAACAAACTGAAATATTTTAGGTAAAGGGAAATAAAAATAAAAAACTAAAATAATATGGTTGCATAAGTGTAAACACCCTTATATAACTGGGGATGTAGCTGTGTTCAGAATTAAGCAATCACATTCAAAATCATGTTAAATAGGAGCCAGTACACACCTGTCATCATTTAAAGTGCCTCTGATTAACCCCAAATAAAGTTCAGCTGTTCTAGTAGGTCTTTCCTGACATTTTGTTAGTCGCATCCTACAGCAAAAGCCATGGTCGGCAGAGAGCTTCTAAAGCATCAGAGGGATCTCATTGTTAAAAGGTATCAGTCAGGAGAAGGGTACAAAATAATTTCCAATGGAACACAGTGAAGACAGTCATCATCAAGTGAAGAAAATATGGTACAACAGTGACATTACCAAGAACTGGATGTCCCTCCAAAATTGATGAAAAGACGAGAAGAAAACTGGTCTGGTAAGGCTGCCAAGAGGCCTACAGCAACATTAAAGGAGCTGCAGGAATATCTGGCAAGGACTGGCTGTGTGGTACATGTGACAACAATCGCCCGTATTCTTCATATGTCTGGGCTATGGGGTAGAGTGGCAAGACAGAAGCATTTTCTTACAAAAAAAACATCCAAGCCCGACTAAATTTTGCAAAAACACATCTGAAGTTTCCCAAAAGCATGTTGCAAAAGGTGTTCTGGTCTGATGAAACTATCACGCCACCTGTTGAATTGAAAATTGGCTGTTCTGCTGTCATTATTCATTGCATCTGCTTGCTTCTCTGCACTTCATGAATTCACACTGAACTGTACTTGCAATACCGAACTATGTGGAGAGCCAGCCCGGTCTGACTCTGTTTGTATATCACGCTATTCTGTTGAATTGAGAACTGCTTATTCTACTGCCAATATACATTTCATTTGCTTGCTTCTTGCATTTTTATGCTTTTATAATTTCGCATGGCATCTCTGCTCTGTGTGAAGGGCCAACCTGGAATGATTATGCTTGTCTTATACTCCATCCAGCATGTGTGTTGATTGCTGTTCCGTTGTATACTAACCCATATATATTCAGTGTTTTTATGTTCTTCAAATGGTTGCTGCACTATATTTGTATGCTATTACAAGCAATTTAGTTCTTTCTTGGTACCTCTCAATACTTAGTACCCAGTTACTTACCTCTCCGGTAATATCCCTTGAACATACTTGGGTACGTGTACAGCTTGGGTGTAGTATGTGTCAGGTACTATAGAATGATACATTTATATATTTCTTGCTAATAGATGTGTACATCTTTCAGGGTAATACATTGTCATATGTCTGTACATCACATGTTGATTGTGATAAGAGTTACACCTTTGTGACTTTTGTTTGGGAATTGAACAGTTAATTGTCTAACTTTTGTTTTCTTGTTTTCTTATATTTTGTGCTTAATAAATTGCAATTTTTTCATGATTATATTGGTCAGAGATTTACTACCCATATTGTATGTGATATATTTCCATTTTTAGTGTTAAAAGAGTGCTTGATTCCCTATCTTTCTCATGGTACATTAATTTACATGTTCCATATCTTTTCTTAAAGTTTATGTGCATATACAATTTTTATAGGGTCTGCACCACTAAACTAAGTTAGTTTGTATGCCTATATTAATTAATTGATATTGGTTTGGATACACATTTGTATTAACCATTTGTCCTGAGTTCCCTTTGGTTTTGTATATATATATATATATATATATATATATATATATATATATATATATATATATATATATATATATATATATATATATATTTATTTATAATGTTTAACTGATAGATCCATTCCAATCATTTGAATTGCTTTGCAAAGTGCTTTTTCACACATGAAAACTCCATAATAGTCCACTTTTCAAATGATTTTTCAAGAACACTCTATACCTTCCCCCAACATAGTTAAATAAACTCATCTCAAATATAGACCAGACAAAAACTCTCACCTAGATTACGAGTTTTGTGTTAGAGGCTGTGCAGTGCTAATAAGCAGATACTGCTCACCGCTCACTTACAGACAGCGCTGGTATTACGGGTTTTTACAAACCAGACAAGAAGTGAGCATTGAGGAAAATTTTGCTCATTACTGCCCTCCAATACCAACGCTGCTTACGTTAAGGGTGAGCTGGTGTAACTTGCTTGTGCACGATTTCCCCATAGGAATCAACGGGGAGAGCCGGCTGAAAAAAAGTCTAACACCTGCAAAAAAGCAACGTAAAACTCCCTAATGCAGCCCCATTGATTCCTATGGGGAAATACATTTTATGTCTACACCTAACACCCTAACATGAACCCCGAGTCTAAACACCCCTAATCTTACACTTATTAACCCCTAATCTACCGCCCTGACATCACTGCAACCTACATTATATTATTAACCACTAATCTGCCGCCCTGACATCACTGCAACCTACATTATATTATTATCCCTTAATCTGCCGCTTCGGACACCGCCGCCACCTACATTATACTTATGAACCCCTAATCTGCTGCCCCCAACATTGCCTACAGCTACATTATATTTATTAACCCCTAATCTGCCGCCCCCAACGTCGCCACCACTATAATAAACATATTAACCCCTAAACCGCCGCACTCCCGCAACGCAAACATTAGTTAAATATTATTAACCCCTAATTTGCCGTCCCTAACATCGCTGCCACCTACCTACATTTATTAACCACTAATCTGCCGCCCCCAACGTCGCCGCCACTATTCTAAATTTATTAACCCCTAAACCTAAGTCTAACCCTAACTCTAACCCCCACTAACTTAAATATAATTTAAATAAATCTAAATAAAATTACTATAATTAACTAAATAATTCCTATTTAAAACTAAATACTTACCTATAAAGTAAACCCTAAGCTAGCTACAATATAACTAATAGTTACGTTGTAGCTAGTTTAGGGTTTATTTTTATTTTAAAGGCAAGTTTGTATTTATTTTAGCTAGGTAGAATAGTTATTAAATAGTTATTAACTATTTAATAACTACCTAGTTAAAATAAAGACAAATTTACCTGTAAAATAAAACCTAACCTAAATTACACTAACCCCTAACACTACACTATAATTAAATAATTCCCTAAATGAAATACAATTAAATACAATTAAATAAAAATGTTCTAAAGTACAAACCCCCCACCCACTAAATTACAGAAAATAATAAACAAATTACAAGATTTTTAAACTAATTACACCTAATCTAATCCCCCTAACAAAATAAAAAAGCCCCCCCCAAAATAAAAAAGCCCTACCCTACACTAAATTACAAATAGCCCTTAAAAGGGCCTTTTGCAGGGCATTGCCCCAAAGTAATCAGCTCTTTTACCTGTAAAAGAAATTACAACCCCCCAACATTAAAACCCACCACCCACACAACCAACCCTTCTCTAAAACCCACCCAATACCCCCTTAAAAATGCTAACACTGGGCGACTTTATCAAATACAAAGCAGGTGTACAGAAAAGACTTAGAGCACAATATCAATCGCTACTAGATGAAGTCAGTATAGCAGGGCGACACCATTAACAAGACCCAACTAACAAAAGTCTGACCACACAGCTTAAACAAAAAAGAACAGCACTACAGCAATATTTACAGCGAGAACAGCATTGTAGTCCTTTTACATTAAAGCAACACTACTATAAACATGGAAATAAGGCAGGGCGTCTCTTGGCTAGGGCTCTTCGTCGTAAGCAATTAAAAGCATATGTACATTGTCTACAGAATGGGTTGGGGCAGGCAAGTGAGGATATACCACAAATTGCAGAAACATTTAAAAACTATTACTCCACTCTATATAACTTGAAAAAAGAACAATGCATTACACCCTCTTTATTAACTAAATGTAACTACCACGAGCTGGCAAAATACCACTCCTTTCCTGCCCTTCCCAAACTTGATGATGAGGACTCTAATTCATTGGGGAACCCCTTCACGATTAAGGAAATTATAGAGGCTATTAGGGATCTACCGGTGGGCAAGAGCCCAGGGACAGACGGATATGGTAATAAATATTATAAAACATACATACAAACAATTGCCCCCCAGCTTGCTAATTTATTTAACTCTATACAAGATGACACAGGCTTTACTAAAAGCATGTTGGAAGCCCATATTACGGTGCTACCTAAGCCAGGGAAATCCCCCACAAAACCAGAACATTTCCGCCCCATTTCCCTCTTGAACACTGATGTAAAAATATATGCCAAAGTACTAGCTAATAGGCTAAATCCCCTATTAAAACAATTAGTTCATATGGATCAAGTGGGTTTTATTCCAGGGAGGGAGGCTAGGGATAACACCCTAAAAGTGACCCAGCTGATTTAATATTCACGAAATAACCAAATACCCCTAGCAATCATGTCCACCGATGCCGAAAAGGCTTTTGATAGGGTGGACTGGAAATTTCTTAGGTCTACCTTATCATCCATGAATTTGGGAGAGACATTTATTGGGAAAGTCTTTGCCTAATACTCATGCCCAAAAGCTAAAGTTAGTGTTAATGGCATTCTATCGGACCCATTCCAAATTTGTAATGGCACACGCCAGGAATGTCCCCTCTCCTATTTGCCCTTTTTATTGAAGTGTTGGCACACAAAATTAGATACAACCATCAGATAAAGGGCATCAAGGTGTCCAACACAGAATATAAAACGGCCCTATATGCCGATGATGTTTTATTGACTCTCAAATTTTCACCTCAACCTCACGAAATCAGAGCTTCTTAATGTGATGGTTCATCAGAGTACTATGGAAAAAGTTGCGACCTACTGCCCCCTAAAGATTCAGCACCAAAAACTTAAGTATTTAGGTATTTACCTTTTGGCAAACCCCATGGAGATGGTTGAGGCCAACTACATTCTCATTCAAAATGAAATCATGAATGACCTCTCCGGGTGGAGGAGCAGACACTTCTCCTGGTTAGGTAGGATACAAATACTAAAAATGAATGTCCTGCCCCGCATCCTTTACCTTCTCCAAACAATACCCTTGCCATTACCTTATCAATATGTCACTAAGCTCCAATCAAAACTGGAAACATTTATCTGGTATAAAATTAGACCTAGAGTCCAGAGGAAAACTTTATATCTGCCCAGGAAGAGGGGAGGATTAGGTGTCTTTGACTTATCTCAATTTAGGACAGTGTCCTTACTGCAATAAATCCCAGAATGGTGTTCTCAATCTGATCAAAAACAATGGATACGATTGGATTCAGACATTTTGAATGTGGAAAACGTGGGAGCACTTGCCTGGCTCCCTCAACAACACAGGCCTCCACTAATTAAAAAATACCCACTTCTTTATGAATTATTCAACCAGTGGGATAAATTATTAAACACCTCATCGCATATATCATCTATTCCTTCTCCTCTGACACCCTTCACGGGGAACCCTGAGATCCCTTTATTTAGATGTTGCCCCGCCAATATGACACCCACTCACATACGGAATAGAACCATTGGCTCTCTGATCAGAGAAGGCAGAATGATTCCACAAGATGAATTGATGGGATTGGAGGACTCAGTTTTTACATCATGGTTCACACATGCCCAGGTTGCCCATTTTATACACTCACACACTAAAAGATCTTTCCTGACTAGGCAAATAACCCCATTTGAGAGCATATGTATGCAGGAGCGCCCTGCATGACACATATTGTCCAAATTATACAAACTAATGACGACCAATGACGTCATGCCATCATACGTCTATAAGTGGAATTCGGACTTGAATACACCTATAGATTCCAAAGAATGGGGGGCAATCTTCCACATGCACAAAATATCTTCAGTATCTGCAAACATACAAGAAATTAATTTTAAATTCATATCAAGATGGTACTTGACCCCCATCAGAATTCGACAAATATACAAAAAAACAAACGGGAAATTTTGGAGGGGTTGTGGGGGGGAGGCTGACCTCCTGCACATATGGGGGAACTGTGACAGAATTGCTCCATTTTGGACCATGGTTTTAACCTTTATCAAATATAAATTCTCAATCTCGCTGCCTTTGAGACCAGAAATAATGCTTTTCTACCACCTGCCCAAGATTGACGAGGCACCACTCATGTCATTACTCATAATTTTCCTAAACAGCGCCAAAGCACTCATCCCCCAGAGGTGGAGGTCGACATTGATCCCTACGCTAAACAATTGGATGACCCAGGTCACACATACTTTAAATCTAGAAAGAAGACATTACTGGGAACAGGATAAAGTAATAAAACATGAGTTGATGGTAGCAAAATGGGAAGTGGCATTGACTGAATGACTGGCCCCCCTTTTTTTTTTTTTCTTCTTCTCTCTCCCCATATCTCTTCTTCTTCTTTCTCCCTCCTTCCTTCCTCCCTTTACACCCTCTATTGGCTTTAGAGGATGTATAATTTAATGGATGACAAAATAAAAGACCGCAGAGTATCTTTGCTTAATGTATCTGTTAATAATATTTTTGATTTGTCTTAAGGACAGATGAGTCCCGGTTAGAAATGATAAGATTGTTCTCTTACTGTTATAGAAACTGTTAAAAAGAAAAAAAGTGAAACAGTTGGAGCGTATATGAATGTACAGTGTATTTATAACACCTCCATGGGGAGGATTATGTAATAGGACTTTATTGAAGGTTAATTATACTGTATGTGATACCACTGTTGTAACTTATTATACTATATTACAATAAAGCTCTTTTGAAAAAAAACTAGCAAAAAAAAACTAACACTAACCCCTGGAAGATCACCTTACCGGGAGAAGTCTTCATCCAACCGGGCTGAAGTCCTCAACAAAGCCGGGATAATTCTTCATCCAAGCCGGGGCGAAGTGGTCCTCCAGACGGGCAGAAGTCTTCATCCAGACGGCATCTTCTGTCTTCATCCATCAGGCGCAGAGCGGGTCCATCTTCAAGGCATCCAACGCGGAGCATCTTCTTCTGACGACAGCTAACACTGAATGAAGGTTCCTTTAAATGGCGTCATTCAAGATGGCATCCCTTCTATTCCGATTGGCTGATAGAATTCTATCAGCCAATTGGAATTAAGGTAGAAAAAATCCTATTAGCTGATGCAATCAGCCAATAGGATTGAAGTTCAAACCTATTGGCTGATCCAATCAGCCAATAGGATTGAGCTTGCATTCTATTGGCTGTTCCAATCAGCCAATAGAATGCCAGGTCAATCCTATTGGCTGATTGAATCAGCCAATAGGATATTTTCTACCTTAATTCCGATTGGCTGATAGAATTCTATCAGCAAATCGGAATTGAAGGGATGCCATCTTGAATGACGTCACTTAAAGGAACCGTCATTTAGTAAGAAGACTTTGTTGGAAGAGGATGCTCCGCGCCGGATGTCTTGAAGATGGACCCGCTCCACGCTGGATGGATGAAGATAGAAGATGCAGTCTGGATGAAGACTTCTGCCCGTCTGGAGGACCACTTCGCCCGGCTTGGATGAAAACTTCTCCCGGCTTCGTTGAGGACTTCGGCCCGGTTGGATGAAGACTTCTCCCGATAAGGTGATCATTAAGGGGTTAGTGTTAGGTTTTTGTAAGGGGGTATTGGGTGGGTTTTAGAGTAGGGTTGGTTGTGTGGGTGGTGGGTTTTAATGTTGGGGGGGATTTGTAATTTTTTTTACAGGTAAAAGAGCTGATTACTTTGGGGCAATGCCCCGCAAAAGGCCCTTTTAAGGGCTATTTGTAATTTAGTGTAGGGTAGGGCTTTTTTTTTATTTTGGGGGGGCTTTTTTATTTTGTTTGGGGATTAGATTAGGTGTAATTAGTTTAAAAATCTTGTAATTTGTTTATTATTTTCTGTAATTTAGTGTTTGTTTTTTTTGTACTTTAGATAATTTTATTTAATTGTATTTAATTTAGGGAACTATTTAATTATAGTGTAGTGTTAGGTATTAGTGTAATTTAGGTTAGGTTTTATTTTACAGGTAAAATTGTCTTTATTTTAACTAGGTAGTTATTAAATAGTTAATAACTATTTAATAACTATTCTACCTAGTTAAAATAAATGCAAACTTGCCTGTAAAATAAAAATAAACCCTAAGCTAGCTAGTTATATTGTAGCTATCTTTATCTTTATAGGTAAGTATTTAGTTTTAAATAGGAATAATTTAGTTAATGATAGTTATTTTTATTTAGATTTATTTAAATTATATTTGTTAGGGGGTATTAGGGTTAGGGTTAGACTTAGATTTAGGGGTTAATAACTTTAATATAGTTTTACTTCAGGGAGATCATGTCAGACTAATCTAATTGACTTCTTTGATTATGTAACAAAAGTATTAGACAAGGGAGGAGCAGTTGATGTAGCATATCTAGATTTCAGCAAAGCATTTGACACCGTCCCACACAATAAACTTATTTACAAACTATATCTCCTTGGTCTAGATTCAAAAATTGTGAACTGGGTGGAATGCTGGCTTAAGGACAGAAAACAAAGTGTCTTAGTAAATGGAGTTCATTCAGCAGAGGGGGCTGTTACTAGTGGTGTTCCTCAGGGATCAGTTCTGGGGCCTGTTTTGTTTAACATATTTATCTGCGATATCAGCAAAGGGCTACAGGGGAAAGTATGTCTCTTTGCAGATGATACAAAAATTTGCAACAGAGTGGATGTTCCAGGGGGGGTAGACAAAATGAGAAGTGATATACAACTGGAGGATTGGACAAACGACTGGGATCTAAAGTTTAACACAGCAAAGTGTAAAATAATGCATTTAGGGAAGAAAAATCCAAATGTTAATTACAGACTCAATGACACTTTACTGACTGTTACAGACGAGGAACAGGACTTGGGAATTATTATTTCAGATGATTTAAAACTTAGTAAACAATGTAGTAATGCAGCGAGTAAGGCTAGCAGAATGCTTGGATGTATTGGTAGAGGTATTTGCAGCAGAAATAGTAAGGTTCTTATGCCACTTTATAGATCATTAGTTAGGCCTCATCTTGAGTATTGTGTGCAGTTCTGGAGGCCTTATCTTCAGAAGGATATTAACAAACTTGAATCTGTGCAAAGGAGGGCTACCAAAATGGTACATGGTCTAAAAAATAAAACTTACCAGGATAGGCTCAATGACCTAAATATGTATAGCTTAGAGGAGAGAAGGGAAAGAGGTGATATGATAGCAACTTTCAAGTACATTAAAGGGTTTAGTAAAACTGAGGCTGTGGGTATTTTACATAAAATGGAAAATTCAAGAACAAGGGGTCATGAGCTCAAGCTAAAGGGTAGTAGATTCAGGAGTAATTTGAGGAAGCACTTCTTTACAGAAAGAGTGATTGATTTATGGAATAAACTTCCTCAAGAGGTAGTAGCAACAAACACTGTGGGGGACTTTAAAAATGCATGGGACAAGCATAGGGCTATCCTACAAACTAGATAAGTTTATACTGTTAGGTAAGGTCGGGCAGACTTGCTGGGCCTATGGCTCTTATCTGCCGTCAATATCTATGTTTCTATGTTTCTATGTAGTGGCGGCGACATTGGGGGTGGCAGATTAGGGATTAATAAATGTAGGTAGATGTCGGCGATGTTAGGGACGGCAGATTAGGGGTTAATAATATTTAACTAGTGTTTGCGATGTGGGAGTGCGGCATTTAAGGGGTTAATATATTTATTATAGTGGTGCAGATGTCCGGTTCGGCAGATTAGGGGTTAAAAATTTATTTTTTAGTGTTTGTGATGTGGGGGGTCTCGGTTTAGGGGTTAATAGGTAGTTTATGGGTGTTAGTGTACTTTTTAGAACTTTAGTTAAGAGTTTTATGCTACGGCGTTGTAGTGTAAAACTCTTAACTACTGACTTTAAAATGCGGTACCAGAGAGGGTCTACCGCTCACTTTTTGTCATACTCGTAATACTGGCGCTATGCAAGTCCCATTAAAAAAAGAGGATACACAGTTTACGTAAGTAGATTTGCGGTATTTCCAAGTCTGGCCAAAAAAGTGAGCGGTACACCTGTACCTGCAAGACTCGTAATACCAGCGGGCGTTAAAATGCAGCGTTAGGACCGGCCAATGCTGCTTTTTAAGCCTAACGCACAACTTGTAATCTAGCCGTCTGTTTATATAGAGACAGCTGTGCAACAGTATTTATCTAATTTAATTATATGATCTTAGAGTAATACAGTACATAAAAAAAAAAATGTAACCAGTGTACCCTGTGTAAAATGTATAGAGACACATTCAAATCAAGTAGTGATTAATACACATACACCTCTAAACCAAAACGTTGATCTATTGCATTGTTATACTGCTCTTAAGCCCGCTGCTTCTTAACTTATATTTCGGGCGAGCCTTAAGGCTCACGCGGAAACAGGGGGATCAGGGGCCATTTGGCCCTTGATAAATTGACCCAATTCAACCAAAAGATAAGCACTCATCACCTAATATCTATCTGATTTTCTAGATGTCGTTGCTTTTATTTTCCAAAACAATTATGTATTGCGAACTTGTCCAGTTCATCTATTTTTTGCAGGTACTGTCAAGATTAATATCTGGTATCAAAACATTTTGCTGAATGACCTTTGCTAATTTACTAAGGGGATAGATAAAGTTGCCTAGATGATCTTATTTAATTTGGCTTTAGCCCCTGCTCTATCTGACTTTCTTGTATTATAACTTTGATATTCTATTATTTATCTGTTTAATCATTGCTAAACATCATTTGCATTTGCTTTTCATCAGCCATGATAAGCTGGATGCAATACCAATATGATATTAGGAGTTGTTATTTATTAACAAAGGAAGTCAGATACATTAATCCTGTGTATGAATGAATTTTTCTTTATTTTAAAATTGTCACAATTTATTGGACACAATAAGTAAAATAAAAGTAAAGTAATTGCCATCATACTAAACCACTTGTTTTCAAATGTGTTCCCAGGCCTCCCTAACAGCCCAGATTTTGAGGCTATCTGAACTAGAGCAGTGTTTCTCAACCTTTTTGTAGCAAGTTTTCCTGTAGGCTTTCATTTGATTTCCATGTACCCCAGCTGTAGAACAAATATTATTGATCTTTTACATGAGCAAAAATAACAATCATGTGTATCACTTGATTTCACAAGCTTGTATCAGATATGTTAATTAAGTAGATATATAGGAATCTGAAATTTGTTTTATGTTTTCCGGAATTATATATTTGGCAATATTACTACAGAGAATAATAAACACATAAAATACAAATATTTATAGTCCATTGATATTAATAATTATATGCAATTAAAGGGACAGTATTCATCAATTTTCATTTAACTGCAAGTAATAGGCATTCCTATGAAGAATAATATGCACAGATACATATATAAAAATCCAATATAAAACTTTTTAAAAACTTACTTAGAAGCTCACAATTTAGCACTGTTTATGAGATTAGCCTGGTACGCCCACTGAAAGGGGCTGATAGTAGAACCCCCTCCTCCCCTGCACACGAAAAGACCCATTATACAAACAGAAGCAGTCTGAAGTCTGTATACATCAGTATACATCTAAATCTTTGGGGCTTGGTTAGGAGTCTAAAAATCAGCACAATGTTATTTAAAAATAAGCAAAACTATACATTTTTACAAAAAAACACCCAAATGGGCTGTATAAATAAATCATCTACGAAACATTTATGCAAATAAAAATCTAGTGTACAATGTCCCTTTAATGTTCTTCTTATATTAAAAAAGAGGTAAATAAACTCTTTCTGCTTGATGATGAAAGTAATATTTATGGTACCATCTTTCTATTTTTAATAACAATTTCATACACAGTTTATCTGTCTCGTTTTACTGCGGCACACTTCAGTATGATGCACTTTGCTTATTTCACAGTGGCACATGTATCTGCCACTTGTCTCTGTGACACTTGGTCACAGTAATACACTTTCTCTTTGAGGCGAATCAGTGATATAGCAGTTGTCCAACCTAGGTAGGGAAATACTCACACTCTGCCTTGTTAGGAGTGCTCAAGGGAAGAAATGAGAAACACAGCTTTCTTTAATATGTCATGTTTACAATAGCTACATCAGGGAAAAAAACAATGAAGGCCGGTCCTTGGAGTACCCCATGCCAATGCCCCAAGTATTCCCAGGGTTACAGGTACCACAGGTTAAGAAACTAGGAATTAGAGCACAGGTGAAATAATCAACTAATTAGTAAATATGGTTATTTTACCTGAAACCCAAGGTAATCCTGAAAATCCAGCCTGTTAGGGAGGCCAGAGGGCTGGTTTGAAAAGCAGTGCACTAAACATAACAGCATAGTTTGAGTTAGATAAAGTGGGCACTTGAAGAGTACACAGAATGAGTTCACAGAATATGCATATATGAGTCTATGATTGGCTTATGGCTGCCATATAACACAGGTGACAGGGAAATGACAATAAACTGATTTTATTTTTTCCAAGAAAAATATACTGCTTTTTTTTAAATTCAATATATGTTTTATTGCATTGTCTTTTATTATGTATTTGATGATTATGTAAATCTGTGATATTTAATAGCCTTAAAATCCTTAAATGATGTGTGTTGTTTATGTATACGTTAAAGTATGATGTTTAGGTTCTTTTATAGATCATTCAATAGAAGACCTTTACAGAGGAAAGGGTATTTTTTATTTTGTTTCTGGAAATCACAGGAAAATCTTTCTTAAGTTGTGATAAATAAAGCCCATGCCATCAAACAAAATACCATATTGTGGTGCATAGAGTGGTGTCAATCAATTTGTTCTGACACTATCTTCATTGCTAAGAGACACCAATTATCACAGTTTCCTGGTAGATATAGATTTTACTTATTATAACTAAAACACAGCTGCATTAGTAATTCAAGTTCATTCAATATGTGTTTTGACACTTAATAAATCATACTTACTGGGGTCTATCTCAATTAAAGATCAGTTTGTTTGTTTAATTTATCTAACTCTTCAGGTAACTATAAATACATAAAATGTTTATTAAATTCTAGGCATTAATTATTTTATTATTTGTCTATTATTATCGTCCAAACACTAGTAAGGTTAATAAAACATTTTCAATCTATGAAATATTTTCACAATCAGAAGATTGTTTTGTAGATGTTATTACATTTTTTTAAGTATATATCAATAAATAGTAATTCAACTATTCACAAATGAAATACATAAATTTAATTTTTTTCTTTCCCATTGACTGCTTGTTTTTGTTTACAGCTGAAAGCATGGAACAATACATTTTAATGTCTTTAACTTATTATGGGCCAGATTACAAGTGGTGTGCTATCCTTAATGCAGGCGCAATATTGCAATATTGCACCCATATTAACATGTGCGTGTATTACAAGTTGAAAGTAAATGTGTTCGCTGAAGCGCAATTGAATTTAAAGTGTGTCGGGTTAGCACGACTGAAGACATCGCGTAAAGGCTTAAAAAAAGATGTGCACCAAAAACAAAATAAATAGATTAAAATAAAGAGTTAAACTTCTCTACTGCCCAGGGTGCATTTAACTACAGTATCCAGTAAACAAAATAGAAAGTACTCAACATGTCTTAAACAATAAAGTTTCAATGTATTTAAACATATCAGTGACATTTCGAGGAGGTTATCCCCGTCTTCAGAACATATTATGGTCTGAAGACAGGGATAACCTCCTCGAAATGTCACTGATATGTTTAAATAACGTGAAACTTTATTGTTGAAGACCTGGTGAGTGCTATATATATATATATATATATATATATATATATATATATATATATATATATATACAAATACAACATTTGTTTTTTTAGCACACCTTACAAAAAAGTTTAAATCCACATCTGGGAGTGCTGCCAATATGACCCAGTAATTACACAAACAAAAAGGTATCAGCGCACATCCATTTTCAAAAGCACAACATATTTTTTGAATTGCTACAAAAAATTGCCTGCAAATACATCAAGAGACAACTATTCTTTTTAAATAATATTGGGAACTTAGTCACACAATATGGCCATATATTGCTTAGCCAGTCACCACTTACAAGGTGCCCCAATTCAACTGGTCCTACACTACAGTCCTTTTGCCACAGAGGGCTGAATCATTCCTGCTTATACTCTTCAAAATAGAATGAGACTCCCTGGCTTTTTATTCACAACTCTATTACACTGTTATGAGCACACCTGAACTTGGGTGGGGTGCTTAAACCAATGGGAGATGGTCAGTCTCCCTGGTTATGTTAAATACAAATACAAAATTTGGTTTTTTAGCACACCTTACAAAAAAGTTTAAATCCACATCTGGGAGTGCTGCCAATATGACCCAGTAATTACACAAACAAAAAGGTATCAGCGCACATCCATTTTCAAAAGCACAACATATTTTTTGATATTTGTATTTAACAGGCAATTTTTTGCAGCAATTCAAAAAATATGTTGTGCTTTTGAAAATGGATGTGCGCTGATACCTTTTTGTTTGTGTAATTACTGGGTCATATTGGCAGCACTCTCAGATGTGGATTTAAACTTTTTTGTAAGGTGTGCTAAAAAAACAAATTTTGTATTTGTATTTAACATAACCAGGGAGACTGACCATCTCCCATTGGTTTAAGCACCCCACCCAAGTTCAGGTGTACTTATAACAGTGTAATAGAGTTGTGAATAAAAAGCCAGGGAGTCTCATTCTATTATGAAGAGAAAAAGCAGGAATGATTCAGCCCTCTGTGGCAAAAGGATTGTAGTGTAGGACCAGTCTAATTGGGGCACCTTGTAAGTGGTGACTGGCTAAGCAAAATATGGCCATATTGTGTGACTAAGTTCCCAATATTATTTAAAAAGAATAGTTGTCTCTTGATGTATTTGCAGGCAATTTTTTGCAGCAATTCAAAAAATATGTTGTGCGTTTGAAAATGGATGTGCGCTGATACCTTTTTGTTTGTGTAATTACTGGGTCATATTGGCAGCACTCCCAGATGTGGATTTAAACTTTTTTGTAAGGTGTGCTAAAAAACCAAATTTTGTATTTGTATTTAACATAACCAGGGAGACTGACCATCTCCCATTGGTTTAAGCACCCCACCCAAGTTCAGGTGTGCTCATAAAAGTGAAATAGAGTTGTGAATAAAAAGCCAGGGAGTCTCATTCTATTATGAAGAGTAAAAGCAGGAATGATTCAGCCCTCTGTGTCAAAAGGATTGTAGTGTAGGACCAGTCTAATTGGGGCACCTTGTAAGTGGTGACTGGCTAAGCAAAATATGGCCATATTGTGTGACTAAGTTCCCAATATTATTTAAAAAGAATAGTTGTCTCTTGATGTATTTGCAGCAATTCAAAAAATATGTTGTGCTTTTGAAAATGGATGTGCGCTGATACCTTTTTGTTTGTGTAATTACTGGGTCATATTGGCAGCACTCCCAGATGTGGATTTAAACTTTTTTGTAAGGTGTGCTAAAAAAAACAAATTTTATATTTGTATTTAACATAACCAGGGAGACTGACCATCTCCCATTGGTTTAAGCACCCCACCCAAGTTCAGGTGTGCTCATAACAGTGTAATAGAGTTGTGAATAAAAAGCCAGGGAGTCTCATTCTATTATGAAGAGTAAAAGCAGGAATGATTCAGCCCTCTGTGTCAAAAGGATTGTAGTGTAGGACCAGTCTAATTGGGGCACCTTGTAAGTGGTGACTGGCTAAGCAAAATATGGCCATATTGTGTGACTAAGTTCCCAATATTATTTAAAAAGAATAGTTGTCTCTTGATGTATTTGCAGCAATTCAAAAAATATGTTGTGCTTTTGAAAATGGATGTGCGCTGATACCTTTTTGTTTGTGTAATTACTGGGTCATATTGTCAGCACTCCCAGATGTGGATTTAAACTTTTTTGTAAGGTGTGCTAAAAAACCAAATTTTATATTTGTATTTAACATAACCAGGGAGACTGACCATCTCCCATTGGTTTAAGCACCCCACCCAAGTTCAGGTGTGCTCATAACAGTGTAATAGAGTTGTGAATAAAAAGCCAGGGAGTCTCATTCTATTATGAAGAGTAAAAGCAGGAATGTTTCAGCCCTCTGTGGCAAAAGGATTTAGAGTAGGACCAGTCGAATTGGGGCACCTTGTAAGTGGTGACTGGCTAAGCAAAATATGGCCATATTGTGTGACTAAGTTCCCAATATTATTTAAAAAGAATAGTTGTCTCTTGATGTATTTGCAGGCAATTTTTTTCAGCAATTCAAAAAATATGTTGTGCTTTTGAAAATGGATGTGCGCTGATACCTTTTTGTTTGTGTAATTACTGGGTCATATTGGCAGCACTCCCAGATGTGGATTTAAACTTTTTTGTAAGGTGTGCTAAAAAAACAAATTTTGTATTTGTATTTAACATAACCAGGGAGACTTACCATCTCCCATTGGTTTAAGCACCCACCCAAGTTTAGGTGTGCTCATAACAGTGTAATAGAGTTGTGAATAAAAAGCCAGGGAGTCTCATTCTATTATGAAGAGTAAAAGCAGGAATGATTCAGCCCTCTGTGGCAAAAGGACTGTAGTGTAGGACCAGTTGAATTGGGGCACCTTGTAAGTGGTGACTGGCTAAGCAAAATATGGCCATATTGTGTGACTAAGTTCCCAATATTATTTAAAAAGAATAGTTGTCTCTTGATGTATTTGCAGGCAATTTTTTGCAGCAATTCAAAAAATATGTTGTGCTTTTGAAAATGGATGTGCGCTGATACCTTTTTGTTTGTGTAATTACTGGGTCATATTGGCAGCACTCCCAGATGTGGATTTAAACTTTTTTGTAAGGTGTGCTAAAAAAACAAATTTTGTATTTGTATTTAACATAACCAGGGAGACTGACCATCTCCCATTGGTTTAAGCACCCCCACCCAAGTTCAGGTGTGCTCATAACAGTGTAATAGAGTTGTGAATAAAGAGCCAGGGAGTCTCATTCTATTATGAAGAGTAAAAGCAGGAATGATTCAGCCCTCTGTGGCAAAAGGACTGAAGTGTAGGACCAGTCGAATTGGGGCACCTTGTAAGTAGTGACTGGCTAAGCAAAATATGGCCATATTGTGTGACTAAGTTCCCAATATTATTTAAAAAGAATAGTTGTCTCTTGATGTATTTGCAGGCAATTTTTTGCAGCACTTCAAAAAATATGTTGTGCTTTTGAAAATGGATGTGCGCTGATACCTTTTTGTTTGTGTAATTACTGGGTCATATTGGCAGCACTACCAGATGTGGATTTAAACTTTTTTGTAAGGTGTGCTAAAAAACCAAATTTTATATTTGTATTTAACATAACCAGGGAGACTGACCATCTCCCATTGGTTTAAGCACCCCACCCAAGTTCAGGTGTGCTCATAACAGTGTAATAGAGTTGTGAATAAAAAGCCAGGGAGTCTCATTCTATTATGAAGAGTAAAAGCAGGAATGTTTCAGCCCTCTGTGGCAAAAGGATTTAGAGTAGGACCAGTCGAATTGGGGCACCTTGTAAGTGGTGACTGGCTAAGCAAAATATGGCCATATTGTGTGACTAAGTTCCCAATATTATTTAAAAAGAATAGTTGTCTCTTGATGTATTTGCAGCAATTCAAAAAATATGTTGTGCTTTTGAAAATGGATGTGCGCTGATACCTTTTTGTTTGTGTAATTACTGGGTCATATTGTCAGCACTCCCAGATGTGGATTTAAACTTTTTTGTAAGGTGTGCTAAAAAACCAAATTTTATATTTGTATTTAACATAACCAGGGAGACTGACCATCTCCCATTGGTTTAAGCACCCCACCCAAGTTCAGGTGTGCTCATAACAGTGTAATAGAGTTGTGAATAAAAAGCCAGGGAGTCTCATTCTATTATGAAGAGTAAAAGCAGGAATGTTTCAGCCCTCTGTGGCAAAAGGATTTAGAGTAGGACCAGTCGAATTGGGGCACCTTGTAAGTGGTGACTGGCTAAGCAAAATATGACCATATTGTGTGACTAAGTTCCCAATATTATTTAAAAAGAATAGTTGTCTCTTGATGTATTTGCAGGCAATTTTTTTCAGCAATTCAAAAAATATGTTGTGCTTTTGAAAATGGATGTGCGCTGATACCTTTTTGTTTGTGTAATTACTGGGTCATATTGGCAGCACTCCCAGATGTGGATTTAAACTTTTTTGTAAGGTGTGCTAAAAAAACAAATTTTGTATTTGTATTTAACATAACCAGGGAGACTTACCATCTCCCATTGGTTTAAGCACCCACCCAAGTTTAGGTGTGCTCATAACAGTGTAATAGAGTTGTGAATAAAAAGCCAGGGAGTCTCATTCTATTATGAAGAGTAAAAGCAGGAATGATTCAGCCCTCTGTGGCAAAAGGACTGTAGTGTAGGACCAGTCGAATTGGGGCACCTTGTAAGTGGTGACTGGCTAAGCAAAATATGGCCATATTGTGTGACTAAGTTCCCAATATTATTTAAAAAGAATAGTTGTCTCTTGATGTATTTGCAGGCAATTTTTTGCAGCAATTCAAAAAATATGTTGTGCTTTTGAAAATGGATGTGCGCTGATACCTTTTTGTTTGTGTAATTACTGGGTCATATTGGCAGCACTCCCAGATGTGGATTTAAACTTTTTTGTAAGGTGTGCTAAAAAAACAAATTTTGTATTTGTATTTAACATAACCAGGGAGACTGACCATCTCCCATTGGTTTAAGCACCCCCACCCAAGTTCAGGTGTGCTCATAACAGTGTAATAGAGTTGTGAATAAAAAGCCAGGGAGTCTCATTCTATTATGAAGAGTAAAAGCAGGAATGATTCAGCCCTCTGTGGCAAAAGGACTGTAGTGTAGGACCAGTCGAATTGGGGCACCTTGTAAGTGGTGACTGGCTAAGCAAAATATGGCCATATTGTGTGACTAAGTTCCCAATATTATTTAAAAAGAATAGTTGTCTCTTGATGTATTTGCAGGCAATTTTTTGCAGCAATTCAAAAAATATGTTGTGCTTTTGAAAATGGATGTGCGCTGATACCTTTTTGTTTGTGTAATTACTGGGTCATATTGGCAGCACTCCCAGATGTGGATTTAAACTTTTTTGTAAGGTGTGCTAAAAAAACAAATTTTGTATTTGTATTTAACATAACCAGGGAGACTGACCATCTCCCATTGGTTTAAGCACCCCCACCCAAGTTCAGGTGTGCTCATAACAGTGTAATAGAGTTGTGAATAAAAAGCCAGGGAGTCTCATTCTATTATGAAGAGTAAAAGCAGGAATGATTCAGCCCTCTGTGGCAAAAGGACTGTAGTGTAGGACCAGTCGAATTGGGGCACCTTGTAAGTGGTGACTGGCTAAGCAAAATATGGCCATATTGTGTGACTAAGTTCCCAATATTATTTAAAAAGAATAGTTGTCTCTTGATGTATTTGCAGGCAATTTTTTGCAGCACTTCAAAAAATATGTTGTGCTTTTGAAAATGGATGTGCGCTGATACCTTTTTGTTTGTGTAATTACTGGGTCATATTGGCAACACTCCCAGATGTGGATTTAAACTTTTTTGTAAGGTGTGCTAAAAAAACAAATTTTGTATTTGTATTTAACATAACCAGGGAGACTTACCATCTCCCATTGGTTTAAGCACCCACCCAAGTTTAGGTGTGCTCATAACAGTGTAATAGAGTTGTGAATAAAAAGCCAGGGAGTCTCATTCTATTATGAAGAGTAAAAGCAGGAATGATTCAGCCCTCTGTGGCAAAAGGACTGTAGTGTAGGACCAGTCGAATTGGGGCACCTTGTAAGTGGTGACTGGCTAAGCAAAATATGGCCATATTGTGTGACTAAGTTCCCAATATTATTTAAAAAGAATAGTTGTCTCTTGATGTATTTGCAGGCAATTTTTTGCAGCAATTCAAAAAATATGTTGTGCTTTTGAAAATGGATGTGCGCTGATACCTTTTTGTTTGTGTAATTACTGGGTCATATTGGCAGCACTCCCAGATGTGGATTTAAACTTTTTTGTAAGGTGTGCTAAAAAAACAAATTTTGTATTTGTATTTAACATAACCAGGGAGACTGACCATCTCCCATTGGTTTAAGCACCCCCACCCAAGTTCAGGTGTGCTCATAACAGTGTAATAGAGTTGTGAATAAAAAGCCAGGGAGTCTCATTCTATTATGAAGAGTAAAAGCAGGAATGATTCAGCCCTCTGTGGCAAAAGGACTGTAGTGTAGGACCAGTCGAATTGGGGCACCTTGTATGTGGTGACTGGCTAAGCAAAATATGGCCATATTGTGTGACTAAGTTCCCAATATTATTTAAAAAGAATAGTTGTCTCTTGATGTATTTGCAGGCAATTTTTTGCAGCACTTCAAAAAATATGGTGTGCTTTTGAAAATGGATGTGCGCTGATACCTTTTTGTTTGTGTAATTACTGGGTCATATTGGCAGCACTACCAGATGTGGATTTAAACTTTTTTGTAAGGTGTGCTAAAAAAACAAATTTTGTATTTGTATTTAACATAACCAGGGAGACTGACAATCTCCCATTGGTTTAAGCACCCTACCCAAGTTCAGGTGTGCTCATAACAGTGTAATAGAGTTGTGAATAAAAAGCCAGGGAGTCTCATTCTATTATGAAGAGTAAAAGCAGGAATGATTCAGCCCTCTGTAGCAAAAGAACTGTAGTGTAGGACCAGTCAAATTGGGGCACCTTGTAAGTGGTGACTGGCTAAGCAAAATATGGCCATATTGTGTGACTAAGTTCCCAATATTATTTGAAAAGAATAGTTGTCTCTTGATGTATTTGCAGGCAATTTTTTGCAGCAATTCAAAAAATATGTTGTGCTTTTGAAAATGGATGTGCGCTGATACCTTTTTGTTTGTGTGTATATATATATATATATATATATATATATATATATATATAAACTCAATTTCAGAATCCGCCCTCATGAATCAACCACCTGTACTTCCACTCCGATAATACATCCAACACACAAACAGTGAAGTCACAGAATTTTCTCAAAAAAATGTAAATTTAATTGACGTTTCGGGGATGTATTCTCCCCTTCTTCAGAATGGAACTGAAGAATTGGAGAATACATCCCCGAAACGTCAATTAAATTTAAAATTTTTTTGAGAAAATCCTGTGACTTAACTGTTTGTGTGTTGTATGTATATATATATATATATATATATATATATATATATATATATATATATATATATATTGATTGGAGTAGCAGTGTTAGTCCAGTGATTTAGATAACAAAATAACAATAGTATTGCATTGGGCAATGATACGTTCCAAAAGCTTTTAAGTTGACAAGCTTTCAGAAGTATTCCTTCCTTTTTCAATTCTGAAGCAGAATTGGTCAGTATTGCTTCACACTTGAAAAAGAAAGAAATACTTTCGAAAGCTTGTCAATTTAATAATGTATAGTTAGTCCAATAAAAAAGTATCATTGCTCAATGCAATACTCTTGTTATTTTGTTATATATATATGGAAAAAGAAGAGGGGAGGAGCGCACAGAACCAGAGGGACCATCTGGTGCAGTATAAGAAGATATAAAAATATATAAAAGCTAAAAGCCCACTTACATTTATAATCCTCAAAGATATGAGGTGATATTCAGCTTGTTGGAAGTCTGGAAAAAACACTTAAATCCAGTGTCTTTCCGGGTGTGCCATCACTGCTCCGCATCCTTTCGCTGCAACAGGTCTAAAATCCGGGTGTGCCATCACTGCTCCGCATCCTTTCGCTGCAACAGGTGTAAAATCCGGAGCAATTCAAAAGGGGAGAGGGAAACACAGAGTGGACTCACTCTAAACTATACATAAAAAAAATTCAATGTAAAACTCCCATAAGTTAGAAAATTAAAAACAAAAACCACGATTGTATCGTGCCGTGCGATTCTGTGTCCCCCTCTCCCATTTTGACTTTTTCCGGATTTTACACCTGTTACACCATAAAGTAAATTAGGCAAATGTGATATTAGCAAAAGAGGATCTCAGTGAGTAATATCATGAACATATATTTCTGTCAATGAGATCATACAGTAAAGGGACATAAAGGTACAGAAAGGAAATGCTCTAATGTGTTAGATGTTATTATTGCACTATAACTTGCTCATAACTATGTGTTCTACCCATGCCAATTGATTTAACACATTGTTAAAATAGCTCCCAAGCAGCTATGCACTACCAGGGCCTAGAAGATCCAGTGAGCCAATGACAACAGGCATATGTATGTAGCCACCAATCACCACCTAGCTCCCAGTAGTTCATTGCTGCTGAGCCCACCTGTCTAATGGTATGCTTAACAAGAAAGAGAATGAAGAATATTTGAAAAAATAAGTGAATTGAAAATTCTTTTAAAACTGCATGAAAGTTTTATTTTGATTTTTATGTCTCTTTGAATGTATTTATTATTCACTATCATAAAAAGTAGACTTAAACAAGCATTGTGTGAAATAACTGAAAAATATAAACCTTAATTAAAATATTTGGTTTCAATTGGAATTTGCAACCGGGGTGTATATTTTAATGGTGGCTTTCATAAAAAATAGTCATACTACAAATATAAAATCACTAAAATATGGTAGTGAGAAATATTATGTCACAAAAATCTATCCATACAAAAACTCAATATACACAGAACACTTCTGCTGCATCCTTTGGCAGGAATATCAGAATTTTTCAATTTTAAAGCCAAGACCCAGTGGGAATTTATATCATAAACGTACATAAAACAAATCGACAGCTATATCTGCTAAACTGCCTCAGTTATATGGCCTTTTCCCACCTGGGTTTCCGTGATTGTAATGTTTCCTTCCTTTTCCAAAAGTAACATTAATGACATCAGATATAGTTTAAAAATGAACATTATATTAAACTTTCTTCTTTTTTGTGTGTGTGTGCATCAATATATTTTATTTCTACGGTTTTTGGTCTATTGAAATGAAAGTTAAGGGGACTATACAAATACGTTCATAGCTATAATAAAACTTGAATGAGACACAAAAGATAAATTAAAACAGTGTGCTTGGTTATTTGCTCTTCTAGACAAAATCCTTAATATATAAGATAATACACTTTTTGTATAATGTGTTTTTTATGGGTTGAATGCTATTTGCAGCACATATATTTTAAAAATGTATATATTTTAGAAATAATTATTCAAATTCTTCTGTTTCAAACATTTAGGGGTAGATTTATCATAGTGCGAGCGGATATGATACGATGTAGCATACACTGTCGGCATTTATCATTGCACCAGCAGTTCTTGTGAACTGCTGGTGCAATGCCGCCCCCTGCAGATTTGTGGCCAATCGGCCGCTAGCAGGGGGTGTCAATAAACCCGATCGTATTCGATCGGGTTGATTTCTGTCCGCAAGCTCAGAGCAGGCAGACAAGTTATGGAGCCCCGGTCTTGATAAATCGGCACCTTAGTGTGTTTATGGTAATAACTGTCAATAGAGGTAAATTTAAGTGTCATTTTATATATATAATTATATTACCTTCTTTTTTAATTTCTGAACAGTATGCACATCAGTATAATCTGCAGTCATATGGCAAATTATTATATTTTGTGTCAAATAAGATCCACTGGAATCTAAAACATATTTTGATAGGATGCAAATGTAAGGAAAATGTATTACTTTGAATATAAGAGATAATCAGAAAGATAGAACGGGTAATTGTATAGTAAATTATAGTTCTTTTTTGATGTGCAGAACAGGTGAAAAACACAAATACATCCATCAACCTAAACAAAACTTTGCAAACTTGGGAGAAAATTGAATGTAAATGATTTGTAAGATGCATAACATTTTAATTGATATTCTTAGCGATATAAAATATCATATGTAATTATCTAACACATAAACTTCTGCATTGAATGGGCAAAATGGTAAAAGAAAAAAGAAATATTAAAAAAATAGTTAATAGATGTGCATGGGCAAAAGCAAATTGTTTAGCATAAAAATTGTTTTTGTTTTCTCAAGGGTTTGCTTCATTTGGTCACTTCTTATATCATTATTAGTCCAATAATTAAAGCAGTCCCCCATTATTTAATTTTCAGAGAATTAGAGTGTCAGTTAGATATACCAACAATTAAGCAAAAGGAAGCTGGCTGTCAGAGAGGAGCAGTGCAAACGCACTCTGTATAAACCTCTATTCTTATCAAACCTGATATGATATTAATCCTAACATAAACACTTATAGGATATTATTTAAGAGCCATATCATTGTGCAGGTTGCAGTAGGGGATACTCCTTTTATCCAAACGTTTGATATGTTTTACAGTGCCCTGGTTAAAGCCTGAGGGAATGCAACTATTGCGGAGCCAGATGATAGAAATTTAATTGTTAATAGCTAAGGACACTGTCAAATGACACAGATTGATCACTGTGTCTTGGCCAGAGAGGGGTCTGTGTGTCATTTGTCATTATTACACGGTTTTATTCCATTTAATTTTAGTAGTGGATTATTCCACTTCCTTTTATACATAAGTTATATAAAAGTTAAATTTTAAATCACTACACACCACACAATTATACATTGTCATGTTTATCTCCCCATAAGTGTGCCATATTATGCCCCCCTTTTCCTGTCCCTTTTTATCTTTATAAACGTGATATACACGAGCATAAGGCACTATCAATACTCAGGTCTATATTTGGTAGGTTATAGGAGATAAACTAACCCCCCCTCTTTTCCCTAGGGGTTTTAGGGATATTTTGTTCACACTTTATGAGGTATCAGCTCCTACTGAGCATGTGTAAATTTCACAGAATATATGTATATGCATTTTGTGATTGGCTGATGGCTGTCACATGATGCAGTGGAAAGGAAAATAAAAATAATATAGAAATTTGTCAGTTTGCAACTTAGTGGGTGTGTATACTGAAATAGTAGAAAAATATTAAAATACAATAAATACATTTTTAAAAAATGTGTATAAACTGGGTACTGGTAGAAAGCTACCAGTACCTAGGATAGTGGAAACCATTAGGAGGAACAAGGGATAGAGAGCATCCTCCCATCCCAGACTCATCAATGTACATGCATATGGTCTACTACTCACACACATAAACCACCAGACTGTTGTTTGATGCATCCAGTGTACTGTCTGATTCTGCCCACCAAATCACTCCAGCCTTCCATCTCTGATATGAAGTCAAACTGCTTGTCTCCTTTCCTTGCAGATGCAGAATATGGGTACAGGGCCTGACTGCACATGCCTGTCACCCACAATTCTAGTCCAGTGGAGAGAGCCTTTAATAAAGCCAACAAGAGGTGCTGAATCATAACTGAGTGTACCTTTGCGGCACTCAAATCAAGGTTCAGGTGTTTAGAACACTCGGGTGGACCTTGCTCTACTGCCTCCAAAAAGATCTGTTATTTACACAATCTGGTGCAGTTCAATAGCCTTTTGGGAGGAAAACAGCAGGAAAGGGTTGAGAAATAGCCAGATCCTCATAGTGGGCATGGGGGAATTCCAGTGCATAGCTAGGTTTGAGGCATACCTAGGTACATATAAAATTATTTGAGTATTAACACCTGTATCCTTCAAATGCATCATCTTACTGATAGCTTTATGGGTTCCAGTGCCTTGCATCATAAACTGTGTACCATATGAAAAAGGGACAGTAAAAATTATGATACCTTAATGTAAAATGTTTACTTATGCATAATAAAATAATTTTTCATGATCAATCATTACTTAATTTATCCAATTATCATGGAAATTAGATCTTAAAATTAAGTAATTTATACATATCATTGTGCCCACTACAGACTTTTCAAGCCTAATCAAACAACATATATTTCCTTAATTGGCTTTAAACAATAACAATTGCAAAATATAAGCTTAATATGAACTGTTATGACCTTGTCAGCTGCACAATCTAGCTCAGATTGGCTTCCACAAAAAGGCAAGTGTTGTGTGAATTTTGGATGTTGTAAATAATTGCCCCAAAGATAATTTAAGTTTATTTTTAAAAATGTTTTGTGTCTCTAATGTTATTAAAAAGATAAGCAAAAAATAGGGAACAGCAACCAAACAATTAGGCACAGGAGCCAGGAGGTAGCCACCTCATCCACATCAAATGAAACTCCAAGAGAAAGAGTGCTCCTGCCTTTGTAGTATAAAGTAAAATTACCTTTATTGTGCCATGGTCCACAAAACAAACAACGTTTCAGACCTACATTAGGTCCTTAGTCATGTCTATCTGTGTATGCAGAGAGACTGCCTTTATACAGGTACACAGGTGTAGAACAATTACACAGGTGCAAATCAACTGCACATTAATTGTACAACAGTGCCATCTAATGCAGACAATTTTTATAACATTCAAAGATGGCATTTCTTATCATAAACAAGCACTGCGTTTAATCTGTATTGACAAAATTACAAAAAAGCACAATTAAAACATATACATACAGTCCCTGTGTATATAATAAAAAAATGAGAAGCTACATTTGCATAATCAAAAACAATCATAATAAAACAAGAATCCAGAAGTAATCCTAGTAGCAGAATAGCAACCATCATATACACAAACATCCAGGTACAAGAGAATAGATATGAACAACGCGAGGATATATACAAATAACCCAAAAAAATATATTTAGGTATGTAATTTGTGCAAACATTCTGAATACCTTATGTGTCAATTTTAAATTGACATTTTAAATTTTAAATTTTTAACCTGTATGGGCATTTATATCAGATAGAATATTTACCTATAGAGAGACCAATCAAGATCTTTATTTAGACCCTTAGGTTTCAAAGTTTGTAGCTTGTTAATCCAAAACATTTCCCTTACCTTAAGGAGAAATTCTCTGTCTCCGCTCCTTCTGGGGATATCTACTCTTTCTATAATTTGGAAGCGTAATTGGCTGATGTTATGGCCAGCTTCAATAAAATGTGACGATACAGGGGCATCCTTATTTTGACATCTTATATTAGATTTATGTTGTGTAATCCGCTCTTTGGCCTCCCTACAGGACTCTCTAATATAATAAAAACCACACGGACATTTAATAAGATATACTCTAAACTTAGACCTACATGTTAGATACTGTTTGATCCTATATTTTGTACCTACGATAAAATATGAAACAGAAAGAGGTGCCACATGTGCGAATCAATAGTGCAATGTGTGATACACTCCACAAGATAAACACAGGGTACTCACATTTAGGAAAGGCATTCAGTCATGACCATAGAAGCAGGTCGGATTTCACAGCAGTCCAGCTAGCTGGGCACCATCCATAAAGATTCCCCACCGTGCAGAGCCACAGGAACTCAGGAACAGAGGCCACACAGCCAGGAGGAAGGCATAAACCCTTTAGGTAGCGTAAGCTCAGAGAATAATATTAAGCACTGAGAGTTAAAAACATCAAAGTGGATTTATTTAAAAACACAATTTAAAAACAGCTTATGCTTGATATAGTATAATCTCTAGCATAGATGTAGAGAAACCATGCAACGTGTTTCTTGGTGATAACCGTTTCATCAGGCACGTTACAAACAAACAAAAGTGCCCTTAAATAGGGCTACGCTACCATCAGCTGTAATAACCCCTCCCCTTTCAAACACATTCATTATCCAATAGGAACCCTTTGTTTCCACACACTCAGGCCTAGATTTGGAGTTTGGCGTTAGCCGTGAAAACCAGCGTTAGAGGCTCCTAACGCTGGTTTTGGCCGCCCGCTGGTATTTGGAGTCAGTGATTAAAGGGTCTAACGCTCACTTTTCAGCCGCGACTTTTCCATACCGTAGATCCCCCTACGCCATTTGCGTAGCCTATCTTTTCAATGGGATCTTCCTAACGCCGGTATTTAGAGTCGTTTCTGCAGTGAGCGTTAGAGCTCTAACGACAAAATTCCAGCCGCCTGAAAAAAGCAGGAGTTAAGAGCTTTCTGGCTAACGCCGGTTTATAAAGCTCTTAACTACTGTACCCTAAAGTACACTAACACCCATAAACTACCTATGTACCCCTAAACCGAGGTCCCCCCACATCGCCGCCACTCGATTAAAATTTTTAACCCCTAATCTGCCGACCGCCACCTATGTTATACTTATGTACCCCTAATCTGCTGCCCCTAACACCGCCGACCCCTGTATTATATCTATTAACCCCTAACTTGCCCCCCACAACGTCGCCGCAAGCTACTTAAAATAATTAACCCCTAATCTTCCGACCGCAAATCGCCGCCACCTACGTTATCCCTATGTACCCCTAATCTGCTACCCCTAACATCGCCGACCCCTATGTTATATTTATTAACCCCTAATCTGCCCCCCTCAACGTCGCCGACACCTACCTACACTTATTAACCCCTAATCTGCCGAGCGGACCTGAGCGCTACTATAATAAAGTTATTAACCCCTAATCCGCCTCACTAACCCTATCATAAATAGTATTAACCCCTAATCTGCCCTCCCTAACATCGCCGACACCTACCTTCAATTATTAACCCCTAATCTGACGACCGGAGCTCACCGCTATTCTAATAAATGTATTAACCCCTAAAGCTAAGTCTAACCCTAACACTAACACCCCCCTAAGTTAAATATAATTTTTATCTAACGAAATAAATTAACTCTTATTAAATAAATAATTCCTATTTAAAGCTAAATACTTACCTGTAAAATACATCCTAATATAGCTACAATATAAATTATAATTATATTATAGCTATTTTAGGATTAATATTTATTTTACAGGCAACTTTGTAATTATTTTAACCAGGTACAATAGCTATTAAATAGTTAAGAACTATTTAATAGTTACCTAGTTAAAATAATAACAAATTTACCTGTAAAATAAATCCTAACCTAAGATATAATTAAACCTAACACTACCCTATCAATAAAATAATTAAATAAACTACCTACAATTACCTACAATTAACCTAACACTACACTATCAATAAATTAATTAAACACAATTGCTACAAATAAATACAATTAAATAAACTATCTAAAGTACAAAAAATAAAAAAGAACTAAGTTACAGAAAATAATAAAATATTTACAAACATAAGAAAAATATTACAACAATTTTAAACTAATTACACCTACTCTAAGCCCCCTAATAAAATAACAAAGACCCCCAAAATAAAAAATTCCCTACCCTATTCTAAAATACAAATATTACAAGCTCTTTTACCTTACCAGCCCTGAACAGGGCCCTTTGCGGGGCATGCCCCAAGAATTTCAGCTCTTTTGCCTGTAAAAAAAAACATACAATACCCCCCCCCCAACATTACAACCCACCACCCACATACCCCTAATCTAACCCAAACCCCCCTTAAATAAACCTAACACTACCCCCCTGATGATCTTCCTACCTTGTCTTCACCATGCCAGGTTCACCGATCCGTCCTGGCTCCAAGATCTTCATCCAACCCAAGCGGGGGCTAGACATCCACTGAAGAAGTCCAGAAGAGGGTCCAAAGTCTTCCTCCTATCCGGCAAGAAGAGGACATCCGGACCGGCAAACATCTTCTCCAAGCGGCATCTTCTATCTTCTTCCATCCAATGACGACCGGCTCCATCTTGAAGACCTCCAGCGCGGATCCATCCTCTTCTTCCGACGACTAGACGACGAATGACGGTTCCTTTAAGGGACGTCATCCAAGATGGCGTCCCTCGAATTCCGATTGGCTGATAGGATTCTATCAGCCAATCGGAATTAAGGTAGGAATTTTCTGATTGGCTGATGGAATCAGCCAATCAGAATATAGTTCAATCCGATTGGCTGATCCAATCAGCCAATCAGATTGAGCTCGCATTCTATTGGCTGTTCCGATCAGCCAATAGAATGCGAGCTCAATCTGATTGGCTGATTGGATCAGCCAATCGGATTGAACTATATTCTGATTGGCTGATTCCATCAGCCAATCAGAAAATTCCTACCTTAATTCCGATTGGCTGATAGAATCCTATCAGCCAATCGGAATTCGAGGGACGCCATCTTGGATGACGTCCCTTAAAGGAACCGTCATTCGTCGTCTAGTCGTCGGAAGAAGAGGATGGATCCGCGCTGGAGGTCTTCAAGATGGAGCCGGTCGTCATCGGATGGAAGAAGATAGAAGATGCCGCTTGGAGAAGATGTTTGCCGGTCCGGATGTCCTCTTCTTGCCGGATAGGAGGAAGACTTTGGACCCTCTTCTGGACTTCTTCAGTGGATGTCTAGCCCCCGCTTGGGTTGGATGAAGATCTTGGAGCCAGGACGGATCGGTGAACCTGGCATGGTGAAGACAAGGTAGGAAGATCATCAGGGGGGTAGTGTTAGGTTTATTTAAGGGGGGTTTGGGTTAGATTAGGGGTATGTGGGTGGTGGGTTGTAATGTTGGGGGGGGGGTATTGTATGTTTTTTTTTACAGGCAAAAGAGCTGAAATTCTTGGGGCATGCCCCGCAAAGGGCCCTGTTCAGGGCTGGTAAGGTAAAAGAGCTTGTAATATTTGTATTTTAGAATAGGGTAGGGAATTTTTTATTTTGGGGGTCTTTGTTATTTTATTAGGGGGCTTAGAGTAGGTGTAATTAGTTTAAAATTGTTGTAATATTTTTCTTATGTTTGTAAATATTTTATTATTTTCTGTAACTTAGTTCTTTTTTATTTTTTGTACTTTAGATAGTTTATTTAATTGTATTTATTTGTAGCAATTGTGTTTAATTAATTTATTGATAGTGTAGTGTTAGGTTAATTGTAGGTAATTGTAGGTAGTTTATTTAATTATTTTATTGATAGGGTAGTGTTAGGTTTAATTATATCTTAGGTTAGGATTTATTTTACAGGTAAATTTGTTATTATTTTAACTAGGTAACTATTAAATAGTTCTTAACTATTTAATAGCTATTGTACCTGGTTAAAATAATTACAAAGTTGCCTGTAAAATAAATATTAATCCTAAAATAGCTATAATATAATTATAATTTATATTGTAGCTATATTAGGATGTATTTTACAGGTAAGTATTTAGCTTTAAATAGGAATTATTTATTTAATAAGAGTTAATTTATTTCGTTAGATAAAAATTATATTTAACTTAGGGGGGTGTTAGTGTTAGGGTTAGACTTAGCTTTAGGGGTTAATACATTTATTAGAATAGCGGTGAGCTCCGGTCGTCAGATTAGGGGTTAATAATTGAAGGTAGGTGTCGGCGATGTTAGGGAGGGCAGATTAGGGGTTAATACTATTTATGATAGGGTTAGTGAGGCGGATTAGGGGTTAATAACTTTATTATAGTAGCGCTCAGGTCCGCTCGGCAGATTAGGGGTTAATAAGTGTAGGTAGGTGTCGGCGACGTTGAGGGGGGCAGATTAGGGGTTAATAAATATAACATAGGGGTCGGCGATGTTAGGGGTAGCAGATTAGGGGTACATAGGGATAACGTAGGTGGCGGCGATTTGCGGTCGGAAGATTAGGGGTTAATTATTTTAAGTAGCTTGCGGCGACGTTGTGGGGGGCAAGTTAGGGGTTAATAGATATAATACAGGGGTCGGCGGTGTTAGGGGCAGCAGATTAGGGGTACATAAGTATAACGTAGGTGGCGGTCGGCAGATTAGGGGTTAAAAATTTTAATCGAGTGGCGGCGATGTGGGGGGACCTCGGTTTAGGGGTACATAGGTAGTTTATGGGTGTTAGTGTACTTTAGGGTACAGTAGTTAAGAGCTTTATAAACCGGCGTTAGCCAGAAAGCTCTTAACTCCTGCTTTTTTCAGGCGGCTGGAATTTTGTCGTTAGAGCTCTAACGCTCACTGCAGAAACGACTCTAAATACCGGCGTTAGGAAGATCCCATTGAAAAGATAGGCTACGCAAATGGCGTAGGGGGATCTGCGGTATGGAAAAGTCGCGGCTGAAAAGTGAGCGTTAGACCCTTTAATCACTGACTCCAAATACCAGCGGGCGGCCAAAACCAGCGTTAGGAGCCTCTAACGCTGGTTTTCACGGCTAACGCCAAACTCCAAATCTAGGCCTATGTGTGGCTATATCTTGAGGATATTAGTTAGGCATGTTTGTACTCACTCGCAATGTCAAAAATAAGCATTGTAATTACTCAGCTGGTGTATGTAACTTGTTACAATATAATAATATTAAAAAAATGAAATTGGTAGCCCACAATACTTAAACAGGGGCTTAATCCCTGAGCGTGATTGGTCAAATGATTGCTGACTCTGGAGACAGATAATGATTTTATTATGCATAACAAGTAAACATTTTACATTAAAGTATCATAATTTTTACTGTCCCATTTTCATATGTTACACAGTTTATGTTGCGAGGCACTGGAACTTATAAAGCTATCAGTAAGATGATGCATTTGAAGGATACAGGTGTTAATAGGTGTTCCAGAGTTCCTGTGGCTCTGCAAGGTGGGGAATCTTCATGGATGGTGCCCAGCTAGCTGGACTGCTGTGAAATCCAGTCTGCTTCTATGGGCATGACTGAATGCCTTTCCTGAATGTGAGTACCCTGTGTTTATCTTGCGGAGTGTATCACACATTGCCCTATTGATTTGCACATGTGGCGCCTCTTTCTGTTTCATATTTTATCGTAGATCTTCCATTCCTTATGAAGTAAGAGAGCTGCCTATCCACCTTCCTCATCTTTACCACTTTTTGGATATCATTAAAGCTTGGAATTTGTGCTATATACACATAGCTATTTGACTTTGTCGGCTTCCTATCCCAGGATACCTTTATATGGACAGTGGGACTGTAAGATTACCACCTTAATACAGTTGTCTAGGTCTCACTTTCACATTGTATCTGTATTATTTTATATACACATTATTTAGTTCATATTGTTCTTTGTGCCTCTTAGAGGATTTATATATTTATATATTTTTCTGCTGTTTTAGAGATATATATTTTGTACCTTATGTAGGGTGGTGAAAGATTTCTCCCTTTATCATGGAATTGCAATTACTGCAATTCAGGCCTGTCTGTCCTGGACCTATAGTTCTCTGGATATTTATTTTATCACTGCTTATGTCTGATCGAACCAAGTGGTCTTTGATATTCTTATTATGTTTATACGCTTACATGGGAGGATTATCAAATACTCTCACCAGGGGGTTGAGATATTTTAAAATATGTCAGTGTCTTCTATGTATGCGGTTGATTGTATTGCTCATGTGGTTGTATTTACCTATAAAGATCAACCTATCGGCCCCTATTTATCATAGGTCTTGCGGACCTGATCCGACAGTGCGGATCAGGTCCGCAAGACCTCGCTAAATGCGGAGAGCAATAGGCTCTCCGCATTTAACATTGCACCAGCAGCTCACAAGAGCTGCTGGTGCAACGTCGCCCCCTGCTGACTCACGGCCAATCAGCCGCCAGCAGAGAGGTGTCAATCAACCCGATCGTATTCAATCGGGTTGATTTCTGGCGATTCCTGTCCGCCTGCTCAGAGCAGGCGGACAGGGTTATGGAGCAGCGGTCTTTAGACCGCTGCTTCATAAGTTGTGTTTCTGGCGAGTCTGAAGACTCGACAGAAACACGTGCCCACAAGCTCCCTACGGAGCTTGTTAAATGGGCCCCATCCTCTTTATTATCCCTTCTCTGTTCAGGTACCTTTTGTAGCATGACCTCTTGTTTCTTTTTATCTACCAGATAGTTGGGATAACCCCTTCGTTTGAATTTATTGCTCATCTCTTCCAGTCTATCATGACATAATTTAAGGTCTCTGACTATCTTTTTGACACGTAAAAACTGACTTTTTGGAAAAGGCTTTAAAGACATTTGGAGAGTGATGGCTGTCATACCCGAGTAGGCTATTCCTATCTGTTGGCTTAGTGTATAGGTCAGTATAAGAAAACCTTTCTCTTTATAGACTACCGTATCTAAGACATTAACAGAGCCTTCACTCGCTGTTAATGTAAATTTCAGTCCCAAGACTGATCGATTCAAGTCATCTACAAATGATAATAGGCTCTCAATGTCGCCCCTCCATATGCCAAAAATATTGTATATGTACCTCCACCAGGAGGCACCATAGCGTATGAACAGCTTGTGAGGATACACAAAGTGGTCCTCACAGCTGCCCATAAATATATTGGCATATGTAGGGGCAACATTGGAGCCCATAGCAGTGCCCTGTTTTTGTTGATAAAAAGTATCCTTAAAGAGAAAATAATTCTGATACAGAATAATATCAAGGAGTTCTATAAGGAAGTTGATTTGATCCTCACTATAAAAACCTTCAGTTCTCAACAATGCTTGTATAGATGTTGTGCCACTCACATGTTTAACCCCTTAAGGACAAGGCAATTTTTCAATTTCTTTCCCTTAAAGAGACACTGAACCCAAATTTTTTCTTATGTGATTCAGATAGAACATGAAATGTTAAGAACCTTTCTAATTTACTCCTATTATCAAAATTTCTTTATTCTCTTGGTATCTTTATTTGAAATGCAAAAATATAAGTTTAGATGCCGGCCCATTTTTGGTGAACAACCTGGGTTGTCCTTGCTGATTGGTGGATAAATTCATCCACCAATAAAAAAAGTGCTGTCCAGAGTCTGAACCAAAAAAAAGCTTAGATTCCTTCTTTTTCAAATAAATATAACAAAAAGAACGAAGAAACATTGATAATAGGAGAAAATTAGAAAGTTGCTTAAAATTGCATGCTCTACCTGAATCAGGAAAGAAACAAAATTTGGATTCAGTGTCCCTTTAAGGACCCGGGATATTTTTACATTTCTGCAGTGTTTGTGTTTAGCTGTAATTTTCCTCTTACTCATTTACTGTACCCACACATATTATATACCAATTTTCTTGCCATTAAATTGAATTTCTAAAGATACCATTATTTTTATCATATCATAATTTACCATAAACAAATGATAAAATATGATGAAAAAATAAAAAATAAAACACACTTTTTCTAACTTTGACCCCCAAAATCTGTTGCACATCTCCAACCACCAAAAAACACTCATGCTAAATAGTTTCTAAATTTTGTCCTGAGTTTAGAAATACCCAATGTTTACATGTTCTTTGCTTTTTTTGCAAGTTATAGGGCAATAAATACAAGTAGCACTTTGCTATTTCCAAACCATTTTTTTTTTTCAAAATTAGCTATAGTTACATTGTAACACTGATATCTGTCAGGAATTCCTGAATATCCAGTGACATGAATATATTTTTTTTTAGTAGATAACCCAAAGTATTGATCTAAGCCCATTTTGGTATATTTCATGCCACCATTTCACCGTCAAATGGGATCAAATAAAAAAATTGTTCACTTTTAAACAAACTTTTTCACAAACTTTAGGTTTCTCACTGAAATTATTTACAAACAGCTTGTGCAATTATGCCACAAATGGTTGTAAATGCTTCTCTGGGATCCCTTGTGTTCAGAAATAGCAGATATTTATGGCTGTGGCATTACTTTTTGGTAATTAGAAGGCCGCTAAATGCCGCTGCGCACCACATTTGTATTAGGCACAGCTGTGAAGGGGTTATTTAGGTAGTTTGTAGGGAGCTTGTAGTGCTAATTTTAGCTTTAGGGTAGTGTAGTAGAAAACCCAAAGTATTGATCTAGGACCATTTTGATATATTTCATGCCACCATTTCACCGCCAAATCATTAACTTTTTCACTAAATTTGGGTTTCTCACTGAAATTATTTACAAACAGCTTGTGCAATTATTGCACAAATGGTTGTAAATGATTCTCTGGGATCCCCTTTGTTCAGAAATAGCAGAAATATATGGCTTTGGCATTGCTTTTTGGTAATTAGAAGGCCGCTAAATGCCGCTGCGCACCACACTTGTATTATGCCTAGCAGTGACGGGGGTTAATTTTAGCTTTAGTGTAGAGATCAGCTTCCCACCTGACACATCCCACACACTGATCCCTCCCAAACAGCTTTCTTCCCTCCCCCACCCAACAATTTTCCCTGTCATCTTAAGTATTGGCAGAAAGTCTGCCAATACTAAAATAAAAGTTTTTTTTTAATTTTTTTATTATTTAAAAAAAAAATAATAATATTCTGCTGTGTAGGATCCCCCCTTAGCCCCCAACCTCCCTGATCCCCCCAAAGAGCTCTCTAACCCTCCCCCCACTAACTATTCTCCACCATTTTGGGTACTGGTAGCTGTCTGTCAGTACCCACTTTGCAATAAAATGTTACTTTTTTTTAAAAAAAAACAACTCACTTTTTCTGTAGTGTAGCTGCCCCCTCCATACCCTCCCCCCTCTAAGATCGCTTTTATAAAGTATCCCCCCCTACTCTGCCACCCACCACCCTCTCCCAGTACTCTCTCCCACCACTTTGCTTTTTAATATGCCTAGATTGTGCCCCTGACCTCTCGCACACGCTCCTGCACGCACCCGGCATTGACTAAAGCTGGCCGGAAGAAAGTTTCCTAGCAATGGGCCGCCCACCCGCCTCCCTACAGCTGCTCCCACCCACAAATGATCAGCACCATCACTGGCCGATGCAGAGAGGGCCACAGAGTGGCTCTCTCTACATCGGTGTGCTTAAAAAGGTATTGCAGTGATGCCTCAATATCGAGGCATCACGGCAATACCTTGAAAGCTGTTAGAAGTGATCAGGATCGCTTCCAGCCGCTTGAAACCCCTGACGACGTACAGGGTACGTCACTGGTCTTTAAAGACCAGTTTGTGCAAGACGTACCCTGTATGACATGCATCGTTAAGGGGTTAATAGATGTGAATAAACTACATACATCAAGGGTATAGATAATACATTTATCCCCTACATAGTCCATATTATTCAATTTTTCAAAAAAATCACTTGTATCTTTTAAATATGAAGTCATTTTGGTTACTGAAGGTTGTAATACCTTGTCAAGAAAAATGGCAATTTTAGAAAAAACTGAATTCATACCAGCCACTATAGTCCTACCTGGTGGTCTAATGGCATTTGTGTGTATTTTTGGTAATGTATATATAACTGGCCTAATCAGATGTTGCACCAAAAGGCAATTTCTGAATGTGTCTATGATGATACCTCTTTTCACAGCCTTCATAGTTATATGTTCAATTTCTTTTTTTATTTTATTGGTTGGATCTGCATCTAGTCTCTGGTATATCTGAGTGTCTTGCAATTGATTTAAAATTTCTTGTACATAATCAGTTTTATTCATAATTACAATACAATTACAATAATTACAATAGCACCGCCTTTATCGGCCTCCTTAATGGTCTTGATATACTGCCATAGGTCCCAGTTGTACATTTCATATTTATCTGTAGGGCTTTATTAATGTCTTGCTGAACCAATGCTGTGTATGTGGATATACTATATGAAACAGTGGGAGGTGTGAAGTTACTTGCTTCTACATCGGGCTGCCTCCCCTTTCTTGTGTCGCTGATAGACTCCACCGATAGACTGTATCATTACTGTAGTCCTGTTCATCTCTAGCAAATTTCCTCCACTTTCTTGCCTCTAGTTCCTTAAAGGGCCATAATACCCAAATGTTTAAACACTTGAAAGTGATTCAGCATAGCTGTTAAAAGCTGACTAGAAAATATCACCTGAACATCTCTATGTAAAAAAGAAAGATATTTTACCTCAAAAGTTCCTCAGTAGCCACCTCCCATTGTAAAGGATTTCTAAGCAGCATTTTAGTGTGTCTGTCCTGGGACAGATGAAAGGATGAGCCTCGTGAACTCTCATATTATTTCACCAATCAGGTAAAGGAAGCTTACTATGAAATCTCATGAGAGTTAAGTCAAATCTCATGAGATCACAGTAAGAGTTCATGACCTCTGCTGAGCTGAGGAAATTGTGAGGTAAAATATCTTCCTTTTTTACATAGAGATGCTCAGTTGATATTTTCCTGTCAGCTTTTTACAGTTATACTGCATTAGTTTCAAGTGATTTAGCATATGAGTATTATGTCCCTTTAAGGTAGGTGCTCACTGATTTGTCTATTTCAGCTGTCATCTTTCCATATTCATCAAATCTTTTCTTTGTATATTGCGATCTCCTTCTGGGCATATTCGACAGTCCAAGTAATAATATCAAACAAGCATTTATTTATTATGCTCTCATAATTATCACAATAATCTTTCCGGTCAGCGAAGAGTGTGGGGCAGGTAGACATCCTTAGACCTTGGGGGATTCTGAGCACCTTGAAATACTCAGAAAGAGTTATTGCATGCAATTAAAGAATCATTTGTTTTTTTACTGTATTTCTCTAATTGTCTGCTGTTCATTTCAGCCGGTGAAAACTTGAGAAAGTCTCTATTGCCAGACACATTGGAGTTGATAAGCAAAGCAGCTTCTTCATTATAGCCCAAAACATTTGGACCAATGGTATTCACATTTCCATTTTCATTAGGTAAGTTAGCTTCTGCCATTGTGGTGCAAGTCTCCCTCTGTGGCTGTAACGTTTAAATAAGCAAAAAATAGGGAACAGCAACCAAACAATTAGGCACAGGAGCTAGGAGGCAGCCACCTCATCCACACCAAATGAAACTCCAAGAGAAAGGGTGCTCCAGCCTTTGCAGTTTAAAGTAAAATGACCTTTATTGTGCCATGGTCCACAAAAAAAGCAATGTTTCAGACCCACATTAGGTCCTTAGTCATGTCTATCTGTATATGCAGAGAGACTGCCTTTATACAGGTACACAGGTGTAGAACAATTATACAGGTGCAAATCAACTGCACATTAATTGTACAACAGCACCATCTAATGAAGACAATTTTTATAACATTCAAAGATGGTATTTCTTATCTTAAACAAGCACTGTGTATAATGTGTATTGACAAAATTACAAAAAAGCACAATTAAAACATATACATACAGTCCCTATGCATATATCTAAAAAATGAGAAGCTACATTTGCATAATCAAAAACAATCAAAATAAAACAAGAATCCAGAAGTAATCCTAGTAGCAGAATAGCAACCCTCATATACACAAACATGCAGGTACAAGAGATATGAACAACGCAAGGATAAACAGAAACAAGAGGTCATGCTACAAAAGGTACCTGAACAGAGAAGGGATAATAAAGAGGATAGGTTGATCTTTATAGGTAAATACAACCACATGAGCAATAAAATCAACTGCATACTTAGAGGACACTGGCATATTTTAAAATATCTCAACCCCCTGGTGAGAGTATTTGATAATCCTCCCATGTCAGCGTATAAACGTAATAAGAATATCAATGACCACTTGGTTCGAGCGGACATAGGCAGTGATAAAATAAATATCCAGAGAACTATAGGTCCAGGACAGACAGGATGTTAACCATGCCTGAATTACAGTAATTGCAATTCCATGATAATGGGAGAAATCTTTCACCACCCTACACAAGGTACAAAATATAGGATCAAACAGTATCTAACATTTAGGTCTAAGTTTATAGTATATCTTATTAAATGTCCGTGTGGTTTTTATTATATCCCTGAGTCCTGTAGGGAGGCCAAAGAGCGGATTACACAACATAAATCCAATATAAGATGTCAAAATAAGGATGCCCCTGTATTGTCACATTTTATTGAAGCTGGCCATAACATCAGCCAATTACGCTTCCAAATTATAGAAAGGGTAGATATCCCCAGGAGGGGTGGAGACAGAGAATTTCTCCTTAAGGTAAGGGAAATGTTTTGGATTAACAAGCTAAAAACTTTGAAACCTAAGGGTCTAAATAAAGACTTTGATTGGTCTCTCTTTAGGTAAATATTCTATCTGATATAAATGCCCAAACAGGTTAAAAATTTAAAATTTAAAATGTCAATTTAAAATTGACACATAAGGTATTCAGAAAGTTTGCACAAATTGCATACCTAAATACATTTTTTGAGTTATTTGTATATATCCTCGCATTGTTCATATCTATTGTATCTGCATGTTTGTGTATATGAGGGTTGCTATTCTGTTACTAGGATTACTTCTGGATTTTTGTTTTATTATGATTGTTTTTGATAATGCAAATGTAGCTTCTCATTTTTTTTTATTATATGCATAGCATATATGCTGTATGTATATGTTTTAATTGTGCTTTTTTGTAATTTTGTCAATGCACATTATACGAAGTGCTTGTTTAAGATAAGAAATACCATCTTTGAATGTTATAAACATTGTATGCATTAGATGGTGCTGTTGTACAATTAATGTGCAGTTGATTTGCACCTGTGTAATTGTTCTACACCTGTGTACCTGTATAAAGGCAGTCTCTCTGCATACACAGATAGACATGACTAAGGACCTAATGTAGGTCTGAAACGTTGTTTGTTTTGTGGATCATGGCACAATAAAGGTCATTTTACTTTACACTGCAAAGGCTGGAGCACCCTTTTTCTTGGAGTTATTAAATAGATAAAATAATAAAATGTTGAATAATTACAAGATGTCCACTATCCCTTTAAGATCATATGTCAGATCCTTATATCCACCCTATCTAAACGTTCATATCCCTATTTGTGATGTATACACTAGTAGATGATCTCTTATAATACAACACACAGGTTAGTCAAGCAAAATATATAACCAATGTTAAATGGGATAACAAAAAATAACCCATAGGGGGCACACTTTCCAATTTGAGAATACACTTACACTCATAAACAATATTATATTATTAAATTAAAAACATAACATCAATATGAAATTTAGGTAGACAAGTCTCTTGGAGTAAGTTATAGAATATGGCCACTACAGTCCGGTGCACAGGGCACAACAATTTGAAAAGTAAAACAAAAACAATAGAGGGGGTTCTACCTAGTGTAACTGAGTCTTGGGAAAACAGCCTAGAAACACGTTGAATTTTAATAAATATTCATTTAAAATGTTGTGATTATCCTCATATCCTGCTGCATGCTCACTGTGAGAATAAAGGAGGAGTCTAAAAGGAGATCATCTAGATGGTTGCTGTCCTTATAGCACTAAATATTTAGTGCCACCTTAAATTGTGAGCGCTGTTACTAAATTGAATCAACATTATGCATGTATAATGTTAAGCTATGTTGCACACCCTTTCTTATTTATGACCTAGGCAAAAACATTTTTTTTTCCATAATATACATTTTGAAACATTTCAAATATCACAATACTGACAGATGTTAAAGGGACAGTCAGCACCAGAATTGTTGTTGTATAAAAAGAAAGATAATACCTTTATTACCCATTCCCCAGTTTTGCATAACCAACACAGTTATAATAAAACACGCTTTACCTCTGTGATTACCTTGTATCTAAACTTCTGCTGACTGCCCCCTTATTTTAGTTCATTTGACAGACTTGTATTTTAGCCAATCAGTGATCACTCCTAGGTCACTTCACGTGCATGAGCTCAATGTTATCCATATGAAACACATGAATTAATGCACTCTAGTGGTCAAAATGCATTTAGCTAAGAGGCAGTCTTCGAGGTCTAAGAAATTAGCATATGAACCTCCTAGTTTTAGCTTTCAACTAAGAATACCAAGAGAACAAAGCAAAATTGGTGATAAAAGTAAATTGGGAAGTTGTTTAAAATGACATGCCCTATTTAAATCATGAACTTTTTTTGGGACTTGACTGTCCCTTTAAATTAAAAACAACAAAAAACATATTTAATATAAAAACAACATATTAATTAAATACATAAAAAATTGCTTTGTATAAAAGTAACAGAACCCACTGATGATGGAGGTGCATATTGTTCAATTTTTGCTTTAAAATTCTTTTGTATCTATTTTTTTTTTGGTTAGCCTTTAAATCCTCATACATGAGATCATTAATTGCAATGAGTAGATGGCATGTCTGCAAGAATCATACATTTTTCAAAGAAAGCAAGAATGTCAACGACATACACATGATTTCTTTTTTTTCTGCCCGTCTGCAGCCAGTAAATCTTCATAATCTCTGGAGATTAGGTATGGTGTCTGCTGTGGACTTTCTGTGATGTATTGACGTGTTGTACTTTATTGCCTATAAGGAAGAGCTGTATCTGCAAGAGATGCAAATGTAAGCAATTGCATAATGACCCGTTTGTCCAAATTCAAGTGTCAATACCAATATGTTTTAAAACATGGGAATCTGCAAAGGGCTGTAAGGCATTGCAATGCAATTTGTTACACTTCTTTGTAATATGCAAAGTGTACAAGTCCCTCTCTCAGAGAAGGTTTTTGTTAATAAAGCAAAATATAAGATAAGTAATTTCATACTGTATTCAAAACTGTTCAGCATACAAAGGATAATGACCGTTGGCAAATAGTGATGTCGCGAACCTAAAAATTTGGGTTTGCAAACGGTGGACGCGAAATTCCACAAAAGTTCGCGAACGGGCGAACCGGGCGAACCGCCATAGACTTCAATAGGCAGGCGAATTTTAAAACCCACAGGGACTCTTTCTGGCCACAATAGTGATGGAAAAGTTGTTTCAAGGGTACTAACACCTGGACTGTGGCATGCCGGAGGGGGATCCATGGCAAAACTCCCATGGAAAATTACATAGTTGATGCAGAGTCTGGTTTTAATCCATAAAGGGCATAAATCACCTAACATTCCTAAATTGTTTGGAATAACGTGCTTTAAAACATCAGGTATGATGTTGTATCGATCAGGTAGTGTAAGGGTTACGCCCGTGTAGGTGATATACCTGCCCTGACCATGCTTTGCAGACCAGGTATCAGTGGTCAGATGGACCCTTGCCCCAACACTGTGTGCCAGAAATGCCATTATAGCAGACTTATATGGCTTTGGCGTTGCTTTTTGGTAATTAGAAGGCTGCTAAATGCCACTGCGCACCACACGTGTTTTATGCCCAGCAGTGAAGGGATTAGGGAGCATGTAGGCACTGCAGCTTGTAGAGTTAATTTTAGCTTAAGTGTAGTGTAGTAGAAAACCCAAAGTATTGATCTAGGTCCTTTTTGGTATATTTCATGCCACCATTTCACCGAAAATGCGATAAAAAATTGTTAACTTTTTCACAAACTTTAGGTTTCTCACAGAAATTATTTACAAACAACTTATGCAATTATGGCATAAATGGTTGTAAATGCTTCTCTGGGATCCCCAACCCAAAGTATTGATCTAGGCCGATTTTGGTATATTTAATGCCACCATTTCACCGCCAAATGCGTTCAAATTAAAAAAAACTTAAATTTTTTCGCAATTTTAGGTTTCTCACTGAAATTATTTACAAACAGCTTGTGCAATTATGGCACAAATGGTTGTAAATCCTTCTCTGGGATCCCCTTTGTTCAGAAATAGCAGACATATATGAATTTGGCGTTGCTTTCTGGTAATTAGAATGCCGCTAAATGCTTCTGCGCATCACACATGTATTATGGCTAGCAGTGAAGGGGTTAATTAGGTAGTTTGTAGGGAGCTTGCAGGGTTAATTTTAGCTTTAGTGTAGAGATCAGCCTCCCACCTGACACATCAGACCCCCTGATCCCTCCCAAACAGCTCCCTTCCCTCCCCCACCCCACAATTGTCCCCTCCATCTTAAGTACTGGCAGAAAGTCTGCCAGTACTAAAATAAAAGGTTTTTTAAAAAATATATTTTTTTAGCATATTTACATATGCTGTGGTGTAGCATCCCCCCTTAGCCCCCAACCTCCCTGATCCCCCCAAAAACAGCTCTCTAACCCTCCCTATCTGCCTTATTGGCGGCCATCTTGGGTACTGGCAGCTGTCTGCTATTATTTCACAGTCAAAAAAGTGTTGTTTTTTTTAAATGTACACTATTGTTACACCAGATATGAGTGGTGGCACTGGGCAAGTGGGCACAGTATACGCTGTGAGCCTGACACACACGCTGGCAGGCAGGCAACTGCAAATAGATTACACAGAAAAAAAAAAAAAAAAGCAGACATGTTCTAGCCCTAAAAAGGGCTTTTTGGGGTGCTGTCCTTACAGCAGAGATCAGATGAGTCCTTCAGGACTGTAGTGGACACTGAATACACTAGCCTAGCTATCAATTTCCCTATTAAATCAGCAGCAGCTACACTGTCCCTCCTCTCACTAAGGCCTAGATTTAGAGTTCGGCGGTAGCCGTGAAAACCAGCGTTAGAGGCTCCTAACGCTGGTTTTAGGCTACCGCCGGTATTTGGAGTCAGTGATTAGAGGGTCTAACGCTCACTTTTCAGCCGCGACTTTTCCATACCGCAGATCCCCTTACGTCAATTGCGTATCCTATCTTTTCAATGGGATCTTTCTAACGCTGGTATTTAGAGTCGTTTCTGAAGTGAGCGTTAGAAATCTAACGACAAAACTCCAGCCGCAGGAAAATAGCAGGAGTTAAGAGCTTTCTGGGCTAACGCCGGTTCATAAAGCTCTTAACTACTGTACCCTAAAGTACACTAACACCCATAAACTACCTATGTACCCCTAAACCGAGGTCCCCCCCACATCGCCGCCACTCGATTAAAATTTTTTAACCCCTAATCTGCCGACCGCCAACTACGTTATACTTATGTACCCCTAATCTGCTGCCCCTAACCCCGCCGACCCATGTATTATATTTATTAACCCCTAACCTGCCCCCCACAACGTCGCCGCCAGCTACTTACAATAATTAACCCCTAATCTGCCGACCGCAAAGCGCCGCCACCTACGTTATCCTTATGTACCCCTAATCTGCTGCCCCTAACACCGCCGACCCCTATATTATATTTATTAACCCCTAATCTGCCCCCCTCAACGTCGCCGACACCTGCCTACACTTATTAACCCCTAATCTGCCGACTGGACCTGAGCGCTACTATAATAAATGTATTAACCCCTAACCCGCCTCACTAACCCTATCATAAATAGTATTAACCCCTAATCTGCCCTCCCTAACATCGCCGACACCTACCTTCAATTATTAACCCCTAATCTGACGACCGGAGCTCATCGCTACTATAATAAATGGATTAACCCCTAAAGCTAAGTCTAACCCTAACACTAACACCCCCCTAACTTAAATATAATTTAAATCTAATGAAATTAATTAACTCTTATTAAATAAATTATTCCTATTTAAAGCTAAATACTTACCTGTAAAATACATCCTAATATAGCTACAATATAAATTATAATTATATTGTAGCTATTTTAGGATTAATATTTATTTTACAGGCAACTTAGTAATTATTTTAACCAGGTACAATAGCTATTAAATAGTTAAGAACTATTTAATAGTTACCTAGTTAAAATAATAACAAAATTACCTGTAAAATAAATCCTAACCTAAGTTATAATTAAACCTAACACTACCCTATCAATAAATTAATTAAATAAACTACCTACAATTACCTACAATTAACCTAACACTACACTATCAATAAATAAATTAAATACAATTGCTACAAATAACTACAATTACATAAACTAACTAAAGTACAAAAAATAAAAAAGAACTAAGTTACAAAAAATAAAAAAATATTTACCAACATTAGAAAAATATTACAACAATTTTAAACTAATTACACGTAATCTAAGCCCCCTAATAAAATAACAAAGACCCCCAAAATAAAAATTTCCGTCCTGGCATCCGGTGCTGAAGAGGTCCAGAAGAGGCTCCAAAGTCTTCCTCCTATCCGGCAAGAAGAGGACATCCGGACCGGCAAACATCTTCTCCAAGCGGCATCTTCGATCTTCTTCCATCCGGTGCGGAGCGGGTCCATCTTGAAGCAGCCGACGTGGATCCATCCTCTTCTTCCGTTGTCTCCCGACGAATGGAATCAGCCAATCAGAATCAAGTTCAATCCTATTGGCTGATCCAATCAGCCAATCAGATTGACCTCGCATTCTATTGGCTGTTCCGATCAGCCAATAGAATGCGAGCTCAATCTTATTGGCTGATTGGATCAGCCAATCGGATTGAACTTGATTCTGATTGGCTGATTCCATCAGCCAATCAGAATATTCCTACCTTAATTCCGATTGGCTGATAGAATCCTATCAGCCAATCGGAATTCGAGGGACGCCATCTTGGATGACGTCCCTTAAAGGAATCGTCATTCGTCGGAAGAAGAGGATGGATCCGCGTCGGCTGCTTCAAGATGGACCCGCTCCGCACTGGATGGAAGAAGATCGAAGATGCCGCTTGGAGAAGATGTTTGCCGGTCCGGATGTCCTCTTCTTGCCGGATAGGAGGAAGACTTTGGAGCCTCTTCTGGACCTCTTCAGCACCGGATGCCAGGACGGATCGGTGATACCTGGATGGTGAAGACAAGGTAGGAAGATCTTCAGGGGCTTAGTGTTAGGTTTATTTAAGGGGGGTTTGGGTTAGATTAGGGGTATGTGGGTGGTGGGTTGTAATGTTGGGGGGGGGGTATTGTATGGTTTTTTTTACAGGCAAAAGAGCTGATTTTCTTGGGGCATGCCCCGCAAAGGGCCCTGTTCAGGGCTGGTAAGGTAAAAGAGCTTTTACATGTATTAATTTAGAATAGGGTAGGGAAATTTTTATTTTGGGGGTCTTTGTTATTTTATTAGGGGGCTTAGAGTAGGTGTAATTAGTTTAAAATTGTTGTAATATTTTTATTATGTTTGTAAATATTTTTTTATTTTTTGTAACTTAGTTCTTTTTTATTTTTTGTACTTTAGTTAGTTTATGTAATTGTAGTTATTTGTAGCAATTGTATTTAATTTATTTATTGATAGTGTAGTGTTAGGTTAATTGTAGGTAATTGTAGGTAGTTTATTTAATTAATGTATTGATAGGGTAGTGTTAGGTTTATTTGTAACTTAGGTTAGGATTTATTTTACAGGTAAATTTGTTATTATTTTAACTAGGTAACTATTAAATAGTTCTTAACTATTTAATAGCTATTGTACCTGGTTAAAATAATTACAAAGTTGCCTGTAAAATAAATATAAATCCTAAAATAGCTACAATATAATTATAATTTATATTGTAGCTATATTAGGATGTATTTTACAGGTAAGTATTTAGCTTTAAATAGGAATAATTTATTTAATAAGAGTTAATGAATTTCGTTAGATTTAAATTATATTTAACTTAGGGGGGGCGTTAGTGTTAGGGTTAGACTTAGCTTTAGGGGTTAATCCATTTATTAGAATAGCGGTGAGGTCCGGTCGGCAGATTAGGGGTTAATAATTGAAGTTAGGTGTCGGCGATGTTAGTGAGGGCAGATTAGGGGTTAATACTATTTATGATAGGGTTAGTGAGGCGGATTAGGAGTTAATTACTTTATTATAGTAGCGCTCAGGTCCGCTCGGCAGATTAGGGGTTAATAAGTGTAGGCAGGTGTCGGCGACGTTGAGGGGGGCAGATTAGGGGTTAATAAATATAATATAGGGGTCGGCGGTGTTAGGGGCAGCAGATTAGGGGTACATAGGGATAATGTAAATTGCGGCGGTTTACGGAGCGGCAGATTAGGGGTTAATAATATAATGCAGGTGTCAGCGATAGCGGGGGCGGCAGATTAGGGGTTAATAAGTGTAAGGTTAGGGGTGTTTAGACTCGGGGTACATGTTAGGGTGTTAGGTGCAGACGTAGGAAGTGTTTCCCATAGGAAACAATGGGGCTGCGTTAGGAGCTGAACGCTGCTTTTTTTCAGGTGTTAGGTTTTTTTTTCAGCTCAAACAGCCCCATTGTTTCCTATGGGAGAATCGTGCACGAGCACGTTTTTGAGGCTGGCCGCGTCCGTAAGCAACTCTGGTATCGAGAGTTGCATTTGCGGTAAAAATGCTCTACGCTCCTTTTTTTGGAGCCTAACGCAGCATTTTTTTGAACTCTCGATACCAGAGTTAATTTTATGGTGCGGCCAGAAAAAAGCCCGCGGAGCGTTAACAGCCCATCTACCGCCAAACTCCAAATCTAGGCCTAAGAATGCAGCTTCCAAATGAATCTAAAATGGATGCTGTCCAGGAGGTGGGAGTGTCTGGGAGGGAGGGTCTGCTGCTGATTGGCTGTAATGTGTCTTCTGACTGTGAGGTACAGGGTCAAAGTTTACTCAATGATGACGAATAGGGGGCGGATCGAACATCGCATATGTTTGCCCGCTGAGGCGAACGCGAACATGCTATGTTCACCGGGAACTATTCGCCGGCGAACTATTCGCAACATCACTATTGGCAAATGTATAGAGATGCACGTGTTGGACAAACTTTTGTTGTGCTATCTTTAATGTCAAGAATGTGTTCTTGTAAACATTCAGTGAATGATGCCTGCACTTTTTCTCTAGAGTGATCGCACATGCCAAATGGAGGGAGATGATGCGTCCTGTCACAGGTTTTCCTTGATTGCATAGATGCTAATGGAGATTCTGGAAAACATAATCACATTTGATAATTGTTAATAGCAGGATCAGGTAAGTGTGAACAAGTTTAAGGAAATGTCAAGCACATTGTTTCTGGAGAAGTGACTTTGGCCTTTTTTTATACCTTCTTTTGAGTTATTTACAGCTTCTCTGAGACTTGAGTTTTGCTGATCTGTCCCTTTTATAGCAGTGGTCACCGGAAAAACAAAGGACTTGTCTCACGAAGCATCACTGGGCCTTAACAATTGTGGTACTTATGCCATCTTGGGGACTTGAAATTCTGTGATCTGTACCTTTTTATAGTCGTGGTCACCTGGAAAACATGGAAAGAGAAATGACATGGGGGTATCAAGTGGTAGCATGTGTACTTCTGTTAGTCTTCTCTGTGAGGAGGTCAGGGTGAGTGGAACAGATATACTGAACAACAACATTATTTTAAAAGCTTTACTGAA